>NC_052147.1:113754125-114380533 GCF_902713615.1 Scyliorhinus canicula | reverse complement strand
ACTGGGCTAAATTGATGACACCCTGACCTCTGCCCAAACGTGCTCACAAATTTCCATAATCAGGGACTAACCTCCACAGATAGAGGGGGCTAAATTCGATGGACCTCAAAAATGGGCATCGGGATCAGGGCATGCGATTAACCAATGCCCATTAACTGTGATGCTGGCAGCATGCTGATTCTATCCGGCCAGTCCAGCCAGGGCATTGTGTAAACTAGAGGACAGCATAGAGGCAGAATCTGCATGTGGTGGGACATGACAGGGGGAAAGAGGCGCACACTGGTTTTGCTACAGAGGACTTCAATTGGGAATTTTGTTAAGGGAGTCCACAGAAAAAGGCTGATGGGCAAGCACGCAGAAATGTTTGGTGATCTGGCAGGTCTGCCAGAGACCTCTTGCTGATATCAAGGAGCATATAGTTGTGGTGATTGTTCCTTGAACAGCAATACAGCAGAGTAGGGGTCACCTGGCCGAGGTGACCAATTGAGGCTCGGTGGGAAATCACTCTCGGGGAGGAAGTCTCCTAGGCAGAGGTATTTCAAGGACTTGCTGCTAACATGCCGCTGCTCTCGAAGATCACTGTAAATACACCCTTTTCTGGTCTCTAAAGAAGTCTCTCAAAGTGCATCATTACAATAGTTCAGCATCAATTTGGTATAGTGTTTTGCACAGAGCTTGGAGCCTATCCATTCCAGCATGGGTGCAATAAAGTCATGCAGCTCAGTTTCTGCTATTATGGTTATGAATTACAATGTGCAAAGAGGCTTGTAAGGTCTCACAGCCAGTCCAGCTAACAGATTACTAGGACAGCTGAAGCACTGCCCTTGGCGAGTGCTTGTGACTCCACAGAGCTCGCAACTCCTGTCCCTCACAGATTGACAGCAGTTATCCTCAAACCACCCCGCCAGTGCCCTTGCCATTGCCTGTGCGCGAGACAAGCCCAGGTCACTGCTGCCCATGCAGAGATAAAACTGTAAACCGGGCCTCCGAAGGCCAGAATTGCCTGAGGTCATCCTGCAAGGCCAGCTGCAGTCACTCCCACTGAAAATTAGCAGTCATCCACCAGCCACACTGCAGCCACTGGGGTAGCCCTGCATAGGGGCAGTTAGAGACACATGGAAAACAGGCACTCATGAAATGCACAAGGTGATGAGATGATGTTTGTAGGCTATATGGTATGGTTGACTTATAAATTTGGTTTGGAATGCTTATTTTCGATTGGTTTATATGCTAACATTGTGGCTAAGTAACCTGTGAGTGGGAATTTTTGCCTCCCCCCCGTGGTATGTTTTGCAGCAGCAGAGGCAGCTCGCCATTGGCTGATGGCGGGATCTTTCGGTCCTGCCACTGTCAACTGGTTACCCGTTGTTCACACCCACCGCTACTGGGGAGCCCACGGCGGGGTTCGCCGTTGATGGGACTGGAAGATCCCACCAGTGGGAATGGCTGGAAAATTTCCGCTTATGTGTTTGCAGTGACAGGAGGAAATTAAGGTGTGCAACGAGTGGTCAATGTGGATTGGGTTTAAGTCACAAGTGTCACATTCAGATGAGTTCTTCACAGACAGCCCCAGCCACAAAGGGGGCTGTCTGGGGTGCCTCCTGTCTTCCACATCCTTCTCCCTGTCATGCCCCTGCTCCTGAAATTCTCTCCATAAAGCTGAGGCAAGAACTGTCTGCCTATGATGGAAAATGTGGGAGCGCGGCCCCATTGCCGGGCAAGTCCTCATAGTCCACCTGACTGGCGCATTTCCCGCGGGAGAGTGGAGAAAAAGCACGGGCCACTGAGAGTGGGCCCTGGAACCAGAGAGTGAAGGCCTGTTCAGAGACTCTGTGCCTGAGTAAAGTTTACTTTTACTTGTTATCAATAAACCCTTGTTCCGTGATACTGGAAGTCTCCCCAGTATTGCCTCAAGACATCACATTGACGACGAGTGGAAACCGGATTGATCGCAAGTCTGCTGTAGCCAAAATTCCAGGAGAAAGGGAGAAGCCTCCAAAATGAACAGAGTCAAAAAGTGTCAACAGCATCATAAAACAGAGTGAAAAATGCCCATGACCGGGAGGTTCGACCCATTCAACCAGAGGGCCGAAGACCAGAGCCAATATATTGGGCGGCTCCTTTACTTTTTTGCAGCAAACAAAATAACAGGGGAGGATAAACGGAAAGTTATCCTATTTATGGTTTGTGGGCCAACAACTTACAACCTTACCAGAAATGATTTTGTCCCCGGAGGCTGCTGACACAAAGTCATTTAACCCGTTGGTGAAGCTGGTCAGGGAGCATTTCAACCCCAGACCCTCGATCATACTACAGCGATACAAGTATTGTGGGCCAGGGTTTAGAGAACCCCAAAGTGTATCACGGAGTTCACCTGACCCACAACTTTTAATAGATTGTGGTTTGGGGAGCACACGGCCCACTCTACAGGTGTGGTACAGCAGAAATGGAGAAGTATTTTTTTAAAGCAAAACAATGTTTATTCTAACAACTCAAGTTAACCTTTTTAAAACATAGTGAACATCTGAGCAACCATCAATTCAAATACAACCCCAAAGAATACAACACTAAGTAATCCTTAAGCTGTCCTTTTAACATCCATAAGACTTAAAAAAGAACTATTAACAGAAGCACATCAGGTTAAAGCCACTACTGAGAGCAGTTATTAGTTTTGAATCACCAAAGGATTGATTTAAAGTCTTTAGATTACAGAGAGAGACTCATACACCTTCTGGCTGTGACTGCAGCTATCCAGCTCTGAAAACAAAACTAAAACACACCCTGCAGCAAACAGCCTAAAACGAAAGTAAAAAGCTGACAGACAGCCCAGCTCCACCCACACTCTGACATCACTGATAAACACCCATTTCTTAAAGGTACATTTCTTAAACATATATTTCTTAAAGGTACTCTCACATGACACAAGTTCAATTCGGCTGTCAGCAACTCAGGAGAGACAATCTCCTCCTTTGCTGCCAGAATCCGCCAAATGTATGTATATTGTGAGTTTGTTACAGCGCTCGGTGACATGCTGCACAATCGTTTAGTATGAGGTATTAACAACATAAGTGCACAAAAGACGCTTTTGGCTGAAATGAAGATTACCCTGGACAGGACGATCGAGATTGCTCAAGCAACCCGGTGCACGAAGAGGGGCAGGTCAGAGCTTCAAAGCATACAAGAGGGTGAGGTGAAGCAGTTATGAGGCGGTATGATTGCAAGGCGCACCCTCAGGTGTGCAGACACAGGGCAAGTTCAGCCGCAATCCCAGGAACAGGATCGTAGTCAGTGGCCAGGAAAGAAAATGGGTCATTAGCCCAGACGTCAAGACAGCTGCTACTGATGTGGGAGAGACCACCCACAGGAATCGCGTCGCTGCAGAGAGTTTATTTGGTTTCGGTGCAATAGGAAAGGCCATATCCAGGCACGTTGCCTCGCCCATCAACACCCACCAATTTTTTAAAAAGTAATGACTCCAAATGAACAAGGTGGAGAGGAATTCAGATGAGGAACCTGAAATGTACAAACTAAACAAGGTAAAAGTGAGCAAAACAGCCCCAACTGCAATAGTCCTCACAGTAAATGGAAGACACTAAAGATGGAGGTTGAGATGGGGCCTAGACCACAGTCATGGGCAAACAGACATTTAAATATCTTTGAGGAGGAGTTCAGCCTTTAAACTTGAGGTGCATAATGGCCAAGTTGGCAACATATATGGGGGGGGGGAACTCTGAAAATGTCGTGAACATCTATGACACCAATGTCGTATATGCAACTGGTTTGTGCACAGGCCTTGAAATCAGCAAGAACTCTTTCAGTGCCTGCCAAACCACATCCTCTAGAATTCTGCAACTTTGAACAACTATTGTAGCAACATTTGTAGATTCAAAGCAACAGCCACAAGAAATCAACCAACAAGTAACAAGGTGATGCTCCTCTGAAATAGCCATGATGTGGAGATGCCGGCGTTGGACTGGGGTGAGCACAGTAAGAAGTCTTACAACACCAGGTTAAAGTCCAACAGGTTTGTTTCAAACACGAGCTTTCGGAGCACGGCTCCTTCTTCAGGTGAATGGAAAGGCTTGTTCCAGAAATGTTTATATAGACACAGTCAGAGATGCCCCGGAATGCGAGCACCTGCAGGCAATCAAATCATCAAAGATGCAGAGAGAGAGGTAACTCCAGGTTAAAGAGGTGTGAATTGTCCCAAGCCAGTTCAGTCGGTAGGCCTCTGCAAGTCCAGGCTTGTTGGTGGGGGCCGAATGTAATGCGACATGAATCCCAGATCCCGGTTGAGTCCGCATTCATGCGTGCGGAACTTAGCTATAAGTTTTTGCTCAGCAATTTTGCGTTGTCGCGTCTCCTGAAGGCCTCCTTGTAGAATGCTGACCCGGAGATCAGAGGCTGAATGTCCTTGACTGCTGAAGTGTTCCCCAACTGGAAGGGAACAGTCCTGCCTGTTGATAGTCGCACGATGCCCGTTTATTCGTTGTCGCAGTGTCTGCATGGTCTCGCCAATGTACCACGCTTCGGGACATCCTTTCCTGCAGCGTATGAGGTAGACTACATTGGTCGAGTCGCACGAGTATGCGCCGCGTACCTGGTGGGTGGTGTTTCCACGTGTAATGGTGGTGTCCATGTCTGAAATAGGGCTGCCTTTCTGCTGATAAGGGTGTATTCAACTGGGCTTGTTTTAGAAAGGGTGTTAGCTGGAGCTCTGAGCACCAAAATGGCCTGACTGGACTCAAAACAGCATTGTATCCTGGTTAATATCGGTGGGATTTTCCACACCCACCCCACACCCACTCTCCACCCCTGCGCCGGGTCTTTGCAGAGGAAGACTGCCATTGGCTGGAGTCTTCTGGTCCCACCACGGTCTTTTTTTCAAAATGCATTTTATTACAAACATGTATCAAAACAGGTTACAGCAAATAAACACCCTGGGAAACATACTTCCCAACAATCAACTACACAGTCTGTACAAATGTTTCCCCCTTTTTCACCCTCCCTCCCCCGTGACGAACAGCTCCTCAAACACGGTCACAAACACCCCCCACCTTTTCTCAAACTACTGAGCCCCTTAACTCATACTTTATCTTCTCTAACCGCAGGAAGGCGCACAGGTCACCCAACCAAGCCGCTACCCCCCGGTGGCGATGCCAACCGCCACTCCAGTAAAATTCGCTGCCATGTAATCAGAGAGGCGAAGGCCAAGACGTTGGCCTTCCTCCTCTCCATGAGTTCTGGCTTCTCTAAGACCCCACATATCGCTACCAAAGGGTCCGGGTCCACTCCCTCCTCCACTATCCTGGCTAAGAGAGCGAACACTCCCACCTAGAAGCTTCCCAATTTTTCACAACCCCAAAACATGTGCACATGATTCTCTGCCCCCCACCCGCACCTCTCACACTCATTTGCTACACCCTGAAAGAACCCACTCATTTACGCCCCAATCATATGCAGCCTGTGTACTACTTTAAACTGTATCAGGCTCATCCTTGCACAAGAGGAGGTCTTGTTTACCGTACGCAGTGCCTCACTCCATACTCCTCAATTGATCTCCCCTCCCAACTCCGCTTTCCATTTCTCCATGATCTTAACCACCCGCTTACCTCCCTGTTTGCCCAGCCACTTGTATATATCCCCAATTCTTCCCTCCCCTTCCACATCCGGAAGCAGCAGTCGCTCCAGCAGGGTGTATCCCGGCAACCTCGGGATCCCCCTCCAGACCTTTCGCGCAAAGTCCTTAAGGATACCTGAACTCGGTACTCCTCGACAACTCTACCCTCTCCCTTAGCTACTCCAGACTGGCGAACCCTTCCATCAAATACGGATCCCTCACCTTGACGAGCCCCACTTCCTTCCACCTCAATCTCCCCAGCTCAAACCCATGATTCGTGCACAGCGGCGTTAACACCGACATCCCTTCCACCCTAAAATGCCTCCTCAGCTGATTCCATATCTTCACCATGGACTACAGCACCGAGTTCCTTGAATACCTACTCAGAGCAATTGGCAACGCTGCCGTCACCATAGCCCTCAAACTAGACCGCTTCCAAGATTCCTCCTCTATCCTAACCCTCTCCACCCCTTCTACTTCCAACCATCGCCGCATCGTATCCACATTCGCCGCCAATAATAATGAAGCAAGTTTGGCAATGCCAACCCCCCCCCACCCCCCGCTACTGCCTCTGCCTCTGTAGCAGGGTCCTCCTGACCCTTGGCACCTTCCTCACCCATACAAAGTCCAAAATGACCGTGCATAAAAACTAGGAGCAGGAGTAGGCCATCTGGACCTCCGAGTCTGCTCAGCCATTTTTTTTTTACATAGAATTTACAATGCAGAAGGAGGCCATTCGGCCCATCGAGTCTGCACCGGCTCCTGGAAAGAGCACCCGACCCAAGGTTAACACCTCCACCCTATCCCCATAACCCAGTAACCCCACCCAACACTAAGGGCAATTTTGGACACTAAGGGCAATTTATCATGTCCAATCCACCTAACCTGCACATCTTTGGACTGTGGGAAGAATCCGGAGCACCCGGAGGAAACCCACGCACACACGGGGAGGATGTGCAGACTCCGCACAGACAGTGACCCAAGCCGGAATCGAACCTGGGACCCTGGAGCTGTGAAGCGATTGTGCTATCCACAATGCTACCGTGCTGCCCTCAATGAGATCATGTCTGATCTTTTGTGGACACAGCTCCACTTTGCCGCCCAAACACCATAACCCTTTATTCCTTTATTCTTCAAAAAACTATCTTTATCTTGAAAACATTTAATGAAGGAGTCTCAACTACTTCACTGGGCAGGGAATTCCACAGATTCAGAACCCTTTGGGTGAAGAAGTTCCTCCTAAACTCAGTCCTAAATCTACTTGCCCCTTATTTTGAGGATATGCCCGCTAGCTCTGCTTTCACCCGCCAGTGGAAACAACCTGCCCGCATCTATCCTATCTATTCCCTCATAATTTTATATGTTTCTATAAGATCCCCCCTCATCCTTCTAAATTCCAACGATACAGTCCCAGTCTACTCAATCTCTCCTCGTAATCCAACCCCCTCAACTCTGAGATTAACCTAGAGCAGGGGTGGGCAAACTTTTCCGTGCAAGGGCCACATTCAGAAATTCACAATTTTAAAGGGCCGCATAGTATATTAAGTAAAATAATTACTTCACCCGGTTATGATTCTGGGCGCCTCATATAGAACAAAGAACAGTACAGCACAGAACAGGCCCTTCAGCCCTCAACGTTGTGCCGAGCAATGATCACCCTACTCAAGTCAACGTATCCACCCTATACCAGTAAGTAACCCAACAGCCCCCCCCATTAACCTTAAAAAAAAAATGAAAAAAAAAAAAATATATTTTAAATTTTTAAAATTTTTTTTTAATGACTTGGTGGGCCGCATAAAGACCTTTGGCGGGCCGCATGCGGCCCGCGGGCCATAGTTTGCCCACCCCTGACCTAGAGAATCTCCTCTGCACAACCTCCAGTGCCAGTAAGTCCTTTCTCAGGTAAGGTGACCAAAGCTGAACACAATACTCCAGGTGTGGCCTCACTAACACCTTATACAATTGCAGCATAACCTCCCTAGTCTTAAACTCAATCCCTCTAGCAATGAAGGACAAAACTCCATTCGCTTTCTTTTTTAAAAAAAAATAATTTTTATTGAAAAATGTTGTATTTATACAACATCGAACCATAATAAAATACCAACAATAACAATAATAATAGCCATCATAAACATTCGCCCCGCCTCAATGAACAACACAACATATTAACAACAACTTAAATTAACACAATATTAAGTTACATATCCATAGGAGAAAAAAAAATAGAAACTACAATAAGGAACATCCTCCCTTACGCACCCCCCCCCCCCCCCCCCCCCCCACCTACCTCTCTCCCCTCCTCCCCCCGGGTTAGATAGAGAAATACAGCACAGAACAGGCCCTTCGGCCCACGATGTTGCGCCGAACTTTTGTCCTTGGTTAATCATAGAAGTTTGGACAATTTTTCATGGCCAATCCACCCAACCTGCACATCTTTGGACTGTGGGAGGAAACCGGAGTACCCGGAGGAAACCCACGCACACACGGGGAGGATGGGCAGACTCCACAAAGACAGCGACCCAAGTCGAAATCGAACTTGGGACCCTGGAGCTGTGAAGCAATTGTGCTATCCACAATGCTACTGTGCTGCCCTTAAGAAGTTAACCTACACTCCATTATTCTACCCTAATCCATGTACCTATCCAATAGCCGCTTGAAGGTTCCTAACGTTTCCGACTTAACTACTTCCACAGGCAGTGCATTCCATGCCCCCACTACTCTTTGGGTAAAGAACCTACCTCGACATCCCCTCTATATCTTCCACCATTTACCTTAAATTTATGTCCCCTTGTAATGGTGTGTTCCACCCGGGGAAAAAGTCTCTGACTGTCTACTCTATCTATTCCCCTAATAATCTTATAAACCTCTATCAAGTCGCCCCTCATCTTTCTCCGTTCTAATGAGAAAAGGCCTAGCACCCTCAACCTTTCCTCGTATGACCTACTCTCCATTCCAGGCAACATCCTGGTAAATCTCCTTTGCACCTTTTCCAAAGCTTCCACATCCTTCCTAAAATGAGGTGACCAGAACTGCACACAGTACTCCAAATGTGGCCTGACCAAGGTTTTGTACAGCTGCATCATCACCTCACGGCTCTTAAATTTAATCCCTCTGCTAATGAACGCTAGCACACCATAGGCCTTCTTCACAGCTCTATCCACTTGAGTGGCAACTTTCAAAGATCTATGAACATAGGCCCCAAGATCTCTCTGCTCCTCCACATTGCCAAGAACCCTACCGTTAACCCTGTATTCCGCATTCATATTTGTCCTTCCAAAATGGACAACCTCACACTTGTCAGGGTTAAACTCCATCTGCCACTTCTCAGCCCAGCTCTGCATTCTATCTATGTCTCTTTGAAGCCGACAACAGCCCTCCTCACTATCCACAACTCCACCAATCTTCGTATCATCTGCAAATTTACTGACCCACCCTTCAACTCCCTCATCCAAGTCGTTAATGAAAATCACAAACAGCAGAGGACCCAGAACTGATCCCTGCGGTATGCCACTGATAACTGGGCTCCAGGCTGAATATTTGCCATCCACCACCACTCTCTGTCTTCTATCAGTTAGCCAGTTTGTTATCCAACTGGCCAAATTTCCCACTATCCCATGCCTCCTTACTTTCTGCATAAGCCTACCATGGGGAACCTTATCAAATGCCTTACTAAAATCCAAATACATCCACTGCTTTACCTTCATCCACATGCTTGGTCACCTCCTCAAAGAAGTCAATAAGACTTGTAAGGCAAGACCTACCCCTCCCAAATCCGTGCTGACTATCCCTAATCAAGCAATGCCTTTCCAGATGCTCAGAAATCCTATCCCTCAGTACCCTTTCCATTACTTTGCCTACCACCGAAGTAAGACTAACTGGCCTGTAATTCCCAGGGTTATCCCTATTCCTTTGTTTGAACAGGGGCACAACATTCGCCACTCTCCAATCCTCTGGTACCACCCCTGTTGACAGCGAGGACGAAAAGATAATTGCCAACGGCTCTGCAATTTCATTTCTTGCTTCCCATAGAATCCTTGGATATATTCCGTCAGGCCCGCGGGACTTGTCTATCCTCAAGTTTTTCAAAACGCGCAACACATCTTCCTTCCTGACAAGTATCTCCTCAAGCTTATCAGTCTGCTTCACGCTGTCCTCTCCAACAATATGGCCACTCTCGTTTGTAAATACTGAAGAAAAATACTTGTTCAAGACCTCTCCCATCTCTTCAGACTCAATACACAATCTCGCGCTACTGTCCTTAATCGGACTTACCCTCGCTCTAGTCATTCTCATATTTCTCACATATGCGTAAAAGGCCTTTGGGTTTTCCTTGATCCTACCCGCCAAAGATTTTTCATGCCCTCTCTTAGCTCTCCTAATCCCTTTCTTCAGTTCCCTCCTGGCTATCTTGTATCCCTCCAGCGCCCTGTCTGAACCTTGTTTCTTCAGCCTTACATAAGTCTCCTTCTTCCTCTTAACAAGACATTCAACCTCTCTTGTCAACCATGGTTCCCTCACTCGACCATCTCTTCCCTGCCTGACAGGGACATACATATCAAAGACACACAGTACCTGTTCCTTGAACAAGTTCCACATTTTTTTTTTAGAACAGTACAGCACAGAACAGGCCCTTCGGCCCTCGATGTTGTGCCGAGCAATGATCACCCTACTCAAGCCCACGTATCCACCCTATACCAGTAACCCAACAACCCTCATTAACCTTATTTTGTAGGACACTAAGGGCAATTTAGACTGGCCAATCCACCTAACCCGCACATCTTTGGACTGTGGGAGGAAACCGGAGCACCCGGAGGAAACCCACGCACACACGGGGAGGATGTGCAGACTCCACACAGACAGTGACCCAGCCGGGAATCGAACCTGGGACCCTGGAGCTGTGAAGCATTGATGCTAACCACCACGCTACCGTGCTGCCCACAGATACTGAAGAAACAGATACAGATTTCACTTATGTCCTTCCCTGACAGCCTATGTTCCCAACTTCTGCACTTCAATTCTTGTCTGACAGCATTGTATTTACCCTTCCCCCAATTATAAACCTTGCCCTGTTGCACGCACCTATCCCTCTCCATACTAAAGTGAAAGTCACAGAATTGTGGTCACTACCTCCAAAATGCTCCCCCACTAACAAATCTAACTAACCTGCCCTGGTCCATTACCAAGTACTAAATCCAATATGGCCTCCCCTCTGGTCGGACAATCTACATACTGCTGCTATTGACCAAAATACCTATCTTTGAGCCAGGAAGTCCAGAAAAGGCTGCCACCGTTTATAGAACCCTTGTATTGATCCTGTCAGGGCAAATTTGACCCTCTCCAATTTTATAAATCCCGCCATATCACTGATCCAGGTCTCCACAGTTGGGGGACTCGCATCCTTCCACTGCAGCAAGATCCTCCACCGGGCTACTAGGGACGCAAAGGCCAGGACACCGGCCTCTTTCGCCTCCTGCACTCCCGGCTCCACCCCAACTCCAAAAATCGCGAGTCCCCACCCTGGTTTGACCCTGGATCCAACCACCCGCGACACCGTCTCCAGCACCCACTTCCAGAATCCTTCCAGTGCCGGGCATACCCGGAACATGTGGGCATGATTCGCCGGACTCCCCGAACACCTGGTGCACCTGTCCTCACCCCCAAAGAACCTCGTCATCCTAGTCCCGGACATGTGGGCCCAGTGCAGCATCTTGAATTGGATGAGACTAAGTCTCGCACATGAAGAGGAAGAGTTGACTCTCTCAAGGCCTCCGCCCAAGTCCCGTCCTCTATCTGCTCCCCGAGTTCCTCCTCCCATTTAGCCTTCAGCTCCTCCACTGACGACTCTTCCACCATCTGCATTACCTTATAAATGTCAGACACCTTCCCCTCTCCGACCCACACCCCCGAAAGCACTCTGTCCATCGCCCCCCGCGAGGGCAGCAAAGGGAATCCCTCTACCTGTCGCCAAGCAAACGCCTTTACCTGCAAGTATCTGAACATGTTCCCTTGGGGAGCCCAATTTTATCTTCCAGTTCCCCCAGGCCCGCAAACCTCCCGCCAATAAACAGGTCCCTCAGTTTACTAATGCCCACCCTTTGCCACCCCCTAAATCCCCCATCAGTGTTCCCCGGGATGAACCGATGATTTCCATCTAATGGAGCCTCCATCGAGCCCCCTGTTTCCCCCCTATGCCGTCTCCACTGTCCCCAGATTCTTAGGGTCGCCGCCACCACCGGGCTCGTGGTATATCTCTTAGGAGAGAGCGGCAACGGCGCCGTTGCCAAGGCACCCAGGCTCGTACCTCTACATAACGCCATCTCCATTCTTTTCCACGCCGCCCACCCCCCCCATCACCCATTTACGCACCATTGACACATTGGCCACATAATAGTACCCCAAAAGGTTGGGCAGCGCCAGCCCGCCTCTATCCCTCCCTCGCTCCAGGAAAACCCTCTTCACTCTCGGAGTCCCATGTGCTCACACAAAGCTCAAAATACTGCTAGTCACCCTCCTAAAGGAGGCCCTGGGGATGAAGATGGGCAGGCACTGAAAGAGGAACAAGAACCTCGGAAGCAGCATCATTTTGACGGACTGCACCCTCCCCGCCAATGACAATGGCAGCATGTCCCACCCCTTGAACTCCTCCTCCGTCTTATCCACAAGCCTGGCGAAATTATGCTTGTGAAGAGTCCCCCAGTCCCTGGCCACCTGCACCCCCAGGTACCTAAAACTCTCCCCTGCCCGCCTAAGCGGGAGCCTACCAATTCCTTCCTCCTGGTCTCCAGGGTGCACTACAAACACCTCACTCTTGCCTAGATTTAGTTTATAGCCTGAAAAGGTCCCAAACTCAGCTAGCAGCTCCATCACCCCCGGGATCCCTCCCACCGGGTCCGCCACATACAGTAACAGGTCATCGGCATACAACGATACATATGTTCCTCCCCACCTCGCACCAAACCTCTCCACCTCCCTGAATCCCTCAATGCCATCGCCAACGGCTCGATTGCCAATGCAAACAACAAGGGGGACAGGGGGCAACCCTGCCTGGTCCCTCTCCATTCGCTTTGTTAATCACCTGTTGCACCTGTAAACCAACTTTTTGCGACTCATGCACGAGCACACCCAGGTCTCTCTGTACAGCAGCATGTTTTAATATTTTATCATTTAAATAATAATCCCTTTTGCTGTTATCCCGACCAAAATGGATAACCTCACATTTGTCAACATTGTATTCCATCTGCCAGACCCTAGCCCATTCACTTAACCTATTCAAATCCCTCTGCAGACTTCCAGTTCCTCTGCACTTTTTGCTTTACCACTCACTTTAGTGTTGTCTGCAAACTTGGACACATTACACTTGGTCCCCAACTCCAAATCATCTATGTAAATCATGTCCAATTTCCAAAAGAAGGCCTTTGATACTAAAGATCGGGAGAGCCTGAAAAATAAGCAAAGTCCTCGGCAGAATCTTCATTTGCACCACTTGGACCCTCCCACCTCTTAAGATCCTCCCTGGCCTCCTCCACCAGCTTCGTTAAGTTCCACTTATGGAGCCCCATCCATTCACTCGCTACCTGAATCTCCAAATACCTAAACCTATCTCTCGCTACAGTAAATGGCACCCCCCCCCCCCCCCCCACCACTAAATGGGATGGTCTGCCATCCCAGCTCATTCACCAGGAAAACCTCGCTTTTCCCTACATTCAGTTTGTACCCTGAGAACCCCCCAAACCTCCCCAGCAGGCCCATAATCCTTCCCATACTCTCCAACGGATCCGAAACATACAGCAACAGGTCATCGGCATAGAGCGATACCCACATACAGCAACTGCACCCATGTCACAAATCTCGGCCCAAACCCAAACCTTCTCAAAACCTTAAACAAGTGCCACCACTCCACCCGATCAAAAGCTTTCTCTGCATCCATGGACACCACCACCTCCGGTACCAGAGCCCCTGACGGATTCATCACTACATTCAACAACCGTCTTATATTACTCGCGAGCTGCCTGTCCTTCACGCGATCCCACCACTGTCAATGGGATTTCCCATTGTTCGCAGCCAGGGAACCCATGGCAGGTGGTAACTGTCGGAGGATTCAGAAGATCCCACTATCGGGAATAGCTGGAAAATCCCACCCTTTCATCTTATATTAGATCCACTCTGTATATTACCAGCAGGCATTAACTTTAGGTGTGCAAACCTCACCAAAGTGGTGTCCAACGTAATTCACCTAAAAGTGCACGCACATGTGCCACAGGCTCAAGTTTAGTTTCCAAACAGAACCCATGGCACCCAAGAACAAGCACTATCCATTCCAATTTTCCACCCAGAATATGGCCATTATGAAGAGTGCACTTCCTCCCTGTCGGGAGATGCAACACCCAGCTAAGAGCAGTCAGCTTAAGCACAGATTTATAGAACTAAGACGTGGTGAATCTTTAATTCTGACCAGTGGAGTTTAGCATCGGGGCTACGGTGGAGTTTTATCTGTTTAGTCTGAAAGGCTAACCAGTACTGAACTTTGTAATACTTGTCCAGCAAAGATCACTCATACCCATTAAGATAATGGTTTGTCGGCCTATCGGGAGCTGGCTGAAGCCATCCCAGTGATGAATCTACTTTCCGAGGTTCATTTCGAAAGAGGTAATAGCATCCTGGAATATTGTGGATCTCCATGTTCCAAATATCGGAGCAGTGGGTCTATACACAGGGTTGATGGGGTTCAGAACCATAAGGCAGACAGCAAATTACCAAGAGCTCCTTATCGACAGAATGCCGGACTTTCTATTTGCCAAAAGATAGTTGGCAATATTTCCACATCTTCTTGTCCTTATCACTGTGCCACCGCCCTCCCCCCACCCTTATATCAGATCAAAAAGGTCCAGTTCCAGAAAGCCTCGTTGTCAGGGAGCTGATCATTACGACAACAATCACTGCCTTTCTGGCTCATTGCAAAGGCGAGCTTTAAGAATCCTCGCTATTTTTCGCTAAAGTTACAATGGCCTACCAAGCTTTTCTCATTCAGAGAAAATTCTCACATCACAGTATGAACCTGTCTTTTCTTTTCACAAATGCCAACAGACGAGTGACATTTTTAGTGGTTCAATTATATTTTATATCCCCAATTATGTTCTTTTTATATCATCAAGTGCACGATTCATACTGCCATGGCTCTGTCTCTGAGTTGCAAGAGCTTGTTTCCATATGATATAGTGCCATTAAATGAGTGGAAAATGCCACAGAACGTCTTGTCTCACATTAGTTCAATTTAGTTATTTTTCTGCATCATCAATATCAAACAAAGCAGATTCATACAATGTAAGTGAGGGCTCCGACCTCTTTAGCGTGATTAATTCTGCAATTATGCATAGATTTTCCAATGATCAACGATTCTTTCACTGAAATTAAGTTAAACTGAACCTTTGGTCAATTGATGATTAAGTACAACTGAGTAGTTGAAATCCATGTCAAATTGTAATGAATGGGTAAATTAAACACATTCACTATTCCCCGCTCTGCCCCCCACAACCGTTCAGGATTCAGACTTTAGAAATAATGGTCAAAGAGAAACTCATTGTGCTTAAGTTGGACTTTTGGAAAGTCGAACAGATCAGTGAAAGAAATTGGGAAATGTGAACACATGACACAATACATAACATGCAGGGCTGCCTACTTCTTGGAGGATCAGTCGAGGAGACAATGCCCCCAAAGGATGATGCCATCCTCAACACTAAGTCCATGTTTCTTGGTCAGATAAGGTTTCATGTTGTGGGAGGGTTGTCCTCGGACTCCGCCGTTCAGGATAGTGTGTTTCAATTCTGACAGTGTTGGATCATTTTGTGACAAGGTCTTAATTTGCTTTGCAGATACTGGTAATATTTCTAAATAATTCAGGGTAACTATGACCTCCTCCAATGCCAGCAAGGGAACCGGACTTGTGGGCAGCAGGAGAAGATTCAAGGCATCAGAGTTAGCTATTCGCGTTCCAGAGTGGTGCTCTAAGACAGTGTTTTTCAAACTTTTTTTCTGGGGCCTGTTTTTACCAATCGGCCAATCTTCGGGATCCACACCGGCCGACCTTCGCGACTCACGCGGGCCGACCTTCACGACTCACGCTGGTCGACATTCGCAACCCACCATTTTCTTTTACCTTTAATGCGAGCCTACTTGGTCCTCATTTATTTGTTTGCTGCTGACAAAATGGAGGATTCGCAATCACGCCAAAAGCGTTCGGGGCGCGTGACCTGCTCTCTGCCTCGCTTTAGGCAGGAGGATTACAATGAATTTATAAAAAAATCTTCTCATGCGTCAGCACACTGCATCAGGAGGAGGCGGTGCTTCTCACGTGGTTCTGCGCATGCGCACCGATGAGCTGGCACGCATGCGCCCGCATTTTTTTAGATGGTCGCGGTCGCATGTTTAAAGCTGCTTGAAGTCGGCATTGTTAAAAGCCGGCTGCTGTGGCTGTTGTGCACGAATTGGTGTGATTGGGAGCACCATGAGGACGGATCTGCAACCCTCCCGACACCCACCCGCAACCCATCCGCGGGTCGTGACCCCCACTTTGAAAATGCCTGCTCTAAGACATATTCATAATTTGTCAATTACAAGGCCCACATTATATCTGGGCAGAGGCAATAAGAAGGAATTGCTTTATCCTCCTTAAAAAGTTCCAATAAGGGCTTATGGTCAGTAATGAACGCGAAAGGTCTGCCATTGACGTACTGGCAAAATCTTTTTACACCAAGCACAACTGCCAAGCCCTCCTTCTCAATTATAGAACATAGAACATACAGTGCAGAAGGAGACCATTCGGCCCATCGAGTCTGCACCGACCCACTTAAGGCCTCACTTCCACTCAATCCCCGTAACCCAACAACCCCTCCTAACCTTATTTGGTCACTAAGGGCAATTTATCCTGGCCAGTCCACCTAACCTGCACATCTTTGGACTGTGGGAGGAAACCGGAGCACCCGGAGGACACCCACGCAGACACAGGGAGAATGTGCAGACTCCGCACAGACAGTGACCCAGCAGGAAATCGAACCTGGGACCCTGGTGCTGTGAAGCCACAGCGCTAGCCACTTGTGCTACTGTGCTGCCCCTGTACCTCAACGCAGTGTAGGAGAGTACTCGTTCCGTAGATGCTGGGTCTTTCTGTTCCGTATTTCCAGTGGTGTGTGAATACCTCCCCAGCCCTATAAGGAGAAGCATCGTATATCAGGATGAGTTCATTTTTGGAGTCAAAATTAATTGGATGACAGAAGCTGCCATTTTACTTATTCAAAGGCCTCCAGCTGTGGCCCCTCCTGAAACCATTTCTGGTACTTGAGATGTACTTGCTTTTGGAAATTGCCACAAGATCACATCTAGGTTTGCCAGGCGCTCTTGTTCTGAAGTGCCTGTGATCAGAACATCATCCAAGTACACTTCCAGTCTGGGTAACCCTTGGAGTATATTCTCCATGATCCGTTGGAATATTACGCACGCTGAAGGGCAAGCCAGTATACTCATACACGCTCTTCTGAGTGCTGGTCATGATGTATTTGCGGGAAGGCTCGTTTATTTTGAGTTGTAGATAGATGTGGCTCATATCTAACTTGTTGAATGTCTGACCAGCTGTTAGTCTGGCATATAGGCCTTCTATTTTTGGCATTGGTTACCTATCCAATTTGGAAATTCAATTGACCATAAGCTTATAATCCCTGCAAAGGCAGACTGACTTGTCCGGTTTACGAATGGGATCGGCAGGCGCTATCTACTCTGTGAATTGCATGGGTCTTATTATATCTAGACTTTCCAGGCACCCAAGTCAGGCCTCTACCTTCTCCAACAAGGAATACGGAACCAGCCTTGCTCTGAAATATTTAGGCATAGCGTCGGGGTCGACATGGATTTTGGCTCTGGCTCTTCTTATTTTCCCAAGTCCCTCTTGGAAGACTTCAGGCTATTTGCTGATAACCTTGCACAGTCCTCCAATGCCTAGTCTGAAAATGGCTTGCCAATCCAGCCTGATCGACTGGATCCAATCACTCCCAATAACACTTGGTCCGTATACTCGCACAATAATGAATGGAAGATGGACTGACTGCTGCCTGTATGTCACCGGGGTCACTGAGGCACCCTTAATCTGCAAAGGTTCCCCCCACCCCATGTAGGTGGCTAATCCAGTCTAGTGTCCTGCAAACTCAAATGATACTTTGAAACCTTTCCATTAGATTACATCCTTGGTGATGGGCGATTCACACAGGCGACTTCAACTGAAGAATGGACACTTTTGCACAAGCCCCTCCCACTAACCCAAGGACATTACTGTCAAGTGCCCCTTGTAGCTCCTGAGTCCCTTTTTCTGCATTCTCTAAGACTAGGGCAACCTCAAATTGTAGATCCAGATTAAGCTCTTCCTTTTTTGAGTTGTGACATTGTTTGTTCCGTACACCAGTCTGTCTCGCATCATCTCAGTCAAGGATGGGCCGAAATCACAAAGTTATGCCAGTTTCAACAATCTGATTAAAAATTCAGTGACGGTTTCCCCTGGGGTCCCCCCATCCCATTGTATTAAAGTAGTTTCCCAGGAGGATGATAGAGGGTGCCGGGTCACAGTGATTTTGCATGAGGTCTACAAGCTCGTCAAACGTTTTTGAGTCAGGGCATCTAGGTAGGGCAGATTTTTTATCATGTTGAATGTTGGGTCACCACATGCTGTCAGCAAAATTACTTTCTGCTTCCCATCTCCCACAATCCTATCAGCCCGGAAGAATTTACACATGTGATTCGTGTATTGGGCCCAGTCTTCTCTGTTAATGTCATAGGGTTCGAGTTTACCAAAGGGAAGCATTTTGTTTCTTACCGGAAAAGCTGCATGCATTCAGCTCTGAAGGCTGCTTGGAAAAACTTTTACTCCTCTTTGCCATTGTAATAACTTCTCCAAGGCCAGTCTTCTAACAACAACAAAAAGTTTTACAGCCGTGGTGTACAACACTTGCGTCCTGCTCAGGAACCTATGGGGCTCGTTTAGCAGACTGGGCTAAATCGCTGGCTTTTAAAGCAGCCCAAGGCAGGCCAGAAGCACGGTTAAATTCCCATACCAGCCTCCCTGAACAGGCACCGGAATGTGGCGACTAGGGGCTTTTCACAGTAACTTCATTGAAGCCTACTCGTGACAATAAGCAATTTTCTTTTTATTCATTTCATTTTCATTTCATTTCATTTCAGATGCCAGTCTGGGTAGGAACTGCAGGTTTTAAACTTCCACCATGAATATCCTATTGGGAGACCCTTAGCCCGCTCAATAGAGGAATTCGTATTGCATAAAGCCCACAGGGAAATCTATTGACGATTCCCCCATGTTCTCCATGGTCACCATAACAGTGTGATACTTTTTCTTTGCTTTCCATCCATCAAATGACGGGCTGTAAAGTTTATAGGTCAAGGGAGCTGTAAGAACATGAAAGCCATCAATTTTACGAAGTGTACTCAGTGAATTACGTTGGCTCCTGTTCAAGCAACATCTTGGCTTTGAAATTCTCAGCCTTATTTTCAAATCCCTCCTTGGCCTCTGTAGAAGTCAGGATACTTCAGCCTCCTCCCTATCTCTATAATCTCCTCCAATCCCACAACCGTCTGCGCTCCTCTAGTTCTGGCCTCTTATGCATTCCCAATTTTGCTGGTTCTGTCACTGTGGCCGTGTCTTAAGCTGCCTTAGCCCAAGCTCTGGAATTTCCTCCCTACCCTCTCCACCTAATTTCCCTCCTTTAAAACAGTTCTTAAAGCCAAACTCTTTGACCAAGCTTTTGGTCATTGATGCACAATCAATGGACACAAAACGTAGATGAAGTCCGAATCGAAAGGCTGTAATCAGCAAGAAGTGAGCTCGGCAGCAGGAGTACAGAAATGGCCTGGCTGCTGGGGGACACGGGTTCTTATACCCCGCCACGTAGGCAGAGCTACCTTCCGCTTGACCAATGAACATACAGAGAACACGATACTTGGGCCAATGGGCAGCGAGCCCTCTGCACCAATGGCAGCTTACACTCCCAGGTACCGTAATATCCCTAATCATACTACCACAGTCATCTGACCAAATAACTCCTGATTTAGCTTGCTGTCATATTTTGTTATATAATGCTCCTGTGAAGCGTCTTGGAATGTTCCATTACATTAAAGGTTCTAAATAAATAAAATGAATAAATAAAAATTGTTGTTGTACAACACCTAATAAAAAAGGACCAGCATTTTAATTCCTTAAAGACTGATAATTTTAAACAAGAGATTGAATTCCCAAATTCTAAGGAATTGGATGATGAGATTTCAAGACTTTTACTGTAACAAACTGACTAAAAACAATAACAACTAGACATTACCTAGTAGGCAACTAATACTCTAAACTATAGAAATGTTAGCCCTTATTAGTGCCTTAACACGATATATAACCCGCTCCACAAGATAACAGTCTATATAGGGAACAGTCCGAAGTCACTTCCGGCTTCAATGGGTTCACATCTCTCTGTTTCACGAATGGATAACAGCATGTGACTGTCAAACGCTCTACCATCAGTTTCTGCAGACTTTCCAAACCGACTATCATCAGGAAGATCCACTCCAGCGATTTCTCTTCCTGGCCTACCAGTGCAAATCTTCCAGAGCCTTTCAGCTGTTGAGGGATGCATTTCTTCAACAAGAGACCATCCTCACTTCCAAACTGCCAGGTAACCTAGAAACAACTCACATCTTTTCACTCCGCTGACCAAACTAGCTGCAGTCCTTTGTGTCCTATTTTTAAAATACAAGCTTTCAGACAGTGAAGGTACAAAACAAGAGCTTTATTGGAAAGGTGTTTTCTCACAGGCTGCTAGAATGGGCTGACTGTTCGCCCAATGATATAATCAGTACGTCACATGATCAAATGCTTAAAGTGGCCTTGTTTAACTAGGAAGAAACATGAATACACAACACTGTCAACTGTAAGACTTCTATCAATCTTTCTGTCCAAAGTCTCAGAGCCTTTCGGCTGCATTTCCTAGTTGTTCCCGTCAGCAGGGTCTTTCTATCCCAAGGATGGTGAATCCCTGCTGCGGGTTCCCCAGTGGTGGAGGGTTCAAACAATGAAAACACCATTGACAGTGGTAGGATTGGAAGATCTCACTGCTGGCCAATGAGAGTCTACTTACGCCGCTGCAAAACATGCTGCAGGTGGGGTGGAGAATCCCTCCCTACAAGTCTGTCTACAGTCAGCACAGCTTCTTGCCTGTTTTCACATGTGAGCATTTTAGACTTTTCTCCCAGTAAATTTCACCCAGGACCTCTCTGTCTCCATAGTAACCAGGCCATCCAAGCTTGTTGCCGGGCAGAATTTGAATCAGATCACCTGACCCTCATCACTACTTCATTTACCTTAAATTAAAGAGACAATTTAAAATATAACCATCTTATAAACTTTGCATTCATAACGCCAAGCGAATCTTTCACCAGAACTTCTCAACAAGGAACATGCTGACCCTATTTAGTTGAGTATTCATTTAAATTTGACTCAGTTGAACAAATTTACGTTAACCGATCCAAATTATATTAACCCTTATATTTCTCATCAGAGGATAACTGCAGACCAAGTGAATGAATTAACTTTGTTTTGCCCATTAAAATCATCAAAGAAAAAATCAAACACAGAAGCCATGACCTAACTCTTTTCCTTTCTTCAGGTTTTCTGCACCGATTCCTCTTCCTTCTCTTGTCCTGAGGGTGCTGTCTCCCAACGAGGTAAAGATCAATAAATGTCAATCATTCGTGCACATAAGAAGTAATCTGGGCCTGACGAGCCAATTGTGCCATTGTTTCTTATTCGAGTGCCTCTCCTTGTGGTCCACATAAAGTCGGCACAACACACTGACTAAATAGGACATCAGCTCTCTTTATTTAAATCAATTCTTTTCCCAATGTTTAAATGAATAAGGAATTCTCATTTACTGAACATTAATAATGTATGTTTTCAACTGATTTGCTTGCATTTTATGTTGCCAAAAACAAAATTACAAACATCAATATTTCCTATCTTTCTACAAATGTAATTTGCTCAATCGTGTTTATTTTCTAGAATCACTAGAATAATGCTGATGAAAATAATGTTATTCTAATGTAGTAATGAAGTGGGACGCTTTCCAAACAGACCATCATTTATTTCTCTTACCAAACTGCACTCTATTTAAATTGCTGTTTTAAATCAGGCAAATTTGCTGTTTCCCTCGCTCTCTGCAACATATTTTTATATTACCGCGGGGAAGAAATGTATCAATTGCTGTAATTCAACAAAAAACAAAATGTGATATGTTCATTTTCACCTCAATGTTGCATAGCAGTATAGCAACTCATTTCCCTGACAAAAAAAGCTGCATTTTCCAAAATATTTAAGGTACATAATGTGCTCCGTTGAATACATATAAATTGATTTTATTTTGGTGCAATGTGGTTTAGCACCGTCAAAGATAATGCAATGATACTTTAATAATACCAATTGCACAGAGTAGTGAAAGTAATTATTTAACATCAAGTGTCTAGGAGCATACAAAAAGGTATACGGTAATAAATGTTGGTCCCGTAACCAAGTCTAATTGGTGCGTCATATCTATAATTCAGGTTGCAGGTTTCAAAGTGGATTAGTTGGTAATGTAAATTGCATGCCATGTTTGTATATCTTCATGCAAGATAACCAAGGTTGTGTCAGACACTGTGATGAATGTAGAAATTTCATATAATTTTTTATCTGTATTTGGTGCATTAAGGGTTAAAAACCTGGGTCTGTATGTGACTGCTGCAGTGATTCTTAAAAATGTCTTGGCTTGAAAAACAACCAGGCTTTATGGCTACAAAAAGGATAATTAAAGCATCATAAAAGTAAGGGCTAATGAAATTTTGTTTATATAAAGAAGATTGCCTAAGAAGTTGATAAGTAGAGACATTGGGCTGGAATCTTAGTTTCAGAGACTAAAAAGACGGAGGCCCACTCCTAGCCCCCCGGGTGGGGGTGAATTAGATGCGGGGAGCGGGCCCCGAGGCCATCGTGAACCTCGGCCGATTTCACGATGGCCATCCCGATATTTATCGGGAGCGGAGAATACCGCCGAGACGGTACTTGGGTTGTGTGATGAAGTTTCTTCCCTTTCCAGCATTTCAATTTTGCATCGTTTTAATTGACCATTATATCATGTTGCTTCTTGTACTTTCCTATTAGTGTGACTATTTCAGCAATCTTGTTATGGTACGCAATGTCAGTTTCTTTCTCTGTCTGAATTGCTGATTCTGCATCAATTTCAATGTTTTACCTCTTCAGTTAATTTCTCATTGCCAAGGTTCCCTTCTTCAAGCTCTTATTCTCCTGATTCAATTATTCACTAGACTTGCTCTTATTTTCTAGATGTTTTTCATGGAGTTCAACGTACTCTGCATCATCTCATTCATTTCTCCTTCTTCTTCACTTCATTTTTTTTAATCGGAACTTCTAAACTTTTTTAAAAACTTGATGTTTGTCATTTCATCTTCTTGTTTTAATATCACCTCTCGAGCTTTAATTCTGTTTGATGATTCCTCTTTATGTTTAATTGTTCCCAGCTTCTTTTAAAGCCTTTAATTTCTGTGTTTCTTCCATGTTCTTGCTGGAGATATATATTTCACAAATGGAACCTTCATTTCTACTTGTCTTAACTTCAGCCAAATGGCTTACCTTCAGCTAAACCATTTTTGGCTTCATTGTTGGTCAGGTCTGCCTCTGATAAAGTGTTGACTTGTTTTCATTCCACAATTCACTCTTCTGTGGAGTCTTTAGTTACCCTCCTTCTGAGGTCTTTAATTGCCCTTCTAGGATATTTCAACACCCTCATTCGGGGGTCTTTCAGTGTCCTCCTTCTAGGTTTTCAGTGCCCTCCTTGTGGGGTCTTTCAGGGCCCTCCTGAGTCTTTCATTGCCCTCTTTCTGGGAGTTTTGTTGCATCTTCTTTAAAGTCTTCCGTTGCCTCTTCCTTGAGATCTTCATTGCCTCCTCTAAGGTCTTATGTTGTCTCTTCCTTGGGGTCTTCGTTGCTTATGAACATTTTTTGAGATTTGCCCTCGAGCTGCGGTCTTCATCAATTTTCTGGTCCATTGCCGTTTGTTTCTTTTCGTGGTTGCAGCTGTAAGTAGATTGCCACATTAAATGTATTACCACTTTAAATTCATTACCTCTTTAAATGTTTTACTGATTTAAGACAGTAATTTTTTTCACTCAGTTGTCAGCAGTTGCTGGTTTTCTTTTGGAGTTTCGGTGCAAACCTGGCTGCTCTTTCAGTGCTCTTTCAGTAATCTCTGCAGTTTGTTTTCTTTTTCTGCCCATTTGGAGATTCTTTTTCTTTCCGTCAATTTCATTGACAGGTTCACTGTTCTCGAGGTCCAAAGGGCTGTTTTTAAAACTTTGAAACATCTTTTGAAACAAGTTAAGGGCTTATCTTCCTTTTAAAACTTCAGAACTCAGCTGCCTGCAGTCCATCAGTACAGGGAGCACTACCGCGGAACCTCTGCAGCTCTGCTCCGATCGGGAGCTTATGATCTTCAGTCTCTGTATATTCACGTGCTCTTTGGATAGCTCCTGTAGCTTCCTGGGGCATTTTCCCTTTTTCACTTAAAACACAGCTCTCCTCTCTCTTTAAAAAAAAAATTTTGCAGCAACTCTATGTTTTTCCTTAACCCTGTTCCATTTGCTTTAAACTCAAAGTCACAGCTCTTGATTCTGAGGGTTATTTTCTCTTCTTTCTTTCGATACATTTTTGAACTATTGACTCCGCCGGCCACTCCAGGTTTGTTCTGCATCTGTCCCTCAGGCTCTGGCAATATCTCAACATCTCAAATGGGTGTATTCACCCAAAGACAGACATCCAAGTGAGTACTTTTTCCTTCAGACTTCAGTTAAAGCAGGATATTCACAGGTGTCAGGCCTTCAACACCACAATCCCAGCCAAGCTCAGATCAAAGCTCCAAAACCTTGGACTTGGCACCCCACTCTGTAACTGGATCCTCGATTTTCTGACCAACAGACCACAATCAGTAAGAATGAACAACAACACCTCCTCCACAATAGTCCTCAATACCGGTGCCCCGCAAGGCTGCGTACTTAGCCCCCTACTCTACTCCCTGTACACACACGACTGGGTGGCAAAATTTAGTTCCAACTCCATCTACAAGTTTGCTAATGAAATGAAATGAAATAAAAATCGCTTATTATCACAAGTAGGCTTCAATGAAGTTCCTGTGAAAAGCCCCTAGTCGCCACATTCCGGCGCCTGTCCGGGGAGGCTGGTACGGTGCAGCGACAACAATCTCTCCCTCAATGCCAGCAAAACTAAAGAGCTGGTCATTGAATTCAGGAAGCAAATTACTGTGGGGTTTTGCAGTGAGCTGCAGCTGAAGTTAAACAAAGAGCTGTCCTGTTGATTTCGGCCAACCAAAGACTATCTCTGGATCATTTGGTGAATTCAGAATTCTAAATGTTCTCAATAGTGAATGTGTACCTAATGTGCTCCTGTTTAAAGATTTGTTAAGTCTTTTGGATTTTAAAGGACAGCTTAAAGGATTACTTTGTGTTGTATTCTTTGGGGGTTATCTTTGAATTAATGGTTGCTAAGATATTTACTGTTTGTTTTAAAAAGGTTAACTTGAGTTCATAGAATAAACATTATTTTGTTTTTAAAAATACTGGTCCATTTCTGCTGTACCCCACCTGCAGAGTGAGCCGTGTGCTCCCCATACACAATCTATTAAAAGTTGTAGGTCAGGTGAACGCCAAGATATTTTGGGATTCTCTAAACCCTGACCCATAACAATAGAACATACAGTGCAGAAGGAGGACATTTGGCCCATCGAGTCTGCACCCATCCACTTAAGCCCTCACTTCCACCCTATCCCTGTAACCTAATAACCCCTCCGAACCTTATTTGGTTACTAAGGGCAATTTATCATGGCCAATCTACCTAACCTGCACATCATTGGACTGTGGGAGGAAACCAGAGCACTCAGAGGAAACCCACGCAGACACGGGGAGAACGTGCAGACTCCGCACAGACAGTGACCCAGCGGGGAATTGAACCTGGGGCCCTGGCGCTGTGTTCCACTTGTGCTACTGTGCTGCCCATTTCAAATTATTCACATTTCGCAAGTGTGGGGTGAATAAACACAATAACGTGACGATACAAACTGGTTCAAGAGAAGTAATCCGCTTTTCTCATTTCATAATTTAACTGTGCAAACAGAGAGAGAGCTGTTCAATTTGTAATATTTGGGAGTTAACCGAATCCAAGGCTCATCGCTGTTAGTCAAGCTATTTATGTTGCTTTAGTGCACCATCGGCATATACAGCAGTGAATCTGGAAGTTATCTTACACTTGCATTTGGGAAGCGATGCTTGAACAGGAGTCAGGGAAAGGTTAAACATCTCGCCAAATTATACATAACTACAGCAGCCCCACTTGCATAATTGATGAATGATGATTAAGCCTGATTAAGATTAACGATTAGTACAGCTTTTGATGCAGCCGCATGTTTCGTAGTGTGTTTTGTGATTACATCAATTAACCACCATTGTTGGTTTATCCGATTTAAAACTATAATCTTCTTCTAAACATTTTCATCAAGAAGATAATGAGGTAGTCATTTTATATGGTAAATGAGATGGACTGGAGTTTTGTCATAAACACAAACGGTTGAAATTATGGATCAACCGTTCACTCTAAGTAAAGCTAAAATGGTTTAGCATGGGGGCTGTCAGAAGATTAACATTTGTTATATTGCAATTGGCAAATTGTTGTTTCTGATCAGAAAATCTTGCATTGTGACTTCCGGTGGCGAAAATGGAGTGAGTCATCCCACAGGGTCTGGTTTAGCACACTGGGCTAAATTGCTGGATTTTAAAGCAGACCAAGGCAAGCCAGCAGCACGGTTCAATTCCCGTACCAGCCTCCCCAAACAGGCGGCGGAATGTGGCAATGAGGGGCTTTTCACAGTAACTTTATTGAAGCTTACTCGTGACAATAAATGATTTTCATTTCATTTCATTTTGTGGCTCTCGCTCGAGGTGGATTTTTTGGTCCTTCCCCACCCAGTTTGAGTGGTGTTTGATGGCAAAAGGTGCAAGAGTACTGAGGGGGTGCCTTTGACAAAACAAAATGGGCCAAGGTGCTTCATAGGAGCATTATCAGGCGAAAAGGCACGGTGTCACAACAAAAGCCAGACGACAAAAAACTTGTTCATTAAAGGCCAGTTTAAAGGAATGACTTAAATGAGGGCAGCAATGGAGAGAGGTGGACAGTTGAAGAGATTGATGAGCTCAGGCCTTGGGCAGTATGGCCATCAATGGCAGAGAAACCAAAATCTGGAATACTCAAGGAGCCAAAATTAGCTGAGCACAGATATCCCCCAAAAACACAAGAACAAGGAGGAGTAGGCCATTCGTCCCCTCAAATCTGCTCCAGGATTCAATAAGATGAGGGCTTTTCTGATTTTAATCTGTGTCCCTTTAGAGTCACAGGGCGGGATTTACCGACCACCCCGCCATGTGCTTCTTGGCGGAGAGGCAGCCCGCCACCGAGATCTACTAGTCCCACCATTGTCAACGGGATTTCCTGTTGACAGCAGCTCTTGTCGCCAGGAAACCCATGCGCCGGCGAGGGACCAGAATTTCCCGCAAGCGTGAACAGCCGGTAAATCCTGCCCACAGTGTTTTACAGCACTGAAAGAGACCCTTCGGCCCATCGTGTCTGCACCAGCCATCAAGCACCTATCTGTTCCATTTCTATTTTCTAAAACTTAATCCAAAGCCTTGTATGCTATGGCCTTTTAAATGATCATCTATATGCTTCTTTAATGTTGTGGGGGTTCCCGCCTCTACCATCCTTTCAGACAGCGAGTTCCAGATTCCCATCACTCTCTGGGTGAAAACGTTTTTCCTCAAATCCCTTGCCCCTTATTTTAAATCTATAAACTTTGGTTATTGACTCCTCTACTAAAGGGAACAGTTCCTCCCTATCTACATTATCTACGTCCCTCTTAATTTTGTACACCTCAATCAGGACTCCCTTCAGCTTTCTCTGTCCTAAGGGAACCAACCCCAGCCTAACCATCTTCTCCTCATCGCTGAAACGCTCCAACCCAGGCACCATCCAGGTGAATCACCTCTGCACTTCCTCTTGTTCTAGAGTCACCACAAGGACAAACATTCCACCAGTATGCACTCTGTGGAGGGTTGTGAGGTGGAAAGGGATTACAATGATAGGGAGGGGCAAGGCCATGGAAGGATTTGAATACAAGGATGAGAATTTTTAAATGGATGTCCTGCTCAGTTGGGTGTCAAGGCAGGTCAGTAAGCACAGGAGTGCTGGGTGAATGGGACTCGGTGCGAGTTCAGACATAGCAGATGAGCTTAAATTTATAGGGGGCGGAAGATTGCATCAACAACCAGGAAAGCATTGGATTAGTCAAACCCAAAGTTAACAAACATACGGATGCAGGTTTCAGCCGATCAGGTGATGTAGGGGTGTGTGGTGATTGTACATCAGTGTAGATGCAATACAACTGAGCAGCACTAGAGGGAGCACGGGCGAGATATAAATAACACAAATAGGAAGTCAGACCACACTTCACAAAAGGGGGAACTGGTAGCAGGACATAGGCAAGCAGCATCGAGGTAACTGTAAGTTAAGCACTGAAGAGAGAACAAACTTACAATAAAGCATCTACTTCAACTTTAAGACGCCGAGCTTTATTAAGACACAAGGAACAACACATGGTACCAGCAGTGGCTTCAGACACTTACTACAAGATTACACCAGCTGCAAACACAGAAAGACCAAAATGGCAAGGAGAACTTGGGAAGACCTCGCTTATTCGATGATGTGGGTTGGAACCCCACCTCAGCTGAACTTAACTGGTAATAATGCCTGGAAAAGATTTAAACAAATGCTCGATATATATCATAGCTAATGATTTAAAAGCAGCCTCAGACAAAATGAAAATAGCACTGCTCATTGCAGGACATGAAGCTAGAGAAACATATAATTGCTTTAAATACTCGAAAGATGAAGACAGCAGCAAATTAGAAATAATACTAAAAGAATTTGAAGAGCACTGTATGAAATTTGAACAGTACTGTATGCTCAAAGACCAAACTGCACAGGGACTGAGTGATGCAAAACTCAAACAATCACTATCAGAACAGAAAGGGTTCAGTCCAGAAATCACGAGTGAAAAGTTCAGATCGAAAGGAAAAATTAACTTGAACTTTTCACAAACACACTATGCTGAAATCCAGTCCAGTCCAATCCATGCCTATGTCCAGCATGCACAAGCCGCGCATGTGCAGTGGACTCAAAACCGCACAGTAAAGGAAGACCGATTTGCGCATGCGCAATCGATTCCTACGCATGACGTCACAAGCATCATGACATCTGAGGACCCGGACCATGCCCACTTAAAAAGGAAATGCCCGAAAATTAAAAACAAGATACTTAAAGCTGTAAAACCCAATTTTCTTACCTCAAAAGACAGAAAAACGCCTGAACTTACACCAGCAGTTGAAAATAACTCTCACAACACCCTGGAACAAGCAGTCTGCACCACCCAAAGTGAAGAGAACAAAAACAATTCCAAAACAAACAAAGATGAATAAAACGATACCAAATCCGAAACAAAAAAAGATGATTTGTTTTTCGAACAATACTACTCAGACATGGCCGAGTTATTCGGATATGCTGATCACAGCATCAGCAACACGGTCGCAAACCTCAACACGACTCTACTTATGGTAGCTGAATCCAACACCATGGTGCCATGGCAGATCGTCGATATATTGGATGACAGCAATACCCAAGACGAAGACGATGCCACACAGAGAGCACAGAAATACTCCACAGAGAGAGTGATGAAAGACTCCATAAAGAGAGTGATGCGAGCCTCCACAGACAGCTCGTTGAAAGACTCCAAAATGGATCAAGCAAACACTCCTTAGCGAACACCATGCATGAACAAGACCATGAAGGTCAACCCGCTGTATCTGAGCAACCGCAAGCAGACAACGAAAGTCTACCAAGCTCACATAATCAAGAAGAAGACAATATAAATCTACCCACTGCATGTGAAAACAGTGACAATGTGATCACACTCGACATACAGGAGGTGCAGGATCACAGCGAGACTGACGGATCTCAGCTCATTTGTACAGAAGCACAGAGTAGGGCTACCCAAGAGTCCAGAGAGACCACGTCAATAGAAATCATGAAGGTTTTGACTCCAGAAGAGGAGCACCAAGAGTCCAGAGAGACCACGTCAATAGAAATCATGAAGATTTTGACTCCAGAAGAGGAGCACCAAGACCAACAAGAAAATGAAATTGTGAAGAATTTGACTCCAGAAGAGGAGCACCAAGAAAGCAAAGAAGAGGAACTAAATCCACCACCAATGACTCCAGAAGAGGAGTACAAAGACCAACAAGAAAATGAAATCGTGAAGAATGTGACACCAGAAGAGGAGTACAAAGGAAGCAAAGAAGAGGAATCAAATCCACCACAAATGACTGATGTCACCAGCATTAATGCAACATCAGATCATTCTCACCATTCTCTAGACGAAATATTCAATGTAACAGATACCACAAAGGACACTTGCTCCAATAACTGTGACAATGACTCAAATTATCCACACAGGACACTCATTGAGCACAACAAGAAAAACAAAAACCACAAGACGCACAGCAGAAACAAGAACAACAACAGCAAGAACAAAAGCAACATGAAGCGCAATAAGAACAACAAAAATCGCAAGAAGCACTGCAGAAACAAGAACAACAAAAACAACAAGAAGAACAACAAAAACAACAAGAAGCATAACAAAGACAACAACAAGCACGACAAGAACCAAGACAGAAATGACAAAAACAACAACAAGAACGACAATGAAAACAACAAAGACAGAAACGACAAAAACAGCAACAAGAACGACAACGAAACAACAAAGACAGAAAAAGCAAACAATGAAACTATGACTTGTACAAAATGGTACAACTCTTCACATGAAGGACAATGCCACAGCACACTGTAAAACAATGACAAGACTACGAACATGCCATGGGATGACAACGAATCTCACAAACTCACATCTGCTCCAGAACAAGCAAGCACACCAGCTTTCAAGGCACATGACACACTAAATCGATACCACAAGCACAGAAAAATGTCCATATCAGTCAACATCAGTGGTTTGACCATGCAAACACCTCGGGATGACGTATTGGTTACTTAAAATAACAAGAACACCGACAACATTCACAACGGAGTTGCAATAGCAATATCACCACGTCAACAATGAAAAAGAAAAAACTCAATGAACAAATTCATCAAGTTTGGACTCATAAATGTTTTTATTAAGATTGGACTCATAAATATAAATTGGCTTTGTAAAATATGCAATAGCACCATCACTTGTATAGATACACATATCGTAAGTAATCTAACTGTTTTGTACAATTTTCTTTAACAATGTACAGAAAATATGTAAAGAAAAAAGGGGGGAATGTGGTGATTGTATATCAGTGTAGATGCAATACAACTGAGCAAGCACTAGAGGGAGCACGGGAGAGATATAAATAACACAAACAGGCAGTCAGACCACACTTCACAGAAGGGGGAACTGGTAGCAGGACATAGGCAAGCAGCATCAAGGTAACTGTAAGTTAAGCACTGAAGAGAGAACAAACTTACAATAAAGCATCTACTTCAACTTTAAGACTACGAGCTTTATTAAGACACAAGGAACACAGGGTGGACTTGGAGAATGTTAATAAACTGGAGGGTCTTAGTGATGCACAGATGTGTTACCTGAAGTCTGTCTCAAGGTCAAATACGATACCAAGACTTAGACAGTTGCCAGGGAAGGGATAGAACTGATGGCAAGGGAACAGGATATGAATTGGGGACTGAAAACAATGGGTCTGGCCTGCTCAGCATTTAGTTGGATAACGTTTTTCCTAATGCAGGATGTCAGGCAAGCAGTCTGACAATTTAGAGGGAGTGGAGGTAAGCAGAGCTATGATGATGAGGTACTGCCCCCAGTTACACCTACTCACATTAAATGTGGCTCAGTTGGATGCAAAGAGATGCTTGCACTACTCTCCAGCCCCAACAACCTACTTCAGTCAACTTCAGAAAAAGCCACAGCTTGTTCCATTTTTAACCTTTAACAAGTTTTGAATGTCTTCGCTAAAGAAATTCGGCATGCCTGCATCGACTGTCACAAACTTCTACAGATGTGCCATCGAGAGCATCCTATCCAGCTGTATCACAGCCTGGTATCGCAACTGCTTGGCCCAAGATCGCAAGAAACTGCAGAGTGTGGTGAACTCAGCCCAGTGTGTCACACAAGCTTGCCACCCCCACATTGATTCTGTATACACCTCCTGCTGCCTCAGGAAGGCAGACAGCATTATCAGAGACCCTTCCCACCCAGGCATTGCCTTCTTCCAGATCCTTCCATCAGGCAGAAGGTACAGAAGTCTGAAGACCCACACATCCAGACATAGGAACAGCTTCTTCCCCATAGCTACAAAACTCCTCAATGACCCCCTTGGACTGATCTGTTCCATGTAAGAACACTATTCACGACGCCTTACTCATGTATTTGCTTTGTTTGGCCCTTTGTTCTGCACTGCAATAAATCACTGTTTATCGGTGTACCATTTGCCAATTTTCTTTTGTCTCCTATGTACATACTGTGTATATTCCCTTGGCCACAGAAAACTACTTTTCACTGTACTTCAAATCAAAATCTTTGTAACAACAGAGTTTGTGCTGGGTGTCCAAGCACGTTATGGACTGGACTGACATCCAAGATAACTTCAGGTAGCATCCTTACAGACAAGGCAGAAGGTTCTGATCCTGTCACTCTAGATTGCATTTGCAGCCAGGTGTTGGAGGTAAAAGACGAGAGCGGAATCCCCTGAAACAGACATTTTTCACCATTCAGTAACATGAATACTTGAGCAAGAAACAAGAATTGACCAGCTATACATGGATCAGTCTGGATAATTCTCATGGTACAATTTTGCCGTACTATCCCAGTAGTAGTAGTAGTAGTAGTCGTAGTAAGTCGTCTTACAACACCAGGTTAAAGTCCAACAGGTTTGTTTCAAATCACTAGCTTTCGGAGCACTGCTCCTTCCTCAGGTGAATATCCCAGTAGTGTCAGTAGGTTGTAGGCTGCGAGTGTCATATTGACACATCTAAGACCCACAGTAACCTACAATCCACTTACATTATTGGGATAGTGAGACAGAGTTTAGAAACACTCATCAACATTTCAGCCGTAAGATATTCCACAAGGAAAAGATTTTAGTTTCCTGTCTAGAGTGGCAGCTGTCACTTTGAGTTTTAGGCTGCAGGCTCTAGCGGTGACTCAGTGGACTTCTGCGCACGAGCAGACGGTTATTGACAGCCATCTTGTGCAGCCATATTATAGTGTTTTGTGACGAATGCAGGAATTTTTTCTACATATTGTTTTATGTGTCTGTTCCAGTAATGTTATTAACAGAACTTAGGTTAAGGTATCCAGATTATGTCTGCTAAAGCTGTGATTAAGGGTTAACAGCTAGCAGGCTGTGATGTCACTCATGGGAGTGTTTGGATCTGGTTTAGAGTTTCTTTTTCAGCCCTGCCCTGTGTCTGTTGTTTTTAGTTTCATTTTTAGAGTTCTGTCTGGATTCTGAGGAAAGGAGGTGTGTTTCTCAGACTGACCTCTGAAAGCTTCTCTCCCAAGGACTTTGTGTATAATTCTGTTCTGTTAACTGAGTGTTAACTGTATTAGGAAGTGGTGTTTGACCTGTGTGTGTTGATTTTGCTTAATTGAAATAAGTTGATGGCAAAGTCAGCTCCAAGACCTATCTTTCTTTTTCTGTAACTGTTAATTGAAACACTGGGCGGGTTTCTCCGACCCACCGCCGGATCGGAGAATTGGTGGTGGTGGGGGGGGGGGGGGGGCACGAATCATACGACGCCGCTCCGACGCTGGTCCACTGATTTTCCGGCGGCCGGAGAAGCGGCGCCATTGCTGCCATTGGCGCGCCGCCGGTTGGGGGCCGCTCAACGCGGCCTCCCCGGCGATTCTCCCCATGTGATAGGCCAAGTGCCCGTCAAGTTCGGCCAGGTTCCGCTGGCGTCGGTCTCGTGTGGTCCTACCCGGCAGAACCTCGGCATTGATGCTGCGGAGAGCGGCCTGGTGGGGGGGGATGGGGGAAGGGTTATCCAACCCTGCGGGGGCCTCCACGGTGGCCTGGTCCGCGATTGGGGCCTACCAATTGGTGGGCGGGGTTATCCTGGTTCTTCCGCGCCAGGCCCCTGTAGCTCTCCGGGACCGGCGCATGCGCAAACTCGCACCGGCCTTGGCGCACATGCGCAAACACGTGCCGGCTGTGGCGCACATACGCAGACCCCGGCGCCCGTGCTGATGTCGGTATCGGTGGCTGGAACAGCGTCAGGCTCTCCAGTGCCGTGCTGGCCCCCTGTGCGGGGCAGGATCGCTGATCCTAGGGGCCAGATGACGCCGTCGTAAAACGGCCCAGTGTTTACGACGGCGTCAACACTTTAGCCCCAGGATCAGGGAATGCCGCCCACTGTTTCTTCCTTGGATGTTATGGGGTTAATCCTGCATTTTTGATAAAGTCTAGTTTAATATAAAAGATCACCAGTTGTCCATGGAATAACTCCTGGAACGAAGCATCCTTTCCTCACAGTTTACAAATTGAAAGATCGTCCTGTTTCCTAATATAAATTGGGGTCTGGTCTGAGTACTGTAACAGTTTACTCCCTTGCGCCCTCCACTCTATCACAAAGCTTCCTTTTAGTTCTTCCTCCCCTTCCCCTTTCATTTGCTCAAAAGCTATTATATTTTCTATTTTTCCTCAGTTATAACGAAGGACCATTGACTTTGAAAGTTAACTATGTTTCTCTCTCCACAGTTACTGACCTGCTGAGTATTTCCAACATGTTGTTTTTATTTCAGACTTCCAACATCTGCAGCATTTTGCTTTTAGTGCTTGTTCACATTCATCAAACTAGTCAGTGGGGTTAAAGAGGAGAAGGTGAACACAAATGACAAATCAAAGTGGACAGCTTCTTATACATCTCACAATGGCAGTGATATGGCAAAGCAAGGTCTGCAGGAAATTTACTCTTCAGATGAAGAATTGGAAGGGTCTTGCTGGAAAACCGCATCTATAAAGGGAAGAACCCAAGTTAAAATTGTTGTGCTTTTATGATGATATAAAGGCACCAATCACTCATAAGGGATTGTGTAAACATATTGTGGGTTCAGTTAATTGGACCAAGTACATTTATACAAAAGTAGAAACTTGAAAACATCAGCAGCAGGGCTGGGAATGTGGAGTTCAGGTTGAAATCAGGGGTAGGCTGAATGATCTTATTGATTGGCGGAGCAGGTCCAAAGGGCTCAGAGGCCTACTCCTACTCCTAATCCTAGTTCCTGTGCTTGTCTAATTGGTTTGCAATATTTCTTTTACCTTATTATTCTCAGCCTGACCACTGTCTGGAATCAATATGCACGGCAATTTGGCACGACCAGGATTTAGCTTCACGGCCTCTGGGCTTAAGAGGCAGGAGTTATTCTCCCAGGTTGATTATTAGTTCCTAATCAGACTCTCCAGATTAAAGAGGCTCCTTCATATCCACGAGAGGGACTTCTCTGGAAGTTGGAACATTTATTCCATTTCAGGGCCAAATTACCTCATTCTGTCAAGTACTTTGAGATGTTTTGAGGTTATATATGGTAATATGGTAATTTCCATATATAATATGGAAATATATGGTTCCAAGTTTTTATTTTACCAGTATTTGAAAACTGGGAGCATAGAATCCTACAGAAGAGATTGACTCCTGGCCAAACAGCAATGTCTGTGAAATATGAAAAGAAATCCTTATTATGCCTTGTTACATATCTCTTTCACCCTCATCAAATGATTTGCCCCGATGATACATAGGTTTGCTCACGAATGAGGATATGCAGTGATATAAAAAAAGTTAGATTTGACTGCATTTAGATAGAACTTTTCATGCCTACCGGAAGTCTCAAAGCACGCTACAATCAATGAAGTAATTTCAAGTATATTCACCGTTGTGATGTCGGAAACACAGCTGCCCAATTTGTGCACAGCAAGCTCCCACAAACAGCAATGTGACAGTGACCAAGTTATCTGCTTTTTGTGATTTTGCTTGAGGGATAAATATTGGCCAGGACATCATGGATAACTCCCCTGTTCTTTTTTCAAATTAGCACCGCAGGATTTGGGGCCTCAGTTTAACATCTGATCTGAAAGATGGCACCTTTGGCAATGCAGCTCTCCTACAGTACTGTACTGCAGTGTCATATTATCAGAGTTTTATAGCACAGAAAGAGGCCCTTCAGCCCATCATGTTTGTGCTGGATCATCAAGCACCTATCTATTCTAATCCCATTTTCCAGTACTTGTTCTGTAGCCCTGGTTTTTGTATTCAAGTCCAGGAGTGGGACTTGAACCCAGGACCTTGAAAACTAAAGGCAGGAGTGCTGTGAGCTCAGCCGTGGCTACAATTATTGTAATGCCTCAGCAATTCCTATTGGTGTCCTTCTTGTCATTACATTATTTTGAGTAAGTTATGGACTTGACATTTTATGTTAGTGTATTAAATACGAGCCATGAACACCAAAAGTAGCATTCTCCTGGAATAGAGACAATGTTTGTGTCTTTTTTCAAATCCAACTTCAAATTTCTAAGACTAAAAAAGCAGAAACTCTTGACTTCCTGTTCTACAGTCTAGTTCTATCTGCATTATTACATAGTTTGTGCACCCTGAAGCAATAGGGAACATGATTAATGATTCTGAGAATAATTCTCATAGCTTTTAAAGTGAGGGGTAGATCTTTGCGCTGCTTTCAAATAAAGCACTTACAATTGCAACCGCAACATTGTTATTAGGAAGAACGGTTTACAATGTTATACTCAGACATGGCTACAGAGCCATACAGAAAGGCTTTCTCGGAGTAACTTCATTTGCTGGTCACTTGAATAATGGAAGGAAAAGCAATGCATTTACGTCAGTAAATAAAAGCAAGATGCTGCGGATGTTGGAAATCTGAAATAGTTACATCTACACAAGCCTTTTCTTTTTCTTCTTCTCGGTTTAATTTGGTTGTGGTTAATCATCCTCATTTGCCCTGATGTAGCAGCGAGTACAAGAAAGCGCAGTTTGGAGACATTTCTACAACGGCCGCTCTTTGTGTTTCTTATTTCAGGATGGTTGGCTAGTGTTCACAAAGACCACCAAATAGCTTTAACTTAAACAAAGCTATAAATTTATTAACATTACTAACTTGGATTTGACATGTACTCCTAAAGAATACACAGTTGATTAATAACATCTAAACTACAGTCACCTACGGCTAATCTCACTACTGGTTCAAACTGTGATCTGCACTCATTTACACTATCTGCTCTTCTGACCTTCACTAGCTAACTCCTGCGTACACTCCTCCCCTAAGGTCTAGCATCACGGCCTTATATAGTTGTAACTGTAGCTCCCTCTAGTGGCTACTCTTGACACTACATTAATCCTTGCAATGATGATAGTTATGGTAATACCACAGCCGTATGGTTCCCAGCATGACATGGCTGTAGAAAACAACATTACCGCCCCTTGGGTTGAGCCAACTCAATGCAAGCTCTTTGGCAACTTGTTAAAACCTCCTTAAGCGCTCCGTCAAGCCCACGTCTTCCATTTTTAGTAGTCACTTAGTGATAATTTGATATTTTGCAGTTGTACAGTTCTGTGAGCTGTTCACAGAATGCTACATTGGAAAATAATTTGTTCACAATCCATGACAAGGAAAGAATAAAGAATTTCTAGCTTTTATAGGAGATTTCCTGGTCTTTTGCCCTGGGTTATGGCCCTCACGGGTCTTTAGATTGCTGCAGAATTTTTGGACACCCTAACACAGCACCCCCAGAAATGTTCCAACTTGTTTTTTGACTAGTTTCGTTTATTGTTGAATTTTACAAACAGCTTATTTATAATGCAAATTATAAAGGAGCCGGTCACCAGATTGCAAATGTTTAAAATAACCCCCAGCCTTTCCCACAATCCATTCAAATTAAGGAATAAAGAGGATCCATACTGAAGTGTAGCTATTGAGTAAATGACAAATGTGAAAAATGGCTGTTTAAATTTCAGTAGGCTGCCAAAAGGAAACAGTGAGCATTGGTTTTTAACATATTTGAAGGGAATGCATATCTCGATCTAGATCGGTCTTACGCAGACATTTGAAACGGAATATAGTATTTAGAATTGTAACAATTGGTTCATATTAATATTAATTTTCTCGAGCTTTTATAAAACCATTTTCATTATTTTACATGTTCACACCATGAGTCGAAAGAGAAAGTAAGCACTTCTTTCCAATATATAATTGTTTGAATTCAGCTAAAATGCATTTCTACTGAAGACTTATAGAAGACGTATAGAGGGCCGAAAGAGAAAATGCTGGAAAATCTCAGCAAGTCTGGCAGCATCTGTAGGGAGAGAAAAGAGCTAACATTTCGAGTCCGATGACTCTTTGTCAAAGCTTTGCCAAAGAGTCATTGGACTCGAAACGTTAGCTCTTTTCTCTCCCTACAGATGCTGCCAGACTTGCTGAGATTTTCCAGCATTTTCCCTTTCGTTTCAGATTCCAGCATCTGCAGTAATTTGCTTTTATACGTATAGAGGGCCGGTGGATCCTCACTTCTGCGTCGTACACCAACATCTACGTTGGTTACAGATCTTTCCTCGGACACCCTTGTGACCTCCAGGGCCGTTCCTTGTATGTGGCGAGGACTTTGATATCTGACACCCCTACCGTCCATCTGGGCCTGCTCGCTGGCTGTTGTAGGCCAACTTCTATTGCAGGGACATATAGGCGGCATTGTTAACCGTTTGCATCGCTCATTGCAGGGGTTGGCGAGGGGGGGGGGGGGGGGGGGGGGGGGGGGAGGGATACTCCTGCAGACAAAATCGGGATCTTGCTTCAGCATGGCGAGAAACCAATTATCATCACTTAAGCCCCATTTCCATACAATTAACGAGAGCCACCCCATATCCAACGGCCTCCCGCCATTCAAGGCCTCCCCAGAAAATGGTCATGTTGGAGCCAATTAGTATTCCTTTTGAAAAACGTGAACCTGGCGGAAGGGTTTCTGTGGAGAGCCGAGGAGGTGAGTAGCCATCTTTGCTCGCAGACAAAGAGCCCGGGGCACTGGACATGTCACCCCATTGCTCGGCTGGGGGGGTGGGGGACTCTGGTGGGGATGGGGGACTTTTCCCGTAGGGGTGGGCTGCCATGGGAGGTTGGGGGGGAGACAATGGGGGGGGGAACCTGGGGACATCCCCGTGCAGCACCACCATGCCAACTTCAGGATCATGTGTACCATTCCTGGGACATCCCTTGTCCCTGCCCATCTGTCCTACCCACCACCCATAACCCCCACCGACTGCCGAGGCCTCTGGCCGAGCGGGTGAAGGCTATTGCTAACAGGGAATTGGCAATCGTGGTTAAATGAACACTTCACACAGCACAAGTGGATTCCCGTGGGTGGGCGGGCCATCTGGCATGTGCAGCTCATTGCCAAGCATCCCAATCACACTGTTTAGCCTGGACACTGTGCCTGAACACTGCAGGAGGCAACACCACACAGGCATTAGCCAACACCTGAGCACCCAGGGTATGGGACACAGCTCCGGGAACATGTCCATTGCTGAAGGGTTGGTAAGTGCCACAGGGAAGGGGAGCTGCTTGGAGAGATGGGCCAGGAGTTCGGAGGTCAGGTGTTTATTGTCCTCACCCTCCTGATGCTGCTGTCCCCTTCCCCACCCCCCCCCAGCCCTCTCACCCCATACCTACCCCCCCCCCCCTCACCCCCTCCCCCGGTCCTCTCAGGGGTCCTCGATTAGCTTGGCCCTCCTAGCTCCACTACTACATCTAGGTGTCTCCCCAGGCTGGAGAACCTGCGGGAGAATGGACATGTGGTCAGCGGGAGGGATTGGTCAGTCAGTAAGGCAATAACCACTCACATTTCACAGGTCCTCCAGGCTCTTTTCGCGGCCACACCGGTCACCTCCAAAGCATGCTCCTCGAAGGTGGTGAAGCATTCTCCAAGACTCTGTGCCACAATCGCGTTCCGCGCTGGGCTGGAGAAATGGGCGTCAGACCCGCGATCGGGTCTGACGCCTTCCCGTGATTCTCCGGGGACTGGAGAATTGCTGCCAGTCACACACGCACCGTTGACGCAGTGCCGGTCGGCGGCCATTGAAAGAGTCCCCGCGGCAATTGTCTGCTGACAACTGGCCAAGTTCCTGCTGGCGTGGTTCACTCATGGTTCCACCTGGCGGGAGCTCAGAGTGGCGGCTGCGGACTCAGTCTGCGGCTACCGTGGTGTGGGTGATGAGGGAATCCTTCACGGGGGGGGGGGGGGCTCCAGGATGGCCAAGCGTGCGATCGAGGGCCACCAATCGGCGGGCACGCTCAATCTCGGGGGGGGGGGGGGGGGGGGGGGCTATATTGTCGGGTCCAACCTAACCTGCACGTCTTTGTACTGTGGGAGGAAACCGGAGCACCCGGAGGAAACCCACGCAGACACAGGGAGAACGTGCAGACTCCACACAGACAGTGACCCAGCCAGGAATCGAACCTGGGACTCTGCAGCTGTGGAACAACTGTGCTAACCACTACACTACCATGCTGCCCAGAGCTAGAAAGGCTAGTCACTAGGAATCATCTCTAGAGTCACGCAACCGACTGACTGGGTCAGTTCTTCAGTATGTGTCAAGAAACCCATCAGGTGATTTCAGAATCTGTATAGATCCCAAGGATCTGAACAAGAATATTCGGAGGGAACATTACTGATGCACTATCAATTACGATGAGACGAAAGTAGAGTGTAATCAACACTTTATTATGCAGAGATGTGTAGCCTCCTGCAGCTGCTGCCGAAATGGCTGCAGCCCGGAGAGCCCACACATTTATACTCCGCCTACCAGGCAGAGCCAGCAGGCAGGGGTCTACCCCCATACCTGTAGTACAGGGGCCTTACCGTAATACACCTAATATGCGATATATACAACAGTGGTGACTACCACATTCACCCCCTGTTAAAAAAAGAGTCCGGTGGGGGTGGTGGACTGCTATCTACATGTAGGCATTTAACATTTTAGGAACAGTTCATAAATTCAGAAGATCGGGTGCCTTGATCAGTCGTTGCGAGCACTGCAGTCTCGGTGGTGATTCAGGTGTCAGTTCGGTCGTGGGTGACTCCAGGAGCGTGTTGACCTCATCTTCATCCCTGGGTGGGACCAAGGGGAGGATGGATCGTCCTGGAGTGGGGGATGTGGTGGGGTGCGCTGGGGTAGGCAGGGTGGCGCCAGAGCACGGGGGCATGTTGGGACCCAGCTGGTCCCAGGTCTCTGAGGGAGACCGTGTCTTGGCGTACTGCGGGTTTGCGTGAAGAAACTGTACTCTCTCAACCAATGGGTCCGCCTTGTGGAGCCACAACCTGCCCTACTCCATCAAGGAAGTCAAGGCTACCACCAGAGATTGCCAGGTCTGCTTGCTGAGGAGAATAGGTCCTGGAGCTGCCAGCCACGTTGGGAGCGAAACCCCGGAGGTGGACTTCCTGGGGAAGGCAAAAAGACGTTCATTGGGAGTTTTGTTAGTTGCCGTGCAAAGGAGCGACCAAATGGAGTGGAGGGCGTCGGAGAGGACCTCCTGCCAGCGGGAGGCCGGGAGATTTTTGGACCGCAGGGCCAGCTGGACGGCCTTCCAGACCGTCCCATTCTCCCTCTCCACCTGCCCGTTTCCCCGGGGGTTGTAGTTGGTCATCCTGCTCGAGACAATGCCCCTGCTGAGCAGGTACTAGCGCAGCTCATTGCTCATGAATGAGGGTCCGGACTTCCGGTGGCAGTGATGCAGCAATAAGCCACACATGTGGGAGCTCCCGTTTTAAAGAGATTTTTTGGCTCTTTTGAGAGCCCAAAACGGAAATTTTTCGACGTCTCCCGGTGGGGGAAGGTGTGCTGAACGACTTTCCCTGCAGTCCATGCCTCGAACTCGGAGTGGAAAGGTGGAAAAAACAGCAGCAGCTCCTCAGAAAAAACGGGGGAAGGGATCCAAGATGGCCACCGACAGAGCTCCAGAGGAGTGGAGACTCTGGGCCCAGAAACAACAAACTGATCTCCTGCGCTGCTTTAAAGAATTCAAGGATGAAGTACTGAGCTCTCTGCAGGAAACAAACAGAAGGCTGTCAGAGATTCAGTCCACCCAGGGTGCTGCCATCAAGAAGTTGCAGACGCAGGCCATTGAACGAGAGGAGGAGGCCGTGGTCCTCGTGAGTAAGGTGGAGGGGCACGAAGCACTCCACAAGAAGTGGCAGGAACGCTTCGAGGAGCTGGATCACCGCATGAGGCGGAAAAACCTGCGGATCTTGGGCCTTGCGGAGTGGCTGGAGGGATCGGACCTGACAGCCTATGTGGCTGTAATGCTGGGTTCGCTAGTGGGGGCCGGGTCTCTCCATCTGCCCCTGGAGCTGGAGGGAGCACACAGAGTACTGGCCAGGAGGCCTAAGGAGAATGAACCCCCGCGTGCGGTGCTGGTGAGGTTCCACCGGTTCAGTGATCGGGACTGCGTGCTGCGCTGGGCCAAGAAGGTGAAGAGCAGCAATTGGGAGAATGGGGTAGTGCGGATCTACCAGGACTGGAGTGCGGAGGTGGCTAAGCGGCGGTCCGGATTTAATCGGACGAAAGAGGTGCTTTATAGAAAAAAGATAAAGTTCGGAATGTTGCAGCCCGCGCGCCTGTGGGTAACTTATTTGGACCGGCACCATTATTTCGATTCCCCGGAGGAGGCGTGGGCCTTCGTGCGGACGGAGAAACTGGACTTGAACTAGGGGTTGGGGGTTGCGAGGTCGGCTGTAAGATATTAGTGCTGGATTCGGCTGTTGCTGTGTTCTCTTTTTCTTCTGTTTTTTTCTTCTTGTTTTAGTACTTTTGCAATTTTGATATGGTTATTTACGGGGGGGTTGTTCTGCTATGTTTTTGTTTTTGTGCTTGGGGCATTGTTTGGGCTGTGTATCTTGCGGGGAGGGTCGGGGGGGGGTATGTTGTATTCTATGTCGGAGTGGGGTTATGGAGGGGGGCTGATATTTGGGAGCTGCGTCAGAAGGGTGTGGTGGGGCAGGGCGAAAGCGCGGGCTTTCCTCTGGCTGGGGGGCGGAGATGGTGACGGGGGAGGTGGGGCCTTAACTGGTTCTTCCCCGCGCTGGAGCGGTGCCAGGAGGAGGGATAGATTGGGGGATGATCCCACTTCGGGAGGGGTCGGGCTATTGGCGGGAGTTTCCGGGGTCAGCAGAAGTTAGCTGACCCACGGAAGTACAATGGAGGACGGTTCGCGGCTGGGAGGGTTCCTAGCCTGGGGGGGAAGGGAGGGGGGGAAAGGGGAATACCGGGTTGCTGCTGGTAGGGTCAAGAAGGAGCTGGTGGGGGCTGGGGGGACAGAGGTGAGGGGTTGTCGCTATGGGGACGGGGTCGAGCAGGGGATGCTGGCCTGGGGCGGGCAGTCGACGGGCTATGGCTAGCCGACGGGGGAGGGGGGGCGGGACGCCCTCTGATCCGGTTGGTCACCTGGAATATGAGAGGGTTGAATGGGCCGGTGAAGCGGTCAAGGGTACTAGCTCACCTGAAGGGGCTAAAGGCGGATGTGGCAATGCTTCAGGAGACCCACCTGAGGGTGGCGGACCAGGTCCGCCTGAGGAAGGGATGGGTGGGGCAGGTTTTCCACTCGGGGTTGGATGTGAGGAACCGGGGAGTGGCGATTCTGGTGGGGAAAAATGTGTTGTTTGAGGCATCGGAGGTGGTGGCGGATAAGGGGGGTAGGTACGTGATGGTTAGGGGCAGGCTACAAGGAGAGAAGGTGGTACTGGCTAGTGTGTATGCCCCAAATTGGGACGATGCGGGCTTTATGAGGCGTATGTTGGGACGGATCCCGGATCTGGAGGCGGGAGGTCTGATCATAGGGGGGGGACTTTAATACGGTGTTGGATCCTTCACTGGATCGGTCCAGCTCTAGGACGGGTAGGAGGCCGGCGGCGGCTAAGATACTGAGAGGGTTTATGGATCAGATGGGTGGAGTGGATCCATGGAGGTTTGTGAGGCCGAGGGCACGTGAGTACTCTTTCTTCTCCCACGTACATAGGGTCTACTCTCGGATAGATTTCTTCGTGGTGAGTAGGGGACTGATTCCGAGAGTGGAGGAGGCCGAGTATTCGGCCATTGCAATCTCTGACCACGCTCCGCATTGGATAGAGTTGGAAATGGGGGAGGTGCGAGACCAACGTCCATTGTGGCGGTTGGATGTGGGGTTGTTGGCAGAGGAGGAGGTGTGTAGGAGGGTCCGGGCAAGTATTGAGGGGTACCTTGAGGTGAATGATACGGGGGAGGTTCAGGTGGGGATGGTCTGGGAAGCCCTGAAGGCAGTAATTCGTGGGGAGCTGATATCCATCCGGGCACACAGGGAGAGGAGCGAGAGGAGTGAGAGGGATAGACTGGTGGGAAAGATGCTGGAGGTGGACAGGAGGTATGCAGAGGCACCAGAGGAGGGACTGTTGGGGGAGAGGTGCAGCCTGCAGGCTAAATTTGATTTGCTGACCACTAGAAAGGCTGAGGCACAGTGGAGGAAGGCACAAGGGGCAGTGTACGAACATGGTGAAAAGGCGAGTAGGATGCTGGCTCATCAGCTCCGTAAGCGGGATGCGGCTAAGGAGATTGCTGGAGTGAGAGACAAGAGTGGGAATGTGGTGCGGAAGGGGGTAGAGGTGAATGAGGTCTTCAAAGACTTTTATGGGGAACTGTACCAGTCGGAGCCAACGGGGGAGAGGAGGGGAATGGAGAGGTTCCTTGACGGGCTTTCTTTCCCGAAGGTGCAGGAGGAGAAGGTGGAGGGGCTGGGTGCGCCGATTGAGCTGGAGGAGCTAGTTAAGGGGATCAGGCAGATGCAGTCAAGGAAGGCACCGGGGCCGGATGGGTTCCCGGTGGAATTTTATAAAAAGTTCGTGGACCTAGTGGGCCCCTTGCTGGTGCGGACACTCAACGAAGTGTGGGAAGGGGGGACTTTGCCCCCGACGATGTCACGGGCGCTGATCTCGTTAATTTTAAATAAGGACAAGGACCCCCAGCAGTGTGGGTCATACAGGCCCATATCTCTCCTCAACGTGGATGCTAAGGTGCTGGCAAAAATCCTGGCCACCAGGATAGAGGACTGTGTGCCAGGGGTGCATGAGGACCAGACAGGTTTTGTGAAGGGAAGGCAGCTGAACACGAATGTGCGGAGATTGCTGAATGTCATTACGATGCCGGCGATTGAGGGGGAGGCAGAGATAGTGGTGGCGCTGGATGCGGAGAAGGCCTTCGATAGAGTGGAGTGGGGGTACCTATGGGAGGTGTTGGAGAGGTTTGGATTTGGTGAAGGGTTCATTAGATGGGTAAGGCTGCTATATGAGGCCCCGATGGCGTGCGTGGCCACGAATGGGAGGAGGTCGGAGTACTTCCGGCTTTACCGAGGGACCAGGCAGGGTTGCCCCTTGTCCCCCTTGTTGTTTGCACTGGCAATCGAGCCGCTGACGATGGCATTGAGAGATTCAGAGAGGTGGAGAGGCTTGGTGCGAGGTGGAGAGGAACATAGGGTGTCGTTGTATGCCGACGACGTGTTACTGTATGTGGCGGACCCGGTGGGAGGGATGCCGGGAGTGATGGAGTTACTAGCCGAGTTTGGGACCTTCTCAGGTTATAAATTAAACTTAGGCAAGAACGAGGTGTTTGTGGTGCACCCTGGAGACCAGGAGGAAGGAATTGGTAGGCTCCCGCTTAGCCGGGCAGGGGAGAGCTTTAGGTACCTGGGGGTGCAAGTGGCCAGGGACTGGGGGACTCTCCACAAGCATAACTTTACCAGACAGGTAGATTAGATGGAGGAGGAGTTCAGGAGGTGGGACATGCTGCCATTGTCGTTGGCGGGGAGGGTGCAGTCCGTCAAAATGACAGTGCTTCCGAGGTTCTTGTTCCTTTTTCAGTGCCTGCCCATATTTATCCCCAGGGCCTTCTTTAGGAGAGTGACCGGCAGTATTCTGAGCTTTGTGTGGGCACATGGGACTCTGAGAGTGAGGAGGGTATTCCTGGAGCGAGGAAGGGATAGAGGCGGGCTGGCGCTGCCCAACCTTCTGTGGTACTATTGGGCAGCCAATGTGTCAATGGTGCGTAAATGGGTGATGGAGGGGGGAGGGGCGGCGTGGAAAAGAATGGAGATGGCGTCATGTAGAGGTACAAGCCTGGGTGCCATGGTTACGGCACCGTTGCCGCTCTCCCCCAAGAGGGTTACCACGAGCCCGGTGGTGGCGGCGACCCTAAGAATCTGGGGACAGTGGAGACGGCATCGGGGGGAAACAGGGGGCTCGATGGAGGCTCCACTGGGTGGCAACCATCGGTTCATCCCGGGGAACACGGATGGGGGATTCAGGGGATGGCAAAGGGCGGGCATCAGCAAATTGAGGAACCTGTTTATTGGCGGGAGGTTTGCGGGCCTGGGGGAACTGGAAGATAAATTTGGCCTTCCCCAGGGGAACATGTTCAGATACCTGCAGGTAAAGGCGTTTGCTAGGCGACAGGTAGAGGGATTCCCTTTGCTGCCCTCGCAGGGGACGATGGACAGAGTGCTTTCGGGGGTGTGGGTAGGAGAGGGGAAGGTGTCTGACATCTATAAGGTAATGCAGGAGGTGGAGGAGTCGTCAGTGGAGGAGTTGAAGGCTAAATGGGAGGAGGAACTCGGGGAGCAGATAGAGGACAGGACTTGGGCGGAGGCCTTGGAGAGAGTCAACTCCTCCTCCTCATGTGCGAGGCTTAGTCTCATCCAATTTAAGGTGCTGCACCGGGCCCATATGTCCGGGACTAGGATGAGTAGGTTCTTCGGGGGTGAGGACAGGTGCACCAGATGTTCGGGGAGTCCTGCGAACCACGCCCATATGTTCTGGGCATGCCCAGCACTGGAAGAATTCTGGAAGGGGGTGGCGGGGACGGTGTCGAGGGTGGTTGGATCCAGGGTCAAACCAGGGTGGGGACTCGCGATTTTTGGGGTTGGGGTGGAGCCGGGAGTGCAGGAGGCGAAAGAGGCCGGTGTCCTGGCCTTTGCGTCCCTAGTAGCCCGTCGAAGGATTCTGTTACAATGGAAGGATGCAAGGCCCCCAAGCGTGGAGACCTGGATCAGTGACATGGCGGGATTTATAAAATTGGAAAGGGTCAAATTTGCCCTGAGAGGATCAATACAAGGGTTCTATAAACGATGGCAGCCTTTTCTGGACTTCCTGGCTCAGAGATAGGTAACTGGGTCAATAGCAGCAACAACCCGGGGGGGGGGGGTGCATTATTGTGGTGTTTATTCTGTAACTTTATAGTGTGTTAATTTGCGTTGTTGTTAAAATGCTGGGTTGTTCATGGGGATGGGGCGAATGTATATGATTGTTAATATTATTGTTATTTTTGGTATTTTACTAAGGTGCGTTATTGTTGTATAAAATCAAAATTTCTCAATAAAAATTATTTAAAAAAAAAAATGAATGAGGGTCCTCGGTTGCTGTGGACGTAGGCGGGGAAATCGAACAGAGCAAAGGTGGTGTTGAGGGCTTTGATGACGGTGGCAGACGTCATAACGGGGCATGGGACGGCGAAGGGGAATCAGAAGTATTCGTTGATCATGTTAATAAAGTAAGTGTTTCGATATGTGGAAGGGAAGGGCCCTTTGAAATCCATGCTGAGGCGTTCAAAGGGGTGGGAGGCCTTCACCAGGTGCGCTTGGTCTGGCCGGTAGAAGTGCGGTTTGCACTCCGCGCAGACCTGGCAGTCTCTGGTGATAGCCTTGACTTCCTCGATGGAGTAGGGCAGGTTGCGGGACTTCATGAAGTGATATAAACGGGTGACCCCTGGGTGACAGAGATCGTCGTGCAGGGTCCGGAGTCAGTCCACTTGTGCGCTGGCACATGTACCTTGGGATAGGGCATCGGGGGGCTCGTTGAGCTTACCGGGGCAATACAAAATCTCGTAATTATAGGTGGAGAGCTCGATCCTCCACCTCACGATCTTATCATTTTTGATCTTACCCCGCTGTGTGTTGTTGAACATGAAGGCAACCGAGTAAATCTCCTGCCGACCAGGTAATGTCTCACAGCTTCTACAATGGCTTGGGCCTCCTTCTCGACGGAGGAGTGCCGAATTTCGGAGGCATGGAGGGAGCGGGAAAAGAATGCCACAGGTCTGCCTGCCTGGTTGAGGGTGGCGGCCAGAGCGACGTCTAATGCATCGCTCTCGAGTTAAACGAGGAGGGTGTCGTTGACCGCATGCATCGCGGCCTTGGTGATGTCGGCCTTGATACAGTCGAAGGCCTGGTAAGCCTCGGCCGTCAGGGGGAGACGGTGGAGTGGATGAGAGGCCGGGCCTTGTGCGCATAGTTAGGGACCCACTGAGCATAGTACGAGAAGAACCCCAGGCCTCGTTTGAGGGCCTTGGGGCAGTGGAGGAGTGGGAGTTCCATGAGGGGCGGATGCGATCGGGGTCGGACCCTAGAACTCCGTTTTGAACCACATAGCCGAGGATGGCTAATCGGTTAGTGCTGAACACACACTTCTCCTTGTTGTAGGTTAGGTTGAGGAGTTTGGCGGTGTGGAAGAATTTGGAAAGATTAGCATCGTGGTCCTACTGGTCGTGGCCGCAGATGGTGATGTTATCTAGGTACGGGAAGGTGGCCCACAGTCCGTACTGGTCAACCATTCATTCCATCTCCCATTGGAAGACCGAGACCCCTTTAGTGACGCCAAAAGTGACCTTAAGGAAGTGGTAAAGGCGGCCGTCCGCTTCAAAAGTGGTGTACGGGCGGTCCGCCTTGCGAATGGGGAGCTGGCGGTAGGCAGATTTCAGGTCCACTGTCGAAAAGTCCCGGTCCTGCGCAATCTGATTGACCATATCAGACATGCGTGGGGGGGCCGGTGGGGGGGGGTATGCATCGAGCTGCTTGTACCGATTGATGGTCTGACTGCAGTCAACGACCATCCTGTTTTTCTCCCCAGTTTTCACAACTACCACTTGGGCTCTCCAGGGGCTGTTGCTGGCCTCGATGATGCCTTCCCGCAGCAGCCGCTGGACCTCAGACCTGATGGAGGTCCTGTCCTGGGCGCTGTTCCGTCTGTTCCTCGTGGCGACGGGTTTGGAATCCGAGGTGAGGTTTGCAAATACGGAAGGCGAGTCGGCCTTAAGGGTCGTGAGGCCGCAGACAGTGAGGGGTGGTAGGGGCCTGCCAAATTTCAGGGTTAGGCCCTGGAGGTTGCACTGGATGTCCAGGCTGAGTAGCAAGGCAGCGCAGAGGTTGGGGAGGATGTAGAGCCGGAAGTCACTGAACTCTACGCCCTGGATGGTGAGGATGGCGGTGCAGTACCCCCGGATCGTCACGGAGTGGGATTAGGAGGCCAGGACGATTTTTTGGTTAATGGGGTGTACCGCGAGGGAGCAGCGCCTTACCGTATTGGGGTGGATGAAGCTCTCAGTGCTCCCGGAGTCCAGAAGGCAGATGTCTCGTGCCCGTCGACCTTCACTGTCGTCGACGCGGTCGTGAGGTTGTGCGGTCGGGACTGGCTGATCGTGATGGAGGTGTGACGCGGCTGATCGGCAGTGGTTGCAGGCGATGATCGGCCTGATAATGTGACAACGAGCAGGGGTCCTGAGGCGGGGAAGATGGCGGCGCCCACGGGGCACACGTGGCGGGTGGCGTTAAAGATGCCGCACGTGTTGTAAGGGGGCTAGATGGCGGCGCCCACTGGCCGCACATGTTGTGAGGCGAGCAAGATGGCGGCGCCCAAGGGCTGCACGCGGTCTGAGGCGAGGAAGATGGTGGCGCCCACGGAACGCATGTGGGGGATGCAGGGACAATAGCAGCGATGGAGCGTGCCTGGCACACAGCAGCGAAGTGTCCTTTCTTCCCACAGGCCTTGCAGAGCGTGCTCCGTGCCGGGCAGCGCTGCCGGAGTGTTTTGTCTGTCCGCAGAAGTAGCACATGAGTCACCCAGGGTTGGTTGGCTGCTGCACGGCGCAGGCCTGGGGTTGGCTGGGGGTGGCCGCTGGTGGGGTCCACGATGGGGTGTTCGCCAGCGGGGTCCACGATGCACAGGAGGGGTGTCCTGAGCGGTTGGGGGCATATGCCTGTACATTGCAAGAGGCGACCGTAAGTGAGATCGCAAGGTTGAGGGTAGCCCCTTCTAAGAGGCGCCGGCGGATGTAAGCTGAGCCTATGCCAGTGACGAACGCATCTTGAATTAGAAACTCAGAATGTTCAACGGCCGAAACAGCCTGCCAATCGCAGTCCCTTGCCAGCGCATGCAGGGCACGCCCAAAATCTTCCACAGACTCACTGGGGACTTGATGCCGTGTGGAGAGGAGGTGCCTGGCATAGAGTTTGTTGGTCTGCTGAGCGTAGTTCTCCTTCAGTAGCGCCATGGCCTCAGCGTAGGGTGGCGCATCCCGGATGAGGGGAAAGATGTCGGAGCTCAGCCACGTGTAAAGGATCTGGAGCTTCTGTGACTCTTGAGGGTGGTTCAGTCGCAGATCCAATGTATGCCTCGAAGCAAGCTAGCCAACGTGCAAAGGCCGACTTGGGGTTGTCTGCTTGAGGGTGCAGCTGTAGGCGATCAGGCTTGATGAGGAGATCCATTATTTTAAAATCTCTGCTTAATAAATTGATACACTATCAATTACGACGAGGCGAGAGTAGAGAGTAATCGAGGCTTTATTAAGCAGAGATGTGTTGCCTCCCGCAGCTGCTGCCGAAATAGCTGCAGCTCGGAGAGCCCACACATTTATACTCCGCCTACTGGGTAGAGCCAACAGGCAGGGATCTACCCCTGTACCTGTACTCACAGAATTTACAGTACAGAAGGAGGCCATTCGGCCCTTCGAGTCTGCACCAGCTGTTGGAAAGAGCACCCTACCCCAGCTCAACACCTCCACCCTATCCCCATAACCCAGTAACCCCACCCAAAACTAAGGGCAATTTTGGACACTAAGGGCAATTTATCATGGCCAATCCACCTAACCTGCACATCTTTGGACTGTGGGAGGAAACCGGAGCACCCGGAGGAAACCCACGCACACACGGGGAGGATGTGCAGACTCCGCACAGACAGTGACCCAAGCCAGAATTCGAACCTGGGACCCTGGAGCTGTGAAGCGATTGTGCTATCCACAATGCCATCGTACTACAGGGGCCTTACTGCAATACACCTCATATGCGGTACATACAACAATGGTGTCTATCCCTAAGCGTCAAGAGCAAATGAACATGTGAGATGACGGATGCTCGCATTTTTACTAAACTCTACGCTTCGCAAGGTTTCTGGCAGATATAGCTGGATGATTCAAGTAAATTGCTTGGTACATTCAATACTCCATTTGGACGCTTCTGTTTTAACCGCATGCCTTTTGGAATCATCGCCGCTTCCAAAATCTTTCACAGAATAATGAAGCAGATGACTGAGGGTATCGATGGTATCAGAGTCTGTGTCGATGACATAATAATTTGGTCGACTACAGAAGATCACATCATACGTTTGCGAAAAGTGTTTCAAAGGATCCATCAATACAGATTGACACCACTCAAAGTGCACGTTTGCACAAACATGTTTAAATTTCTTGGGTGATACAATATCAGCTCAAGGTGTCAGACTAGATTATGATAACATTTCTGTGATCCAGAACATGAAACAGCCACAGGATAAAAAAACCGTATTAAGACTTCCAGGATTCCTTAACTTCTTGGGCAAGTTTATATCCAACTTGTCGACGAGGACGTCCGCTCTACGAAACTCGATAAGGAAGACCACTGAATTCGAATGGACACAACGCCACCAAGATGAATGGGTGGATCTCAAGCATCAACTGATGACAGCTCCAATTCTTACTTTCTTTGACCCAACTAGAACTACCAAAATCTCCACCGACGCCAGTCAAGACGGGATAGGTGCAGTGCTTCTTCAACAAAATGATCAATCAGACTGGGTTCCAGCTTCCTATGCATCCAGGGCGATGACTGCACAAATCGAAAAAGAGTGTCTTGGGATAATAAAGTTTCATGACTATGTGTATGGGCTTCTTAAGTTTATAGTGGAAACGGATCACAGGTTATTAGTCCACATAATAGACAAAAACCTGATTGACATGACTCCTCGCCTACAATGCATAATGATGAAGTTGAGGAGGTATGCCTCCAACCTACAATATACTCCAGGAAAGGACCTCATCACAGCTGACAAGTTGCCATCATAGTTGTCAAGATCGAGCAACACTGACAGTAGTGATATTGAAGCTCAAACGCAGTTATGCACGGAGAATCTTCCAGCATCTGATGCAAAGCTGCAACAAATTCATCTAGAGACACAAAAAGACGTGGCTTTGCTCAGAGTAATGCATTATCTCCAGCATTGTTGCCAAAGGGACGGTGTCCACAGTATCAGAACATTCATGCTACTGTGGGCAGCACGGTAGCATAAGTGGCTAGCACTGTGGCTTCACAACGCCAGGGTCCAGGTTCGATTCTCCGCTGTGTCACTGTCTGTGTGGAGTCTGCACGTTCTCCCCGTGTCTACATGGGTTTCCTCCGGCTGCTCCGGTTTCCTCCCACAGAGTGGAGGAGAAGAGCATCTTTGTATAAAGCAAATGAATAACATATATTACTGCAAATAATATGACAAGTTTAAGGACAATTAGGGATGGTCAACAAATACCCACAGATTATTCCTCACTTTAACTAAATTTCTCTGTGGCTATATTTTCTTTTGGGATGTGGATGTCGCTGACACGGTCAGCATTGTCGCACATTCTTTGGGATGCCCCTTGAAATGAATGCCATTAGTGAAGCAGATGTTTTTATTTATGACAATCAATGACTGTATTATGGATACCATTACTAAGGCTAGCTTTATGGTTAGGATTTTTACAATGGCAGTGTCTCCCTTCCCTGCTGTTGGACATGTCCCCGCCAATACTGCAAACGATATTAATTGACTGGAGTCGGGGCTTCTGCCCCTCAATCGGGAGGAAGTCCCGCTTCACAGAGCTGCTGGCCAGTTTGATTGGCCAGCAGCTCTCTAGTACTTGCAACGCCAGACACTGCAGTGGACGGGACTGGGACTGCAAGCAGACCCTGAGGCCTCGGTCCCAGGAGTCCAGAGCCAGGTTAGTGTGGAGATTTCGGGGGGGGGGAGAATTATGTGAGACCCAGTGAAGCAGGGAGGCAGGTGGGGGTGTTGGTCGAGAGGCCTGTTGGAAATGAGGGAGCCCCTAATGAACCCTAATCAGACCTTTTGCACTTGGGGGGGGGGGGGGGGCTGTGGGGGCAGTTGTAGGAGGCCCTCTGCCCCCACCTCTTGCCTGAGGCCTGATTGGGGTTCATTTTCGGGCTTGCCCCCTGTCCTGAACATCTCCCGCCAGTCTGAAAATTGAGACCAGGTGGGAAACAGTACTTAAGTGGTCAATAATTGGCCTCTTAAGGGCCTCAGTTGATGCAAGGGTGGGCAGACCCGTCCAAACATAACATTTCTAAGAGGTTGGAATCCGCTCTGAGAAATCTTACAGTCCCACCCCCCACAAACCCATCAGCAGGGGACTTTAAAATTCTACCCAATATTCCAGATGTTATGAACCAAATTTAGAATGACACCAGCCACTTTGGTGGGATTCCAACCTGTATCCCCAACACATCAGCCTGGGTCTTCTGGGTTATAAGGCTAGTGACATAACTACTACACCGCCATCACCCTCACACTATCCTCCACATACACAAACAAGATTTGTAACAAGTTGTATTGATTTCCCCTCTGCTCAGAATGCAGCATCCGTTCACTATAATCGACCTATCTATCATTCTGGCTGTGTAGAATCACCATGGAGAAAATTGCTCAGAGGTCACTTGGATTGAAAGTTTGGTGTTTCTTTGGTGACGGAAACGTAAAATATTTGTTAATTTTGTAACGCCTTCTTTGCGGTTGCATTTTTGATTATGCAGAACTGTGACATCTGAGGGGAGCCACAGATAGTTTAAGAAGGAGAGCCTGGAACAACATTACAATATTCCAGTTTAAAGAGAAATTACAACTAAAAACAAATATGGTTTATTGGGATGTGGGCATTATCGACAAGATTGCCATTCAATGCCCTTCTCCTTGAGAAAGTGTTGGACATTTGATGGAGAGTGGTTTGATTCTACTGAATGTGTTGCTAGATCATTTCAGAGGGCAATTATTGCAACGGTGTTGGAGTCATATGTAGACCAGACCGGGTAAGGGCGGCAGATTTCCTTCCCCAAGAGGATATCAGTCAATCAGTTATGGTTTTATGACAACCTGAACATCTGAATACATTCAAGCAAAATACTGCAGATTCTTAAACCTGAAATAAAAACAGAAAATGCAGGAAAAATGCAACAGGTTTGGAGAGAGAAACAGAGTTGACATTTTGATATGACCCTTCCTTGGAACTAAACATTTTAAATGATAATGAAGTCACCACAGTCCCAGTGACTGCTTTCTCCTGTGAGGGGGAGAGCTGGCTGGTGGTGATTTAACCTGAGGGCTACCACACCTCGGGTGAGGGACAAAGTCAAGCAGGTGGGGCCTTCATCAATAACCTCAGTTAGTATAGGAATTGAACCTGTGCTGTTGGCCTGATTCTGCATTGCAAACCAACCGTCCAGTCAACTGAGCTAAACAGCTCCACCGATACCAACATTTAATTTCCAGTTGTATTAAAACTGAGTTTGAATTTTCAAACTGCATTGGTTGGGTTTGAAGTCACAGGCCTTGCAATTTATGGGGAAGCAGTCTGGGAAAGAGGGTCAGGAACTGATGGGAGGAGGTCAGGGTGGGGCAGAGATTTTAATGGCCAAAGTTTAGGAAATGGGTTACGGCTAAGTTCTTCCAAATTAAATAATAGGAATTCCTCTTGAACATCTTTTCCCGAGGGATGTCAGAGCACAAGGCCTTCGCCAGAAGGTCAGGGGGCTGAAAAAAATTAACTGGTCATGGGAAAGATCGAGGGGGAGGGGTGTTGAGGGAGGAGATCAGGAGTTGAGGGGCAGATTGTGAGTCACATCACAGATCGAGAAGAGAGATTGTGGGTCAAGAGGAGGAAAGCTGGTTTGCTTGGGGTGCCAGTGTGATGAGAGGAACAAACGACCAGCCCTCATTTGCATTGAGAAGATATCTAGGGTATGATTTAAACTGATCTTCTTGCTTGTAATTCAAATTGAGCTTACACTGTTCTAAAAATCATCTCCATAACATGAAGCTTGGGAGTGGAGAAACGGGAAGATGTATATTGAAATCAGATGGTCCACTATGTGGAAGGTTGTCTACTTTCAGAACATGACTTAAGTATCCACCCAGATCCGTTATGTTAAGGCAACTCCCCCCTAAGCAGTAAGAACTTAGTTGCCTTGAGCATTGACCTCAGGTTGATGCCCAGCTTAATTTGCAGCTCTTCTGGTCAGCTCTTGGGGAGGAAGTGATTGAAGATCAAACTCTCAACTCCATCTGCGAAGATGAAACAATAGAAGAGGGAAATATATCTTCTGGGTCAATTGTTAAGTTGGGCGGAGAGACATAGGTCAGGGCCGACATAAATATACTGTCAGAGGTGAACTAAGCCAGCATTAGCTTTGGATTGGTTCAGAAAAAGATCACAAGAACATAATAAATAGGGGCAAGAGAAGGCCATTTGGCCCCAATGAGCCTGCTCCACCATTCAGTAAAACCCAGACTGATCTGACTGTGGCTTAATGTCACTTTCTTGCCTATCCGCCAAAGCCCTTGATGCCTGTGTCAATCTGTCTAATTCAGCCTCGTATATATTCAATGACCCAACTTCCATTGTTCTCTGGGGAAGAGGATTACATGGAAGGATGGTCCTCTGAGAGAAGAAATTCCTCCTCATCTCTGTCTGAAATGGGAGAACCCTTATTTTTAAATTGGGTCATCCCATGAGAAGAAGCATCCTCCCAGCATATAGGTGATCAAGGATTGACCAAAATAAAGTGTTAGAACCATAGAATTCCTACAGTGCAGAAGGGGGCCATTCAGCCCATCAGGTCTCCGCCAACCCTCCAAAAGTGCACCTGATCTAGGCCCACTCCTCCCACCATTGTTTAGCCTATGAACAGGGCTGTGCATTACCATGGACGTTGTTATATACTTTATTAAAAGGAGGGGCTGAAATTAAATTAGAAAAAGGTGAGATTTCTTACAATTGTTATTCTGTGCACTTAGCTACCAACAGTAATATAGAGCAGCTTAATGATGTACATCTGGCCCCGTATTAATCCATGGCAATGATCTCTTTTGGCAAGAACATGGCACAGATGGTGCAGAGCTGTCCTAGATTACAAGCGAGAGTTGGCAACCTTCCACGTACAAGATTTGGATCCATGTACCTGCAAACCCCTTTGGGCATTGATACTGAGCAGAGAGAAAGGTCATTCTGGCTACAGTTTACTATTCACCATCTGTTCATAGTTTCAATCAAAATGTGAACTCCCATCCATAAAATACAATCACCTACTCTGACATTCACAACGCCAATTGCTGCTATGAAGATTAGTGGGGGAGAAGAACAAATAAATCTTAGGTTGGCTGATCACATTTGTGTTGGGTGGGTCCTATAATTATAATGTGGACAATTTTCTAAGACTTTTGTTGCATTCATTGAAGGGCTTTGAGTGTATCTTGCAAGGCCAGCGGTAATTTGCTATCCCTAACAACATTTGAGAAAGTGGTGCTGAACTCCCTTCTTGAATCACTGTTCATGTGTACTTACACCAGTGCTGTGAGGAAGGAAATGATAAGACTATGACCCAGTGACAGTGAAGGTACGGCGACATTGTTCCAAATCAGAATAGTGTCTGAATTGTTCCCTTGCACCTGCTGTCTTTTTTGTTTGAGGAGGCTGTGGGTTTGGAAGTTGCTGTCAAAGGAGCCTTGGTGAGTTGTTGCAGTGCATCTCGTAGATGGTGATGGAGGGAGTGAATGTTTGTAGATAGGTTGCTTATCAAGTGGGCTGTTTTGTCCTGGATGGTGTCAATCTTCTTGGCTGTTCTTGGTGCTACACTCATCTAGACAAGTGTAGAGTACTCATCTTGCCCCTGACTTGTGCCTTGTAGATAATGGCAGGCTTTGGGAATCAGGAGTGAGTTAGTTGCTTCATAATTCCCAGCCTTTGACCTGACCTTGTAGCCATGGTGTACGTCGAGTGCAGTTCATTGTCTAGCCAGTGGTATCCGCCTAGATTGTTGATGGTGGGGTTCAGCGAGATAATGCCATTGAATGTCAAGGGGAGATGGTTAGAGTCCCTTTTGTTGTAGATAGTCATTGCCAACATTTGTGAGGCACAAATGTTCATTTCCACTTATTAACCCTTTGCTGCATGCAGACACAGACTGCTAGAGCTTCTTGATGCCACATTCACCAAAGCTGGCTTGATGTCAAGGACAGTCACTAACATTCCATTTCGGAAACTCAATTCTTTTCCTCAGATTAGGATCGAGGTTATAATGAGGTCTGGAGCTGAGTGTTCTGGTGGAACACAAACTGGGCATTAGCAAGTGCCACGTGACAGCACTGTCAACGACACCTTCCATCATATTGCTGATGATTGAGAGTCAACTGGTGGGGCTGTAATTGGATCACTGGGTTTGTTTCTGGGGAAGGTGGGACCTATACAAGTTGGACGGTAACACTAGCATGTTGCCTGGGCTGAAGCGTTTCAGCTATTAAGAGAGATTGGATATGCCGTGTTTTTTTCTTGGATAATAGAAGGCTGAGGGGGGACCTGATTGAGATGTGTAAAATCATGAATGGCACAGATAGGAAGGAACTTTTCCCCTTAGCAGAGGGGTCAATAACCGGGGGGCATAGATTTAGGGTAAATGGCACGGAGATGTGAGGGAAACCTTTTCACCCAGAGGGTGGTGGGTATCAGGAACTCACAGCCTGACAGGGTGGTAGAGGTGGGAACCTTCACAACATTTAAGCAACATTTAGATAAGCACTTGAAATGCCACAGAATACAAAGTTACATACCAAGTGTTGGAAAATGGGATTAGCTTGATGCTGGCACAGACACGATGGGCACAGACACAACGGGTTGCAGAGCCTCTTTCCTTTCTGTATAAACTCTGTGGGGGTGGTTCTCTGGCCGCATTGCGCACAAAGGAGAGCACAATACAGCTGGAGAATGCTGGGAGAGCTTCCAATGAGCCTCTCGACATGCTCCGCGCCTTGCTAGATTCTCCAGAGTCCTGTGAAATGTCGGTGTCGGAACCCCGCCACAAATGTGCGGGACCAAATGGCGCTCATGGCCGTAGGTCGTAAATCTACTTACGACCTGCGCGGGATCCACCGGCCTCCCTCGATTCTTCGGCCTTCCCAGGAGGCTGAAGCCAGGCGCCGATCAGTGCTGGTCCACATAAACGTGGACCAAGCGGAATGGCACCCGGGGCATCTCTTGGGCCATCGATGACCCCTGGGTGGTCACGGTAAATGCAGGATGGTCCCCTGGCCCTCACCCTGGAATGCGGGCACCTTGGCACTGTCCAGCTGGCATCTTGGCACTGGCACCCTGGCACTGCCAAGGTGCCCCGATGGCACTGCAAAGCCAGCAGGAGCACTGCCTGGGTGCCATAGTAGCAGTGCAAGGGTGTCCAAGTGCCAAGGTGGCACTGCCAAGGATCAGAGGGCTAGGGGGGCCCATGCCCAGGAAATTAGGGTGGAGAGGGGGGGGGGGGGTTGAAGAGTGGGGGTGTGCAGGGCAGGTAAGTAGGGGCCTCTGGGAGGTTTGGAGGTGATGGGTGGGTGTCCTAGAAGGGAGAGGGTGCTGAAAGGGGGTTGAGGGGGTCTGATGAGGGGACCCCCAGGGACCCCATTGCGGGGGTATCCTCACTTGGGTAGTGTGGGGTAGTGTCCATGTGCGTGGGGGGTGACATTGCCCATGGGTGTGGGTTTTGGGGACCCACAAGCTCACCTAAGCGGCCCGATCTCTGAGTTCAGCTCCCCAGTGTTAAAATAAATTCTAAGTGTGGGCTAAACCAATGAGAAACTCCCCAGGGCCCCAAAAAGTGACGAAGTGACATTGAATAGCGGTGGGGAATTCACCAGTAGAGCCGTCGGGAAACTCCCTGAAAAACCCGCCACAGATTAACTTCAAAATTTTGGGGGAGAATCGCGCCCAATGACACTATCGTCAGCTGGGATTTGTCCGGCCTTTTCTGGATGGGACATATCTTGCAAACTTTTCACTTTGTTGGAAAGATTCTAGTTTTGAGATTGTTGACACAGATCTTGTGCATTCAGTGTGAAGATCTTTTTGGCGATGTCCTTAATACATCAATACATACAGCCAAAAGCAAAACCCTTCCTGATTGGTGGTTACCTGATCACATGTGCAAAGTCAATAAATACCACACGCACGGATCAATTTAGTTCAGTTCACTGGTTCATGATGCAGAGTGAGGCCAACAATGAGGGTTCAATTCCTATACTGGTTGAGGTTATTCATGAAGGCCCTGCCTTCTCAATGTTACTGACCCTCACCTGCGGTGTGGTGATCCTCATGTTAAATATGCACCAGTCAGCTGTCCCCCTCAATGGGGATAGCAGCCTATGGTCATCTGGGACTTTGACGATTTTACCTTACACACGTGCTCATGCACAGATCGTTGCAGAAAACAGCCATGCCATAAGCTTGTTTCTGTTTCCCTGTTCCTCCAGCCTGTTCAGTCAGCTCTTCAACACAGTGGGAAAATTACTCAAAACCAGAAAATGTACAAAGGAAACAGAAAGTTCACATTTCTGGTTGACGCCCTTTGTCAGATGAACCTTTTGTTTGGATTTGCAGAGTCCACAGTATTTTGTTTTTCTTCGTGAGTATCTGCTGTAACTTTCACAGCTGCAGTTAGAGTAATGTGGCACCCTTTAAATGAGTGTCCCACATTCCACACACATCCGCAAGCTTCTCTTTATAATATAACTTCCATGCTCTCTGATAGAGTCTGATATGTGAGGATTTTAGTACATCAGATATGATATGGCCTGTCATTATTGTCTTTTTCTATGTCTCACATTGCTTTCCTTTATGAAGAATAATGGTTGATGTCTTTTGTACAATTGCAGGGCTTACTTCTATCCATCTGGCTAGTCTAGGCTGTGTTTATACCAATCTTGTATGCAGATTTCTACTTATGACAGGAATGGGTGGGAGTGTCCTGTGCCTATTAACACATTCCTGTCATGAGCCATGCCCAAACTGAAACCTGTTTGATTTTATAAAAACCCCAGGATCCCACATCCCCCTCTCTGGTTGTGCACAAAGGCATTTATTGTGTGTATCAATTCCTCACTCTCCCGATGCTGCCTGCGCCCCCCCTCACCCCCTTACCTACACCCCTTCCCCAGTGCCCTCAGTGATCCTCAATGTTCTTGTTCCCCAGATACACATCAGAGGTGGAGGCAGCCAGCTGTTCACCTCGTCCCATGGCCTTTGATGCCCCTGGCGGGCATCCTCTGGTGGCTCTGGGGCCCGGGGGCGCAGCTCACCTGTCAGCAGCAGATGCACAGCTGTGCCATCCTGTCCCACGTGCCCACTTTGAGACGCAGCCTCATGAGAGAGGTGGAACTAGCGGGAGCTGGTGGCCATTGTCGCCACTCCATGGGACGTATACGGGATGGCACCCAATATCCCTTCTTCCTGCTCGGTACCCATAGGGCCCTGGGATTCACTTTGGGATGGAGGGGAAGCTTGTTTGAGCCCCGGCTGCCCCTGCATCATCTGGCTCTGCCAGCCCTGGCGATTCCCCAATGTCTGCACCATCATGTCAATGCCTTTGGCGATGTTCCTCCGTGACTGGGACATGCTCTGCGGCACCTCGGCCATTCCTATTTGAGAGGGGGGCATGTACCGCAGAACCTCATCAAGGTCAGCCTGGTACTGGGTGACACCCCCCAGCAAGGCGGACATTCAGCCATGGTCGTCACCGACTGCACGACGCCTTGGACGCCTTCATTAATGGTGCCAACATCGTGCACCAGCTCTCCACTACGGTCGCCATCCTAGCAATGTTGGCCTCCATGCCATGCATTGCGGGTGCCATATCCTGTGCCGATAGCCTCTGGGACTCCTCCAAGTGGTTATAGATCTGCTGGAGTGTCGCTGACATCTCCCTCTGAATGTCCCGGCCGCTCATCAGGCTGGGAGCCTGCTGGGTCCTGGGATCCAGCACACCTCTGACTGCTGGCTTGCCTGGGGGTTCCTGCCTCCATCTGATGTGCATCATCAGCTGTGTGGTGCTCACCACATTGTGCCCCAGAAGCCTGTCCACTAACGGTTCCCAACGAGGTGCGTGTATATGCGCTGATGGAAGCGGGGATGACAGCCATGATACCTCAATCATGTCTTCCTCGGAGCTCGCCTGGGAAGCTGGAGACGGGGCCACCCAGGATGGGCCAGCGGCATCAGCTTGAGGACCTGCGAGAGAATGGACATGTGGTCAATGCGAGGGATGGATCAGTCAGCAAGGCAATAACAACTCATGTTTGACAGGTCCTCTGGGTGGAAACCACTAGTTCCTGCGGAATCTGCCAGCCTCCGCGTTGGTGACCACCCTGTCCTTGGCCACCCCAGTCACCTACAGAGCACGTTCCTCGAAGATGTTGAGGATTCTTATGACCGACACACCAACGCCAGTCTGGGCCCTCTCCCGGCAATTGTGGGAGTGTCTTTCCTGAGGGGCACAGAGAGGGCATTGTTACCACACACATGGTTCACAGTAGTGTGGGGGGGGGGGGGGGGGGCGGTGTTGCGAAGTCAGGGTTGAGGATGTTGAAGAGGGAGGGGGTGGAGGGAGGGTCAGTGGTTGCATAGAGAGTTGGGGGGTGGTTGCTTGCATGGGGGCGGAATGGTCTCTGGGGTGGGAGTGGTGGCTACTCATCCGTGCTGCCCGGTGTAGATTGTTGACCTTTTTCCGGCACTGGATGCCAGTCCTCCTGGTCACATTCTTGGCACTCACGACTGCCACCTACTCATCCCAGGCAGCACTGAGTGCCCTATGGCTGACCTTCCAGGGCCCTCGGGGGAACAGGACACATTCCTCCTGGCCTCCACTGGCAGCCTCCCCCAGATCTGCATTCCTGAATCTTGGGGTTGGTCTCCTGGGCGCCATAGTTGCGAGCTGGCTGGGGTTGGCTGAGCAAGTGCAGCTTGACCTTGTCAGCTGGGAGACTGGTGACGCAGTGCCGATAAATTAGCTGGCGAGCCTTCATTTGCGGCGAGAAGTCAGTGAGGCCTCTATAAGTGGGCCAATTAACGTTGAATATCGTTGCCGGCCTCGCTGGGCCGAGCGCCGGGAATCTCGCGGCAATTCCTGCCTGTTACAACACTGAGAAACCTTTCCGGAGAATGGTGCCCTTTTTTTGGCCCTAGGGAGTTTCTCACCAGTTTATCCTACACGTGGGGCATGATCTTCCCAAAAGGGAACAAAGTCCCCGAGCGACCACTTTTAACCACTTGTTTACCGGCACTTGCAGTGCCAAGAAACAGATGAGTATTCAATGTGACTTGCTTTAAATAAGGAGCCTGAACGGGGACTGCGCGGCCAAGGCTACACATAGCCCCGTATTTTACAATGGGGAGTTCCACTCGCCGGAACGCCCCATTGTAGCGAGAGATCGGGACTCCCAAAAGAACCCCTGCCCTCCCCCCACCCAGCTCGAATGCAATATGGGGGGGCAGGATTCTGATTCTGAATCCTCGCGGGACGTGGATATATCCCGCAAGGCGGAAAGGCAGCTGGGAAGCCCACGGGACGCCTCTCTCAAGATCTATTGTCGCTTTGCAGTCTCGCCTGAGCACAATGAAGCCGGAACATCGTACTCCTGATTTCAATTTTAAAAATGTGGAATATGAAGCCCATCTCAATAATGCTGACTGTACAACAACTGTCACTGATTGTTTTAAAAACCCATCTGCTTCACTAATGTCCTTTAGGGAAGGAAATCTGCCGTCCTTACCTGATCTGGCCTACATGTGACTCCAGACACACAGTAATGCAGTTAACTTTTAACTTCCCTCTGCAGTGGTCAAGCAAGCCACTCAGATCCAGGGCAATTAGGGATGGGCAACAGTCCGGCCAGTGATGCCCACATCCCATGAAATGAGAAGCAGCCCATGAAAGATTAAAAATGATTTAAAGTTGTCTTGACATGGTGCTGGATTGATGTCAAACCCAAGCAGCATGAGGTGGCCTCCATGTTTTCCTTTATTGATGTGCTTTTACGAAAATAGCGATTCAGTTTGAATTAAGTAGAGACATGTGCTGCCTGTCAGTATTTATGACGTCAAGCCTTCACCAAGTAAATGCAGATTGTTCATAATCTTAAAATTGATGGTTCTCATTCGTTCAGTAAAATTTGTTCAAATCATATCCAGATTTCAATAATGAAATTACTGTCACCCACAGCAGCTTTAATATTTAGTTTATCATTTTATGTATGGCAATAATGTGTCACAAAGGTCAATGGCTGTTGTGATATTTCGACTTACATGCCTATATTTACTTAAAACTGACTCGCTATTTTGTTGAAGGCTTTTCGAATAATGGCATGGATTAGCTGAATAACTCAAATCAAACATTTCTGCATACTTGGTAAGAATTACAATCCAACAGGATGGGAATGTAATTATAGATAAATATTTAAACAAGTATTACAATAATCAAATGAAAGGATGCCATAACTCTTCTTGTGCTGTGTGTGAGAGAGATAATTCTCCGTTTTACAAATGAGTATATCACGCTCAAAGAACACGTTGCACTGTGGAGTATCACACATTCATTTGAAACACTTTGTCAAACAAAAGCAAAGGAATTTTGGAGGATTACGAATTCTGTGCTGCACACGTTTCTTGGGCACTTTTGGTAAGCTTTTGATCATTTTGGGCAGGGTTTTGACCCAGTGACAATGAAGAAACACACTATAGTTCCAAGTCAAGGTGGTGAGTGATTCGGAGGTACATTTTCCAGTGGTGGTGTTTCCGTGCATCTGCTGTCCTGGTCTTTCTAGGGGGTAGAGGTCACGGGCTGAGTATGTGCTGCCAAAGGAACCTTGGTAAGTTGTTGCAGTGCATTGAATTAAGCACATGGACTGTGCTACATGCTAATGGAATAGAGCAAAAGAAGGACATTTTTGTCAACAGTGCAGTGAAACAAAAGTACTTGCAGAACACAATCTCCAGTGAGATGAGAATGAGTTAAGGAACAAATTAAGCAATATCCTTTTTTCGAAAACTGAGTGCTGTTTTACTCGCTCGGAAAACATTTCACTGGGTAAGTTCTGACTCTCTCTGTGACAGTATTTTTTCACAGTCAGAACAATGCACAACCTCACCCAACTAACCTTGAATATTGCAAGGAAGTGAATATTTTTTCTGCTACAGGGTCCATTGCTCCATAAAGAGAAAATTGACAACTCACAACAACAACAACTCCAAAAATAGCATTTTTCTTCCTATATCACATTGCGGTGCATCACCTCCTTGTTCCTAGTCTCAGTCTTCATTTCACTTTATTTTCCTTGGCTACATCTTTTAATCCGCTTGCTACTTATTGTCAGCAAAACTTTCATGCAACAACAAAAATCTGAACTCCAAAAAGAGCATAACCCTAGACAGTGGAACTGAATGTCAAACGATGAATGCAACCCAGACTGGGCTGAATGTTAATGACCTTCACATACACACAAAAGCAGAAAGCCAAGACAAGTTAGAGTGTTCTCTCCTTTGCTTGACGTACTGATTGAGAAATCTGCTGGGGGTTCTCGACCACGGTCTGTCGTAAGCCTACCCGTATTGTTAAATATGTATATTGGGATTCTTACAGTTCTGCGCACTGTAAGATTGGCCTTAATGGCAACCTCGGAAATAGGGCCCAAACTATTTGCTCACTATGCAAGCTTGATGCTGAAATTGGGCACATCAAAGATACCCTGCATGATAATATGGGCGGCACAGTAGTTGTTAGCACTGTTGCTTCATAGCACCAGGGTCCCGGGTTTGATTCCCACTTGGGTCACTGTCTTTGCGAAGCCTGTACATTCACTCCGTGTGTGCGTGGGTTTCCTCTGGGTTCTCGGGTTTCCTCCCACAAGTCCCAAAGGACGTATTTGTTAGGTGAATTGGGCATTCTGAATTCTCCCTCAGTGTACCCCAACAGGCGACTGGGGGATTGTCACAGTAACGTCATTGCAGTGTTAATGTAAGCCTACTTGTGACACTAACAAAGATTATTATTATTGTTAATCTGATCAGATCATTTCACACTGTATACCACACAAACCCATGAACTTGCCTCAGGCCATGACTTTTGGTTCTGAAAAGTGCTCAGTCTACCTCAGATTACTCGGGAAGGGCAAAGTATCTCAAAGATTTGAGCAACAAGTGAAGTTAGCTACTTTATGCTGCTATTAACAGGATACTGCCATCAAGCCAAAAAGACCTTCTGCTTATCAGGTAAATGAATAATGTGACAGATGAATTTCAGTGGCAATGTGATGCCTGACACATGGGCTGTACATCAAAAAGACTGGTGGATCATTTCAAAGAGCATGTCTCTTACACTGTCTGCAATGTGCAAGGAAACAGATTGTACCCAACCAGCCTGTGCTTTCAAAATTCAAAGCACAGTGTCCAACATTAAATGTAATTCCATGATTGGACATTTGCTAAATAATCCTCAATGTGCTAAGAATTATGCTGACAACCGATTTAAGATAGTCATTTGGTCTCACAGAGTGACAGATTTGCCTGCAGTGGAAGCCACATGTATTAATATACACAACCCCGTTCTTCCCAGGCAGAAAGAACATGTACACACATTGCGCCTGTGAGGTATACCGTGCGAAATGATCTGATCAGATAACTATTATCCTGCAGCGTACCTTTGATGTGCCCTATTTCACCATCAAGGAAAGGAGAGGGACACATTCAGCCAAACAAAAAAAGTAACAGTCATTCGTTGGTTCCTTAGGGCAATGCCTTGACCAATCAGAGTCAAGCGGCCTATAGTTCTTGGCTGTTAAATATCACCTTCAACTGGTGCATTCTCCATAGCAATGCCTCTACTGCTCAGAGTCCACTTGCCAACCAATCTGCACTCTCTTATCATAGAGTATAAATTTGTTGAATTCCCCCAACATTGGTGTTCTTGCGAATGTCCCGATGCGTGCATGACAGAAAACGTTGACAAAAAGTGTCTCTTTTTTTCAATGATACTCAAGTTAGAATTTCTAAAATTCCAGAACACAATTGCACTTGTCAGCAATCTGTGTGAAGCATGAAGTTCAGTGCTTACTCCCAATGGGTTTGTGAAATTTGCTGCACCATGCAGTGAGATTTTCCCAGAATAATTCTTACAAGTAAAAGCAGGAACATAATTAACATATAAACACAATAAGTGCATAAATATATACTCTGAGTAGCATTCTAACCTCTGATTCAGTACGTTTTGGTTCAATCCCACTCCTGTGATAGAACAGTACAGCACAGAACAGGCCCTTCGGCCCTCGATGTTGTGCCGAGCTTTGTCCAAAACCGAGATCAAGCTATCCCACTCCCTGTCATTCTGGTGTGCTCCATGTGCCTATCTAATAACCGCTTGAATGTTCCTAAAGTGTCCGACTCCACTATCACAGCAGGCAGTCCATTCCACACCCTAACCAGTCTCTGAGTAAAGAACCTACTTCGGCGTCGATGACCCGGGTTCGATCCCGGCCCCGGTTCAAGTGCAGAATCTAGATGATAGTCTAGCACAATGCTGATGGAGTGCTGCACTGTTGGAGGTTCTTTCACTGCACAGAGATGTCATATTGAGACTTCTGCTGCCCTTTCAGTTGGTGTAAAAGATCCCATGGCACTGCCTTGAAGAAAACTGAAAGTTTTCCTTGGAATGTTGGCCGATGTCTAGCTCGCACCAAAAATGACAAAAACAGATTATCTTGCCAGTATCACATTGCTGTTTGTGGAACCTTGGTAGAATAACAGAATGGTTACAGCACAGATGGAGGCCATGCAGATAATCATGTCTATGCTGGCCCTTTGCAAATGAAATTCAACTGGTCCCACTCCCTCACCCTTTCCCTGTATCTGCAAATTTTCTGATGCATGTAGGTGGGCTGTCACATTTCTTACATGTTCTTCAAAAGTACCTAATTGGCTAAAAATCACTTTGGAACATACTAAGATCATGAAAGGTGCCATATAAATGCATATTCTTAATTCCCAGGAAAATAAAATGTCTTTATTTTATCCCCATAATTCATTCAATGTTATTTCTGTTTTCATGGTCTAATTTTCTTCGGTCAACATTTCTGTGACAGCAAAGTTTTATAAGTGCAGTTCCTGGAATGAGAAGGTTGTCATAACTTAACGGCCTGAGTAAAATATTCTCTGTTTAGAAGAATGAGAGGTGATCTCATTGAAACATACCGGAAGGGGCTTGTTGGGGTGTTTCCACTGGTTGGGGATTCAAACACACAAGGCAGAATTTAACGCAGGTGGGTTCTGAGGCTGGGGGGGGGGGGGGGGGGGGGGGGGGGGGGGGGGGGCAGAGATGGCATGAAAATAAATCGACAGGATTCCCCCAGGAACCCAGCTGCCCTGAACCAGATGCATTGACACTGTCATAATATCCACTCATGTATATAATGAGGTGCAGACAGGCAGTGATTGACACACAGGATGACCAGTAAGCACACAACACAGGGCAGCCAATCATCAGACAGGATATTACCACTATAAAGTCAGAGGGCACTAGGTTTCCTGCTCTCTATGAACCCAGCCACTGAGACAGAGTCCACGAGCTAGCAAGTGCAAAACACCATGCGGTAGCTAGTAAGTCCGGTCAGGCTACTACAAGGTCACCAGCCAGATTAGTATAGTGTCGACCCATAGCTGAATATGTTTAATCAGTTCTATCGTTGAATAAAACAGTGTTGGATCTTCTCCCTGCATCACGTGCAGTCCACATCAAACCAACCTTCCTAACACAACAGACACTTTTCCCCATTTCAGTCAAGGTGGTGGAGGGTGGGCACTCACTCTGAATTCTCCCTCAGAGTGCGGGAGCCAAGCTCCCCTTCCCCCAGGATGTTGGAGCTCTATGACTTCCCCTCCCCCCACTGACTTATCACGCCGCAATCACCCTCCTCTGCAACCCCCCCTCCTGGGCATCTTCAAAGCTCCGGCCCCATCCGGGACCCCTAGAACTTACATTTTCAATGGTAGTGAGACTTAGTCCCAGACAGGGCTCTGCAGTACTGTTTCTGGCCAATCAGAATGGCCAACAGCTCTCATGGGTGGGAATCCAAGAGCCGGCTGCTGTGCACTGGGCACTGATCCCGGGATGGTAACCACTTGTCATCCTTAAAATTCTATCCACAGTGTTACAACACCCTGGGTGAGTGCACGGTCAATTCCAACCCCACAGACTCTGGAGTCCCAAAATAAGTGAATTAGCCAATAATATGTATTTTCCAAAGATCTTTCACCCTTGACTACACCAATGAGTTACAGACACCAGATTTATAAGTATAAACATTAACAAACTTTTTATTAATAAAAGGAGGAAAAGATGAATATATATAAAGAAATAACAGAACAATGGTCCATCAGACTACATAATCCCAAAACCCCATCCCATCCATTACCCAGACACACACATAACAGACACAAGGTAAGGGTTGGTTAGGAATGTAAAAAATGGGGATTAAAGGGAAGGTTTGAGATAAGTCTTCACTGCTGTGGTTGCGGACTCTGGAAAATAGTTACTCAAGAGGTTCATATTGCTGCAATTCCACTCTCTGGCCACTAGATGGAGGTAGTTTCAGGGTGTTCAGATCAGTGTAGTTCTCATCGCCGGACACCAGATGGTGCTGTACCTAGGATGCTCAAATTGGTGCACTTCTGCTTTCTACCACCAGATGGAGCCTTCCTGTGAGATCCATACAACCTGCCTGAGTAAACGTAGGTTTTATTTCTTTTGTCTGAAATTTACATCGGATCCCTGGCTATTTTTTAAGGAATATTCTCAGTTTAAGTGTGGTAGTCACCACTGTTGTATTATATACTGCATACGAGGATATTACGCTAAGGCCCCTGTACTACAGGTACGGGGGTAGATCCCTGCCTGCAGGCTCCGCCCAGTAGGCGGAGTATAAATGTGTGGGCTCTCCGGGCTGCAGCCATTTCGGCAGCAGTTGCGGGAGGCTCCACATCTCTGCTTAATAAAGCCTCGATTACACTCTACTCTCGTCTCGTCGTAATTGATAGTGCATCAATTTATTATGCAGAGATTTTAAAACGATAGATCTCTGCATCAGGCCTGATCGCCTGCAGCTGCACCCTCAAGTAGACAACCCCAAGTTGGCCTTCGCACATTGGCTAACCTGCTTCGAGGCATACATAGGATCTGCGACTGAACCACCCTCAGAGGCACAGAAGCTCCAGATCCTCTACACATGCCTGAGTTTGGACAACTTCTCCCTCATCCGGGACACGCTGACATACGCTGAGGCAATGGTGCAACTGAAGGAGAACTACACGCAGCAGACCAACAAGATCTACGCCAGGCACTTCCTCTCCACGCGGTATCAACATTCCGGTGAGTCTGTGGAGGATTTCTGGCGTGCCCTGCAACTCCTAGTGAGAGACAGTGAACATTCAGCCTCTGAACATTCGGACTTGCTACTTAGAGACGCGTTCGTTACAGGCATAGGGTCGGCCTACATCCGCCAGCGACTCTTAGAAGGGGCTACCCTCGACCTCGCGGCTACCAAGAAACTAGCACTCTTGCTCACGGTCGCCTCACGCAATATTCAAGCGTATGCCCCCGACTGCGCGGCCCACCTCTCCTGAACATCATGGACCCCGCCAGCGAACGCCCTACCGTGCACCCTGTCAGCGACTGCCCCCAGCCAACCCCAGGCCTGCGCTGCGTGGCAACCACACAACCCCGGGGGACCCAAGTGCTACTTCTGCGGACAGTCAAAGTACCCCCGATAACGCTGCCCGGCACGGAGCGTGCTCTGCAAGGTCTGCGGTAAGAAAGGACACTTTTCTGCTGTGTGCCAGGCCCACTCGGTTGTCGCCGTTGCCCCGGCACCCCCCATGTGCAACCCGCGGGCGCTGCCGTCTTCCTCCCCGCAGACCTCGTGCGGCCCGTAGGCGCCGCCATCTTGCCCGCCCCAGGACACGTGTGGCCCGTGGGCACCACCATCTTCGCCGTCTCAGGACCCCTGCTCATCGGACACCTCATCGGGCTACTCATCGCCTGCAAATGCCGCCGACCAGCCACGCCTGGCCTCCGTCACGATTGACCAGACACGACCACACAACCTTGCGACCGTATCGACGACGGTGAAGATGAATGGGCACAAGGTTTCCTGCCTTCTGGACTTCGGGAGCACTGAGAGCATCATCCACCCCGATACGGTAAGGTGCTGCTCCCTCACAGTCCACCCCACCAACCAGAGAATCTCCCTGGCCTACGGATCCCACTCCGTGGCGATCCGGGGGTACTGCACTGCCACCCTCACCATCCAGGGCGTAGAGTTCAGCGGCTTCCGCCTCTATGTCCTCCCCAACCTCTGTGGTGCCTTGCTACACGGCCTGGAGTTCCAGTGCAACCTCCAGAGCCTAACCTTGAAATTTGGCAGGCCCCTACCACCCCTTACTGTATGCGGCCTCACAACCCTTAAGGTCGACCCACCTTCCCTGTTTGCGAACCTCACCCTGGATTGTAAACCCTCGCCACCGGGAGCAGACGGTACAGTGCCCAGGACAGGACCTTCATCAGGTCTGAGGTCAAGCAGTTGCGATGGGAAGGTATTATCGAGGCCAGCAACAGCCCCTGGAGAGGCCAAGTGGTAGTTGTGAAAACTGGGGAGAAAAGCAGGATGGTCGTTGACTGCAACCAGATAATCAATCGGTACATGCAGCTCAATGCGTACCCCCTCCCTCGCATATCCGATATGGTCAAACAGATTGCACAGTACCAGGTCTTCTTGACAGTCGACCTGAAATCTGCCTACCACCAGCTCCCCATTCACAAGGCGGACCGCCAGTACACCACATTTGAAGCAGACGGCCACCTTTACCATTTCCTTACGGTTCCCTTCGGCGTCACTAACGGGGTCTCGGTCTTCCAACGGGAGATGGACCAAATGATTGACCGATACGGACTGCGGGCCACTTTCCCGTACCTGGACAACGTCACCATCTGCGGCCACAAACAGCAGGACCACGACGCTAACATAGAACATAGAAGGGTACAGCACAGAACAGGCCCTTCGGTCCTCGATGTTGTGCCGAGCATTGTCCGAAACCAAGATCAAGCGATCCCACTCCCTGTCATTCTGGTCAGCTCCATGTGCCTATCCAATAACCACTTGAAAGTTCCTAAAGTGTCCGACTCCACTACCACAGCAGGCAGTCCATTCCACACCCTAACCACTCTCTGAGTAAAGAACCTACCTCGGATATCCCTCCTATATCTCCCACCCTGAATCTTATACTTATGCCCCCTTGTAATAGCTACATCCACCGGAGGAAATAGTCTCTGAACTTCCGCTCTATCTATCCCCCTCATCATCTTATAAACCTCTATTAAGTCGCCTCAAATCCTCCTCCGCTCCAAAGAGAAAAGCCCTAGCTCCCTCAACCTTTACTCATAAGACCTATCCTACAAACCAGGCAGCATCCTAGTAAATCTCCTTTGCACCCTTTCCAATGCTTCCACATCCTTCCTATAATGAGGTGCTCCAAATGTGGTCTCACCATGGTCATGTACAGTTGCAGCATAACCTCTTAAACTCACGCCCCCTGTTAATAAACGCTAACAGACTATAAGCCTTCTTCACAGCTCTATCCACTTGAGTGCCAACCTTCAGAGATCTGTGGACATGAACCCCAAGATCTCTATGTTCCTCCACATTCCTCAGAACCCTGCAGTTGACCCTGTAATCCGCATTCAAATTTTTTCTACCAAAATGAATCACCTCGCACTTAACAGGGTTAAACTAAAGCTGCCATTTCTCGGCCCAGCTCTGCATCCTATCAATGTTTCTTTGCAGCCTACAACAGCCCTCCACCTCATCCACTACTCCACCAATCTTGGTGTCATCAGCAAATTTACTGACCCACCCTTCAGCCCCCCTCCTCCGGCACCACCCTCCCTTCCCCCGGCGCACCCCGCCACAGCCCCCGCTCCAGGACGATCCACCCTCCCCTTGGTCCCACCCATGGATGAAGATGAGGTCGACACGCTCGTGGAGTTACCGACGACTGAACCAACGCCGGCATCAACACCACACCTGCGGCGCTCGCAACGGCGGGTCAAGGCGCCCGACCGTCTAAATTTGTAGACTCTTTCAAAAAACATTTTCACAACCTGTAATAGTTCCAAACCTAATAGTTCCAACAACCTGTATGTAAATAGTTTCCAACAACCTGTATGTAAATAGTTTCCAACACCCCCGCTGGACTCATTTTTAACAGGGGGTGAATGTGGTAGTCACCACTGTTGTATTATATTGTATATACTGCACTGTATACGAGGGTATTACGGTAAGGTGCCTGTACTACAGGTATGGGGTAGATCCCTGCCTGCTGGCTCCACCCAGTAGGCGGAGTATAAATGTGTGTGCTTTCCGAGCTGCAGCCATTTCAGCAGCAGCTGCAGGAGGCTCCACATCTCTGCTTAATAAAGCCTCGATTACTCTCTACTCTCGTCTCGTCGTAATTGATAGTGCATCATTAAGCTTCAATTTTGAGCTCTTCCCAGCCCCTGACGCACACAGTTCGATGGTTACTGGCCTTTGGAAAAGCGGCTTGGACTTTCACATTCAGGACCACTTTCCCAGTTCTTTTTGTTCCAAACATTTTTACTCAAGGATTTTTAACAGAAATATGCAGAGTATCAGAAGAATAATGCATCAAGCCAATAAATAACCAGAACCCTGCCTTCTCCATTTTAACCCCCTTAGCCCCCCCCCCCCCCTCAAGAACCAGCCACTTGCTGACCCCTCAATACTCCTTGAAGAAATCAATGAATAGTTTCTACCTCCGGGTGAACTCTTCTACCGACTCCCCGCAGAGCGAACCTGATCTTCTCCAATCTCAGGGATTCTGCCAGTTACCCACACCCCTGACTTCAGCTGCTCTGAGCCCTTCCACCACAACAAAATCCAACTCCAGGTTATCAGAGAGGCAAAGGCCAATACATCAGCCTCACTCCCCACCTGCATTGCCAGATCCTCCGACGCACCAAACATTGTCACCTCCAGACTTGGGCCCACCCGCACACGCAGCAACTCGGACATAACATCTGAGAACCCCGACCACAACCCCCTCAGTCTTGGGCACATAACATATGACGTGATTCACGCCCCCACTGCCCACACCTGTCTACCACCCCCTCAAAAAACTTGCTCATCTTTGCCACCATCATGTAGGCCCTATGTACCACTTTAAACTGGATGAGGCTTAACCTCGCACACGACGAGGAAACATTCACCCTCCACAAAGTCTCAGCCCATGCTCTGACCCCCATCTCCCCTCCCAGCTCTTCCTCCCATTTGTACTTAACATCCTCCACCAGGGCACCCTCCCTCTCCATCAATTCCTGACAAATATCTGACACCTTCCCCTCCACTATTTTGTCCTCTGACCAGAGCTTGTCTTGCAACACCGGAGGCGGCAGCCCCAAGAAGGATGGCACTTCTCTCCTCACAAAATCCAGAACCTGCAACTGCCTAAAACCATTCCCCTTGGGCAACTCTCAAGCCCCGCAAATTTGCCCCCTATAAACAAGTCCCTGAAGTATTTAATTCCCAACTTGCTGCCACCCCCCGGAACCTCACATCCAGTTTCTCCGGCATGAATCTATGGTTGTCGCAGATTGGCGTCCATAGCAACCTACTTTCCAATCCCATGTGTTGCTGACACTGCCCCCACACCCTTAAAGCCGAAACCGCCACGGGACTGTCAGAGTACCTGGCCGGCCACAACGACAAAGGTGTCAACAACAAAGCCCTCAAACCCGTTCCCTACATGGTACTGCCTCCACCCTTCCCCAGTCTGACCTCTCCTCCACGGCCCATTTCCTCACCATCGCAATATTTTCTGCCCAATAATAATTTATCAAATTGGGCAACACCAGCAACACGCCCTCTCCCCCATTCCAAATAAAACCACGGCACTCACGGGTCCTTCCCCGCCCACACAAACCCCCGAGATCAATCCACTAACTTCCCTGAAAAAAGACTGAGACACGAAAATTGGGAGGTTCTGAAACAGAAACAAAAACCTGGGCAGCACCATAATTTTCACTGTCTGCACCCAGCCAGCAACAGCAGCAAAACGTCTAACCTCTTAAAATCCACCTTCATCCCCTCCACCAATCGGACCAAGTCCAATCTATGCAGCTTGGCCCAGCTCCATGCCACTTGAATATATATCTAGGTAACTGAAGCTTATCCCCAACACCCTAAATGGCAACTCCCCTAATTTCCTTTCTTGCCCTCTGGCATTGATCGGGAACACCTCACTCTTTCCCATGTTCAATTTATATCCTGAAAACTGGCCAAATTCCCCAAAGGTCTCCATAATCCCCCCAAATGCTGCCCAACGGGTCAAAAATGTATAACAATAAGTCATCCGCACATAACAAAACGCTATGCTCAGCATCCCCCATTCCATCCCTCTCCAATCCCTCGACGCTCTAAGTGCCAATTGCCAATGGCTGTTGCCAAGGCTAACAGCATCAGGGAGAGCGGGCACCTCTGCCTCATTCCATGGTAAAGTCCAAAGTATCTCAAACTCTCTCGGTTTGTCCACACACTCACCACCGACACCTTATATAGCAGTTGAACCCAATCCACGAACACTTGCCCAAACCCAAACCGCCCCAGCACCTCGAATAAATACACCTACTCCACAAAGTCAAAAGCCTTTGCCGGCTCCATCACCACTACCTCAACCTACTGCCACCTCAAGGGCATGATTCTCACCTTAAGTAACAGTTGCCTTAGAACATAGAAAAATGCAGCACAGAACAGGCCCTTTGGCCCACAATGTTATGCCGAACCTTTGTTCTAGATTAATCATAGATTATCATAGAATTTACAGTGCAGAAGGAGGCCGCCCAGCCCATCGAGTCTGCACCATCCCTTGGAAAGAGCACCCTACCCGAGGTCAACACCTCCACCCTATCCCCATAACCCAGTAACCCCACCCAACACTAAGGGCAATTTGGACACTAAGGGCAATTTATCATGGCCAATCCACCTAACCTGCACATCTTTGGACTGTGGGAGGAAACCGGAGCACCCGGAGGAAACCCACGTATACACGGGGAGGATGTGCAGACTCCGCACAGACAGTGACCCAAGCCAGAATTGAACCTGGGACCCTGGAGCTGTGAAGCAATTGTACTATCCACAATGCTACCGTGCTGCCCTTAAGAACAAATTAATCTACACTCCAATATTCTACCATAATCCATGCACCTATCCAATAGCCGCTTGAAGGTCCCTAATGTTTCCGACTCAACTACTTCCACAGGCAGTGCATTCCATGCCCCCATTACTCTCTGGGTAAAGAACCTACCTCTGACATCCCCCTATATCTTCCTCCATTCACCTTAAATTTATGTCCCCTTGTAATGGTTTGTTCCACCCGGGGAAAAAGTCTCTGACTGTCTACTCTATCTATTCCCCTGATCATCTTATAAACCTCTATCAAGTCGCCCCTCATCCGTCTCCATTCTAATGAGAAAAGGCCTAGCACCCTCAACCTTTCCTCGTAAGACCTACGCTCCATTCCAGGAAAAATCCTGGCAAATCTCCTTTGCACCTATTCCAAAGCTTCCACATCCTTCCTAAAATGAGGTGACCAGAACTGCACACAGTACTCCAAATGTGGCCTTACCAAGGTTTTGTACAGCTGCATCATCACCTCACGGCTCTTAAATTCAATCCCTCTGCTAATGAACGCTAGCACACCATAGGCCTTCTTCACAGCTCTATCCACTTGAGTGGCAACTTACAAAGATCTATGAACATAGACCCCAAGATCTCTCTTCTCCACATTGCCAAGAACCCTACCGTTAACCCTGTATTCCGCATTCATATTTGTCCTTCCAAAATGGACAACCTCACACTTGTCAGGGTTAAACTCCATCTGCCCCTTCTCAGCCCAGCTCTCCATCCTATCTATGTCTCTTTGCAGCCGACAACAGCCCTCCTCACTATCCACAACTCCACTAATCTTCGTATCATCTGCAAATTTACTGATCCACCCTTCAACTCCCTCATCCAAGTCATTAATGAAAATCACAAACAGCAGAGGACCCAGAAATGATTCCTGCGGTACGCCACTGGTAACTGGGCTCCAGGCTGAATATTTGCCATCCATCACCACTCTCTGACTTCTATTGGTTAGCCAGTTCGTTATCCAACTGGCCAAATTTCCCACTATCCCATGCCTCCTTACTTTCTGCATAATCCTACCATGGGGAACCGTATCAAATGCCTTACTAAAATCCATGTACATGACATCCACTGCTTTACCTTCATCCACATGCTTGATCACCTTCTCAAAGAATTCAATATGACTTGTGAGGCAAGACCTACCCCTCACAAGTCCATGCTGACTATCCCTAATCAAGCAGTGTTTTTGCAGATGCTCAGAAATCCTATCCCTCAGTACCCTTTCCATTACTTTGCCTTCCACCGAAGTAAGACTAACTGGCCTATAATTCCCAGGGTTATCTCTATTCCCTTTTTTGAACAGGGGCACGGCATTCGCCACTCTCCAATCCCCTGGTACCACCACTGTTGACAGTGAGGACGAAAAGATAATTGTCAACGGCTCTGCAATTTCATTTCTTGTTTCCCATAGAATCCTTTGATATATCCCGTCAGGCCTGAGGGACTTGTCTATCCTCAAGTTTTTCAAATTGCCCAACACACCTTCCTTCCGAACAAGTATCTCCTCGAGCTTACTAGTCTGTTTCACATTGTCCTCTCCCAACAATATGGCCCTTCTCGTTTGTAAATACTGAAGAAAAGTACTCGTTCAAGACCTCTCCTATCTTTTCAGACTCAATACACAATCTCCCGCTACTGTCCTTGATCGGACCTACCCTCGCTCTAGTCATTCTCATATTTCTCACATATGTGTAAAAGGCCTTGGGGTTTTCCTTGATCCTACCTGCCAACGATTTTTCATGCCCTCTCTTAGCTCTCCTAATCCCTTTCTTCAGTTCCCTCCTGGCTATCTTGTATCCCTCCAGCGCCCTGTCTGAACCTTGTTTCCTCAGCCTTACATAAGTCTCCTTCTTCCTCTTAACAAGACATTCAACCTCTCTTGTCAACCATGGTTCCCTCACTTGACCATCTCTTCCCTGTCTGACAGGGACATACATATCAAAGACACGTAGTACCTGTTCCTTGAACAAGTTCCACATTTCACTTGTGTCCTTCCCTGACAGCCTATGTTCCCAACTTATGCACTTCAATTCTTGCCTGACAACATTGTATTTACCCTTCCCCCAATTGTATACCTTGCCCTGTTGCACGCACCTATCCCTCTCCATTACTAAAGTGAAAGTCGCAGAATTGTGGTCACTACCTCCAAAATTCTGCCTTCCTTTCACAAAATTTGTCTGATCCTCCCCAATCACCCCGGCACACAGTCCTCAATCCATGATGCAAGCACCTTCGCCAAGAGCTTGACATCAACATTCAATAACAAAATCGAGTAGTATGAGCCACACTGCTCCGGGTACTTATCTTTTTCGTGAATCAGGAGATGGAAGCCTGTGATAAAGTTGGGGGAGCTCCCCTCTTTCCCTCACCTCATTATACGGCCTCACCAGCAGTGGCCCCAGCTCCGCCCCAAACGTCTGATAAAACTCTACTGGGAATCCGTCTGGCATTGGGGCCTTCCCCGCCTGCATCGCCCCCATGCCATCCATCACCTCCCTCAGATCAATCGGGGCCTCCAGGTCCTGAACCTGCCCCTCCTCCACCTTGAGAAACACCAACCCATCCAGGAACAACCTCATCCTCGCTTTTCCCATCGGGGGCTCCGAATCATAGGTTGATGTTGATGTTGATTTGAATTGACTTGGAAAAAAGCCAATCAGTGGATGTAGAGCCTGAATCATAGAGCCTCCTCTAAAAGGCCTCAAATAACCCATTCAACCCCTCTGCATCCAACACCTCCTTCACCTTCTGAATCACCAGGCCCTGAGCCTCCAATCTCTGCCCCACTCTCTCAATCGCAGCTTTGAGCGGCTCCACCAACTTAGTCACATCTTCCGAAGCCTCCTTCCTTTGCTGCTGGAATTTCCCATTCAAAATCTCCGTCAGCTGCTCCCTCGACCACTGGTCGGGCAGCACTGCCCCCTTGCAATCTTATCTGTGGCACACCACGGAAAATGCCCTGTTCCAGCTGCTGTCTCTTTTGCGTGGCACTTCTCGTCCTCTGATCCATAGACTAATCTGACCAGAGCGTACTACCTTCCCTGGGCACACTCACTTTTTGCACGCAAAAAGCTCCCCATACGAGTACAAAAGGACCAACAAAATCCACCTTGAGCGGGAGCCACCACTCACTCCATGGCTGTCACCGGAAGTCCTCTTTCCCAGTTCTGATGGCTGTCTATGCCCCTCTACCAAAAGGTCTTCACAGATTTGGCTAGGATGCCTCTTAAAATCGTCTGGCAGAGAGAGAAAGGAAAGGGAGAGCCTTCAGGATCCTTACTAGCTGGCTTGCTTCACAAAAATGCAGAAAAGTTGGAACTCTCCTAAAGACCCACCTTCTTTCCTGAAAGGTTTTGACTGGCTTCACCAATCACAGGCAACGATAGGAGTTGGCTGAAAATGCTACATCCACTGATTGGCTTCTTTCCAAGTCGATTCAAATCAACATCAGTTTCTGCCACAGGACCGAAAGGTGACATCTTGGCCTGGCCCAACTGGACAGGGGTGCTCTAGCTCTGCCTAAAATCTGTAGTTTAACAGAAATCCCAAAGGGTGCAGCGCTGTTGTAGCAGCTAACCAGAAGACTGAAGGTCAAAGTAGGATGGGGATAAAAAGGGGAACACAGGGCATAAAAAAGGTTTTCCAACAACATCCTAACAACAGCCACAGGATAAATGGACGCTCATTTAGGACTGAGATGAGGGGAAAGTATTTCCCTTGACGGGATGTGAATCTTTGGAATTCTCTGCCCCAGAGGGTTGCGGATGCTCCATCATTGAAATCTAAGACTGCAATAGGCAGACTTGTTCTCTCAGGAAATCAAGACTATTACAGATCAATTATCTTTAGCTGCGTAATGTAGAAATCTCAGTCCTGTCAGAAAGGTGCAATTCCTTTAAAAAACACTGCGTATTTATTGTGATCCAGTTGTATTCTAACTGACCTGCCTGCACCAAAGTTGGATGTCAAGACCAAGCCTGGCAGCTCTCGCAATGGAAGCTCTCTGAGGAAATCTTCCAATATTGGCGATGCCAGCTCTGGCATCAGATAGCACAGATTTTATCCTCAGCTTAACACTCAAATAGACTGGTAATGATGTGCCAACAGTGCAAATGAACAAAATCCATCAATGTCTCCTCTATTTTGAGCTGTTCCCTCCAAGAACCTATCTTGGCAGGAAAGAGCAGTGAAGGCTCAGTGGTGTTTCTCAACAAGATATCTCAAACCCAGCCAGTTTTCTGAGGTTGGATTTGCTTCCAGTATCTCGGAGTTCATAATCTTAACACGTCTCAAGATGTCAAAACTCTGTCAGTGGAATAAGTCTGCTTACTCAGGCGAGAGAGAAAATCATTTTACTGATAATATTTTCAGAGTACGAGAGACGTTGACTGGAAGAGGAAGGTTGCATCCACGTTCTGCCCTGTCTCGAATTTCAATTTAACCAATTTGGGCGGCTGTTCTGTTTGTCAGCAACTGAAACAAAAATTCTGACATTTAAAAGGGTTGGTTACAGATTGGCGTGTGTACAGTTCTTCTGAGAAACTTTGAAGAAGAAATTTAACATGAAAGCTTCAAACTGAACAGCAGAATCTTCCAACTTTGGTATCGGGCTCTGCAAGTATTGTCATTGTGAAGCTCTCTGCATTTCAGAGCAGTGGTGTAGTCAAAAGTTCTTGGACTCTATGAATGATATTCTGACCCATGGATCAACCATAATTGAGCTTCCCACCGATCTTCCAGCAATAATATAATTTGATATTTTATTAACTTCCTGTGTTAATTATTCAGATTAAGAAAATTACACAGAAACAAAGGACTAATGAAATCGCTTGTATCCTTTTGCAGTACAGTTTTAAGATTTCATCACATATTAGAAACATAAAAAGCAGGCAGCACGGTGGCACAGTGGGTTAGCCCTGCTGCCTCACAGCGCTGAGGTCCCAGGTTCGATCCCGGCTCTGGGTCACTGTCCATGTGGAGTTTGCATGGGTTTCGCTCCCCCAACCCCAAAGATGTGCAGGATAGGCGGATTGGCCACGCTAAATTTCCCCTTAATTGGAAAAAATAATTGGGTACTCTCAATTTATTTAAAAAAAGAAAAAGAAACATAAAAAATAGGAGATGGCCATTCGGCCCTTTGAGTCTGTTCCATACTCATTATGATCATGGCTGATGATCCAACTCAATAACCTGATCCTGTCTTCCTCCCATATCCTTTGATCTCCTTCACCTCAAGTGCTTTAATAGTGTTTATGAAGGCTCCATTGCATAATTAATGCTGGTTAACTGAATGGAAGAAGCCTAGAAGAATTTTTGATTATTTTATTTTATATATAATGTACCCATTTGTTGTGTTTTATGCCTAGAAGGTGGGCAGAGCTGATGCACCAGCTTCGAAACGTGCAGCAGAAATTTTACTCAGAGTTTTAAAATGTCTGCTCCCTCATTGCTTACAGCAGATTGCCTTAGTTGAGCTTTTTTTTTCCTAAATGGCCATTCCCAGGCTTAACTAATCATGAACAGTGAACACAGAACACATAGCAGACACCTATATTCATACAATGAGCATTTGAACACCACCTACATTATGGATATCTTGAAAAAACATTTGTCTTTTGTTGCTGAAGTAAAATTCATGTCGATTCAGACTTTGTGCCTTCCTGTTCAGTTGTAAAGTGTTAAACATTTTGGCCTTGTTTGTTGCTAACAGGAGGATTTTTTCCAGTGATCTTTTTGGAATACGTATTAGAGAGTCTGGGATTGACTGTGATCTTGATCCTCCTTCGTCCTTAGTGTTATCTAGTACTGCACACTTATTTGTCAATATCTGTGAAAGATTCTTTGGGTTCCAATGTTTATGCATTGTTCCAGGAATTCTTATTGACTGTAATTTGCTGAGCTTCAGCTTCCTGACAGAAGTGGCTATCTATTCTTGCATGTGCTGCCTTCAGGAGAGTTCCTTTATGTCACTTTGATTCATTTAGTTCCCAAACATCAATTCTCCATTGCAAGAGGAATAAAAATACGTGTGCTCATTTATCAGATACTAACTGCTCTACAAAAGCCCATTTCCAATGTTGCCGTATAGAAAATATTGAAGATTGTGACGGCATATGAGAGTTTCAGAAATACTAGTAGGAATGATCTACTGTGCTAACTCTCTCAGGCTATGCTTTTCTTAGATAACAGAGTCTGTCTTCTACCTCTCAGTCAGAATTGTAACTGTTATCGGATGTTAAATTTACTTAGAGTCAATGGGCGGGATATTGATGCTAATATGGGGCAGGATTAGAGATAGGAAGGTACAGAATTCCCCGTTGCCGTAATTCCCTGCCACAGTCCCCAACTCCCAACTGTTTTCTTGGAAGCTTGGACGGGCACAGCATTGCCACTCACCCAACTTTTCCAGCCGGTATATGGGCCCCGAGCAGATTCAGATTTGGAAGTATGGCAGATGTCTGAAGGCAGCCAACACCCCCCCCCCCTCCCCCCCCCCCAACCCCCACCCCGCACAGAGCAGCAAACCGGGGTCTAGTGTCCCGGGATCACTCTGAAGCCACCGCATGTGCTGCAGCCACCATGCCGATCTGGTCATAATTGCGGCCACAGACCACCCTATAGTGGGGTTCAATGGTGGTCCGGCAGCTATGGCTGTAAAAAGTGTTGCAAGCATCACCTCCGCCTGGCCTGTCCTTCCGAAATCACATCTGCTGATTGTGGTGACCTGGTTCACAGTGAAGACCCACAATACATGTTGGGATCCTGACTCCAGCAGCAAAATCCTGCCAAATATTCAGTATTAATTCTTTCCATGTTCATTAAAAAGCTAAATTAGGTGAGCTTTTAGAATTCATTTTAAGGGATGTGGGCATTGTTGACTAGGCCACATTTATTGCTCACCCCTAATTGCCTTTGAGAAGGTGCTGTTGAGATGCCTTAACAGAATAATATAGTGCAGAAAAGGCCCTTCGGCCCAGGGAGTCTGCACCAACACCCGAAAAACACCTGATCTGCCGACCTAATCCCATTTGCCAGCACTTGGCCCATTGCCTTGACGTGCCAAGTGTTCATCCAGGTACGTTTTAATGGATCAGCTTGATCCTTGATCAGCTTGCCCCTCAGGCTTCTCTGCTCCAACAAAAACAATCCAAGCTTATCCAACCTCTCTTCATAACTTAAATGTCCCGTCCCACGCAACATCCTGGTAAATCACCTTTGCACCCCCTCCAAGTGCAATCACACCCAAATAAAAGAGGCTCCTGGGACACTCACTGGTGTGCACCACACAGTCGTCCTGGTACAGCAGGTGGAGGTAGGAGCAGCCGAGGGGCCAGACGGTCGGAGGGCGGTCCGGTCCCAGGAACCAGCTGACGACCAGATGGATCCCAGGCTCCTGGAAGATCCAGTCCCACCCATAGTGCAGGTGCAGTCAGAGACCCATGGACTACAGGAGGAGATGATGGCTGGCTTCCAGCACCTGAAGGCGCAGGTGGAGTAGTCCATCCGCATCCAGGAGCAGGGAGTGGTGCCGATCATGTATGCTACCCAGGCCAAAACCGCACGAGTGGCGTCCAAGGTGGTGGCAATGGGGGCATCGGTGTCGGACATGGGTCAGCGTGTACAAGGCTTGGGGCATTCAGTGCAGGCGGGAATCGAGGCCCAGGACAGGGCTGCCCTCACACAGGCAGCCATGTGCCAGAGCCACCTGGAGATTGCAGCGGCGCTCCTCAGCGTGGCCCAGTCACAGCAGGCCATGGCTGAGAACATCTGCGGCATTGCCCAGGTGCTGGCCGGCGCCGCACAGACACACAAGCAGGTGGCCAACTCCCTTTTTTCCATGGCCGCTAACATACAGATCCTGGTCGATACCAGAGCAGGCATCCAAAACTGGCAGCATCAGGGGGCGGGGGAGGGGGGGGGGGGGGGGCTCAGGGGATGGCTCCACTGGCACACCCATCCCATGAGGAAGCCCGGGGGCCATTGGGCACCCCGAGGGAGTAGGCAGTGCTGGGGCCCGTGCCAGTGAGTCCTCCAGGGGAGGTTCCGGAACACCGCAGCACCTCGGACACCCCCCCGTCCCCCCCACCCCCTCCCCCCCCCACCCCCTCGTGCCGCTGGTGCATCTGGTGGCAGTGGGCAGAACAGGGCAGCACCATTCCATCTGGGACGTCCGAGGAGCAGCCAGGCCCATCCAGGCTGGGTTGCCTCAGAAGACATGCGCAAACGGGAACCCTGGTCGCAGGGCAGGAGTGACAGCAGTCCACATCCACTCCTGCTGTACCGTCTGGGGAACCACAAAGGGGTATTGGTCAGGCCTGTAAGGCCAGAAAACTCGACACCAGTTAAGTTGGCACGAATGCAGGGCACAGGTTAGATCTCGGGGCTAGGTCACAGACTGCATATAATTAATTGTTTGGAATAAACCCATGTTCACACCGTTAAACCAGCCTTGGTGCTCTGTCTGATGGGTGTGGGGGTGGAATGGTCAGTGATGGCCACTGGGAGTGAGGGGTGGTGGACGAGTGAGGCCCAGTGTGTGGACCGTGGAGCACCCCCACCGTCCCCCAGCTATTCGACAGGGCCATGTGATGGACTGGTCAGCTCACATGCAGGGATCACCCAAGTGGAAGGTGCTACTGTGGGCATGAGTCAGACATTGTCAAACGATGTTGAGTACGTAGCTCATCACAGAGCGGGCTGTCATCATCCTCCATGCCATGTACCAGACTCGTGGTCACTGCCAACCCAGTGCCCCCAGCTCGTAGTGCCACAGGTATATATAACAGGGTGGGGTATGCATGCAGGTGGTTTGGTGTTGTGGGTGGTCAGGATGGTCGGTGGTATGGGAGGTGAGGGTGTTTGTGCCCCTGCCCAGCAACCCCACCCCCCCAGTTGGTGAAACGTGTCTCGATTAATGTGTCCCGTGCGTGCTGGACCCAGTGGTTCCGTTGTACGGCTTCCTGTGCCTGACCAGACCCATGTCCCGCTCATCATCCCCCTAACCCGCATCCTCCTCATCGGATGAGGCCTGCCCTTGCTCCTCATCCTCCTCCAGCACATCGCCCTTCTGCTGGGCTATATTGTGGAGGACGCAGCAGACCACCACATTGTGGCCAATCCTCCTGGCCTCGTACTGGAGAACTCCTCCACAGCGGTCCAGGCACCTGAAGCACATCTTCAGGGCCCTGAAGCACCGCTCGACAACACCCCTGGTCATACAATAGGCCTCATTATAGCGGTTCTCCACATCAGCCTGCGGCCTCCATATAGGCAACATCAGCGACGACCGCAATGGGTAACCACTGTCACCCAGCAACCAGCTCCGCAGCCGGGGGGCTGTCCCTCGAACATGTTGGGGATCACCATTGATTAGCCCCTGGACCTGGGGAATCCCGGCGACTGCAGCGAAGCTCACTGTCTGGGCTTCCTCGTGGGCGCAGTCCACAGGGTACTGGATGTACCAATCTGCCTGGGCATACGGGGCATCAGTGACGGCACGATGCGCCTGTGCGCCGATGTCTGGCAGATGCCAGACAGGTCCCCACTCAGTGACTGGAAAGACCCCGTCACGTAGAAGTTCAGCTCCACCGTCACCTTGACGACCACCGGGAGTGACTGTCCTCCCCCATTCCCATGCGGTGCCGGGTGTGCCATCATGTGGCAGATGTGTCTCACTGTCTCCCTGCTCAACCGCAATCTCCTCCTGCATGCCCGGTCCGGAAGTTCCTCAAGGGACATGTGGTCGGGGTATATGCTTGGCCACATCCGGAACCTCCTTGGCACCTCGTCCTCCTCGTCCTGTTGGACAGCAGGCCCTCCAGCCTGAGCGGCTACCACCTGCCCCTCTGCAGCCCGCTCCTCTGCTGCAGCCTCCATGACCTCTCTGAGCTGTCCCCGCTCAAGTTGCCACAGGGCTGCATGCAGGGCAGCGGCCGTCGCCACGGCAGCCAACATCGCTGGTTGATGACTGAACATAATTATCTGCAGGGGGTGAGGGGAAAACATGTTATCATGGTGCATGCACCTGTGCACAACCAGTTATCGTGGGCTGCGTCGTACCCCCGGTCCTGGCGCCCGTCCCTGCTGCCAGGGCCACTGATTGATGGCACTGCCCTCACTGGGGGCTGCCATTGGTGTGGCCCTGGGTGGTCTCCGGGTGGGTGTCGGCGGTTGATAGGGGTGGTTGGTGAGAGGGCCAGGGTAGATAATGAGATGCGTACTGTACTTCTGGGAGTTTTGTGAGGAGATAACAAAAAGGGTTGGTATGTATGGACTTTCATAAGGAATTTGATACAATGTCACACACAGATTTGTGAGAAAAGTATAGTTCATGTAATAAAAGGGACAGCAGCAACGTGGATACAAAATTGGCTGAATAACAGGAAGCAGAGAGTAATGGTCAATGGATATTTTTCAGCCTGGTGGAAGGTTTGCAGTGGTTTTACTGGGAGTCGGCATTGGGGCCTTTGCTTTTCCTGATATATATTCATGATCTACATATTGATGTGCAGGGGACAATTGCCTCTGATACAAACATTGAAAATATTGTAAACTATGACACGGACAGTGCGCAATTTCACAAGGACACAGGCAAGTTGGTGGAGTGGGCAGATCGGTAGTTGAAATTCAGTGCAGAGAAGTGTTTGGTTGGAAAAACATGGAGAGACAATACAAAATAAAGGGTAAAATCCTTAAAGGGGGTCAGGAGCCGAGGGACCTGAGTTTATGAGTGGAATTTAGTGGAAAATTTTTCAAGTTCTTTTCTCGTGGGTTTTTCAGGGAGTTTCAGCGGCGAGTTCCCCACCGCCATCAAACGACACTTAGGGCACAATTCTCCCAAAAGGGAACAAAGGTGCCGAGCGAGCGTGTTTAGCCCCATATTTCCCCAGAGCTCGCAGTGTTGAGAAACACAAGGGGCGCGATTCTCTGCTGCCCACGATGGGTCAGAGAATAGCGGGAGGGCGTCCCCGACATTTTTCATGCCCTCCCGCTATTCTCCCCCCCCCCCCCCCACGCCCACCCCACGACATGAAACGCTGCTCGCCGTTTTTTACGGCCATTCTCCCCAAGCCGATGGGCCGAGTTCCCAGGCCTTTACGGCCGTTTTTACAGCAGCAAACACACCTGCTTGCTGCCGTCGTAAAAACAGCCGCAACATGCCCGTTCTGGGCATCCAGGGCCCCGATTGGCCCGGCAGTACCACTGCCTCTTTCTCCCTCCGCCGCCCCGCGGACTGATCCTGCGGGCGGCTGAGGGAGATGACGGCCCCGCGCATGCACGGGTTGGAGCCGTCCAACCCGCGCATGTGCAGCTGACGTCATCATGCGCGTCAGCTGGCGTGATGCTTGGCGCGCGGACTTAGCAACGGTCACTAAGCCCGCGATGCCGTGCTTCACGAGGCCCATCTGCTAGCCCCACCCGGGGGGGGGGGGGAGAATCGGGTCCCGGGAGGGGGCGCGGAGGCTGCTGTGAAACACGGCCAGTTTCACGGCAGCCTTTATGACTCGCCGCATTTGCGGAGAATCGCGCCCCAGGCTATTCCACATGACTTGCATTCTATAATGGCCTGAACGGTGAACGCATGGCTGAGGCTGCGCATAGTCCCGTTTGTACAGTGGGAAGCTCCCCGGAACTCCCCAGTGCAGCAAGAGATCGGAATACCATTTTTGAAAGGCATCTTGATCTCTCAAGGCCCCCGAAAGGATCCCCAACCACTCCCCCCAGTGCAAACGCACTATGGGAGGGTCCCAAGCCCCCTCCGCACCCATCCCAACACCCACACCTGGGGAGGGCCCCCAGCCCAATCACTCTTGTGCACAAAATGCCAGCTTGGCATCTTGGCAGTGCCAACCTGGTAGTGCCCACATTCACTGGCAGAGCAATCTGGGCATCTTGGCAGTGCCAGGCTGGCACCCAGGTGACATTGCCATAATGCCAGGCTGGCAGTGCCATGGTGGCACCAGAAGTGCCGGGGAACCACACTGCCAAAAGGGTATACAGCTAGGGCCTCTGATCATCTGGAAGGTCCCACGAGTGCTGTTCTGTCTGGTCCCCATTTGTGGGGAGGAGTGCTGAACGGTGCCCACCTGAGGTCTCGGAGGTAAATCCCATAATGGGCGGGATTTACATCTCAACATTTCGCGAGGTTGTGTTGGATCTTCTGAGGCGTATCGAGTCAGGTGGATCCCGAGAGCAGGGTCTTCTGGCTTTCATTGGCCACGCTGCGCCTTGGTGAGCTGCTTTTCTGGTGCAGTGTGGCCGTTGGATGGCGCCCGCTGTCACTTTTCACTGGTCAGCCAAACAACCCTTTTCTCCATTTTCAATATGTTTATATCTTGTGAAGGGAAAAGCTCAACAAAAATAAGAATAAAATAAGCATCTTATTTAATGCCCCGATGATATTTCTCCAGGGTTGTACACTGTAGCGTCCTGGAGATTCATATTCAATTCCTGGACACTCTAGGCCAATCCTGGAGAGTTGGTAACCCTTATGAGTCAGTGAGGATGGTGTGTAGAAGGAATTAGATATAGCTCTTTGGGCTAAAGGGATGAAATGATATGGGGGGGAAGGCAGGATCAGGGCATTGAACTTGTTGATCAGCCATGATCATAATGAATGGTGGGGCAGGTGAATAGCCTCCTCCTGCTTCTATTTTCTATGTTTCTATGTAGCTTGGAGGGGAAGCTAGGGGTGATGCACTGTCCACCACACTTCTGCTCTTGTTCTCGATTGCAAGTTGGATGCAGTTATGAGCGAAGGCAGCACGGTGACACAGTTGCTTCACAGCTCCAGGGTCCTAGGTTCGATTCCCAGCTTGGGTCGTTGTCTGTGAGGAGACTGCATGTTCTGCACGTACTCCCCGTGTCTGTGTGGATTTCCTCCGGGTGCTCCAGTTTCCTCCTGCAGTCCAAAGTTGTGCAGGTTAGGTGGATTGACCATGCTAAATTGCCCTCAGTGTCCAAAAAGCTTAGGTAGGGTTACTGGGTTATGGGGATAGGGTGGAGGTGTGGGCGTAGGTAGGGTGCCCTTTACAAGGGCCTGTGCAGGCTTGATGGGCCGAATGGCTTCCTTCTGCGCTGTAAACTCCATGAAAGATATTCGATATTGATTGTGTATCAGGTCAAGAGAGAGGGATGTAAGGTGGGGGTTGTTGGAGGAGATGCGTGTGGGGATGGAGAAAACGATCTTGCATTCTGTCAAACAGCGCTCAGATTTAAACCCTGGTCCTAAAAGGTCATTGTGCCAAATTTCCTGCATTAATAACATCTGTGCTTTAATAAAATGGAATTTAATTGACCTTGTCACAGTTGAAAGTAGCAGCATTTGAAAAAAAACATTACTATGCTGATTTGGCAGCCACCGTTGTATAAAGACAGACAAAATAATAAATTTACATACTTGTGCTCACGTCACAACACCAATAAACATGATATAGCACAGTAATTCACAATGCCAATTATCAGCATTTTAAAACTCAATGGTCCTTTCTAACTGCATTAAATGCAATTATAATCACTCAGATATTTGACAATTTCAATCAAAAGGATATCTGGTTCCAAAACCAAATTCTTGAAGCCTATTAAAACGCATCAATCCTGTATTAAGTGCAAGGTACAATAATTTTATTCCTAAGTTAATTAACTATAATTTGTAAGCTCAGGTAATCATTGAGGACTGCACTTTCTGTAAACACTGTGGATTCTTTCTCAATCCCCCCAATTTCTTAGTAGGTCGAAGCCCTCTCTGGTGCTTAATGAAATCATACAGTCCAGGCTTGATTCTGAGAATGACTTGATGCAGGAGGATGCCATCTGAACCATTGGACCTGTGTCAGCTCTTGAAGGAGGCATCTAATTTGTCCCATTCCTTTGTTCTGACCCCATCACCCTGCAAAATGTTTCTTCCTTTTGAAAGTTACTATTGAATCTGCTTCCACTGCTCTCTCAGGCAGTACATTCCAATGCAGCGATTCAGGAGCTATTCAGGTTCAAATAGTTACTGTTTAGATCAACAATTTTGTATTCATGTAACAATTTTAATGTAATAAGTAACAAAATTCTATTCTCTGTTTGGGCGGCAAATGGAGTGCACTAGAATGATTGGGAGTAGGTTGATTTGATCTTAGTTTCAGACTAGTTCGGCACAACATCATGGGCCGAAGGGCCTGTACTGTGCTGTACAGTTCTATTTTCTGAATTGCACCTGATTTGCGCTCAGCGATTGCCAATCCGTGCAAATTTATGCAAGGCAAGGATTGTGAGGGGTTTCCTAGGGAAACCCCACCATTTTGAGTGGGTGGCTCGATAGTGAGATCCACTGGCTGCTCCCCACCCTCACATTTCAGTTCAGCCCTGTCCCTCTTGCTCATCTCAGCTTTTTTGCGCCCTTTGTGAGTTTTTGCTTATTTTGCAGGTGCTTCGGGACCTTTGTCTTCCGCTCCAAGTCCAGTTGGTCATGTGCATGGGCCTGGCCAACATAAAAAAATCGAAACCAGACGTGGGCGGCCGTTTCCAAGCTAGCACCTATATGGGAAATGAAAATGAAAAATGAAATGAATGGGGAGGCCCAGGAATTGTCGGGTCGTGGAGATACCAACCACAGAGCTGAAGGCAAAGGTTAGTTTTAGTCTAGTTACATGAATTTTGAATCACTGAATTTTTTTTTCGCAGCACACTTAGTGGGGTTGGGGAGTCTTCACAGCATACCAGTGTGAACCACTGGCCTATGCCACTCATCAGCTGTTTTAAACAGGCAGCTTTTACAACACGTCCATCCCTTTAAACGCTCCCCCCCCCCCCCCCCACCTTTTCTTTCAACCAGCTCGAAATTAGTTTTTTTAAACAATTATTACTTACCATAACGGGGATGAGAGTGGGGTTCTTCTCCCGTCCTTATGCACTGCTCATTGTCAAAATCCTGGAACTCTCTCCCTAACAGCACTGTGGGTGTATCTATACCACATGGACTGCAACAGTTCAAGAAGGCAGCTCACCACCAACTTCTGAAGGTCAATTAGGGATGGACAGTAAATGCTCGCCCAGCCACTGACGCCCATATCCCATGGATAAATAAAAAACCCACAAATCCCATGAATTAATAAAAAAAAATACAAATCCATCTGTCCTGAAAGGTGCCACACGGAACAAGACTTGCAAATTAGACAAGCCTTTAAATGAGGACTCATCATTTTCATTTGGCTCATGTCTAATTGATACACATCACTGATAATCTGATTTTGAGGTTTTGACTATATCAATTACGAAGAGTAATTTCAGACTCTAGGTTAACATGCTGCTGAAATTCAACACACTAGGGGGATACATCCACACCATATTGGGGTAAGACTTTGGTATTGACCAGCAGTGCAAAATTAGTGATAGCAAGTTGGAAGCCCCTTTAAATCTGCTTAATTCCTCCGTCCATTACCTACAATTAGATATAAAATGGACTGCTTGCTCATGTTATTTTGCAAAGCTAATATTCACCGAATCTCTTTGGGGAAACCACATTCAGCACTGGAAACAACAGCTAGCACTAGAAAAAGTGGCTGATGGAATGATGTTTCTCACAGGTTGCATTGGACCGTGACAATGGTGTTGGTTAAGACATGCAAACTTGTCATATCGAAATAACTTCATTTATTTTTGGGAGCACAGCTGGAGGTGGCAACCAGGTGAACCAAAACTTGGACTGCGCTTGTCAATTTGTTTGGCCGCTTAACTAAAGAACCCTGAAACGGATATCCGGAGATGGGTGACAGTCATGTCTTTCGCTTCCTGTCTATGTGAAGTAGGTGGTGTTGTGCAGATACTTGGGAGTGGAGCCACTCACAGAGGGAGGGAACTGTCACTCTAAGGTTAGGGCCGACATCTTTCAAGATTTGGTCGGCGTCTAAAATGAATTCAGTAGGGACTGAACTGATTGTTTATTTTCTGTTCTGAACATTATTAAAGAAACAGTTTGGGAACACTTGTTCCTTATTACCTTAATAAACCAGTTTCTTGATTCACAATTGTCCTTACTGTAGCCACCTAGGGTGGCCACGTCCCGATTTCAAAATGGACACTTGCAAAGAGTAAAGGGAAAATTGGACAATGCTAAGAAAGCAGGCAAGTGCAAGGTTTGCCTGTGGATTGGAGTTTGCAGTTCCCAGACAAAACCGATGCTACAAGCCATTAGCATAGTAATGAGCTATCGCCGGGGACAAAAGAGAAACATTTAAGAAACGGTACCAGAGCAGACTCCCCGGCGTCAGTGTAGACTAAAACAAAGGCAGGCCAACGGCCCAGCGATCAAACAACCACCCCTTTATTGGAGAAAATCAATACAAATGATTAGGACATGGTCCAATTAATTGGGGCCAAGTTCAGGGCCCACCCAAAAGGGCGCGAAGCCCCTTTGGGGTATAAAAAGGAGCTCCCAAGGCAGATCGCTCTTCTTCACCTTCATCTTGGCCTTGGTTGTCAGCTATGAGAGACCCGCCAAGCACCAGACAAGTAAGTCTAAGGTCAACGCATGCTACGAGATAGGCGCTCCTAGCTACTATTCTATACCAGTTCGATGCCAGCAGCCTCAGAACTGGACAACGGCCATTGTTCCTCTGACTGAGTGGGCACCCGGAGCTAAGTATAGGCTTTTAGTAGTAGTTGTAGTTTAGTGAGTAGAGTTTGTGCATGAGTATAATTGACTGTGTGTGTAAATAAATGTGCATTGATTTCAAACTTACTAACTGGTGTATCGAATCTTTGATCAGCATTCGGTTTTGAACCTGGTGGCGGTATCGAAAAGATACCTGGCGACTCTTGAGCAAGCATAATTAAAACAGAGCAAATTAAGTAGAGCATAACAAGCAACATTACTTAGCCCACGAGAGTGCATTGATCAAACTGCTTTCCAAAAGCCAACAGGAATGCACATGGGGGCCCATTAGAGTATACACACCAGAGGTTCTCACAGTTGTGCTCTGTTCACTGATCCACACCCTTGTGGCCTTGATTTTAAAATTCTCATCTTCATTTTCAAATCTCTCCACATTTCTATAATCTTGTGTGGCTCTCCTATCCTGTGTTCCCTGCCTTTGTCCATTTCTGACCTCTTCCACATCCCCAATTTTATTAATACCGCCATGAACATCTGTGCCTTCAGTTGCCTTGGCCAGAAACTGGGAACGCTCTCTCCCCCGCTGTATCACTGGCGTCCATCATGGCAATCCTCACAACCTATCTTTGACCAGGCTTTGGTCACCTGTCCTAATATCTCCTCATGAGGCTCAGTGGAAAACTTGGTTTGATAATACTCCTGATAAGCTCTTTTGGATATTTTACTGTTTCTGGGATGCTATACAAATACAACTTGTTGTTGTTTAAGTATTGGGAAGACTGAAGCCATTATTTTTAGGCCTCGTTCCAAACTCTGTCCCTTGGGTGGCAATTCCATCATTCTCCCTGGAAACAGTTTGAGATGAAACTAGTCTATTTGCAATCTTGGTGAGCTATTGAACACATATCTATGGCATCGCTAAGACCGCCTATTTATACTTTAGTAGCATTGCCTGACTTTGCCCTAACGGGATTCCCAGTGCATCATAGGGGTACCCTCGAAATGCGACACTGGGGAACCTAGAGGTTATGGGACAATGTCTTGGTTTATAAATTCTCATTCCTGGTTTCAGGATTCCCCCACTCTACCTGCCCACCGACCTCACCCACCGACCTCACCCACCCACCCACCGACCTCACCCACCCACACACCGACCTCACCCACCCACACACCGACCTCACCCACCCACACACCGACCTCACCCACCCACACACCGACCTCACCCCACTCTGATCTATCTGATTTCCTCCAGTCCATAACTCCCTGAGATATCAGCCCAAATCGTCCGGGTTCCCCAACAATACATTGAGGGGATATACCAATGATGCGCTGGGGATTCACTCTAGGAAGTTCCCACGTAAAAGTTTACCCAGCATTTTCCCCAAAGCTTAACTTCCTCTGGACAATTACGTGGGTTGGGAACCAGCTGACAGAAGTGATGTAAATTGTTAACTTTGGATGGCTCTGCCAGCTTTACCCTGATAGTTACTCTGAAAGTTAGAAGGAAAAAGATCTTCTAACTCCAGAGTAACTATTCCCAGACCCAGCCTTTCACAGGACACCCGCAAATGCACAACCCCTCTGCAGACTCACCCCTGGCTTTCCACCACTTTCCTCCCCCTGGCCCTACGACCCCCTCCCTCCCCCTGGCCCGACCCCTCTCTTCTCCTGCACTGATCCCCCCACCAAGTCCGACTTACCCCCTCCAGATCTGACCCGACCACCACAGCCTGGATCCAACCAGATCCGCTTTCCCATTCCCTGAACTTTCTTACTTACCTGCTCCCTGCAAATTGTCCCCTTAAACCTCCCGTTTATGGCAGTTACTCAGTAAAATGGGGGTGTGACTTACCTCTCAGACCTGGCTTGAAGGGATCCCGTGAAAGGATTAAATAAAATTCTAATTGCCCTTTCCTAATTTTACCAGATATTTGCATCCCTTCTTCATCCACCTCGCTGCTCTCAAAGTGTTCCCACAGCCAGCCTCACTTCACCTCATAACCTCCACTCCCAGTGCTTTTCTCTCTCTCAACACAATCAATTCACAGAGGCCACTAAATATCCACAGCAACTGTGGGCAGTCCTTATATCCTCCTCACCTGTAATGTGGACCATCGTCATCACCATTTATACTTCAAGCTGAGCTTTAAGGAGAAAGTTAAGGCAAGGTTAACTGCATAACTAAACAAACTTAATGAAAGCCGCAGGTTTACCTGTTTTCAGACATAGCCACACCAGTCAGAAAAGTAGGAAACAGCGAGGAGGATCGAAATGGGCTGAAGGAAGACATAATCCAATTGGTGACCTCGGCAAACGCATGGCAGATGGATTTAAAGCAGAGAAACGTGAAGTGATACATTGTGGAAGGAGGTCGCGGCAATATAAACCACATGGCATAATGTTAAAGGGGACAGAAGGAACAGAAAGACCTGGGGGTTTATGTGCAAAGGTCTTTGAAGGTGGCACGAAATGTTGATAAAGATGTGTTTTCTTGTTCTTTCACAGGTTGTGGGAGTCGCTGGGTAGGCCAGCACTCGTTGCCTATCCCTATTTGCCCTTGAGAAGGTGGTGGTGAGCTGCCTTGCGAACCATTGCAGTCCATCTGATGTAGGTACACCCACAATGCCTGGCAAGGAAACTATGTTAAACTTCATAAATCATGGGTTAGGCTTCAGCCTGAAGTATCGTACTCTGAAGTATCGTATTCTGGGCATCACAATTTTGGAAGGAGGTCAAGGCCTTCGAGTGGTTGCAGAGTGGATTTGCCAGAAATGGTGTCCATGAATGAAGAACTTACATTATATGAAGAAGCTGAAGAAAGAGGGATTGTTTCTCTTAAAGCAGTGAAGGAGAAGGGGGTATTTGATAAAGGAAAAGTGTTGAAGGGGTTTGAAAAGTATAAATAACAAGAAACACAAGGCAGAAGGGTTGGTAACCAGATGATGCTTGGCACAAAAGAAAGAGATTTTTAAAAATGCTCAATGAATTTTTCTGTCTGGAATGCACTGCCTGAAAAGTTTGGGAAAGAAAACTCGGAATAGCTTTCAAAAGGAAATTGAATTAATATTTAAAGGTGGAAATAACTGCAGATCTGAGGGGAATGAGCAGGGATGTAGGACTAATTGGATAGTCGCTTCACAGGTATGATGAGCTGAATGGACTCCTGCTACATTCTGAACATCTACACACACACAATCATTGAATTCAAACACAAAAATATTGCTTGTTGCAATACTGAACAATATATGCAGTTGGGCTTATTAAATGACTGCAAACAATAGCCCTACTATTATATTTACATACAGCATAAACGGCATCTCCTTACCATGAGCAACTCTCCGGGGGGGGATCTACCATTACAAATATAAATATTTGGAGCATCTCTGTTCAAAGGGTGAAAGATTCACAACAACTTAAAGAAAAGAGCAAGAGAGCAAAATATTCACTTCAGCTGGTTGTATGACAGTGGAATAGTGGCAACATCACTGGACTAATAATCCAGAGACCCAGACCACAGTTTGGGGACATGGGCTCACATCCCACTATGGCAGATGGTGGAATATAAATTCAAATCACTAATTTAAAAAAAATCTGGACTTGAAAGCTTGTCTCATTCGCAAAAAAAAACCCCATCTGGTTCACAAATATCCTTTCGGGATGGAAATCTGCCATCCTTCCCTGGTCTGGCCTACACGTGACTCCAGAACCCCCAGCAATGTGGTTGAATCTTAACTTCCCCTCTGGGATGGCTCGAGCAAACCACTCAGCTCACGGATGGGCAATAAATCCTGGCCTTGCCAGAAACGTCCTCATATTATGAAAGAATAAAAATATGATAAGACAATGCATCACCTGATTCCCAAGCAATATCACAGGTTATCTTCAGGATTTATATAAATATAGGTTCCAAATGTCCCCAGTGACTCAGGCAATTAGGATAGTGAGTTATTGTGCCATCTGTCAGCAACATGAAAGCCCGGGATTTGACTGCAGCCTATGCTGAGTTTATTGATGTCTGCTTTGGGAAAAGTACGCTGCCTGGGCTTGGGAGGGAAACATCCAGGCTGCCTGCTCCTGATCATTATCTAGTGAGCCTAGCTTGAATGCTCCAGCGCTGGCCTTGAGTGTGATCAAGTACCTGGTGAATAGCCATTGTCAGGGCTCATGCACATGATATCCAAGCAGCACGATGGCACAGTGGCTAGCACTGCTGCCTCACAGCTCCAGGGTCCCAGGTTCAATTCCGGCTTCGAGTGATTGTGTGAAGTTTACACTTTCTCCCCGTGTCTGCGTGGGTTTCCTCCAGGTGCTCTGGTTTCCTCCCACAGTCCAAATATGTGCCGGTTAGGTGGATTGGCCATGCTAAATTGTCCCTTAGTGTCCAAAAGGTTAGGTCGGATTACTGGGTGACGGAGGCGTGGACATAAGTGGGGTGCTCTTTCCAAGGACCAGTGCAGACTCGATGGCCCGAATGGCCTCCATCTACACTGTAAATTCGAAGAACATTCTAACCAATTAACAAGTACCCGAAAAGCAGAAAGCAGTTTGAGGAAAACTGATTTTGATGCTCAATTTTGCATCCTCTTTCATCATCATTTTTTTTCCCATAAAACGCAAAGGACACTGAGGGAGCGATGACTCCACTGCAGAAATTAGAAAAAACATCTCTGCTTAAGTTGACCATAAAGTGATTCTTAAAAATTCAAAATTAAACATAAAACTCAATTGTGCATAATGCATTCTTTACTTGAGATCAGATGCTACGGGATGCTGGACTTATTAACCTAACAAGAAACAAAATAAATAGTCAGAAGCATTGTAATCTGAAGAGTAAGTAGCGGAAATATTGGCGATCACAAATGGTCAGGTGTTCTGCAGTCTAATGTTGCAGTTAAACACCACCCTACTCTTGAGCACATGATCAACAAAGATGAAAAACGCCTGCTTAACTTGCTTCATTTAGATTTATTTATTTTTGTTATCAAAGACAATGTCTGGAAACATTATGTATTAAAGTTTCTGTCCATGATTTTGCTTTACAAAAAACTTGTGAAATGACGATGGACTCTGGATTATTCAGACTTTTCCTTTGTTTATCCTTAGAAAGGAAAAAAAAACCCTCTATCACTTCTTGAGAAAAAGAGAACGTTCGCACAGACTGTGGAATGGATTAAAGTCTTTGAGATCAAATCTTGTGTTTGATAAGTTAAACCTCTTTGTTTCAAGGTCAGAGTTCAAATGCACCTCAGAAGGTTAAAGGTCGAAGAGTGTTAGGCACCATGATTGAACACACATTTGCTCATGCTCTAACCTGCACAACGGGGCAGCGTCAATCACTGAGGATTACAGTGAAATAATGGCAGACAACCAAACACGATCAACAGCAGGACAATGGAGGGAGACGGATGCATCTGCAGAGACCAGAACGTTTCAAAAGAAAAGTTGGCTGGATTCCAGATTTATGGCAAGATACATTCACTGAGGCTGTGGAGTGTCTTTAGTAGCTACTGTGGCTTCTCATTGTCAGCCTCTGGGTAAGTTGGATATTTAATAGTCTCAACGTTTTCCTTCACTTTGTAAGATGGGTACAGGCCTGTTCGTCCATTTTTCCTGTTGATACCTTTAGAATAACCATCCCAATGGTTGCCAGCTACTCCAATCAGATCTCCAGGCTCCAGCACAATCTCTTCCGGAGTGTGTGGTTTGTGAGGGTAAATTGCAATCTGATTGTGTGCGTTCTGCCCGCCAAAGTAGTAGATGTCATCCAGAGAATGAAAATTGGCTGAAGCATCTGGGTGCAACGTCTGCATTATCTCGTAGGCCACACGACAGACCTAAGACGGAGAAAGAAAGATTAGTTGCTGGGAGATACTCTATTTAAAGCTGCACTTCTTGATAATGCATGCAATGAAAATGTGTTATGCTTCATTTGGAATGCGTTGAAATTCATTTGACAAGCTTATACAAGGATTCAGTTTACATATTGACTGTGGCCAAAAAAAGTTAGAACAATACATATCCAATGTTACCTATTGTGGCTCAGTTGGTTAATGCGCTCGCCACTAAATTACAAGGTTCTGAGTTCAAGTCCGGTTGAGCCCAAACTTTAAGGCTGACACTCCTGTGTATTGCAGAGGGAGGCCTGCGCTGTCAGAGGTGCCATCTTTCATTTTAGACATTAAAGCTGAAATGTAGGTAGATGTAAATGATCCGAAGGCACTATTTTGAATAAGAACAGACGTGTGTATCCCCAGTGACCTGGTCAATATTTTCCTTTCAATCAACATCACAAAGACAGATGATTGGTTATCATCACTGTTTGTGGGAGCCTGCTGTGCACAAATTGGCTGCTATACTTTCTACTTTGCAACAGTGACTGCCTTTAAATAGTACTTCATTGGCTGTAAAGTGCTTTGAGATGTCTGGTGGTTATGAAAAGTGTCATATGAATGCAAGATTTTCTTTTCTTTTATACTCCATTGAGCTCATCAGCTGGATTCTCCGATTGGGGCTACGTCCCCGTGCCGGCGTGGGAATGGTGATGTTTTACACCATAACAAATGGAGTAAAACGGTCACCAATTCCCCGTTTTGCTGGGGGCTAGCATGCCGGCAGCGTAGAGCACCCGGCTCTAGCTGCTGATACGCCCCGGAGAATTGCCGGGTCTGTGGCCGCACATGCGCACGGCGACGGGCTACAGCAGCCGCGCCGTGCTACATGGCAGAGGCCGCTTGCGGACCAAGCTCGCAAAATATTCCCCCCCCCCCCCCCTTGGCCGGCTCGAGTGCTCCGGATCACTCCCCCACAGTGCCCCAGCCCTGATTAATGTCCCCCCGTACCTGTGGATTTGTCCTCCCCCGACTGTGGCGGTGCTGGACTGAATCTGCAGCCGCCAAGCCGAGTTCCCGACAGATGAGACCTCACGCGACCGACGCCATTGGGAACTCGGCCGGTCGGTGGCGTTGCATCGGGGGCGGGCCTCAGGCAATGTCCTGAGACCGTCGATATGTGGCGCGGCGTACTCCTAGAGTAAGGTTCACTAAAGTCCTTTAAGAAAGGAAATCTGCCATCCTTACCGGGTTTAGCCTACATGTGACTCCAGATCCACAGCAATGTAGTTGACTTTTAACTGCCCCCATCAGGAGCAATTAGGGATGGGCAATAAATGCTAGCACAGCCTGCGATGCCCACGTCCCATGAATAAAGTGTACATGATTGTTGTGTTTTGGGAATGTCTCTCTAATATAAGGTAAAATGGAGGAATGAAGTGGTCAAGCGCCCTGCTCTGAGTTCTGCCTGACAACAAGCTCCATTAAAGGTTAAAAGAGGGCCTAGGCAGATACATGGGAATAAGGTGCAAGATGTTCATACCTGTTGACTATGACTGGACTGTTAGTCCCCAATCCTGGAGGAAGGTATTAGGAATGTCAGGCTTTATAAATAGTTATATGTCAGAGTGTATGTTTAATTCCAAGATAGAATAGAGTTGGAGGTCTAGAATATAGCTAATAAGCATTTTTATCTGGGTACGAGGCACCTGTGATTCACACTGCCATGGAGATAGGCTTGGAGAAGGGAAAAGTCACTAGAAAGCCACTGTGTCATCGGGTTGCAAGTTACATAAGATGTCACTGAACCTCAAGATACAAGTCAGTCTGATGCCATCTGAGAGACAGAAAGCAGGAGTCGCCCCTCTAGATGAAGCAGAAAAAATACTCACTTTAGGAGTTTCACGAGTGGGAAAGGAAAACTGAAACAAGCCATCAGGAGCTGAGATTAGTTTTGGACTGTTTCTTAACGAATTAAGTGTTCATTTAAGGGTAAATGCAAAATATAACCATGGCTTGGGCTGTCAGTTGCATTAAAAAAATCACACGGAGGATCCTTTCTGTTGTTTAAAATGGAATTGATTACTAATGAGTGGTAAATCAATGTTGCTTTTAATTTATTTGTTCCAGTAAAGTCTTCAAACTTGGTATCTTGTCATGTGATCCTTTTAGTCAGTCGCTGAGAATTCAAATGTCTATTTTTAAGCATCATCGGTCTCAAAAGGGATCTTAACAGGATATAGAATTATACAGTTCTATGATTCTATATACTGTTACAATCCTTTTAGAGGCCGATAATGTTTAGAAAAAAGGACATTTAAATTTCCAGTGACTGACTAAAAGAATCACATGACAAGTTAGAGCGAAAGAAACAATGGCCGGATTCACCAGAACAATTTCAAAGTCCGGTTTCGGGTGTGTTTGCCGACCTCTCTGCAATGCTGAGATTGAGATCGCTATTCAACAGTACTTAGCAGTTTTTTTGAGCCTCGAGGGGATTCTCCCCATCGAGAATGTGGTGCATGAGATTCACACGGTATTATAATCTGTATATATGTATCAATATTGTAAGTGCAGTTGCACTACCTGACCACCAGGGGGAGTAGCTCTGGGAGTACTCGAGAGTTTGTACTGGGCTCCTCCCTTGGCTCCGCCCAGGACTCCTCCCCCTGGAGCTGCTGTATAAAGATCTGTGCCACAGGGTCAGCCAACCAGTTCACCGAATGTTCAACGGCTAACAAGCTGGCTCTGTTGTGAGTATATTAAAACTGCTATTCTAATCCTACAAGCACGTGTCCGTAGAATTGTTGGTTCCAACAGAGACCACACTTTAAAATTTTTTCCAGCACTGGGGAGCTGAACTTGCCAGCAGGACCGGCTCCTCACAGATCGGGCCGCCATTTTGAAAGGCTGCCCCGAGTTCACCCCCACCCTCGCCTTTCTTTTAACATCCCCCAACCATTCTGCGGTCCCCCTCATCCCGCTTTCATGGGCATGGCTCCCCAGGCCCTGACATTTGGCAGTGCCAACCTGGTACCCATGCACAGGATGCCAGTGCCAGGTTTGCACCGCCATGGTTCCCGGGTGGCACTGATAGAGTGTCCGGGTGCCAGAATACAACCCTGCCCTGTCCCCGGCCACCCAGGGGCTCTAATAGCTTCCAAGTCCCCTGAGGTGCCATCACTCCTGGCCCACACTTGTGGAAATCAATGCTCATCACGCCCAGTTGAGGTCTCGCAGGTACAGCTGTTAACTCCTGGGCGTCAGGATATTTAAATGAGCCTAATGAGTTGGGCGACTCATGCTTGGCCCGCCGCCCGGTGCAAATCCTGATTTGAAGATCTCCCGGGATTCTCCCGTCATGCCTGGCTCCGCACCAGGTGCAATGCAGTGGCTGAGTGATGCCCGATAATTCCAGAATCGTAATCGACTTGATTTTCAGTTGAAAGTGACTGAAGAAGAATCTGGCCACAAGCTTGAGACATTCAAGAGCAAAGCCCAAAAGAGGCGAATACTGAAGTGAGAGGATAAATTTTGTCAATCTACTTGATCTATCTGAATTCCAAATGTTATGAGTTCTTTAATCACTGAGATAGCCCAGGGGTAGGAAAAAACACCAAGAGACAGTCAGAAGAATGACAGCCAATTGAAGTAACACATAAATTAGAGTATTCCTGTTCCGTCACTCAGATGTGAGCTGCAAGGGAGAAATCATATTATCTTTCAATAATATCATTTGAGGAAGGTTTCCTTGAAAGGCTCGACTTTAAAAATCATATCCAAGAGGCACGAATACTTGAACAATGCAGCACCCTACTTTACGCTGCACTGTTTCCATTAATAAGTTGTAATTCTTCAGTAAACTCTCCGAATGGCTGCATTTCTGACATGGTGTAAATTCTGCACCTATGAATTGCCTTGAGGTATTTTACTATACTAAAGGTGCTGCACTTAAATACAAATTTGTAATGCTTCTCATGGCAGTTTTGGTTTCCTCTGCTAACGGAAGGAGGTAAATGCATTCAAGGCGTTCAGAGGAGGTTTACTAGATTGATAACTGGAATGTGTGGGTTGTGTTATGACAACTGGTTAGACAGGAGATTATGCAACTTTGGAACTCTGCCTCAGATGACTGAGATTGATAGATTCCTGTTCGGCATGTTGAATCAAAGGTTATCGGGGTAGATGGGAATTTGAAACGCAAAGCAGATCTCCTCTGAAGGAGATCGCGTGTCTTCATTACACCAGGCTTAGTATTTTTAACAATTGACGGCTGGGTTTTCCAAGGCTCAGGAATCCTGACACTAATGAATATAGGACCAATGATTCTGTTGGAAAAATTCAGATCTCCTTGGGGTCCATCAACTGGTAAATCTCTAACATCTTCAAATTCTTTTTTTAACAATTAGAGTACCCAATTATCTTTTTTCCAATAAAGGGGCAATTTAAGCATGGCCAATGCAACTGACCTGCACATCTTTGGGTTGTGGGGACGAAACCCATGCAGACACAAAGAGAATGTGCAAACTCCACAAGGACAGTGACCCGGGGCCGGGATTCGAACCCGGGTCCTCAGCATCGTAGACAACAGTGCTAACCACTGTGCCGCTCTAACATCTTTTCCAATTCTGATGAAAAGTTGCCGTTCTCAAACTTTACCTCAGTTTCTCTTGCCATAGGTGCTGCCTGACTGGCTGAGGCTTTCAGGCATTTTATGTTCGTATTTCAGGTTTTATGAACAGGTTGAGCGCATCAAGGGCATTAACCGTTGAAGACCAGCCAAAGAAATCTTACTTTTCATTTCCTTGTACTTTGTAATATTGATCAGTATTCTGCAGTCTTCCTACGGGTAAGAGTTACAGGAAATGAGTACCTCCCCTCCGAAAGCCAATCGCGCATTTACCAGCATTTCCATTAAAACATTATTTTAGTTTTATTCGTACTGATCCTGTGTACCCCTACACAGTTCGAGGGTTCAAATCCCACAGCTGATAGAAATTAAATTAAATTAATAAAATCTGGAGTTATAAATCAACTCAGTAATGTTCTCCATGGCAACTATCATCCATTTAAAAAAACATCTGGATCACTAATGTCCTTCAAGGAAGACAATCTGCCATCCTTACCTGGTCTGGCCTGCATGTGATTCCAGACCCACAGCAATGTGATTGATTCATTTCTTCTCTCTGAAAGGCCGAGCAAGTCATTTGGCTCAAGGACAATTAGGGATGAGCAACAAATGCCAATGACGCCCACATCCCAATGAAAGACTGGAAAAGGTTTAAAAGAAGTTCCAAATCTGAGGACATCAAAATGGACTGATGTCATTCAGAGCAAGTATATTTCAAATATCTTCCATAGAGTCCTTACAGTCTGGAGGAGGACATTCAGCCCATTGAGTTTGCACAAACCCTCTGAAAGAGCATCCCTCCCCGGGCCAGTCCCCTGCCTTATCCCTGAAATGGCACCTAACCTACGCATCTTTGGATACTAAGGGCAATTTTAGCATGGTCAACCCTCCCAACCTGCACATCTTTGGACTGTGGGAGGAAACTGGAGCACCCGGAGGAAACTGACGCAGCCACGGGGGAGAAAGTGCAAACTCCACACAGTCACTCAGGGCCAGAATTGAACCTGGATCCCTGCCATTGTAAGGCAGCAGTGCTAGCCACCGTGCCACATGCCGCCCATTTTCCACCATCTTTCAGATTAGTATTATGAAATGTTTAAAAATTCATAAAATATCCTCTTGAGAAGGTGAAGCTATGGGTGGTAACGAATTTATTTTAAAGAGTGGAAATGGGAGAAATGGCCTTGTAAAATCTGGCAAATTATTATTAACTTGTGAAAAAAATACAGCACTGAATTCAAGAAAATAGGAATAAGCCATAGCCATTCGATGATTCCAGCTCATGTTCCCTTTGTATTCACTTTTATTGTCCTCATGCGCCATTTCCGCACCCTCCCACTTTCAAAAGCTCTACTTCTGGTTTCCTCCCATATTCCAAAGATGTGCGGGTTAGGTGGTTTGGTCATGCTAAATTGTCCCTTAGTGTCCAAAAAGGTGAGGTGGAGTTACTGGGTTACGGGGATAAGGTGGAGGCGTGCTCTTTCCAAGGGCTGGTGCAGACTCAATGGGCCGAATGGCCTCCTTCTGCACTGTAAATTCTATGATTCTGCTTGGAACGGCAAGTGTTGAATTGCTGATAGACTGCTTTAACTAAATTAACACTTGCAAGGCTGGCACACAGCAATATATGCAAATGTTCAAGAACACCAATGAATTTTATGTTTGTGACTCCTAAAGTGTCTATGCAGGTAACTTGAATTACAAGTACGTATGGGTTTGGATTGAGTGGAAAGTAGATTGTAAAAAGAAAATTTTAACTTGCTTCCAGACAGCCGGTGTCTGGCTATAACAGAGATGGGTTATGATCAATTTATTCTCGAGAGGAGAGTCGGTCACTGAAATATCTTTAAAAGTTTGTGTGCCCCCCATTACACCAGGCTCTTTATCATTAGCTAAAGGTGGCCTGGTTTTAGGAATCCTGACAGTTAATAGCAGCAGAAATGTGCATGATTCTTAAACTTACAGCACACCTTGTGTGCTGAGAGAAGCAGGAGCGTTTTTAACCAGCCCATCTCCGAACCCCTGCGGCCTTAGTCACCTTGCGCAAACTACCACCATCACTTAATCTCTAGCCACTTACAGACAATCTCCAATTTTCACACAATTGATCTTCTACTACGCTCACCCCCACCTCCACACCGCTGCCCTGCGAGTTAGACTCCCCCCTCATCCCGGTCAGATGTGAAGAAGTTAGTGGGGGTGGGAGCTGAAGATTTTTTGAGCATGTCGGCAGGTGGGGGGAGGGGGGGGAGCAGGGGGTGTTTGGCTAGGGAGTGAGAGATTGTGATGGTGGGCAGGGTTAGGGTTCACTAATCAGGCTGACTGACAGGTGGGAAAACTACTAAAATAAATTCCAAAAGAGAAAATGCTGGAAAATCTCAGCAGGTCTGGCAGCATCTGTAGGAAGTCTTACAACACCAGGTTAAAGTCTTGCATGTTTGACTTTGTCTATATGTTTCTGGAACCTACATCTTCATTCACCTGAGGAAGGAGCAATGCTCGGAAAGTTAGTGATTCAAAACAAACCTGTTGTACTTTAACCTGGTGTTGTAAGGCTTCTTACTGTGCTCACCTCAGTACAAAGCCGGCATCTCCGCATCATAGCATCTGTAGGGAAAGAAAAGAGCCAACATTCTGAGTTCAGGTGACCCTTTGTCAAAGCTTTTTGCTTTTATTACTGAAATAATTTGTTTCTATTACTAAAATAAATTAGCAGTCACCATGTGGTTAAATCCAAGCAGGTTGTCTTGGAAACCTAACTTTTAAGATATCGATTCCAAAAACTTTCTCCCACGTCCAAGTAAACATGGGAGCTGATGGCTCTGAATGTCAATTCTGCTTTCAAAAAGTGGCTGGAAGAGCATTAAACAAGGTGGCACAGTTGTTAGCACTGATGCCTCACAGCACCAGGACCCAGGTTCGATTCCGGCCGTGGGTCTATGCGCAGTTTGCACATTCTCCCAGTGTCTGCGTAGGTTTCCTCCAGGTGCTCCAGTTTCCTCCTACAGTCCGAAGATGTGCAGGTTAGGTGGATTGGCCATAATAAAATTTCCCCTTAGTGTCCAAAGATGTGCAGGTTAGGTGGGGTTATGGTAATAGTATGGGGGAGTGGGCCTATGGAGGATGCTCTTTCAGAGGTTCAGTGTAGATTGATGGGCCAAATGGCCTCTTTCTAAACAGTAGGGATTCTATGAATGAGCTGATGGTACCTGCAGCCTTTCTGAACTGTGGGAGCTGTGAAATTGAAACAATATCCAGCATTGTGTACATAATTAAAAGGAGTTTGCTGAGATCCCAGCTAACACTGCACTCCATGGAAGCTGCTTGTGCTAACAGTGCAGATAAAGCCATGATGTGGAGACGCTGGCATTGGACTGGGGTGAGCACTGAAGGAGCAGTGCTCTGAAAGCTAGCGATTTAAAACAAACCTGTTGGACTTTAACTTGGTGTTGTAAGACTTCTTACTGTGCAGATAAAGTAAGGTAAAGTTGTACAGTCCCAGATGACCATAGGCTGCTTTTCCTTTTGCGAGGGAGGGCTGACTAGTGATGATTTAACCTGAGGATCACCACACCTCAGGCAAGGTTGAGAAGAAGAGGCCTTCATGAATACAGTTCATGACAGTGTTAGAAACATGGGCAGCAATTCTAATGCAGCTTGCTGTTGGGAGAAAGTGTTTTTTTTAAAGGAGTGTATTCGTCCTAACATATTGGTTCAATTTTCCAACTAGGCAGGGACTTGTACAATGGTTTCTGTGCTGACCGCTGAAAAAAACACAATGTCATTCGTGGGTTCTAATCAAACAAGAATTTGACTATGGAGCAATTCTGTAAATACATACACAGCAAATGGTGAGCAGTAGCCATGTAACTATATTCAAAGACAGTCTCTCATTTCAAGAGGGAGCTATTTGGGTGGATGGCTACTGGCAGATTTTGTACTACAGTGGTTACAGTTTAGTTTCACAGGAATGGGGTAAGCTATGTTAACTATTCTAGTATATCTTTTATTTTCCTAAAATCAAATCAAAACACTACAGATTCTGTAAATCTGAAATAACAACAGAAAATTTTGAAATATTCACCGGTCTGGCAGCGTCTTTTGAGGGAGAATTTCAGGCTAAGGACCTTTCCTCTCATCTGCCACTGCATCTGCATGCAATGGATCATCCTCCATCCCCACCACTTACAGCGTGATAACATCACCGAACACGTCATCCCTTCCCCTGTCAGCATTCCAAAGGCACTGGTTCCTCTACAACACCCTAGTCCATGCCTCATTCTCCCCCAACACTTCACCCCTTCCCATGGCAGTGTTCCTTGTAAATGCAGGAGGTGCAACTCCTGCTCTTTTGCCTATTCTATCCTCTCTGTCCACTGCCCTAAATACTCCTTCCAGGTGGCACAGCGATTTCAATCTACTCTACTGCATTTGCTGTTTGCAATGTGGTCTCCTCGACATTGAAGACCAAACACAGATTACCTCTTTGCAAAACACCTCTGCTCAGTCCACAAGCATGACCGTAAGCTTACTGCCATTTTAATTCTCCACCAGTCTCTCAAGCTGACATCTCCAACCTTGGTCAGCTGCATTCTTCCAATGAAGCTCAACTCAGGCTCGAGGAACAGCACCTCAACTCTTAATTAGGCACTCGACAGCCTTCGGGATTCAATATTGAGTTCAACAATTTCAGACCAAGAACTTTGGATTTGCTGGCCACAATCTTGTTTTTCATGTTTGTGTTTTCTGACACAGTTGTTCATTATTTTATCATTTACATCCATTCTGGACAAATCTTTTGCTTCCTTATTGCAACCATTCCTAACTTTCTTTGCCTTTTTTACCATTAAATCTTTTGTTGCTTATTAGCTCCGACCAACCACTCTATCAGAGACCTTTCTTTTTGTTCTTCCTGCCCCTTCCACCTTTTCACTTGCTCAAAACCTATGCCTTCCTTCAGCTCTGAAGAAAGGTTCTTGACCTGAAACAATCACTCCGCTTCCTACTATACAGATGCTGTCAGATCCACTGAATATTTGAATATTGTTTAAAAGAGAGACAATGCTACCGTGGGCAGCATGGTAGCATTGTGGATAGCACAATTGCTTCACCGCGCCAGGGTCCCAGATCCGATTTCGGCTTGGGTCACTGTCTGCGGCTGCACATCCTCCCCATGTGTGCGTGGGTTTCCTCCAGGTGCTCCGGTTTCCTCCCACAGTCCAAAGATTTGCAGGTTAGGTGGATTGGCCATGATAAATTACCCTTTGTGTCCAAAATTGGCCTTAGTTTTGGGTGGGGTTACTGGGTTATGAGGATAGGGTGGAGGTGTTGACCTTGGGTAGGGTGGCTCTTTCCAAGAGCCGGTGCAGAGTCGAAGGGCCGAATGGCCTCCTTCTGCACTGTAAATTCTATGCTGTTGAAGCTTTTCATCGTGCACTCATCAGGACAAATGCAAGTGTGCCAAATTTCAAACAATCATAACAAATTATATTACAGGAGAAAACGGTGGCTGATTGGTTGGCGAGTCGACTCAGATTGGGGAAAGAGTTCCATGGGGAAAGCAACAGCGAACTAAAGGCTCCCCAAGCTCCTGGGCAATTCAAAAAAGACATGAGGCTTAAACATATTCCTTTTATTTGCAGAGAATGGGGCCCTGTGTATGAATGTATGTGGCATCTAGCAAGTGTAAATGAACCACAATACGGTCTTGACTGACAATCTTAAATTGGTTGCGAAAGAGAAACTGCTGAAAAATCTCAGCAGGTCTGGCAACATCTGTAGGGAGAGAAAAGAGCTAACTTTTCAGGTCTGATGACTCTTTGTCAAAGTAATCGAACCCAAAACGTTAGCTCTTTTCTCTCCCTACAGATGCTGCCAGACCTGCTGAGATTTTCCAGCATTTTCTCTTTCGTTTCAGATTCCAGCATCCACAGCAATTTGCTTTTATCTTAAATTGGTTGTTAGTGTAGCGATTGGCACACTCAGGATTATTCAACAATGAGAGGTGTGGGCTGGGACCAACGAATCACACACACATGTTTTGGGGTTGCAAAAGATTGAGAAGATTCTGGGCATGAGCGTTCGCGGTCTTAGCCAGGATAGTGGCGGAGGAGGTGGACCCGGAACCTTTGGTACTGATATTTGGAGTTTCAGAGTAGATGAGGAATGCTGATATCGTGGCCTTCACCTCTCAGATTGCACGCCAGCCAGCAAATTTTGCTGGAGTGGCAGTCGACATCGCCACTGGGGGTAGCGGCCTAGTTGGGTGATCTGTACGATTTCCTGCGATTAGAGAAGATAAATTATGCATTATGGGCTCTTCAGGGGGGTGGGTTTGAGGAAAGATGGGGGATGTTTGTGACCGAGTTTGAGGGGCTGTTTGCCACGGGGAAGAGGGGGGTTGAAGAAGGGCAAAAATCTGTACAGACTGTATAGTTGATTGTTGGGAAGTATGTTTCCCGGGGTGTTTATTCGCTGTAACCTGTTTTGATACATGTTTGTAATTCAATACATTTTTTTAAAAAAGGATTATTCAACAAGTACTGCCCAGTCATGGTATCACATCTAACACTGGACAGTTTTGGGCCTGCATCAGGACTGCTATGGAGGGGCAGCACGGTGGCGCAGTGGTTAGCACTGCTGCCTCAAAGCGCCGAGGTCCCAGGTTCAATCCTGGCTCTGGGTCACTGTCCGTGTGGAGTTTGCACTTTCTCCCCGTGTTTGCGTGCGTTTCGCCCCCCACAACCCAAAGATGTGCAGGGTAGGTGGATTGGCCACGCTAAATTGCCCCTTAATTGGAAAAAATTAATTGGGTACTCTAAATTTATTTTAAAAAAGGACTGCTATGGAGGCAGCCTGAGGGTTTTGTTGCCTGGGGCAGCACATATACTACTCTCTGCAATGGCCCGTGCTCATGGAGGTTGCAGAATTGTGAGTGGAAGCTCACGTCCCATATCTCTTGAGGTTCGGCAGGTGAATATAACCATCAATCCACCTTGCAACGTCTTTTCGGCATCAACACATTTCCAATTTCTGTCCACTGTAGAAAATACCTAAACTTGGATTTGTGATCCCGAATGATAATCTCTGCATAAAAATTTATAGGGGAGAGAAACTCATTAATTTTGATGCATGAAGTAAACCTCATGTAAGGAACTATTCAAGGTTCAACTTTGATTATTCCGCGAGTAATTCCATCCGTCAGATCCTTTCTTTTTCAAATTTTTTTGCATGACTTGGCCTCAGGTATAAATTGGTCAAACTAATGTGTGGCTTTCAGTGTATGATTTTCAAAGCCTTTGTGGCATTACGCCACCAGTCACTGTACTTGCTTTAGCTGCATGAAGCTATTGCCGCGTAGCACCACATTAATGTTCTAATGCTAATTTTTCGATCTGGAAATTGCTTAACAATAGGGCCAATTTCAGTGTTGATTAACTTTGACTTACTGCTGAATAATTATTGTACCTTTGTGTTGCTTTGATTGTCTGTGTGTCATCTTCCAAGAGAAAGTTTAAAATTGATTTGGGAACTTAGCAGCTGAAGCTATCTATGGTAAGTGCACAAAGTGCAAGTTCATGCAATCATCATTAAGGATGAAATTATGGGCCATTCCATAATTTACAGACAATCTCATCGAGATCAGAGATAAACATACATCAATGATTCACTGGTCACACATTCCAACCAGATCAGCTAATATTATGTGCCAGTCAAATCTCTGCAGGTTGCTGTTTTTTATTTAAATTGCTTTTATTAGTGAGTATACTGTATATCTTAGTGGATTTATTTATGTGTATAAACAAAGACTATGGAGATATTTAATTTGGTCGTATGCGTAATTTATTTTGTGAAGTTACAACACTGCTGAGATGAGAAATAGGGCTTTTTCAAAACATTAGCTGTAAATGGAATAGGGAAACACTGAACTTTGAAACATAACAACTGCAGCATATTAGTGCAGCACCACAAGGTTCTCTAATATTACAATCATTTCATTTGATATGGTACTTACAGCTTACAGCTGCTATAGTGGCTCGAGACATACACTGGAGGTTTCCAGCAGTTAACAAAAGGGGTTGACTGATGAAAGGCAAAGACAGTTAGATAACAAGCGCAGAACACTACACAACAGATCATTACACTTAAGCTCTGTGGTCCAAGGGAGGGGCCTGTGTAAACTCCCCATTGGCCAGGCTTAACGCACCCTCACATGATTGGCCCCGAGCTGGTCACGTGGTCAGTGCAGCTTGACCCTTAAAGGGGCCATGCTACCACAGTTGCCTCATAAATAAAAGGTCAACTTCGGAGCCAACCCTTCAATATACTTTCTAAAGTCTAACATCTGTTCCCCTACCTACTGCTTGTAGCTACTTTATGAAAACACAGAAAACCCTGTCTAAACAAACTATCAGGTCCACCAGTGTCTGTACTTCAAACATATCCCACTGTCTGTGGGGCACCTTGAGGTACTGAATGGCAATATATAAACACAAGTTCTTCCATCAAGCAAAACACGACATAAATTTATTGACTTGAAACAATGCGCTTGATGTCAGCATCATTCTACTAGCCATACAGAGTTTTTGGAGTCTGTGATGTATGTTCTGTCTCATAGGGTTTGTTGAAATAGCTTTAATTCTGATTGCCGATTCCATGGTCAGAAATGAGTTCCCATTGAAATTTGAAGTAAAACTGAAGCAAGAAGCAATAATTGAAAAAAACTCTGTGTCACATTTTATCAGGACAGTTAGTACTTCAGCTTCTCTTTTTGAGTGAGGGTTTAACTCAGTTGAGGGTTCCTCATCCTGCTGATATCCATTGACCAGGGCTTGATCTTGTACGTGTGTAGAGATTAGGGGAGGATATGAACAGGAATTGGCTGTGATTACCCAGCACCATTCTCAGTGTAGGTTTGCACATTGGACATCTGAGGTGCCGGAATCCTATGAAGCTATAGAATCATTGAATGATACAGAATTGAAAGAGGCCGTTTGATCCATTATGCCTGTTCTGATCCTTTGAAAGAGCTACCCTTCGAGTGTTTACATTTCCCCGATTGAGAAATGTGTAGCGTTTTTCTGAAGAAGACCCATGTCAGTATGTGTTTCTTTAGTGCTTCCTAAGGCAGCTCTATTGGGAGTATGCATTTTATATTCATGTATTTTCTCAGCGCTGGGAGGAATATTAGTGTCATATTTCAATTCTTTGAGGTGGTTGTGCTTTAAAAGAATGAAAGGTGCATTGTTTGAAGATTCTTTCAAATAAGAATTGGCATAAATGTGCTGTGAAGAGCAGCAAATCTCAAGCTCTGATGAAACTCAATGTTGTGCTACTGACAGCAAGTAACTGTTCTGTAGCATTTCCCCTTGTGTCTTTATTAATTCACTCACTCTTCCTGAATTTCATTTAATCCTTTGCTTTAAATTTGTAATTTAAGAAACTTCAAACATGATTAAAGAGTGCGGCAGCTCTTCACTTCACAAGATCATCAATTGACTTGCTCCACATGTACGTGCCTGTACAGTGAATACATTCTAAGCATTGTCATGTTGTTAGATGACATTATTGTACTTTCTCTTCAACTATCTGTTTTGGTTTTGGACTCTCATGTGCATTCTCTCATTCAATGGCCAGGTGACAACATCAACAAGATTCTATTGGGCCATTGAGAGAGGGTTTTCTCAGCAAAGTTACTGACCAAAACATTCAACTTTCTCTTGGGTTTTTGACTTTGGGTAAGTCAGTCAGATGGAACTTGTGGAAGATTAACTTTGACAAAGGGTACCGGCGACCATTCGTGAATCACACACCAGCTGTCTATCCAAGTGAGCTAAACCTGCCCCTTCCGGCGACCATTCCTAATGAGGACCTAGAAAAGCAGCACCCAAATGGAGACCATCTTGCTTCAAGCACCATCTTCTCCTCAACACCTTGGACATTCCCACTATTCAGAATCAAAGCCAGTTCCTAGATGTTTAGCACTTAGCTACAATTTATCACAGGCTAGGATCCCCATCTATACTTTTTTTTTAAATTCACCTGCCGGACGTTTATCACAGGAATTCTGGAAAATGATTTCAATCCATTCTTACTGATGGACTTGCTTCCGTCTTTAATGATATTGAGATGGATAGGTCGAGCGGCGCGATTCAACTAAAAGGGAACAAAGTCCCATCGTGAATGCATTTAGACGCGTGGTTTCCCAGCGCTCACAGCATCGAGAAACGCATAGATATAAAACGCCACCCACATTAGATATGGGGCCTAAGCAGGGAATGCGCGGGTGAGGCCACACACAGCCCCATTTAGTGTACTGAGGAGTTCCACATACCAGGCCTCCTCAGTGCAGCGAGAGATTGAGACCCCTGATCTCAGAGGCCCAGGAACGACCCCCGTCCCGCCCCACAAGGGCCAATGTACTATGGGAGGATCATCGCAAACCCCCCCCCCCAACACCTATGCAAGGCACCTTGACCCAATTGCCAGCGCACACAAAATACCAGCTTGGCACCATGGCAGTGCCCGTCAGCTGGCAGTGCTACTTGGGCACATTGGCAGTGCCAGGCTGGCACCCAGGTAGCACTGACAGGGTGCCAGGCCTGCAGTGCCAGGGTGACCAGGTGACACCAGCAGTGCTAGGGTACTACCCTTCCCAAAGGGCATGAACCGGCGGGCCTCCGATCTCCAGGGAGACCCCCTTGACCGTTTCATCTGGTCCCCATTTGTGGAGACCAGTGCTGAATGGCGCTCACCTGAGGTTTCCGAGGCAAAGGGGATAGATCCTAATGCCCGGATACCTTGGGAATCTGCACTTTAAAATGAAACTGGCTGTCTCGCTTTAATATGCAGATTTGCTAAAAGGTGATCCCACCCACAATGGGAAGGATTTATATCGCAACGTCACGCGAGATATTGTTAAATCTTGTGAGGCGTTGTAAGCCGGGTAGATTCAGAGAGTGGGGTCTCCCGTATTCTATTGCCACGCTGCACCATGGTGAGCTGCTTTTTGGGTGCAGTACGGCTGTTCGAACGTGCCGTATGTTTCCTCTCTCACATCTCAGACCCCTTCTGTTATGTAATAGTAGCACTTCAGGCATTTTCAAGATGCTTCAGGCGTCATTATGAACAAAATGTGTTGAATGATAAAGAGATACTATGTACAGGCTATGCAGCCCCAGGCTGCCTTGGAACAGCAGCCCTGGCTGCCCCAGTCCTTACATGTTGATTCCATGGATTTCAGATATATTCTGCCCAAGAGAGGGATCTCGCCTCTGGGGCCGTCACTCACTCTCAGTGTCCATTTGTCCAGGCGAACTTCTTCCGCTGTGCAGTCTTACAGAGACAGAAACCACAATCACTACATCCCTCCCCATTTAACTCTTTTATACAATCTTCAGAATTAATCTACTCTCACTCAAATTCTAATTAAACATTATACACACAAGTTCGACATTTGTAAGTCAATGTAGCTATTTTTCAATGATGAGATCTTGAGGCCTGCATTTAACCTAACATTTCTACCACAAGTTTCAACTCTGGTCTTGTGTGGGACTCTTCCACACAGGCTTTTTTGCTTTTTGAGTTCTGTCCTAGACTCTGCATTGATCAAGGATTACATACTTCACTCTGTGGACAGTGTCACTCTTCAGTCCTCCGTTGATCCTTTTCTCTGTCAAACACCTTACTCTACAATGCATGCAGGTACCATCATCACAACCCAGCTTTACAGCTCATTCACAAATTTGGTCTGTCATTTGAGAAGGAAATGGTCATGGTATTCTATTCCTGGTACTTAGGTTGTGTATTAAAGTTCCTTTGCTTTATACCATTTTTATTCAGCATCTTTTCTATCAACCATGTTATCATATTAGCTCTATTAGAGTGACTATTTCAGCAATCTTGTTCTGGCATGTATTCTAAATTTCCTTCTCTGCCTGAATTGCTGCTTTTTCTAGTTCTCTCCAGTTTAGCTCAGTGGGCGATACAGCTGGTTTGTAATGCAGAACAAGGCCAACAGTGCGGGTTCAATCCCCGTGATCTGCCTTTATTTGATGATTAAGCTGTTCCCCTTGGTTTCTGACTCTTCTTCTCAGCGTGTTGGAAAATGGTTGCCTGAGTGAACTCCTGTGCAGAAACCGAGAGGTTTTCCGTGAAGGGCTTGGAACAATACAGGGGGCAAAGGCGACATTACATGTATATCCACAGGCAGTCCCAAAATTCTACAAGGCCCAACCAGTACCCTTTGCGTTAAGGCAGAAAGTCTATACGGAAATCAAAAGATTGGAGCATGAAGGAATAACAAAACCGGTCCAGTTTGCAGAATGGGCAGCACCCGTGGTGCCTATCCTTAAGCCAGACGGCTCGGTCCACCTTTCTGGAAATTTCAAACAAACAATGAATCGTCACTCGCAACTGGACAAATACCCAATTCCCCGGATTGAGGATTTGTATGCAAAGCTGGCTGGAGGACTCCTATTCACGAAACTGGATATGAGCCACGTGTATATACAACTGAAGCTGGACGAAGAGTCACAAAAATTCTCAACAATAAACAACCTGAAGTGCCTTTTTCAGTATACAAGATTACTCTTCGGGGTATCATCAGCCTGTGCGATATTCCAGAGGATAATGGAGAATATATTACAAGGGTTACCACTTTTCGCCATTTACCTGGAAAACGTCATCATTACGGCAAAAACAAAGGCAGAACATCTGCAAAACCTGGAGAAGTCCTTAGGAGGTTTTTAGCAGCAGACATGCACCTAAAGAGGGAGAAATTTGTTTTTCTAGCACCTCAAGCAACTTATCTGGGTTACAAGGTTGACAAGACAGGGTTACACCCTTTGGAGGATCAGGTGAGGGCGATTAAAGATGCCCCGGCCCCCACCACAGTCCAGGAGTAAATATATTTTTTTAGGACTGGTGCCCTACTATGGAAAGTTCATGCAGTACAGGGCTTCCATCCTTGAACCCGACACCAATTACTAAAAAAGGGGCAAGCCTGGGAGTGGCCCACCCACCAAGACAGGGCTTTCAAGAAGATCAAAGAACAGCTTTCCTCAGAGAACGTCTTGGCACACTACGACCGCAGCAAAGAGTTGGTGCTCACTTGCAATGGGTCTCCACATGGCGTTGGTGCAGTTCTGGCACAAAGAGGGCAAAACGGACAGGAGCGGGCAATTGCGTTTGCTTCCAGGACGTTAGCAGCAGCAGAACGAAAATACACCCAAATTGAAAAGGAAGGACTGGCTGTGATCTTCGCGGTGAAGAAATTTCACCAGTACTTGTACAGGCGGAAATTCACTATAATCACAGACAAGCCATTGCTGGGTTTTCTGAAAGAGGACAAAGAGGTTTCACCAATAGCTTTGGCCCAGATCCAATGCTGGGCCCTAATACTGGCAGAGTAGCAGTATCAACTGGAGCATCGACCGGGAACCCGGGTGGCAAACGCCGATGCACTAAGCAGGCTGCTATTACCGGACACCTCGCCATTAGTACCTAGAATGGAGGAAACGGTAATGACATTACATTTCCTGGATACCCTTCCAGAGGCCGCACAAAACATTCATTTGTGGACTCAAAGGGACCCGGTTTTATCAAAAATAAAACACATGCTGCTAACAGGGGAGATGGAAAGACCGGTCCAGGCAGAATTCCACCCTTACTGGAGCAGAAGAGAGCAGATCACTGTGGAAAACGGGATACTGCTAAGGGGGAGGGCATAGCGGCATTGGTAGGTCAGTGCCAAGAATGCCAACAAGGGAAGAAGGTGCCACCGGCAGCCCCGCTGCACCCATGGGAATGGCCTGTTAGACCATGACAGCAACGTCATGTTGATTTTGCAGACCCGTTTATGGGTTCAATGTTTTTGTAATAGTAGACGCCCATTCCAAATGGCTGGATGTCTAAATGGGCAGCACAGTACCATTGTGGATAGCACAATCGCTTCACAGCTCCAGGGTCCCAGGTTCGATTCCGGCTTGGGTCACTGTCTGTGCGGAGTCTGCACATCCTCCCCGTGTTAGCGTGGGTTTCCTCCAGGTGCTCCGGTTTCCTCCCACACTACAAAGATGTGCGAGTTAGTAGGATTGGCCATGATAAATTGCCCTTAGTGTTCAAAATTGCCCTTAGTGTTGGGTGGGGTTACTGAGTTATGGGGATAGGGTGGAGGTGTTGACCTTGGGTAGGGGGTAGGGTGCTCTTTCCAAGAGCTGGTGCAGACTCGATGGGCCGAATGGCCTCCTTCTGCACTGTAAATTCTATGTAAAAATGAACTCTGCAAATTCAACAGCTACCATCGAAAAACTTTGCACCTCATTTACAACTCATGGTATCCCGGAGGTGTTAGTTTCGGATGATGGATCAATTTTCAGCAGCCATGACTTCACAAAATTCATGAAGTCAAATAGCATTCGGCACATAAGGACGGCACCATACCATCCGGCATCAAATGGGTTGGTGGAGAGAGCCGCCCAGACCCTAAAAGTCGGGTTAAAAAACAGTCAGCAACATCATTAGACACCAAACTGTTGTGCTGGCTATTTGACTACAGGACAACCCCATAGGCCACAACGGGAATAGCACCGGCAGAGTTACTCATGGGCAGATGACTCCGAAGCAGGTTGAGTCTAATTTCCCAAATTTAGGCGGAAGAGTAAAGCGACACCAAGAGGCCCAATGCAGGGACCACAACAACACTCGCTGAGAAAGGCAGTTCAATGCAGGTGAAAAGGTATGGGTCAGAAATTATGCCAATAATAAAAAAATATACCTGGACCAGGTGCGAGCCTCAGATTCGTCTCCTCCTCCGGAGCTGACTCAGACCAGCATACCAAGGACCTTGGAGAGTCATCCCCGACAAACTATTCATGCCCCTCCGACACCACTGGTGAGGACATTGGACTTGGATATGGAAACCGTGGATGATGCCGCAGTTGTACCCCTGTCGCCGGAGGAAAGGGGTGTACTGCCCCTCAGGCGTTCCCATCAGAAAAGACTGGCGGCCAGCTGTTATACCCTCCCCCCTCCACGCTCCCATCGGAAAAGACTGGTGCCTAGCCGTTTTACCCCCACCAGCGCTCCCATTGGAAAAGACTGGCGCCCAGCTGTTATACCCCCCCCCCCTCCACGCTCCCATCGGAAAAGACTGGTGCCTAGCCGTTTTACCCCCACCAGCGCTCCCATTGGAAAAGACTGGCGCCCAGCTGTTATACCCCCCCCCCCTCCACGCTCCCATCGGAAAAGATTGGTGCCTAGCTGTTATACCCCCTCCACCCCTGCGATCCCATCGGAATAGACCGGCGCCTAGTTGTTATACCCCTCCCCCCTGCCTGCACTCCCATCGGAATAGACTGCTGCCTCCCTGTTATCCCCCCCCCCCCCACCGCGATCCCATCGGAATAGACGGGCGCATAGCCGTTATCCCCCCCGCCCTCAGTTCTCCCATCGGAAAAGACTGGCATCTAGCCGTTATTCCCCCCCCAATTCTCCCATCGGAATAGACTGGCGCCTAGCCGTTATACCCTCACCCTCCCCCAGTCCGAGGCCGAAGTGGAGGATCCGGACCTGGCGCAGGAGACCAGTGAGTCACGAGGACCACGGGGGCTCCTCGGACTTTGGGGGGAAGGGGTATAATGACTTAGGCCAAGCCTTTGAGATTGGCCAATTAGAATATGAGTTCCCTGATTAATGGCCCAATCAGGGAACCCCTTTCTCTGTATATAACAGATCCTCTGCACTCCCAGCATAGACAGCAAGCTGAATGCACCTGGTTGTTCGGCTGTTGGGTTTGTAAATAAAAGGAATTCTGGTGAATGGATTCTGCCACCGTGAACTTATTACATTTAGTCCAACGTTTTGCGTTTGCAATTCATTCAGTTTGTCTGTTTGGGTTTCTTCCAACGTGAATCCAACAATCTCCAACATTTGATAGCAACCTTTCCCTTCTCATGCTTTGCATGTTTTCAGAGAACTGACACATTCCTTTCGTTTTCACTGTTTCTTTTCTCTTCACTCTTCGTTCCCTTCTGTTGGGACTTGTCTTACTTTCTGACTGATTACAGCTTTATGTTTGCCTGTAATTCATTGCCAAAACGTTCAAGGAACTTCTCATGACAATACAAAAGGATGGAACACAATGGAGTCGTTTTGCCTTCAGCTCTTCACTTAGTCCTTTAGGGTCATCTGTTGCTTATTTCTGGTTTCTCTCCATGACTTCTACTGGGGCCTTTCAGTTTCCATCTTCTGGGGCCTTTCAGCGTCCTCCTTCCAGGATCTTTCAGTGCTTCCTTCTCTTCAGGATTTCCTTTACTGCCTACTATGAGTCAGGTGTTGCCTCTTCCTTGAAGTCTTGCTTAAGGATCCCTTTTGAGAAATACCCTCCATCTAGTGTCTTCACTGTTTTCCTTTCTCTTGTATTTTGTTCTTTCTTATGGTTGTTGCATTAAATGTTCTTCACCTTTAAATGCATTACCACTTCAAGATTGTCAGCCTTTTTTTTTCCACAAACAGTTAGCAGCTGCCGGTTCTCTCTCTCTCTGCTTTTCCCTTTTGCGCTTTTGAAGTTTTGGCGGGAAACTCCAGCTCTCCCTTTTGTACCTTTTTAAACATTTAAAACTCCTCTTTTTTATTTTGGCAGAAGACTTCCGCAGCAATTTCTGGTTTTATTTATTTTAGCTGCCTGGAGAATCTGCTTCTTTTTACGTCCTGGTCTCACTTGTTAATTTTGCTCCAAGATCCAGCACTGCCCGTTCAGGACCTTTTCCTGAAAAACAGAAGCTGGTCTTCTCCACTTCCCAAAATTCCGGCGTCTAGAGTCTCAGCCTCGTCATTTTTCTGTGCTTCTGGGACAAGTCCTGCAGTTCCTTGGTACATTTTCCTTTTGTTTACCTTAAACACTGCTCTGTACTCTCTTTTCACTCTCTCTGATCAAAAAAAAAAATTCCGCAGCAACTCTTTGGGCGTGAAATAAAGGAAACATTTCTGAGGGGCGCTATCCCATGGCCACACTGCGCCCGTGCGAGTGCCGGGACACATGCGGCTAAAAGCGCTCGCTATGGACTTTGTTCCCAATTAATTGAAGCGTCCCCAAGAGTCATTTGTGGTGGGTTTTGAAGGGTTTCCCTCTGGCTCTGTCAGCGAGTTCCCCACCGCTTCTAACCACACTTAGTCACTTTTTTGGATTCTGGGGAGTTTCTCACCGGTTTAGCCCACACTTGAATTATTTTCATCAGTGGGGAGCTGAACCCGCCAGCCGGACCGGCTCCTAGGAGTTCCTTGGGCTGCCATTTTGAAAGGGTGCCCCCATCTCTAAGGGAGCTTGAGTGTCCGACACCCCACCCCACCAACCCACGGGCATTGTCACTGCCCACACACATGGGCATTACCCCCTCAAGTGATGACACCCCGTTATGGGGTCTCTCTGAGTCCCCCCTTTTCAGGCCTTTCCAAGCCCCCTTCCCACCTTATAGAACACCCACCCTTCACCCCCCCCAACCATCCAAAGGCCCCTTCATACCCGCCCTGCATCTTCCATCACCTTTTCAGGAAGAGAGTTCCAAATGCTCATGGCCCTCTGAGAAAAAATAAAAACCCCTCATCTCCGTTTTAAATGAGCGACCTCTTATTTTTAAACAGTGATCCCTAGTTCTAGATTCTCCCACAAGAGGTAGAATCCGCTCCACACCCACCCTGTCAATACCCCTAGGAATTTTATATGTTTCAATCAAATTGCCTCTTACTCTTCTAAACTTCAGCCGATAGAAGCCGAGCCTTTCCTCATAAGACAATCCGCTCATTGCAGCATTAGTCTGGTTATCGTCTGAACTGTTTCCAATACATTGACATCATTCCTTAAGTAAGATGAGCAATATTGTAAACAGTACTCCAAATATGGTCTCACAAATGCCCTGTAAAACTAAAGCTCTGGATTATTTTATTAATGAAGGGTTGATTTCTGAAATGAGAACGGGCCACTTTCAGAAGTGTCAGTTAACCCAATTAACACCATTTTGCAGTCAACACCATTACCCGAGCTCCTCAAGTATACAACTGTCTTTCAATCACTTCTGGGTTATCATCATTGTTTGTAAAGAATGGGTTTCTGATGACTGCCCATTAATAGCTCAAGTGGAGGTCTTGTGGTGCACTGGCTAGCGACCCTGCCTCTATGCCAGAAGCTCCAGATCCCACCTCAGGACTTGACGACCAAGGAAGGTGTGTTCATAATGTGGTCAAACAGGGTGAGTCCATCAACCTGAAAATACTTCCCAAAACACGTGGTAGTGGGAGAAACTCCTGCTCAGCCGTGCTTGATGCGGAGTGGTGCCCCTCAAGCTGGAAGCCACTGGTGGCAGATTAGCATCCTGTTTTGGAAATTACCAGCTATGGAAACAGACAAAAGTCTGCCTTAGTGCAACACTTGGTGCAGGAAGAAGGGAGAAGATGAAGAACAGCACAAGTGACTCAGGTTTAGACAACAGGAGTCTGTGCACCAGAGCAATACTAAAGTCCTGCAGCTAGAACCCGGTTCAGAATTATTGAACGTATCATTGTCTTTATATTGCAATGAAAAAAATGCTGCTTTATCAAATGGAGCAATTAACTGCTAATAAGAATTCTACCCATTGTTTTCACCTGACCAACCGTGGAGTAAATTAACATTCACTTATGAATCTAACTGCCAGTTACACCACAGTAATATGATTTAATCATCAACAATTACAGCTTGAAGTGTGTAATTTACAAAATCACAATCAACCAACTCTAAATGGGCTGTAAAAAGTTTTTCCTCCGGTGAACTTTGCACCATAATAAACATAGGTGAGCTGTTACCTCTTGCCTGGTGAGTTGGTTGATGATACAGGACACAGTGGGGTGTTAGGTTATATCATAGCAAGAGCATAAATTCTTCATGCCACCAATAGAATACTTCCAGTATAACTCAGGGATATATATTAATTCATATGAAAGTATGCAGCATGAGATCTTCTCATCTTTCCACATAACCACCTAATCTCTAGCTTGAAGTTCAGGTAGAGAATTGGATGAAAACGGTTTAGGTTTAAGCAGATTTTCCCAAAGGAGCAAACCGTAAGAAATCCAACTGCAATCGGAAAAAGAGTTGCAATTTTTCCCAAGATGTAAAAGTGCCTGCCCTTCCCCTCATCAGAACAAGGTAGATGTGACTACGTTTTCTAACGTGTGATGACTAACGGGTGGCTGTCTGATTTTCCTGGTTTCGTGCCTATGCAAACGTGTCTGAACAAACCAAAGTGACGGGGCTGGATTCTCCATGGGCTGGATCCTCCGCTTCGCCGGCAGTGAACTCACGTCCGCGGATTTCCTGACGCCATGGGGGTGCCCACAATGGGAAACCCCATTAGCTGGCTGCTGGGACGGAGGATCCTGTGCCAGCGGGAGCGTGCGCACCAGAAAACGGTTGCGGCGGGACAGAGAATCTCTCCCACAGGCTTGAAAAGGCTAGTAGTTCTCTTTGAGCCTGCCCCATACTCATGGTGGCTGGAGTATCATGACTAGATATTCCCTACTCCTCTCTGCCACCATCAACACCAGCATGAGAGGAGGTTGTGTGGCTCGATAGGGAATATCCCTATCTCTGAAGCGGAAACCTCGGGCTGAAATCCCACTTCAGCACTTGTTGGGCACGGAATGAACATTCATGATATATAAACAGGTCGATGATCAGCCTGTCAACACTTCTCCTATTATCCCACAGAAGGAAAAAAAATGTGGATGAAGATAACAAACATCACCAGCATGCTCTCCCTGCCTCTGTAGTCATGCCTTAACCTGGAAGAAGCAAACGGAAAAAAAAATCAAAGTCCAATCAGGGGAAATTGTTCCGGAAAACTTTTCTTCTCCCCCCTCAGGTGATGAAAACCAATTCAGGGGATCAAATGTTAGCTGGATGTACATGTCCTCCCATCCCAATGCAGAGGAATGTCTATGGAAGATGTTAATTGGTATCTGCAGGCCTTAGTTTGTGAGGAAGTACATAATTTGAAAAGTAAAGCCCTCTCTTGTTTCTTTCATCTCTTTCCTGTTTCTGAAGTGTTGAAATTATTGAGTATGTCAAGTGCCATGTGTTGGGCAAATCAAAGGTTATTGTGGGGGGGTAGTTGGGAATGTGGAATTTGAAACACAAACAGGTCAACCGTGATAGTTTTTGAGTGGCGGCGCATGCTTGAGGGGCGGATTTCGTATGTTTGCATGCCTTGACTTTGCAGAGATAATGCGCGCAAAGATGTGCATTTTTTTTGCTCCCTCGTTCATTCGTCCTGCTGTCATACCTGCGATGAGAAGGTACAGACTAGGAAGTCTGCCTGAGACAGAAAATGGATGTCTAGAATCACACCTCGCAGTGAATTCTCCGTGTATCGATTATGCAGGCCAGCTGACCACGAGATGGAGTTATCACTGATGAATTCGAAGTCTGGGTATCTGGAGTGTGGAATCGGGTGGAGAAATAGAGGAAAAAGAATGAGAAAAGTGGATTAATAGATCTTCTCAATCCTCAACACAATCCGTCACCTCAAGTGAAAATAGCACTTTATCATGGAATCCCTACAGTACAGGAAGCCATTCTTCCCATCTGGTCTGCACCAAACCTCCGAACAAGCACCCTAACTTAGCCCCCCGCCCTATCCCCATAACCCCACCTAATCTTTGGACACAAAGGGCAATTTAGCATGGCCAATCCGACTCACCTTAATGCAAGTCACAAATCCTGCGTCCTATATTTCTTTCCAACAATCATCATTTACAATTGGTCCCACAATCATAGGAACTGACCGTACAATTGCCAGTCCAATTCAGCAAATATCGTGCTAACCTGGGACAATCATTCTGATCAAATTATGACAAAAAACAACTGCCAAGGTTTGGTTTCAGAAAAACGTAACAACTCTGAAGAAATAACAATCAACTGATGGATCAAAAACCTAAAGGTTGCCGCAGCACGTCAAGTGCTGCATATGTGTTCCGACTGTGGAATGCACCATTGCACAGCCAATCATGGCTGTTCAGCAGATAATGCTAGCTCTATGATGCCAGTGCGTTTAGTGGGATTTAGAACCAATGACAGGTTAGATATCCAACCAGAGTTGGATAAAAAAATACAGCTAATTGAACATAACAGTCAACCAGGAGTAGTCACCAAACGTCACGTTCTGAATTGACTGTTAGCACTTCAAAATCTCCCATTCTTATTCAGACTTCCATCATATTATGATGTTTCCTCTTGCGGGAGAATCTAGAGTTAGGGGTCACTGTTTAAAATGGAGATAAGACCAAATGTTTTCTCTCGGAGGGTGGTGAGTCACTGCAACTCTCTCCTTGCAAAAGGTGGGGGAAGCAGAGTCTTTGAATATTTTCATGGTTGAGGTGGATAGATTCACGATAAACAAGGGGTGGACAATAGGTTATCAGGAGTAGGCAGAATGCAGTTTTAAAGTTACTATCAGATCAGCCGTGATCTTATTAAATGGTGGAGCAGGCTCAAGGGGCTAAATGGCCAACACCAGTTCCTTGCTCATATGTTCGGATAATATTATGGAATTAATATTGTTCTATTAAAGAAAGATGATTGCAATGAAGGACGGACAGCTTGGCTGAAGGAAGCAATCAGGTTCAGCCCTTCCAAGAAGTTGCTTGGCCACAATTCCTTCTGTAACGTCAGTCCCAATACTTCAATTTGACCAACTAGTGCGAGGTTTGAGTTTAAGACTTTAAAGAGTTTTTGGAGCAATTTCCTGACTTGGCTGATGCTGCCAATGAGCTGTGCAAATTTAATACTTGGGCTCTTGGGAATAAGACTGCTGAAATATTTCAACAGTTAACAAGCAATTGTAATAAATACATGTTCAAATTACAAAGTTGTGACAATATATTGTGATTGGGTGACTGGATTGCACCCATATTCTGCACCATTTAATAATACATTTCAGCCACGAGTACAATTATCCAGTGCCTCCATACCACAATCAACATTCGACATGATATACATTTCATACGCTATTTTAGGATTTGATTCTCACATTAAATATGGTTACAAACTCTATTAATTTGGGTTGTTTTTGCACATCTGAAAATGGAAAAGAGAGATATGGACCCAAACTCATGGTCTGCATAAAATCCCCTGCAGTCTGTTTTTCTCACAGTCGTTTTCTTTGGTCCATTTTCTTCTGGGGCGTTGTTTCATTTTACTCTTTCTCTCTCTTTGCTTCACTTATCACCTATTTATCTGCTCCAACTTTCTCTGATATTTTTCCCCCCACCTCTCACCCTCTTCATGTTACGGAATGAATGCTTTCCCTACCATTGGCTTTTACCTCACATCTCTTTCTGTCCCCAGCACCAGTTGAAAGTTGCTCCATGTGATGCCTAATTTCAAAACCATGCTCTCCGAGAGGATGCACTTGATTTAAAGATTAGAGATGTTGAACTGCTTAAGTCATTTTCAAACAGTCATTGGGTGTTTCCCCCACCTTTTAACACATTTGATAGGCAAACAATAACATTATTCAGCTACATGTGTATTTACTCATAGCTGCATTTCAAAGGGAGTTAATTGATTGCAAATCCACAATACAGCCCCCCCGGTGACACATTCTAAAAGATGATATGAGGGCATTTTTTTTGTAATATCCTCTGGGGGATTTTCTCTATTAATGGGAATACTATTCTGATGAATAACTAATTATATGACACATGATGAATAGTACTGGGCAGAATTGTTCTTTGACGTCTGGTACTCAAGGTTGATGTTAACTAAGACTTAACGTGCCTCATCAAAAGTAAGAGTCATAGGGAAAATGCCTTTGGTCAGTTTTATTACTGCTCAGTATTCATTAATGTGGCACCATAGTGTTTAGCCAATTGGAAAGGAACTATGAAGGATAACCGATATAGAAAACAGAGTCGTCAGGCAATGCAGTGCCTGCTTTGTCCCAGGATGAGAATTGATTGTTGGAGGAACATACAGTGAACTTTCCTCTACATCTAATTATGTGACACCCAACACTGGGATGGCTACTCAAAAAAAGTAATGGAAATATTTTCCATTCCTGACACCTCAATAAAATTCAAAAATTTCCCATGGAACATTATTTAACAATTCATTTGTCAAAATATTAAGGCAGGTCTGTCACAATTTAGGTGGTAGATTTTATGCACCCGACCAGCACTGTGTGCGATTCCCATTGATAGTTCCGGCAGCAAAGTGGCTCCGCCCGCAATTTTGAGGCCTCGCCTGAACTCCAAATTGCCCTCCTTGTCTCCAGTTGGTAACACTCTCACCTCAGGAAGTCAGTGAGTTATGGTTTCCAGCCCAAGTACACAGACTCCTGCCCAGCATCTAAGCTGACACTTCAGGGAATACTGCACTATCAGAGACCCTGTCCTTCGGATGAGACATTAAACCAAGGCTACGTTTGCCATCTCGGGTGAATGTAAATCATCCCATTTCCAAGAATAGTGACAGAGCTATCTCCTGGCGTGTGTGTATCTCACAATAAATCTGCAACCAATCACCAGCATCTGGTCATTTTCAGTTATCTGCAGCCTGCAGTGTGCATATTGGCTGCTACGTTACCCACATTACAACAGTGACAATATTCCAAAAACAAATGCAAGTTCTTTTCTCTTTATTTCTTCCAATGAAGAATGCCAAGTTGGTGTCTCAAAAGCAGGGTAAAAGCTTGTATCTCAGCATTTTTGGGACCGTTACTGCCCAGTTTGTGCCAGACAGGAGAGCTGGAAATTCAGCCCCAGATGTCACAATAGCAAATTTATGTGTCGCGTTTTAGGGCACAACGTTCTGTCTATTAATAAACTTATGCATCATGCATCCTGTGACTTTCCTTAAACAACATCCTCGAAGATGTCACTGGTTCATTTTTTAATCCACCTGTGATGAACTGCTGCAGCACTTTAACCCCTTCCAGTTGCTCGTCCTGCAATCCCTCCATGTTCTTCCCCAGCACTATTTTTGCTGTTTTTTTCCACCACCATTTTAACCTCTGGAGTCAGCTTTTCATTGTCCAATCTCACTTACCCAGTGAAGGGCAGATAACAAATTTGTGAGGAGGTGCAGGTGGCGGGCAGAGGTCGGGGCAATTACAAAACAGGAAATGAATGGAGATAAATATTCTTTTAAAATAATTTCAGTGAGAGATAAAAGGGGAACAAACAAATTGGCACTTTTCTTTCTGATTTCTGATAAATGAAAGAGGAATGTGCATACTGGCGCCTTTGGAGAATTTACTGGCCCCACCAAGGGGTAATTTTCTACCAATCTGGCTTATTTTTTCTCAGATGTGTTTGAGACAGTAGTGAATAAAAATGTTTTCTTTGAAATGTACCCTTTTATACAAAGCTGTATAATGTGGCTGTCATAAGCAAAGGGGAGATAAGGGTTTGTACCCCTGCCCTGCACTCATGCCCCCCCCCCCCCAAACCCACCCACACAGCCTTTAAATGCCCTTGCAAATCTGAGGAAACTCTCATGGTGTCATTCACAGGAGCTTGAAGCTGCTTACTTTGACTTCGCTTCCTGAAGTAGGGTAGGGTCGTCGGTGGCGAGGTAAACACGTTTTTTGTCAACCTCAATCTTGCGAGTCAGAAACTTGTAGTGTTCCTCCACGTGCACCATGTATTCTTCAATCGGATGATAGGCTGCCTCAGTTCCAACCTTGTCTGTGCGACGCACATGAACACTGGTGAGAAAAGAAAGGGATCAGTTTTCCTCAGTTTGCTTTCCTGCTTTATGAAGCTGGCGATAGCTGTTGGGAACTGCTCAATGTTCCGCAGATTTGTGAGATAAGGATGTAAAGAGATGAAGTAATATAAAAACCTGTTGGGTATTCAGCAAAGAACGTTTGATGATGCATCAAAATAGATTATTGATAAATACATTGCTTGTATGACCAGGTAGGTGAATTAGATTCTTAAAATAAATGTCAAAAAGGCAGAGTGTGAGTTTTAGTGACTGTAATAAGGTGGCTGTGACCAGCAGACCTCTCCAATTAGACACAAAGGCCCCGCTCTTCATGGCAAAGATTTAGTAGGTGCATGTTCTAGAGAACATTCAGGAAATTACCAACAATTTCACAACGAGAAATGTAACATAATCTAGATTGTCACAGAATTTCTATAGCACAGAAGGATGTTATTCAGCCCACTGTATCTGCTCCCCTCCCATGAACAATTCACCTTGTGTTATTCTCCACTCCCCACCCGCCTTCTCCGCAGAACATTACACATTCTTCCTTGTTTGATAACAAGCAAATTTTTTTCTTGAAATCTTGAACTTGCCTCCACCACTTTCTCAGGCAGTGCATTCCAGACCTCGGCCCAGTGCTTCCCAAACTACTTCCCACTCTGGCCCCATGTTATGGCTTGAAAACAGCTGTGGCCTCAAAGTCTGAGCCAGGTCGGGGGAATGGATCTGTGAGAGTGTTGTGGTGAGAGGAGGACTGGGAGAGTTGGGACACTAGGTGCATGGGGGTGGAGTTGGTGGAGAACTCTAGTGGCGTGGGGAAAACTGTTAAGAATTGGGGAAAATTTATATTGAAAAACGAAATTGGGATAAAACAGGGAGATGTCTGAAGAGATGTTGAAAAGTGAATTTGCATGTGAGCTAGAAAAGCAAGTGTTTACCTCGGTGACTAGAGGAGAAAAAGGGGTATAGAAAAAGTCATTTCTAAGTGGAGAGATAAAGAAACTGACACATATGCAAAAAGCCGACTGAAGACGGTTTTCCCACATGTGGCCGAATAACCTGTGCTTGGTAATTATTTGCTGGATTTGGCTCGTGGAGTTAAATAATATTGGATGTTGTTTCGGAACAAAGGGGTGACTCAGGGTTCAGAAAATGTAGGTAATTGTAACCAAGGGTAAATTTCCTGTAATACTGTGTGAGTATAGCCATCAGTGTACACATGTGTTATAATGTATTTTAGTCCTCTTGCAGTGTGTTTTTTCCATTTACGTTAATATTCTTTAATAATTGTTCACACAATGACTGGACTAGTACTCCCTGGTTCATGTATTTTTCTCACAGTATACCAAATTACCCGCCTGGATTTTTGGGATACTCAGTGGGGCACTTAACAGAACTGTTAAACAAAAAGCACCAAGCTTTCATTGGCTTTTCCGAAACTAGTATCAGATCTCAAAGATCAGTTAGTTTGGCCACGCCCTCCATTAAAAAACCAGAAGGATTTGAAGGGGGCTCACACTTGGGAACACTAGGTCAGAGTTGTATGGTAGCCACTGCTGCCTTGAAGTCTGTGACCCCAAAACATCACCTCATGACCCCTGTAAGGGTCACAGATCACACTTTGTGAAAACCCTGCCGTAACCATACGCTGCGTGAAAATGTTTTTCCTCATGTTGCCTTTGCTTCTTTTGCTGATATTAAATATTTTATCGATATTAAATACTGTATATCAAAGGTGGCTGGTCATGTGGTGCAGGGGGTAGTGTCGCTGCTTCTGGGCCAGAAGTTCCAGGTACCACTTTTAGCTGTGTCAGGCTGAGCCTTGCGCATGTGGAGGCGGTGTTGATCCTGTGCAGTGCTTCGCTCCAGAGTCCCCACCCTATTTCAATCCCCAGGTCCTCCTCCCATTTCTTTCTTGTTGCGCCCAGTATGGTGTCAGCCCTCTCTACCAGTCGGTCATAGATGTTGCTACAGTTTCCTTTATCTAGTATGCTTGTGTCCAGTAACTCTTCCAGTAATGTCTGTCATGGCGGTTGTGGGTACGTCCTTGTCTCCTATCGTAGGAAGTTTTTGAAATAGGGCAGGGCAAGTGACTGAGGTGATGGCGGGGGACCACTTTGGGATCAGTGACCATAGTTCTATTATTTTTTTAGAAAGTGGGCAGCACAAGTGATTAGCGCTGTGGCTTCACAGCACCAGGGTCCCAGGTTCGATTCCCTGCTGGGTCACTGTCTGTGTGGAGTTTGCACGTTCTCCCCGTTTTGTGTGGGTTTCCTCCGGGTGCGCCGGTTTCCTCCCACAGTCCAAAGACATGCAGGTTAGGTAGATTGGCCATGATAAATTGCCCTTAGTGACCAAAAAAGGTTAGGAGGGGTTATTGGGTTGCAGGGATAGGGTGGGAGTGAGGGCTTAAGTGGATCGGTGCAGACTCAATGAGCCGAATGGCCTCCTTCTGCACTGTATGTTCCATATATGTAACTATGTATGAGTTGTAGATACCTTAGCTCGTTCCCCCTGGCTAGCTGGAATTTCTCTGTCAGTTCGATCAGTGTTGCGATCCTGCCGCCCCTGACTGTCAGTGTCCCTCCGTCCTGCCCCCACCTTTTGAAGGTGGCGTCAGTCAGCGCTGGTGTGAACCTATGGTGTTGCAGATGGGAGCTTTGCCCGACATTTTGGTCAGGCCAAATTGCTGCTGTAGCTGGGTTCCAGGATTGGAGGGTGGCTGTCACCACTGGGCTGCTGGAGTGTTGTTTGGGTGGGGATGGGAGTGCTGCCGTCACGAGGACCCGGAGGGAGGTCCTCATGCAGGAGGCCTCTTCTGCACGCACCTACTCGGCTTCTGGCTCCTTGATCTATCCCCTTACTTGCTCGGCCGTCGCCGTCCAGTGGTAAAATTGTAGGTTTGGGAGGGCTGGTCCCCCCCTGGATTTTGTTTTTTGTAAGACCTTCTTTGGGATCCAAGCATTCTTCACCCCCATACGAACGCCATAATTAATTTGTCCAGTGCTTTGAAAAAGGCCTTGGGGATGTAGATCAGAATGGATCTAAACAGGAAGAGGAACCTGGGCAGTACGTTCATTTTGATCGTCTGGACTCTCCCCGCGAGGGAGAGCGGGAGTGTGTTCCATCTTTGCAGGTCCTTTTTAACTTCCTCCGTCAGACTGGTGAGGTTCCATTTGTGGGTCTCTTTCCAGTCATGGACTATTTGGATCCTCAGGTAGCGGAATTTGTGTCGGGCTTGTTTAAACGGCAGTCCTGTTAGTGCTGCCCCCCCTACTTGTGGGTGTACTGGGAAGATCTCGCTTTTGCTTATGTTGAGTTTATAGCCCAAGAAGGCACCAAACTCTTTCAGGAGCGCGATGATTCCGTCCATGCTGCTTTGTGGGTCCGAAATGTAGAGGAGCAGGTAATCTGCATAGAGTGAGACTCTGTGCTCTCTGCCGCCCCTTCAGATTCCCCTCCAGCGTTTTGCTGCTCTGAGTGCGATTGCTAGTGGTTTGATCGCTAGAGCGAACAGCAGCGGGGACAGTGGGCATCATTGTCTGGTGCCCCTGTGCAGCTGGAAGTATCGGGAGTTGGTGTTGTTTGTCCATACGCCTGCCAAGGGAGCGTTGTACAGGAGCTTTACCCAGGAGGTGAGCCCTGTTCCAAGCCCGAACCGCTCCAGTACCTCTATGAGGTATTTCCATTTGACTCTGTCGAAGGTCTTTTCTGCGTCTAGGGAGATGATTACCTCTGGTGTTCTCTCCCCGGAAGGGGTCATTATCATGTTCAGCAAGTGCCTGAGGTTCGAGGTAAGCTGTCTACCTTTGACAAAGCCCGTCTGGTCCTCTGTGACCACCTCGGGTACACAGTCTTCTAGGATTTTGGCTAGGATTTTGGCCAGTATTTTGTATCTGCGTTCAACAGTGAGATGGGTCTGTATGACCCACATTCTGTTGGGTCTTTATCTTTCTTAGGTATCAGCGAGATTGAGACCTGTGCTAGCGTGGGTGGCAGTGTGCCCCAAGCTAGCAAGTCTGAACATCTCCCGCAGGTGCGAGGCCAGTGCTGTCGCAAATATTTTGCAGAAGTCCGCCGAGAACCCGTCTGGTTCCGGCGCCTTCCCCGCCTGCAAGGAGCTAATGCTGTCCATGATCTCTCCCAGTGCTAGTGGTGCTTCCAGGCCCTGATTTCTATCTTCCTCCACGACTGGAATGTCCAGTCCATCAAGGAACCATTTCATAATTTCATCCTGGACTCCCCCATTGGGGGCTCTGAGGTATACAGCCCTTGGTAGAAGGCCTTGAAGGTTTTGTTAATCTTTTCTGGTTCTGTTTCTAATGTGCCTCTGGTATCCCTGATTTGTGCAATTTCTCTGGTGGCTGCCTGCTTTCTCAGCTGGTGTGCCAACAGGCGGCTAGCTTTGTCTCCGTGTTCGTACAGGGTCCCACGTGCCTGGTGGAGTTGGTGCACTGCTTTCCTGGTGGAGAGTAGATCAAAGTTCCTTTGTAGCTCTTTACTCTCCGCCAGGAGCTCTACGGTCGGGGCCTTGGAATATTTACGGTCTACCTCCAGTATGGAGTCGACCAGCTGCTACCTAGCCGCCCTTTCCTCCCCAACTCTTTGCGCTTTGAAAGCAATGATTTCCCCTCTTAGTACGGCCTTTAGCGCTTCCCAAAAGGTGGAGGGTGAGACCTCCCCGTTCTGGTTGTTCTCCGTGTACTCTGCTATGGCCCGCGATATCTTTTCGTTGAAGGCCTTGTCTGCTAGTAGGGCAATGTCGAACCTCCATGTGCGACGTTGGGCCCTTCCCGTCTCTAGCCTCATGTCCATGTAGTGTGGAGCGTGGTCTGATATCACAATTGCGGAGTATTCCACTTTGTCTATCCCGGAAGCACCATTTTCCCCACCACAAAGAAGTCAATTCTGGTTTATACGTTGTGCACTGGGGAGAAGAAGGAGGACTCCTACTTCCCTGGGTGGGTGAACCTCCAGGGGTCCACCGCTCCCATCTGTTCCATAACGTGACTCAGTTCCCTTGCCATGCTTGAGGTTTTCCCCGTTTTGGAGCTTGATCTGTCAGTCATTGGATCCTGTACACAGTTGAAGTCCCGCCCCCCACGCCCATGATTAGTCGGTGCATCACGATGTCAGGGATTTCGGCCATGGTCTTCTTGATGAAGCTCGTGTCGTCCCAGTTGGGTGCGTACACATTAACTAATACTACCGGTGCCCCATCCAGGGCCCCGCTGATCATGATGCACCATCCCTCTGGGTCCGTAACCGTCTTTGTCGCCTTAATCATCGTCCTCTTGCTGATCAGTATTGCCACCCCCCTGGCCCTCGCCCCATAGCAGGAATGGTAGGTTTGTCCCACCCAGCCCTTTCTTACCCGCAGTCGGTCCTGCTCTCTCAGGTGTGTATCTTGAAGGAAGACTATGTCGGCCCTCATACTTCTTAGGTGGGTGAGGACTCTGGATCTTTTCACGGGGCCGTTGAGTCCCCTTACGTTCCAGGTGACTATCCTGGTGGGGGGCTTCTGTCACCTCGCTCCTGTGAGATTAACTATACTTACCTGGTGGACACGCCCCTGCCCTCCGAGGTTACCCTTTGTTAGGGGGCCGTCCAGGATGGCCACTGTCACTGCTCTCTCCATGTGGTTGGGTCTCTGCGCTCCGGGCGGTTCCCCTTTGTCCAGGGGGCATCCGACATGGCCGCCTACTGTGTGTCCGCCACACGGGTAGTCCCCTGCACTCTGGGGTCTCCCTTTGCCCAGAGACCGTACTGGGTGGGTGCTTGCAGTGATTCCTTCTTTAAAGCCTTTGGTTGTGGTACTTTGTAGCCTATTGTTATTCCTTTTCTAGCCTTGTTTTTCCCTCCTTCCCTGTGTCTCCACCTTCCCCCCCCCCCCCCCCCCCCCCCCCCCCCCCCGCCCCGGTCTGTCCCTCCCTTTGTCTCCCCCCCGGACTCTCCCTTTCCCCCCCTTTTGCCCCACTCTCCCCGTTTACCCCTCCTTTGTCCCTCTTTCCCCTGTTCCTATCCCCGTTTGCTCTCCCGCCTCTGTTAAGTAGTCCCCCCCACCCCCTGCCTGGCGCTTTCCCCCCTGTTGGGGATGCGCTGCGGCCCTGCTTTGTTGCATGCCCCCGGTGCTAGTTTTCCTGCTCGTGCAGTGCCCGCCCCCTCTCGGGAGTTACATGTCTCGCTTCTCCCTTGCCCGGCCTCTGCGGTTTTCTGCTTGCTATTCCCCCATCCTACCCTGCACTCCTCTTGCTTGCTCTCCCTTCTCTGCCACTCTCGGTCCCTCGTGCTGGGGCCTGGTCTCCCATCCGAAGCGGTCCCTCGGGCAGTGGTTTTCTTTTTGATCAGGGTGCGCTCATCGTGCCGGGGGTGGGGCTGGCGTTGCCTCATCCCCCCCCCCCCCCCTCCCCACCCGCCGCCGTCAGCTTGTTGTTGCCCCTTGCCAAGGGCACCTTATTTCTACCCTAGCTGCTGGTTTTCCAGCCCATGCTACTCAACAAACTTGTTTGCTTCAGCGGGGGCTGTGAAGAAGTATTCTCTTTCTTGGTATGTGACCCAGAGTTTCGCTGGGTACAGCATATCAAAATGCACTTTGTTTTTGTGAAGAGCTGCTGTCGCTCTATTGAACTCTGCCAGTCTCCTGGCTAGGTCTGCCCCAATGTCCTCGTAAACTCTAATGAAGTGTTCTTCCCATTACAGGTTCTGTTTTTCCTGTGCCCAGCACAGGATTGTTTCCCTATCCTGGTACCGGTGCAGTTTGGCTATAACTGCCCTCAGATGATCCCCTGCCTTGGGCTTCGGACGCAGCGACTGGTGTGCTCTGTCCATTTCTGGTGAGTTGGGGAAAGTTTTCCTCCTCACTAAGTTACCCAGCATCTCAGCCACGTATGCCGCGGGGTTTCTACCCTCGATGCCCTCTAGTTGGCCCACTATCCTTACATTTTGCCTTCTCGAGCAGTTTTCCTGATCGTCCACTCTGCCCTTCAGGCTCCCCTGCATTGTGCCCAGTCTCGCCACTTCCTTCTCCAGGGCCGTGATCCGGTCGCTCTTGTCAGTCGCGGCTTTCTCCAGCTCCTTAATGGTCGCCTCTTGGGCTTCCAGTTTCTCCTCTGCTCTGCCCAGGGCGAGCTGCACCTCCACCAGGGCCATGGCCATTGCTGCCTGCACCGTGGCCTCTATGTCTGCTTCAGCCTCTGCCTTGTTTTCCTGCTGATGTTCCCTCAACGTCTCGGCAAAGGCTGCCTTCCAGTTCCAGTAACCCCCTGGCCAAGGGGGAAAAAGCTCCTGTCTGCCCAGTTCTTTTTCTTGCAGTGAACCTTGCGTTCCACCGCTGCGTGCGCTGATTTGCTCGTCTAAACGGGCTCGCACATTACCCCATCTGCTTTTGGTGCCCCTTCTCCCTCTGCTTTGGCTCCCTTCTGGCATTTTGCCCCCCCCCCCCTTTTTTCCCCCTCCCTTTTTCTTTTCCCTTTCTTTTCCCCCTTTTTTCCTTTTCCTTCCCTTCTCTCCTTTAAGATTGGTGTTCTTGGTAATTTTGGAAATGAGGACTGCAAAACCAGCTCAACTTTAATTAGAGAAACATGCCCATTGAGCAAAATCTTAACAGAACCTTCTTTTCTCCTCTTGCGGTTCTCTCCAGACCCCCTGCTCTTCTCTCTGCAGTGTGGTTGCATGGCAACGTGCCCCCTGTGGTAGTTCTCTCGAGTATTCATGATTCATGTGTGAGTCCTGACTGTGAACACTAGCAGGCAATTCACTGTAGGAGACCTCACAGCCAAGCACAATCCTATTTTGAGTCACATGTGGCAGTCTCTCACACACACAATGCACACAGATCTCATAGGCAAGCCAAAGCTCAGCACGTGATCAAATTGAGCGCCTTGCTGCTGTACATGGCTCAGTGACTGGCAAGAAAAACGGGCTGAGCTGGCAGAGAACATAAATGGTATATATGAAGCAGAATTTTGCTCTGTACAGAATTTCCGCAGAATTACAGAGGTGTTGAAGTGAAGAAGGAGGCCATTCGGCCCACGTTGTCTGCACTGGCTGTCTAAATGATCAATTCACTTAGTGCCATTCTCCCACCTTCTCTCTGTAACCCTGCATATTCTTCCTTTCCAGATAACAGCCTAATTCCGATTTGAATGCCTCGATTGAACCGGCCCCCACCACATCCTCAGGCAGAGCATTCTAGACCCTTATCACCTGCAGTGCGAAAAAGATTTCCTTCATAACGCTTTTGCAAATTACTTTAAATCTGTGTCCTCTCATTCTCGATCCTTTCACGAGTGGGAACATATTCTCCCTATCTGCTCTGTTCCGACCCCTCATGATTTTCAACACCCCTATCAAATCTCCTCTCAGCCTTCTCTTCTCCAAGGAAAATAGTCCGAACTTCTCCGATCTATCTTCATAACTAAGGTTCCTCTTCCGAGAAACCATTTTCGTGAATCTTTTAAGCACCCTCTCCAATGCCTTCCCATCTTTAAGTGTGATGCCCAGCGCTGGATGCAATATCTTAGCTCAGGCTGAACTAGTTTCCTGTACAAGTTCAACATAACCTTCATGCTCTTGTATCCTATGCCACCATTAATAAAGCCTAGGATATTGTATGCTGCATTAATTTCTCTCTCAACTTGTCCTGCTCCCACACCTCTATTTGAATGGCACCTTTTACTTCACATTATCTCTCCACTTCCTTCCTAGCAAAATGAATCATTTCACATTTCTCCACCTTCAATTCCATCTGCCACGCTTCTGCCCATTCCGCCAACTTGTCTACATCCCTTTGAAATTCTACACAATTCTCCTCACAATTCACAATGCTTCCAAGGACACATCATCCACAAATTTTGATATTTTGCCAAGTACACCAATCCCTAGGTCACAAATATTCATTAGGAAGAGCAAGGGACCCAACATTCACCCCTGGGGAACTCCACAACAAACCTTCTTCCAACCGAAAAGAAACATCCTCCCACCACCGCTTTCTCTTTCCTGTCACTCAGCAATTTTGTGCCTGCGTTACATTTGGCAGAATCTGTTGGGGATATTAAGCAAGCAGTATCTATGTAACTACTTGCGCCTCCATTACTAGTAGGATGTTCATTTGCATCAATAACCTTGCAGTTGCAGGTAGCCTTTGAACCAATGGCCAGAATTAATCTAGGGTTTTATGGCTGGGCAGCTATTGTCACTAAAATTCAAAGACTGGATCCTTGCAGATTTGGTTTGGCCCCGAAGAATGGAAACTTCCTACTCTTCACTAGCTCTTCTAATGCCAGAAAAAGAAACAGCAGATGCAAATATAGAAATGGTTGCAAGGTAATATTAGCTGTTGTTCAGTGAAACGGAACAAGGCACATTGTGTTGCTGCCAAATTGTGTTCTTTTATACACACAGAAGTTTTTAGTGTGTACTAATTTAGAATGGAAGTGGGCTGCCCCAGTGATGCTGATAAGAATCTGAAGTCTTAATAGCTACTTAAAAATATCTTAGTTTTATTATTGCACTACAATTATACAGAATAAAAATAAACATTTATCTTCACTGTTTTTACAAAGCAACAGCAAAGATTATTTTTGGATAGAATGCGGAACAGAAGGCAACCAGCCAACAACAACTAGTTTCATAAAATGACTCTAATGTAAAAAGTATCCAAGATGTTTCAACAAGGGGACATTGGGAAAATAATGCATGCTGACCCAAATAGAGAGATCTGGAGGCATAACCAAAGGCTGATAGCAGAGTGCTGGGCTTTAAGGAGGGTTTCAAAAGACAGGAGGGAGGTGGGGTGAACTCTGTTCTAATTCCAAATTTCTTCCTTCATCGAATGGTGCACTAAGGCAGACTTTTTTCTGTTTCCATAGCTAGTAGTTCCCTGAACAAGTCGCTAGTCTGCTGCCAAGGGCTTATAGCTTAAGGGGTGCCACTCCACATCAAGTGTGGTTGACCAGGAGTTTCTCCCACTCTTATCACCAGTCATTGGTGCATTGGAAGGATTTTGCAGGTTGATACTCAACCTGTTTGACTGCGTTATGAACGCACCTTCCTTGGCCATTAAATCCTTGGGTGGGACTCAAACCCAGAGCTTCCGGCTCAAAGGCAGGGACTGCCTTTGTGAATATATAATTTTTCTACAGATTTGCATGTATTGCAAAGTGTGGAATGAAGGATTAATATAGAATGAAAACAAGCGAATGATAAGGGGATTGTCACTGTGTGAACATGTAATAGACTGCATTTCATGATGACACCATTCAGATGTTAATAGGATCCAAGCAAGTGAGTGAAGTCAAAACCAGTCATATAACTTCTCTTTATTGAGAGTTTATTGGCTTGTTCAGTCTCGCAGCTCCTCACACTCAACCCAGTGACACAGCCATCCCCTATTTATGTGTGCTAAAAGACAGTTAATGTACATCATCTGCTATTAATAAACCTTAATAATGTAAGTAACAAGACATTAATGGCGGATGTGGTCTAATATCTCATTATACTTAATTACTTCCCAATATTGCATGGGTGCATCTTTATGAATTTGCATGAACAGCAGCAATCCAGTTACACATATTATGCTGTAGAAGTTAGAAAAGTTCCTACCCAATTATCGGATGCCTGAAGCCAAGCTTTCTCGTTGCCTCTTCAATTTCCTTCTCCAACCAAGATTGCGGTCGTATCAAATATTTGACGAATTGTGAAACCCACCAGACAGATGGATCTCCATGCAGGTGAGTCAGTCGACCTGCAAGGTCTTCGGGAATAGCCAAGGGCAAATATGGCGGTCGTGGGTGCAGGCTGTCAACTATAGGCAGTTCCACCACTTGTACATTTATATCATTGGCCTCACCTGCAAATACAATGCACAGAAATCTGAATTCTGGATCCACTTTGTTAAATCACGACAGCTTGGCTGTACTGAACGAGTGGGAGTGGGTGGCTGCTTCTGGTGCATCGCAATTGCTGCTCAGCTGGGACCTCCATCAACCTCCATGAACCTTGGGCTGCTTTGAGACTGTTAACATTTTTCTGGTTGAATTGCAGTTAACCTTTTGTCAAAAGAGCCACAAGCCTTCATTAAGTTGGATTTTGAGAGAGGAAAGCAGAACAGGCACACAATAAGAAAAAATTAGATTAAAAATATTAGAAAAATAAAGCGAATAAAAATGACGAAGACAAAATTGCAATTCGCTTGGTTGAAATCACATTTGTTGCTTGATAATTGTTGAATTATTTATTTATTGTTGAAATTTAAATTGCAGGAGAACCACAATGATGTCATAGAATCCTCACAATGCAGAGGGAAGCCATTCGACGCATCGCGTCTGCACCGACACTCTGAAAGAACACTCCACCCAAGCCATACCACCTGCCCTATCCCAATAACCTCTTAAGCTAACCTACACATCTTCCAACACGAAGGGGCAATTCTAGCATGGCCAGTCCACCTAACCTGCACATCTTTGGACTGTGGGAGGAAACCAGAGCACCAGGAGGAAACCCACGGAGACATGGGGAAAATGTGCAAGCTCCACACGACACAATTTTAATTCTTCACAGAAATAGTCATTGCACACCAGCTGGTCGACTTTTACTCACTATTGAAATGAGCTATGGTAGTCACCCTCTGAAATTAAAAATACATCAGAACAAAATAAATACCATAGATGTCAGTGTATAATTTGACTTTTGAACATCCCTCTAAAAATGGGGGTGGTCTTATACACAAAGTATAATCGTGAACCATGTGGCGTTCATGTGATGGTCGCCATTTTTGGCGTCCGCAACAGGGGGTCTGTCATATGGGCATGCCTTAAGCACTTTTGTATCTCGGCACTGCTGTATTGCTTGCTTAACCCTTTTCCCTCAGTTATGAGCTACCTTATGTAAAGCATCCATTTGTAAGGTGACAAAATAACACTGACTACTTCTGCATGCGCAACATGTCATGGCTAAAAATTGTGCCGGATGGGGGGGTGGTGGGCAGGAACGCGGGTGAATTTATATAATCCTGAAGATATGTAAAAATATGGTCTGGGGGCCGAAGGAATAGGGCCATTTTACAGGCTGAGATCTATGGCACATAATTCCAACTGAAAGATATTGGTTGAGCATAAATTTGTAATGTTACAGACTGTGTATTCCAAATTGTGACATTTTGCTAGAGATGGGATATTACAGAAGGATTGCCAGTCGCTGGCCTGAAGCTAAACTTCATCAGTAAATCCCAAACCACAAGATTTCCTCACTTCAAATAAATTTGACTTTGTAACCTTAAAGAGACTTCGACTAGAATTTTGAATAAGTGCAAGGTCTGGATTGAAATCACACAGGTACATTATTTGGAGTTATTGGCCCCCGTGTTGTTTCATCGACATGATCCGGAACTGAAAATTTTCAATGAGGGCAATCATTGAAGGCTCCGCTGTCGTGCCAACTGAAATTTTCAGTCAGTAATGCAGGCAGCCTGGACCATTTCCAGCCCCACATGGTGGGCGCTGGGCAGAAAGTGGTGTGGTTTGGGGCAAATGGATCATGTGAGGGACTGCCAGTCACTGCACCCCCCCCCCCCCCCCCCCAACACCACACACACCAAATCCATCGTGATTGCTGGGCCACAACTGCAGCCACAACTCAACCTCTGGAGGGTTTGCTCCCCCAGGATCATGGCCAGCTAGCTGAGGATTTTCTTCAAACAGCTAAAAATAAACAAAGCTGGTGGTTTCCCTTTCTTTCTATCTATCTTCAGGTCAGCATAGTCCACCTGAACCCTGGGGGGGGGCTTCCGATCATGGAGTGTTGGAGGGATCTCCCATCAGCCCTCCAGCGTGAGGAGCCAATACCCTGGCCTTTAATTGTCTGAAACTTTGACAATCGGTGACCATTTCTAAAAGGGGGAGACAGTGGTATAGTGGTAACGTCACTGGATTAGTAATCTACAGGATTCCGGTCAGGCCTTAATTTGCATCTCATCAGCAATATGCAAATCAGTTTCAACGCTAGTTTCTAGCGAGTTTCCCGGTTCGCCATTTTTTTTCGCTCCTGCCAAATTCCGCCCCTACCCCCCCCCCCCCCCCCCCCCCCCCCACCCCCCCCACCCCATCTCCATATTGAACCCGCTGGCAGTTGGAAACACATTTGGTAAAGATTGATAAAGAAACATGGATGATACGCATTTATATTTGGCCGTGGAAATCAGATCTTCTCTTCACTTCAGTCAGGTTCTTCTCATACCTGCATGAGATTCATGAACCACATTGCAAAATCGAATAAAGGGCTTAATGACTGAGGTAAAATCAGAAATTCCACTCTGTAGCCCTGGCCTCTGCAGCAGAAAAATAACAGTGTATTTCAGTGCTCAAATAACAATGGTAAAGGTACAACCTGTTATTATATAGGCCCATTTAATACAATGCATTATTGATTATTTTTTCTACAGCTACTTTTCAATGAAATAAGGACTTTTTTTATTTTAAAAAGGAGATATTTTGTTTTGTCATTTTGCACACTGCATAGAGCTAAGCTGCATGCGTTGACCACAGTAGATGGTGCTTGTGGCTTTCTATTCAAAATGACAACTCAATGGGCGGCATGGTAGCACAGTGGTTAGCACTGTTGCTTCACAGTGCCAGGGTCCTAGGTTCGATTCCCGGCTTGGGTAACTGTTTGTGCGGAGTTTTGCACGTTCTCCCCGTGTCTGCTTGGGTTTCCTCCTGGTGCTCCGGTGTCCTCCCATAACTCCCGAAAGACGAGCTGTTAGGTGAATTGGACATTCTGAGTTCTCCTTCCTTGTACCCGAACAGACGCCAGAATGTGGCGACTTGGGGCTTTTCACAGTAACTTCATTGCAGTGTTAATGTAAGCTTACTTGTGACAATAAAGATTATTTAAAAAAATGCAGCTGTGGCTATGATCTTCCTGAGGTACCCTCTCTGGGGCTGCCCGATCAAAGGTATTTACCTTTCAATCCCTTCCTAAGCAGCTGCTCCTTTTGATGGAAGACTGTGGATCAGTCTGAATTGTTTACATCGTTAAAAGGAGAAAGAAACCGCAGAGCTCAATTCTGATAGTTAGTTAACTCAATTTTGGGAAAAAAACATTCATTCTCGAGATGGTTACTGCTCATCCCTGGTTGCCATGAGAAAGTGGTGACGTGAAGGAATGCTCTGCTGCGGGCCATTCCGAGGGTAGTGCAGAATCATGCCACTGAAGACACATCGAGGCCAGGCCAGTAGCTTTACACACCAACATAATGAGTAAGGAGCAGGAGGAGGCCATTTGGCCACTTTAGGCTTCTCCGCCATTCATTAGGATCATGGCTGATCTGATTGTGGCCTCAACTCCACATCCTGCTTACCCCCCCCCCCCCCCCCCCGATAACAGTTGATCCCCTTGTTAGCCATGAATCTATCTACCTCTGCTTTAAAAATGCTCAATGATCCTACCTCACCACCCACTGGGGACGAGGGTTCCAACAATTCACAACTCTCAGCGAAAAAGCCACGGTAGCACAAGTGGCTAGCACTGTGGCTTCACAGCGCCGGGGTCCCAGTTTCGATTCCCTGCTGGGTCACTGTCTGTACGGAGTCTGCACGTTCTCCCCGTGTCTGTGTGGGTTTTCTCTGGGTGATCCGGTTTCCTCCCACAGTCCAAAGATGTGCAGGTTAGGTGGATTGGCCATGATAAATTGCCCTTAGTGACCAAAAAGATGAGATGGGGTTATAGGGTTACGGGGATAGGGTGGAAGTGAGGCTTAAGTGGGTCGGTGCAGACTCGATGGGCCAAATGGCCTCCTCCTTCATTGTATGTTCTATGTTCTATCTCTGTCTTAAATGGGAGACCCCCCTATAGTTCCAGTAAAGTTCCAATTGATCGAACTGTAACTACTCCTGGGTAAGTTTGAGACCAGTAAGGTCACTGGCCTGTACACGAATTGAACCTGCAATCTTGCTGCCCTAATAATCTGAGCTAACCATCTTTCCCTAAAGGACATTAGTGAACCAGTCACTTTTACCGATGCTAACTCTTTTCATTCCATTTTTTAAAAAAGCAATTAAATTTTTCAGATTGCCGCAGTGAAAATTCAACTTTCATTCTTCAGATTTTCAGTTCAGGATCACAAGCCCACCAGTTCATAGAGCCACTCTGCTGCCATCCTGCAGTCACGTAGTTTTGACTACTTTTGATTTTGATTCAGCAATTCCTCTTCACAGGTTGACAGAATTGTTACGGTGCAGTAGGAGGCCATTTGGCCCATCATGTCTGCACCGGCTGTCTAAGTGAGTATCATGACCAGTACCATCCCGTGTAACTCCTACACGTTGTTTCTATTCAAATAATCATCCAATGCCCCTTTGAATGTCTTGATTGATCCTGCCTCCACCGTACTTCCAGGCAGTGCTTTCCAGAACGGAGCCACTCGCTGTGTGAAAAAAGCTTATCCTCACATTGCATTTGCTCTTCGAAAACACTGAGGCGTAAGAAGGGAAATGAATAAATAATTGAAAAAGGAAAAAAAAAGGTAGTGGAAAAGAGCAGGGTAATGGGATTAATGTGGATAGCACAACAGAGAATACACTTCGAAAGTGATTAATTGGCTGTAATGCGCATGGAGACACCCTGAGAATGTGAATAGTACTTCATAAATACAAGTTTGCCTTAATTTCTTTTTTTTCCCCTTCTATTCTCTAAATGGATTGACCTTTCTGAGTTGGCACAGCTACAATAACCGAACGGTTTCCTGTGCTGTGAAATTAGAGGAATCTATGCCCCGACAAACGGACATTTGAAATAGGTAACCTGGCCTACTGGACAACTTAGCTTACTCGGCTGGCACAGGGAGAAATCAGTGGCAAGGTGGTGTTATGGTAGTGTTATCTGTTGATATGCATCTCTTCATTATGTCTCACTTGGAATTGACTCATTACAAGAAGAGAGATTTTCCTCAGTGACCATCTGCTGGGATCCTGACATCTCTCCTTCACTGGGACAGCCCCAGATGGATCTGAGACATCAACTCAACCCATGGGAGGAGAAAAGACTGGTGCACACAGCGGGAGGCCTCTCATGCAGCTGGTGATGTGCTTGCAATCATCTTGGGTCTGGGGAAATAAATGATTGCATTTGGCCAGAGTATCTCTCCACTTGCCCTTGGATCCCACCCTCCCTCTGAAAATCCAGGAACAGGCCATGGCGCCAGAGGTGGTCAGGTGCCTGTCACCAGGTGATCAGAATTGAAATGCCGAGGAGTCCAGGAATGCCCCTGCTTCCCTCTCCGTACACCAGCAATGTCCCAGGAATTCCCAGGGCATTGCTTTCACAACGGAGGCTGCACCATAAGACATAGGAGCACTGAGTCTGCTCCGCCATTCAATCATGGCTGATATTTTCTCATCCCCATTCTCTTGCCTTCTCCCCATAATCCCTGATCCCCTTATTAATCAAAAACCTATCTATCTCTGTCTTAAAGACACTCAGCGATTTGGCCTCCACGGCCTCTGCGGCAAAGGGTTACACAGATTCACCACCCTCTGGCTGAAGAAATTCCTCCTCATCTCAGTTTTAAAGGATCGTCCCTTTAGTCTGAGATGGTGTCCTCTGGTTCTAGCTTTTCCTACAAGTGGAAACATCCTCTCCACTTCCACTCTATCCAGGTGTCAAAGTATCCTGTAAGTTTCAGTAAGATCCTCTCTCATCCTTCTAAACTCCAACGAGTACGACCCAGAGTACTCAAACATTCCTCATACAAGTTCTTCATTCCAGAGATCATTCTTATGAACCTCCTCTGGACCTTTTCCAAGGCCAGCACATCCTTCCTTTAGATTCGGGGCCCAAAACTGCTCACAATACTCCAAATGGGGTCTGACCAGAGCCTGAGACAGCCTCAGAAGTATTCTAGCCCTCTTGACATGAATGTGAACATTGCATTTGCCTTCTTAACTGCCTGCACCTTAACCTGAAGAGAATCGTGAACAAGTACTCCCAAGTCCCTTTGTGCTTCTAATTTCTGAAGCATTTCCCCATTTGGGAAATAGTCTATGCCTAAATTCCTCCTTCCAAAGTGCATAACCTCACACTTTCCACACTGTATTTCATTTGCTACTTCATTGTCCACTCTCCTAGCTTATCCAAATCCTTTGGCAGCCCCATTGCTTCCTCAACACTACCTGTCCGTCCACAGATCTTTGTATCATCTGCAAACTTAGCAACAGTGCCTTCAGTACCTTCTTCCAGATCATTAATGTATATTGTAAAAAGTTGTGGTCCCAGCACAGACCCCTGAGGCACACCACTAGTCACCGGCTGCCATCCTGAAAAAGACCCCTGTATCCCCACTCTTTGCTTTCTGCCAGTCAGCCAATCCTCTATCCATGCCAGGATCTTACCCTTCACACCATGGGCTCTTAACTTATTTAACAGTCTCCTATGCGGCACCATGTTAAAGGCCTTCTGGAAATCTAAATGAATCACGTCCACTGGTTCTCCTTTGTCTAACTTCCTTGTTTCCTCCTCAAAGAACTTGAATAGATTTGTCAGACATGACCTCCCTTTGACAAAGCCATGCTGTCTCAGTCCTATTTTATCATGCACTTCCAAGTACTTTGCGATCTCATCTTTAATAACAGACTCTAAAATCTTACCAATGACTGAATCAGGTGAACCAACCTATAATTTCCCATCTTCTCACTCCCTCCCTTCTTAAACAGTGGTGTTACATTAGCCACTTTCCTGTCCTCTAGGACCCTTCCTGTCTCCAGTGATTCCTGAAAGAGAGAATGTGGATTCCCAGGACACAGAATGGAGGAAGGTGATGCTTGGGAGCTGCAGTGGGCATGTCTGCACAGTGCCGATTCGTTACACCGTCAAAATTCTGCGCGAGATAAACACGTCTTTGCAGCAAGTCACAGGAGGAGTTGAACCTCCCCAACCACCTTATTTTTGAAGGCGGTGCTATTTTAGGAGGTTTGTGGCACATTACCATTAGATTCGCAATTGTGCTTTGCCTGCAGAACAAATCTAAAATATAATCTGTGATAAGATGTTACACACAAGGAATGAGGGGTGGGAAAGTGTGTGCTTCTGAGAAATCTACAAGAATTTTACTTGATGTAATTAGATGCAAATCAATGGGTTTACACAGAGGTCAAATGAGACTGACAACTACTGAAAGGAAATCATAGTTTTAATTGCCAAATTTAGCTTTTGCATACAAAATATAAAAACCTGATCTGGCGGGTAGCACGAGCAAGGGTTGTGGTTGTTTGGTCACCACACTCACTCAACAGCTAGCCAATTACCATACTCAAACGCCATCTGCTTTAACATGTGGGGTGACTGCTTCTTCCCCTATTGCTGTGTGGGCAGCTGGAGAGGAACCATGACCTGAGCAGGGGGAGGCGCACTGAATCTGTCGTTCACTGCGGTCTGCTGGACTAAATGAAGCAAGCTGTCAGTGCTGTCCCGATAACCTGAAAGCAGAGGGGGGTGCTGGTTTGCCTGGTGCTCCTGCTGTTGCTCCTAATTGCTCCATCAATTGTGCTGACTGATGAAGTGTTTGTGCTCTCTGAAGGGATTATTAACAAAGGTTATCTCAGTAGGCTATAATAATTAAAGGAAAATTTCAGGTTCCAGCAGGATATAATAATTAAAAAGACAATATCAGGTTCCAGCCTAATTTTGTTTATCTGAAACCCAACCCTCGACTTTCTGGTTTCCACCATTTGTTCTCTTCTTACTGTGATCTCTTCATCCCTATACCTCCCACCAGCTGGAACCCTGACATTTCTCCTCCGCTGGGACAGACCCAGGTGGATCTGAGACACAAACTCACCCCATGGGAGGAGAAAAGACTGGTGCACAGCTGGAGGCCTCTCTGGCTGCTGGTGAATGCTTGAAATCATCTTGAACTCTGGGGAAATAAATGATTGCCTTTAGCCAGAGCATCACTCCGCTTGTCCCTTTGGAAATCACTGAAGGGATTCCCCCTCCCCCTCTTCTGCTCCATAAGCTAAACCCCTTGATAGAGTTTCTTCAAGCCCCAAGACCTAAACGTTTGTCTAGTTTCTCTCCTATTTCCCTTGACCACCTCCTTGACTTCATCTCTACTAAACTGCAACTCAACTTCCTTCTCAGTTCCATATGAACCTGTTCTTTTGATGTCACACAGCATTGCTACATAAATGGTTGTCTGTAACCCATGGGGAGCAGAATCCTGGTCTTTCTTTGGTTTTCTTCTGGTTAGCATTTTCCTTTCTCTGTGCAAACTTCCATGGTGGCATGATCCTTTCGACCAAATCACACCTTGGTCTTTCCTGCTACATATCTGGATGTTTCCCCTCCTTCCTCTTTCTTATTTGCTCTCTTTTGCCTGTACTTCAGACCCCTGTTCACTTCTGCACCCCATCTCAAATCTCTTTTCCAGATACTCTCCCTTTGCCTTGACAGTAACTGGCACCTCATCCTCAGCTATTTCAATCTCCATTTCACCTCCCCTTATTTCACTGTTCATCTGGCCTATCAGTACTTCCTCTCCCTCCATGCTATTGTCCATATTCCCCACTCACCCGATACCACCATTTCATCAGGCCTCTTTCCTTCAGTGGTCTCCATCACAGATAAGGTTAATTATGTGCGTTCTTCAATGACCAGATCCTCATCACCCATAACCGGCCTCGCGTCTGCATTCACCCCTGGAATAAACTCTCTCCCAAGTCACTTAAATCTGAACTTCCAAATTCTTAACTACCATGTCTTTAGACGTTCCATCTGCAGTTACTGATCTACTCAATCACATCTCCAAATTGGATGCAAAAAAATCCATCTCTCACGCACTCAGATCATTGTTTCAGGATTGGCTCCTCTCTCATTCAATTGTTCTGTGTTTGATTAGCCAAGTCTGTTTACTATTGGTGCTTACTGTGCTTGATTGGTTAAGTCTGGGCATGGATTCAGAGAAAAGTAAAGCAACTGCAGAAAGAGATAGACAGTGAGAGCTGAAACATAGAGTAGACATTTTGAAGCATTGTGAATAAAATCTGTTACAGACAGAGAAACTAGTGACATGTCTTCACAGACCTCAGCTCCCACCAGCACTTGCTAAAGCATAAAGGACAGAGACATGAGTATTTCTGATGTACGTGTGATTTAGTTATTCATCACCAGATGTCACTGGATTCTATCAAGTACTATCAGATCTTGTTCTCCTCTGTCGAAACAACTCACAATTGCAGGAACATCCTGACATTCAATGACAAGTGTAAGGCGCTCATGAACGTCTTTGTCACTAGGTCTGAGAGTATCCAATCAGCTACCTCTGGTCCTACATTAACCTGCTCTTTTGAGCTGGCAAGCAGGGTGCCCTCAGGAAAGAAGCAGGGTCCTGTTTTCAATATTTGACAATGTCAACAGGGCCCACTTGTGGATTCAGTATTGGCTTCCCCAGGCCTGCTGCGTGCTGGGTCCTGGGCCAGAAGAGAGCCAGCAATATGCTAAAAATGTACTTTCTAAATTTTCTTGCAGGAAAGGATTGCCACCTGATTGCCTTCAGTCCTCCTCATTCCTGATGAAGATAAGAGTCCCATGATAGCTGACAGACCCCACAACCTCCTGCGCTCCAAATAAGGGCCGCGAGGATCGCTAACGATCCCCGTGGACTCTGGTTGTGAGCTTCCACCAGTTTATTTTGTTCTATTTCTTTCACAGGATATGAGTATCATAGGCCAGCATTCATTTCCCATCCTTAATTGCCCATGGGAAGCACAATTGTGCGCTCCTGCCTGGCAGCCTGTCAATCTGGCCTACTGCTGGGTGGAAGACTGCAGAATTTCTGTCCAATGTGACCTGGCCATCGAGATCAGCAAGGTTGGGCTCCATGGCCAATTATGGCCTCCCGTGCACCCTCCCACCTCCTTTGGTGCCCAGCTATTCCATTTGCATGATACTTGAGATGCTCGAACAAGAAATACCAGCCAGTTCATCTAATGACATTCAAACCTCCACTCAATCACTTAATTAGTTCACCCTCGATTCAAATCCAGCTAAATAATCAAGATGAAATAGAAACCCTTTCAGCTAATGGAACTTGCCTTCCACTCTAATACTGGATCCTTTGCTGAGGTGGACCCTTACTTATTGCACAGATGCCAAGAGAACGACACTGTGATAAGCACAAACGAGTCAGCAGCAGACATGAATGAATGGTCTGCTGCACCCAGCATGTAACATACCCCTTTCCATTAATTCAGTGTTGGAAAATCATATCAAAGCGTGCAGCCTCAGCACCCTGCTCTGTTTCAGCAGATTCTCATGGTGAGTGCTCCCAGAAGTGGAATGTGAAACAGCCTTTCATCTCAGCCTGCCCATTGCTCTATCTAATGGCATTCCACATCAGTCACGGCTGCTGACTTGGAACTTAGACCGTTGGGGACTGAATAGTTCCCAGTTTAGTCACGTAGGAAGAACAGAGTATACTGTTTGAGGTGTTGTTCATGCTGAACGTATCAGATAGCTGGCGGAAAAGGCCACAGTCTCATGAGGGGCTTGACACTCCTGCGAGCGGTTTGAATTGCAGTGCAGAGAAGGTTATGGCCCAGTGCCCTTGGGATACACAGGCCCTTTTTGTGAAGTGGTGGGACCGTGACTGTCTGAGCTACACATTATATTCACTGGCAAGGATATTCTGGACAGAATTGTGCGCAAACAATTTCATGTTTAATACAGTCAGCTTTTCCACCCTTCCTTCCCTCTTTCTGGTCACCCTTTCTGATTGGACTCTTAATACAGATATACTGTGATGCAAGAGCATAAATTCATAGAATCACAGAATTTACAGTGCAGAAGTAGGCTGTTCGGCCCATCAAGTCTGCACCGGCACTTGGAAAGAACACCCCACTTAATCCCACACCTTCACCCTGTCCCCGTAACCCAGTAACCCCACCTAACCTTTTTCAGTAAGGGCAATTTTGCATGGCCAATCCACCTGACTGCACGTCTTTGGACTGTGGGAGGAAACCAGAGCACCCGGAGGAAACCCAAGCAGACACGGGGAGAATGTGCAGACTCCACACAGATAGCGACCCAAGCCGGGAATTGAACCTGGGAGCTGTGAAGCTACAGTGCTAACCACTGTGCTACAATGCCACCTTTAAAAAAAAAGAAAGAGCCTTATGAACGTCTTTGTTGTGGACCACTTCTGTCAGGAATACACTACAGCTGACTGATCCATGTGGAGCAAAGCATTGAAATTTGGCTCAGTGCATATCGAGGGCCATCCATGCCAAATTTGGAACAACTAATGTGCCCAGAGGCGACGCTGCTGCAGAGGTTTCCCCCAAGCAGCACCAACGACAACTCAAACTGCCAGTTCTGTGGATGCCAACGCCAGTCTCACAACAGAATTCAGTCATGAGAGGACTGACAAGAGGGCAGGGAAGTCATTCACACCAACAATGAGCCTTCCACCAAAAAAACCCCAGCCTGTCCTTGATCACTTCCTGACCATCAGATGAGGAAAATTAGGGGGAGATGGTGGCGCAGTTGCAATGTCGCTGGACTCGTGATCCAGAGGCCAAGTTGAATACTCTGGGGTTCGAATGCTCTTGTGGAATTTAAATTCAATTAATAAATCTGAAATCAGAAACTAATCTTAGAAATGATGATCGTGAAACTGCTGTCGATTGTCGTGAAAATCCATCTGGCTCACAAATGTCTATGAAGGAAGGAAATCTATCAAGAATATTCCTGACCCAAAACAATATTTGCTGTTTTTCGAAATCAGTTTGGTTAATCTTGCTGCCCCCAGACGAGTGTTAAAGTAACATGTTCGGTGTCCGACAATAATGACCTGATCGCGAGTGCAGTGCGTGCAGCTATCATCAGCCCATTACATTGCCCAGACTTTTTACTAGTACAAAGGAAGATCTCTCTCCATTTGTGACAATTTGCAGCCCGCTCCTTTTCGGCATGTTACAATAGAATGCAACCTCGAAAATTAATAATGGCTGATCAATAGCTCCCCAAAAGAGCTAACAACTGATGGGCAGTCTCAATTAGAAGCTCATCCCGTAACAGCCTCCCCGAACAGGCGCCGGAATGTGGCGACTAGGGGCTTTTCACAGTAACTTCATTGAATCCTACTCGTGACAATAAGTAATTTTAATTTCATTCATTCATGTCACAAAAAGAATAGTAGTTACAAGAATTTTGTAACTTGATCTCTGGGTCGAACTCGAAATCCCAACACTGCTTCCTTTCCTTTGCAGGAAACAATACCAAAACACATATAGGTCATTAACTGTGTGCTTGAAGGGCAGCACGGTGGCGCAGTGGTAGCACTGCAGTCTCACGGCGCCGAGGTCCCAGGTTCAATCCCGACTCTGGGTCACTGTCCGTGTGGAGTTTGCACATTCTCCCCGTGTTTGCGTGGGTTTCGCCCACACAACCCAAAGTGTGCAAGATCAGTGGATTGAACACGCTAAATTGCCCCTTAATTGGAAAAATGAACAAAGTACTCTAAATTTATTTTTAAAAACTGTGTACTTGCAATCAAAAATATATCCAAATGTCCTTTTATAAACTATAGAGACTTCCTGGGAACAATAAGGAAGTACTGTTTCAATTACTAACATGAGGCTGGACATTCACAGAACATTGCTGTCACATTCAACAATTTACCAAATCGAGGCTTGTAGTGTAATCTTTCAGGTTTGGAGTCTCTCCTTCCAGCACTATACTTCATTCTTCATCTGGAGGCACTTTCCATTAAAAAATGTAAAATAAGACCATAAGATATAGGAGCAGATGTAGCCCACTCGGCCCTTCGAGTCTGCTCCGCCATTCAATCATGGCTGAAAGTTTTCTCATCTCCATTCTCCTGCCTTCTCCCCATAACCCCTGATCCCCTTATTAATCAAGAACCTATCTATCTCTGCCTTAAAGACACTCCGTAAATTGGCCTCCAAAGCCTTCTACGGCAAAGAGCTCCACAGATTCACCACCCTCTGGCTGAAAACATTCCTCCTCATCTCTGTTTTAAAGGATCGTCCCTTTAATCTGAGATGGCGTCCTCTGGTTCTAGTTTTTCCTACAAGTGGAAACATCCTCTCCACGTCCACTCTATCCAAGCCGTGCAGTATCTTGTACATTTCAATAAGATCCCCTGTCATCCTTCTAAACTCCAACAAGTACAGACCCAGAGTCCTCAAACATTCCTCATACGACAAGTTCTTCATTCTTGTGAACCTCCTCTGGACCCTTTCCAAGGCCAGCACATCCTTCCTTAGATATGGGGCCCAAAACTGCTCACAATACTCCAAATGGGGTCTGACCAGAGCCTTATACAGCCTCAGAAGTACATCCCCGGTCTTGTATTCTAGCCCTCTTGACATGAATGTGAACATTGCCTTCTTAACTGCCGACTGAACTTGCACATTAACCTTAAGAGAATCGTGAACAAGGACTTCCAAGTCCCTTTGTGCTTCTGCTTTCCGAAGCATTTCTCCATTTAGAAAATAGTCTATGCCTAAATTCCTCCTTCCAAAGTGCACAACATAAGAACATAAGAACTAGGAGCAGGAGTAGGCCATCTGGCCCCTCGAGCCTGCTCCGCCATTCAATGAGATCATGGCTGATCTTTTGTGGACTCAGCTCCACTTTCCGGCCCGAACACCATAACCCTTAATCCCTTTATTCTTCAAAAAACTATCTATCTTTACCTTAAAAACATGTAATGAAGAAGCCTCAACTGCTTCACTGGGCAAGGAATTCCATAGATTCACAACCCTTTGGGTGAAGAAGTTCCTCCTAAACTCAGTCCTAAACCTACTTCCCCTTATTTTGAGGCTATGTCCCCTAGTTCTGCTTTCACCCGCCAGTGGAAACAACCTGCCCGCATCTATCCTATCTATTCCCTTCATAATTTTAAATGTTTCTATAAGATCCCCCCTCATCCTTCTAAATTCCAACGAGTACAGTCCCAGTCTACTCAACCTCTCCTCATAATCCAACCCCTTCAGCTCTGGGATTAACCTAGTGAATCTCCTCTGCACACCCTCCAGTGCCACACTTTTCCATATTGTATTTCATTTGTCACTTCATTGCCCACTCTCCTAGCTTGTCCAAGTCCTTCTGCAGCCCCCTTGCTTCCTCAATACTACCTGTCCCTCTACAGATCTTTGTATCATCTGCAAACTTAGCAACAGTGCCTTCAGTACCTTCTTCCAGATCATTAATGTATATTGTAAAAAGTTGTGGTCCCAGCACAGACCCCTGAGGCACACCACTAGTCACCGGCTGCCATCCTGAAAAGACCCCTGTATCCCCAATCTTTGCCTTCTGCCAGTCAGCCAATCCTCTATCCATGCCAGGATCTTACCCTTCACACCATGGGTTTTTAACTTATTTAACAGTCTCCTATGTGGTACCTTGTCAAAGGCCTTCTGGAAATCTAAATAAATCACGTCCACTGGTTCTCCTTTGTCTAACTTCCTTGTTTCCTCCTCAAAGAACTCGAATAGATTTGTCAGACATGACCTCCCTTTGACAAAGCCGTGCTGACTCAGTCCTATTTTACCATGCACTTCCAAGTACTTTGCGATCTCATCTTTAATAACAGACTCTAAAATCTTACCAATGACCAAAGTCAGGCTAACCGGCCTATAATTTCTCGTCTTCTGCCTCCCTCCCTTCTTAAACAGTGGTGTTACATGAGCCACCTTCCAGTCCTCTGGGACCCTTCCTACCTCCAGTGATTCCTGGAAGATCATCACTAATGCCTCCACAATTTCCTCAGCTATCTCTTTTAGGACCCTGGGGTGTAGTCCATCCAGTCCAGGTGACTTATCCATCTTCAGACCTTTCAGTTTCCCTAGAACCTTCACCATAGTAATGGTCACTGCACTCGCCTCTGCCCCCTGGTGTCCTCCACCGTGAAGACTGATGCAAAGTAACTCTTCAGTTTGTTTGCCATTTCTTTGTTTCCTATTATTACTTCTCCAGCCACATTTTCTAGTGGTCCAATGTCTATTTTTGCTTCTCACTTACCTTTTGTATATTGAAAAAAATCTCTTCCTATCTTCCTTTATATTACTAGCTAGCTTGCACTCGTATTTCATCTTCTCCCCCCATATTGCTATTTTAGTTGTCCTCTGCTCGCTTTTAAAGGCTTCCCAATCCTCTGGTTTCCCACTAATCCTCGCTACTTTGAATGCTTTTTCCTTAGCCTTTATGCTGTCCTTGATATCCCTCGTCAGCCATGGATGCCTTGTCCTCCCCTTAGCATGTTTCCTCCTCCTTGGGATGAATTTCTGTTGTGCCTCCCTAATAACTCCCAAAAACCCCTGCCATTGCTGTTCCACTGAGTTCCCTGCTAGGCTCCTTCTCCAATCAACTCTGGCCAGCTCCTCCCTCATGTCTTTGTAGTTACCCTTATTTAATTGTAATACCGTTACATCTGATTGCAGCTTCTCCCTCTCAAACTGCAAGGTAAATTCTATCATATTGCGGTCACTGCTCCCGAGGGGTTCCTTCACCTTAAGTTCCCTAATCAAGTCTGCCTCATTACACATCACCAAATCCAGAATTGCCTGATCCCTAGTAGGTTCTGTCACAAGCTGCTTCAAAAAAACATCTCTTAGACATTCCACAAATTCCATTTCTTGGGATCCATGACCAACCCGATTTTCCCAGTCTACCTGCATATTGAAGTCCCCCATGATTATTGTAATATTGTCTTTTTTACATGCCTTTTCTATCTCCTGATTTATTTTCTGCTCCACATCCTGACTACTGCTAGGGGGCCTGTACATAACTCCCATCAGGGTCCTTTTACCTTTGCGATTCCCTCAATCCTACCCACAAAGATTCTATGCCTTCTGATCCTATATCACTCCTTGCTATCGATTTAACTTCATTCCTTACTAACAATGCAACCCCGCCACCTTTACCTATCTACCTGTCCTTTCGATAGGACATTTATCCTTGGATATTTAGATCCCAGCCCTGATCCCCTTGCAGCCACGTCTCTGTGATGCCCACAACATTGTACCGGCCAATTTCAATGTGCACAACAAGTTCATTTACCTTGTTCCGTATACTGCGCGCATTTAGGTACAATACCCTCAATCCTGCATTGGCCACCTCCCTTTTCACACTCTCCTCAGTCACTGTACCCTGTACTGTGGCCCTTTTTGATTTTTGACTATGACTTCTCTGCCTTACACTTTCCCCCTTACTGCTTTTTGTTTCTGGCCCCGTTTTACTTCCCTCGACTTCCTACATTGGATCCCATCCCCCTGCCACATTAGTTTTTAACCCTCTCCAACAGCTCTAGCGAACAACCCCCCCTAGGACATCGGTTCCAGTCTTGCCCAGGTGCAGACCATCCGGTTTGTACTGGTCCTACCTCCCCAAAACCAGTTCCAATGCCCCAGGAATTTGAATCCCTCCCTCTTGCACCATCTCTCGAGCCACGCATTCATCCTACCCATCCTGACATTCCCACTCTGACTAGCTTGTGACACTGGTAGCAATCCTGAGATTACTACCTTTGAGGTCCTACTTTTTAGTTTAACAGCTCCCTGAATTAAGCTTGTTAGGACCTCATCCCGTTTTTAACCTATATCATTGGTGCCTATGTGCACCACGATAGCTGGCTGTTCACCCCCCCCCCCCCCCCCCCCAAGAATGTCCCGCAGCCGCTCCGAGACATCCTTGACCCTTGCACCAGGGAGGCAACATCCCATCCTGGAGTCTCGATTACGTCCGCCTGTCTATTCCCCTGATGATTGAGTCCCCTATCACTATAGCCCTGCCATTCTTCTTCCTGCCCTGCTGCGCAGCAGAGCCAGCCACAGTGCCATGAACCTGGCCTCTGCTGCCTTCCCCTGGTGAGCTATCTCCCTCAACAGTATGCGGAGCGGTATATCTGTTTTGCAGGGAGATGACCGCAGGAGATAACCAATAATAAGCAACACAGAGTCCATTTCTCCATTCTGGTTCCATTGCTATGTTGCAATGAAGCTTTTATGGGATGTGGGTGTCACTGGCAAGGCCCATTCATAATAGTGGTTGCATGGATTGGTGTGGGCTGAAGTCATATGTCGGCAAGACCAGGTAAGGATGTCAGATTTACTTCCCTGAAGGTCATTAGGGAACCAGATGGAATTGTACAACAATCGATGATGGTTTCATGATCTCCATTATGGAAAATAAGCTTTTAATTGCAGAATGTATTAATTGAATAAATAAGTAAATAAAATAAATAAATTGAATTGTGGTGGGATTTGAACAGGTGTCCTCAGAGCATTAGGCTGGGTCTCTGGATTACTGGTCAAGTGATATTACCACTAAGCCGCTGACTCCCCAGAAGATATTGATGCAGCCCCTTATAAGAATCTGTCCGCTATCGTTGATCCTCATGGAACTGAAGGCAGGTTATTTGACGAGCCAGGAAATTGGCTTTGGAGAAAGAGACAGAGAGTATGTTTCGTGGGCAGGTAGCCACATTGACAGAATATCATGAGTGGTGTCCTACGGGACTCTGTAATATGATGAGAAGTGGACTAACTGCTGTAAGATACTGGGATGAACCATTCCACTTCTAACAAGTTGTACTTTTCCAGTAAGCACAGGGAACAGTCATTCGCCATCCTGCTCCCGTCAGTTTAATTGGTCAGCATGAACAAATTCTCCGCATGTCAGCTCACATTGATGAGCCATATAAGGGCTTGTTTATACTTTCAGCACACTTGCAATCAAAACTGACAACCGGTTTACATTTCCCTGAAAAATATGCCAAGGTAAAGCACATTCGTTTGTCTCATCACAGAACTGTACTTGAGCGTTCTGCATTCACCAACATAAGATGTTTCCACTGGCTGATCACTCACTTGACACTTCGTTTTAACATGTGTTATAAGATGCAACAAAACAAATGGCAGTCGGTCCACGGCTGCTGTTACAGGAGAGAATTGTGGGTAGTTCTCAAGAATTCTCCTAATTATTGCATCAATGATAAATTCTAGAAACATTATCTCTCTCGGAGAACCATGCCATTTGGCAGAAAATAAAGCTTCCTAATGAGCAGTTGGCAGCTGCAGGTTCATGTCTAATTTCTGCCAGTCAAACTGCTGACAGTTTTCCATTTTGAGCTACCGCAGTTGACACCAATGTCTTTTTCCAAGAAATGAATTTCCTGATCAACCTTAATTGAACTGAACCTCACTCCCATAAAATAAGGTTCGGGAATTCCAATTTAGATCGGGATCAGAGCGGGATATCCTCGGGGTGCAGTCCTGGGGATTATGCCAAAATCATGGCCATGTGTACCCAGCACCACTGGCTCTGTCTGCATGGCCATCAATGCATATGATTTGCATGGGGCCCACAACCACTTTCACCACTACTGAGATTAATTAGCTCCATGTTGTCAGCACCTCCAGCACCTACCCACTCTCTGGGAGGCAGGTCAGATCCAACTCTTCTAAAGATCCTACTATCTAATCCTTGTGTAAGGTAAAAGTGGTTCAGGTGAAAATATTACCATCTTTGAGGGGTTCAGCTATTTTGCTGGACCTTATCGCACTCCCTTCACGGTGGGACCATTCGCACACTCTGTGATCGATGCTTGCAATCTGACTGGGTTTCTTTGTTTCATGTGAACTAAGCAGCAAGGATGCACAGTTCAGGGCATCCTCACCCCTGGCACTGCCCACTCTGGCTTGACTGGTCTTGTCAGGAGGAGGCAATGTACATGACGCTCACATGGCTGGGCAGAACCTTTCAACTAAAGGTATTCGAGTCTTGGCCTTTGTCCAAGTTGAGTAAATGTGTCCTTTGTGAAATATATTAACCATCTTTTGTTTTATCGATGTGAAATGAAATGAGATATTTGAAGCAAAAACGTCCAAATATTCGCTTCTTAGGTAACAAGCACTTTGCGCTGACATAAATTACCGGATTCCGACAGTCTCTTGTCTGTAGCTAGTTTGGAAAGTAGGAAAAACTGAGGTGGACTAATGAAGTCAAAAGATGAGGGGTTCTGGTGAAGAGTCGTCAACCTTAAACGTTAACTCTGCTTCTCCCTTTGTTGATGCTGCCTGACCTACTGAGTACAGGGGCTGGTTTAGCTCTCTCGAGGGGCTGGTTTAGCTCTCTCAGCTAAATCGCTGGCTTTTAAAGCAGACCAAGCAGGCCAGCAGCACGGTTCGATTCCCGTACCAGCCTCCCCGGACAGGCGCCGGAATGTGGCGACTAGGGGCTTTTCACAGTAACTTCATTGAAGCCTACTCGTGACAATAAGCGATTTTCATTTTCATTTCATTTCATATTTCCAGCATTTCTTACTTGTACTTCAGATTTCCAGCACCCCACTGTATGTCAAAAGAGCAGGTGACTTCTGCAATACTTCTGAAAATGGGAAGTTTTAAAAAAAATGAGGATCCTGTTCAAGACTATTTTAAATGTTATTTGTTGCAATAACAACTGTCAGCTACTTCACCACATACCACTGAAGAGGCACAGTTTTAGCACAGACAGAAACCAAGTAACATCCCAGGAACACAAATAAGCCAGTTAAATCATAGCTTTCAATGTCATTTACTTTTAGATAGCCATTGTTCCCTATTGCGAGTTTAATTTTCCACTATGTATTTGGTTATATCTCCATTGGCAGCGCAAATCTCCCAACTAATTTTAAATTATCTCGGCAACTGGATATTTGATTCTAAAATGTTACTCTACTGGATGTGAATGTTTAAGATATCCACAGGACATCTTTCACATGTCTGTTGCAAAGTTGTTGTGGGCTATGTCTTGACACATGAAAATCCAATGTAAAACACACTCTACTTGCTACCCGCCTTTCGGCAGTCATCAATCTAAGCCCTCAGCCAAAAACAAGCCTTGGATTCCTGGTCAGAACGTCAAGTGACTCCATGATCACTGATCCAGGACCTGCCCATTTTCATTGAAGTAAAGGTTAACTGATCACTAGAATGTAATGACTAATTGTACTGTTCCACTGAAAAATCAAAACAACAAAAAAGTGAATCAAAACATGCGGCAGTCTGCGCTGCCATTCCAATATGTTGTGGATTAAAACTTTCAAGACTGAGATCAAGAGATCTTTACTTGATATGGGTGACCAGGGATCAAAGGCAAGTAAATAACTTTGACGTACAGATCAGCCAGAATCTAACTGACCAGATTGAGGTGCTACATGGCCTAGACTGGGACTGTAGTGTCAAATGTGCAATATGTCAACCAAAACCCTTAAATCGCTATTGATACATATTACTTACTGATGGTGACAGTTGCTTAAGTTAGCAAATTACAACAACACCTGACTGCTTTTAGGTGTTTTAGTTGCAACTTTGATTTGAACAGTGTAAAAAATGTTTTTTTAAATTCAAAACATGACTCGAGATTCTTCTGGTGTTAGTAGGCACAGCATGAGACCACCTGGAAGAAAAGCTGTTTCTCCTCTCCCTCTGGAAGAACACAAATGGTCCCGAGAAATGTCGAGATCTCCTGGTTCAAGTTTCCATGTTGACATTTTTTTCCATTCCTCTGCGGGATGTGGGCGTTGATGGCTAGGCCAACATTTATTGTCCATCCCTAATTGCCTTGAGAGGTTGGTGATGAGTTGCTTTCTTGAACCGCCACAGTCTATGTGGTGTAGGTGCACCCACAGTGCTGTTAAGGAGGGGGCTCCAGGTTTTTGACCCAGGAATGTTGATGCGAGTGACTCAGGTGGTGGTGTCCGCTGGTATCTGCTGCCCTTGTCCTTCTAGATCGGGGTGGGCAAACTTTTCCATGCAAGGGCCACATTCAGAAATTCACAATTTTAAAGGGCCGCATAGTATATTAAGTAAAATAATTACTTCACCCGGTTATGATTCTGGGCGCCTCATATAGAACGTAGAACAGTACAGCACAGAACAGGCCCTTCGGCCCTCGACGTTGTGCCGAGCAATGATCACCCTACTCAAGTCAACATATCCACCCTATACCAGTAAGTAACCCAACAGCCCCCCCCATTAACCTTAAAAAAATAATTTAAAAAAATTTTTTTTTTTTTTTAAATCTTTTTTTTTTAAATGACTTGGTGGGCCGCATAAAGACCTTTGGCGGGCCGCATGCGGCCCGCGGGCCGTAGTTTGCCCATCCCTGTTCTAGATGATAGTGGTCGTTGGTTTGGAGGGAGCTGCTAAAGGAGCCTTGGTGATTTCTTGCAGTGCATCTTGGTACACACTGCTGCCACTGGGAGTTGGTGGTGGAGGGAGTGAATATTTGTGGATGGGGTGCCAATCAAGAGGGCTGCTTTGTCCTGGATGGCATTGCATTTAAGCTGAGAGGATGGCATCTTGTACCCTCTTGCATTCGTGTCTAGTAAAGATTAACAAAAGCCTCCCAGTATGAGGTAAGCTAAAGTGATTGTCAAGGGTGGTGATGACTTGGGCCTGTCCTGCAATCATGGGCCTGAGTGATTTGAACACATGATTGACTCGGGTGATCAAAAAGGCTCAAGTACGCTCCCAAGTGCCGAGGAGGGAAATGGGGTTGTCGGTGTTGGGCAGTTGCCTTCTTTAGATGGAAGGTGTCATAATCTCTCCAAGGCCAGACTTTTATTTACATAAAGAAGGGGCAAAAACCTCAGCTCACAAGTCCAAGCTCGGGTTGAAGCAGCGGGACTTAAACCCCATTGCTTGGTTCCCATTGGGCGAGCTCCTGCATGCTCAATCGGGAAGTTCATACTACACTAAGCCCACGTGGAGATCTGTTGATGATTATTCAGTGTCCTTTCTGGTCATCATAACAGAAGGTGACCAGGGAAGATGGAGGAAGACCCGGTGAAGAACATAGAACATAGAACATACAGTGCAGGAGGCCATTTGGCCCATCGAGTCTGCACAGACCCACTTAAGCCCTCACTTCCACCCTATCCCTGTAATCTAATAGCCCCGCCTAACCTTTTTGGTCACTAAGGGCAATTTATCATGGCCAATCCACCTAACCTGAACATCTTTGGACTGTAGGAGGAAACAGAGGCACCCGGAAGAAACCCACGCAGACACGGGGAGAATGTGCAGACTCCGCACAGACAGTGACTCAGCGGGGAACGAACCTGGGACCCTGCCGCTGTGAAGCCACAGTGCTAGCCACTTGTGCTACCGTGCTGCCCGGCACTAGAGTTTCCACACACTTCAACGAGAGAGAAGGTGGCTGCCACAACCGATAAGGATCAACATAGTCTGTAGCATTGAACGTTCACCCTTTGCGATCAGTAAACCACTCTCACATGTCATGAGTTGCATATCTTTTCTGTCTATTTAACTTGTGCATCATATGTAAACTGTCACTTCATAATTAACCAATTTGAAATAATTTATGAATTTTCGACTGCCTATTTTCTCAAGGCAGAGAGGGAATAATGCCACAATTTGCCAGGCCAACAGAAGGCATAATTCAAGATCAAGAGGCAAGTTAGTTATTAGTTAATTGCTTCCTCTAATGGAACACTTTCCTAACTAAATGCAATACCAAGGGATTTTAACAAGAGCCATTTAAACCGATCTATCATTGTCAACTGAGTTTATATAGCACTCAGCTTTCAGAGACTGCAAAGCATGATTAAATACTTAACATTTGAGATACCAAACTTAGAGAAGCTCTCCATTGATGGTAGTTAAAAATCAAGGACTTCAGTGCTAAAAGGCACAGCAATGAAATCTTAATAAGGATCTACCCTTTTCTCCAGAAAGCAGCCCTATTAATTTTTTGGATAATTGCTTGGATTTTGCAGTCAGTGTTGAACGAATAATACTCATGGTTCAAGCCTACCCATAGAACTTTTGTGGACTTTAACATTGCAATTTATGGTCACTGAAAAAAACATTTCAGTCCAGTTAGCAAGGAATTTGGGGCATGTGTTATTAAACAATCCTCATCATATTTATTGAACCAATAACAATGGAGAAAAAAGTTATAAAAATATATAACTATTAAAATTTTATAAAATCTCTAACCATGATTAAAATCTCAAGGCATAAGACTTCAGATTTATAAATTTAAATGTTTAGGGGGCGATTCTCCCAAATGGAGCCCAATTGTTTGCGCCGCGTGAACGCCGTCGCGTTTCACGACAGCGCAAAATGGGCATGGGGACGGGGACAACCGATTCTGGCCCCACAGGGGGCCAGCACAGCGCTGGAGCAGTTCACGCCGCTCCAGCCTCCCTTCCCGGCACCAAATGGGCGCCGCGCCAACCCGCGCTTGCGCAGTTGGGACGCGCCAGCCTGCGCATGCGTGGGGGACTTCTTCCATGTGCCCACCACGACTCAAAATGGCGTCAGTGTTCAGGGGCCGGCCGCGCAGGAAAGTAGGCCCGGGGCGAGGGGTTGGGGTGAAGAGGCCAGCCCACCGATTGGTGGTACCCGATCGTGGGCCTGACCCCATCGGAGTCCCCTCCCCGGTGAAGGATCGCTTTTCCCCGCCCCACAGGCCGCCCCCAGACCTTCGCGCAGAGTTCCTCTGTCATATCTGTGCGGCCGCTCGGCCCATTCGGGCTGGAGAATCGGCGGCCCCGCCAATTCCAGCGGCCCGTGGCCAGCGCCGTGCCAACCACGCTGGCGCGAATGCCGCCGATGCTCCTCACCTCGGAGAATTGCTCGCTGGAGTCGGGGAGTCGTGGTGCGGCTGCGCCGATTCTCCGGCCCGCGTGGGGTCGGAGAATCGCACCCTAAGTGTCAGAGAGGTTGTTTAGGAGTATTAAGACTTAAGACACCAATTAAAAAGTCACTTACATTTGAATGACATGTTTCCTGGGTAAGTAAAGCAACTTTGTAACCTTCATGAGTTTGAATGTCGAATCTCTCAACGAGGAATATATTCAGTTAGCCTGTGGAGGAGTAGGGCAATTTGGACAATAACTTGCTGGTTTCACATTTATCTGTACATGTGCAATGCCTGATATTGTTCTCTGATGTACTCCATGGTAACGATGGGCAATCATAACCTCACTGTTACTCCCAAGGTGAAATCAGGGTCCACTTTGAACCCAATTTTGATACAAAAGCAAATTAGAGGGTGCATTATCCATTGCCCAATGCCGTGATCTGGATTCCCAATTGGGCAGAGAACAGATTTGGCATCTATTTCTATGCTCCGATCCCCCACCAGCGTGCTACCTGCCATGTGCCGGCGGAAGGATGCATATCACTGTAATATAATTACCAGGCTGGAAGCCTGATTCAGCACTGCGCCACCTCCCCAGTTATGCACCGACCCCCACAGCAGTAAATCCACTAGGTGGGCTTAAGTGCAAGTTTTCTCAAGTGTGGCCCTGATGCGGTGGACCCCAAGGTGGGTCAAGAGTGTCCCAGTTCATAACTCCATCGGAGGGCCCTCTCCCCCCACAATGCAAATCCTGCCCCCACCACTCCCGCTGCCAAGTCGGAGCATCCTCCCTCCCATCTTGGGAATAACGGGTCACCCCAGCCTCACAGCACACACGTGTGAGGGTGATCTGACCCCCCTCCTCCATAACCTCCCACAGCCCCCATCAGAACCTCCTTCAGAACTCCCCTTCAGAGACCCCCAATCCCAGACCCCCATCAGACACCCTCATTAACCCCTGCCTGAAAACTGAAAAGCAGTCCATCATTATAGTGAAAAATCACTGCATTTCCACTTACCTTTCCCTATCATCTGCTACCTCAGACAAATGTGTTTAAAGCTGCAGCTGTTGTAAGTGTCAGAGACTTCCTCGAAAGCCGACGTGCACTTGGAAAAACTCTCATTCAATTTCACACAGCAATACATTTGGCGCGATTTAACGGAAATGAAACAGAGTCCCAAGTCGACACATTTAGCCGGGATTTTCCTGGCATTGGCAGTGTCGAGAACGACCACACTATTAAACGGACCTCTGCTTCATTGCTGCGCCCCAGCAAGGAATGCCCTACCGAGGCTGCACTTAGTCCCATTTCCTACACTAATGAGCACGCCAGTGCAGGAAGAGATCGGTACGCCATTTTTGAATAGCACCCATCTTTAGGCCCCCCCACCGAGGCCTCCAGACCTGCCCAATGCCTCAACTCATCAAGAAAGGGGTCCTTGAGCCCCCGTACCCCACCTCATAAGGGCAGGGCACCCCTGGGCCTGATCCTCGGTACAGGCATGGTGCCACCTGGACACCAGCACTGCCAGCCCATCACCCTGGCAGTGCCCCTGCCAGCCTGACAGTGCCACCTGGACACCCTGGCAGATTCTGGGGTGCCAGGTTACCACCCTGACCAGAGCCCAACCAACCAGGGGCCCCTGAATGTCTGGGAGATACCAGTTCTAAACGGTGCCCACTCTGGGTCTCCGATGTGAGGCCATTTGATCCCGGGCGCTTGTAAATCTGGCATAGACATATTCAAGTGAGACTAACTACTTACTTGAATACGCAAATCTGGTCCCGACTTCAATGGGTGAGATCCAGACCATGATGCCTCGTGAAATCTCATTAGATGTCATGAGGCATGATGAGGCTGGTAAATCTTGCACATGGCCTCTCGCGAGATTTACCAGCCTCATTGTTTCCAGAGTTGGTTGCAGTGAGAACAACAGATTGCGCCCTTCACTTGCCAGTGATTTGACAGTTTTATTAGTCTAGAGACAGGTGCTTGGTGGATTGTTTATTTATCTTTCCCTTCATGCTTTAATGCACCTCCATTGCCCGACTTTGATGCTAACCATAATGTTTATAAACACTCTTGCTATGATTGATAGCTCCTGTAAGGAAAGGAAGTGAAACATTTTGAGCGGGCAGCCAGATACCAGTATACCAACAGAATCCGGTGAGCTCACTCCGATGGATAAATGTGAATGGTGAAGGGGAGAGACTCGCACCCTGGGCCCCGCTCCTAGTGCCAGCAGAGACCAGTCAGGAATTTCTGCTGGTGGGAGCACTTAGGCTCCAGAACGGAAAATCCCGGCCTGGATATCTTTTTATTTGACAGCCATTAACTGTCACCATCAAAATCGCCTGGGCGGAGAGGGACTGTGGTGTGAGGTGCTGGGGAGGGTGAATGCCTCGACTTTGTGTGTGAGGTTGGGACCTAAACAGCTGAAGGTCGTGTACAGCGCACACATTACGAGGACTAGGATGAGCTGGCTGTTCGAGGGAGTGGAGGATGTCTGTGAACGGTTAGGAGGGGCTCCGCGAACCATATTCATATTTTTTGGTCTTGTCTGATATTGGAAAGGTTCTGGAGGACGATGTTCAGTACATTCCCGGGGGTCTTGCATGTGGAGGTGGAGCCCAGCCCCATAGAAGCAATATTCGGGGTGTCGGACTGGCCCAAGCTGCGGGCGTGGGTGGGGCAGATGTCTTGGCCTTCACTTTGTTGATTGCTCATAGGCTGGTCTTGTTGGGTTGGAGGTCAGCTTCTCCACCCTGTACCTTGGTGAGGTGGGGGGACCTGCTGGAGGTTTTGACCCTGGAGAAGGGGAAGTTTGAGCTGAGGGGGGTGAAGGAAGGGTTCTACAATTGTTGGGGTGTGTTCACTTTTGGGAATTAATTATTGAAAGGAGGGTTGGGGGGGGGGGATTTTGAAGTGTGAAAACGGGGAAAATCTGTGGAATAAAAATACTTTTTTTTTTAAATCACCTGGGCGGGTAGGTAACAGAAAGAAACGAGAAAGATGTTCTGTGATACAATAAGAGACATAAAAGTTTCTAGTTTTTCATATGGTTAAGAACTTTATGTTTTACACACTGGTGCAGCTTCAATCAATGAACCAGATGGCCCGGGCCCATTGGATGAACCTTCTCTGAAAGTAATCAAAGAAAGGACAAAACAAATCTCATTCCTCAAGCAGTTAAATCGGAAGCATTCAGACCGGACTGTGGAGTTCATAATCACAAACTAACTGGTTTGGATGAAAAGCAAACTATCATTGTAGAGAAAACATGGTGCTAATACAGAATCACAGAATTGTTACAGCGGAGAAGGAGACTATTCGGCTTATCATATCTGCACCAGCTCTCCCGAATGAGCGATGTACCTAGTACTACTCACTGGCCTTCTCCCCTTAGCCCTGCACATTCTGCCTTTTCAGATAATAGTTCAACTCCCCCTTCAATGCGTCAACTAAACCTGCCTCCACCACACTCTCAAGTAACACAGTTCAATCCTAACCACTCGCTGCGCTAAAAGGTCCCCCCTCATATCGCCAGTGCTTCCTTTACCAATTATATTATATCTGCGCCTGCTCATTCTCGATCCTTCCACCAGTTGGAACAGTTTTTTCTTATCAACCTTGTCCAGAGCCCTCAGAATTTTGAATACCTTGATCAAGTCTCCTTTCAACATTCCTTTCTCCAGGGAAAACAGTCCCAATTTCTCCAACCTCTGGAACTGAAGTTCCTCATGCCTGGAACCAGTCTCGTGAATCTTTTCTGCACTCTCGCTGTAAGTCTTTTCACGTTTCCAAACACAGTAGCAATGCTTTTTCTCTCTATACTAGGTGTACTGAAGTCTTCAGGAATTATCACTTTACATCACTGTCTCTGACAGCAGATTTGAATTGGGCGTTTAAGCAGAACCCCAATGCTGAAAAATGTGGAGGAGCTGGTTATAAATATGTGCTTTACAATAAAAAAATGTATTTTACTGTGCTTGAATATCTTGCGCTTGCAGGAAGAGTTAAGATATCTGTGTAAGTAAAGCACATACTTTCGGCTGTCAATGCGTCAACATATTTGCCAAGAAGTGTTTTCCATTCTTATTTAATATTTAATACAACCTTTCACACAATTCACTCACTTCGACAGGCTAAGTTTCTCAGCAGAAACTATGTATGTATTTTTTTCCCCCCAGCGCAACATAGCATTGTTCTGCACACATTTCTCTTCCTACTTAAACACATGCAAGTCTGATTTTGAATCTGGATGATGGAGAAAAGCAGCTTATCTGTAACAATTCACTGGGTCATGTCAGACAGCATTTGGATTTGTGCTGGCAAATGGTGAATGGCCTAAAAACTCAAGCCACCGTGTTAGCAGCACCACGACACACTCTATCTTTCTGAACACAAGAAATAAGCAGCAAGGGTACAAGAATCATTATTTTTGTGAAGTGCCTTTTCAATTGCTGTCCAACTATAGCCAGAGCATCTGTTACTGACAGCTCATTTCATTCCTGATGCTGTCACTCACAACACAGGAACTGTCACTGAATCTTTCAATCACTTTTTCCTCGGTTCCACTCATCGTCAGGTGCCAGTCTGAACTCGATTTGTCAGCGTTTCAGGCCATTAGACTAACAGCATTGTCGCATTTCCACAGAAAATGGTGAAGTCACCGAAGTGACATTTTGTCCATTAGGATAAAGTCACATAAGATCAATAAAAACTTTGAGGGAACTATCAGAATGGACACAAGGGCAGATTTGGATAGAGCTGTAAATTAACAGGAGCTGCTTTGGAAGCAGTGAAAAAGTTAGACGATTAAGGGCAAGATTCTTTCAGATAGTGAGGTGTTCTATCCTGCCACCCAAAGATACAACAGGGAACGCGGCGACGCTGTAACCGGTTGCTCCGGAGCCATTTTACACACGGCAAGGTGCTCTTTGATAAAGAGTGAGACTCTCACCCCTAACTGTGGGGGAGGGGGCATGGTGGTGGGGAAGTTGGGAGCGGGGGGGAGAGGGGGTTGGAATCCTTCCTCAAGTGAGTTATCAGTCAATCAGAAGGCCAGCACTTCTCTAGTCCCAGCAGTGCCAGGTTGGAGCAGTGGCCAGTGCTGAGAGTACAGCTGGTCCCTGAAGAAGAGGTACCAATGGTGGCCAGACTGCAGGGTAGGCTCCAGGTGCGGGACTTGTCTACCAGGCCCCAGAGAAAGAGGTGAACGGGCTTGTGAGGTGGGTGTGGGGGGCGCTGGACTGCCTCGGACATGTGTAGGTGTGGGTGGGGGTGTGTGCCTCCGATGGACAGAGTGGATCCCCAGAGGAGATTAAACTCCCCCCCAAAAAAAAAACTCTTTTCCAACACCAGCTTGCTCAATAAAAGCTTGAGGCCTGGGAGTCCCCCGCCACCAGGAAAATAGTGGCAGCTGTGTGATAAGGCACTTACGTGGTCTTTAATTAGCCACATAAGAATCTTATTAGGCACAAGGGTCAACAGGCTATCCAACAGCTGTTTACTCGAGCAGTTTTTTGTTGTTGATTATTTGAAGTTATGCAATTGCTTATTGTTAAGTTTATGAAGGACACAACTCTTTTTCTTAACATGTCAACCATCTTTCACCTTGATGCCTTTTCTCGACAAACTTTAGATGATATCCTATTGGTTATAAAAGAAAATAATTGATAGGCTTTGAAATCTGATTACTATCTGTGGGGAAGAATGCACAAAATATCCTGAGATATAAAGGGCGCGATTCTCCGCTGCCCACGACGGGTCGGAGAATAGCGGGAGGGCCTTCCCGACATTTTTCCCGACCTCCTACTATTCACCCCCCCCCCCCCCCCCCCCCCCCCCACGGCCGCCCCACGACACGAATCGCTGCTCGCCGTTTTTTACGGCGAACAGCGATTCTCCCCAGGCCGATGGGCCGAGTTCCCAGGCCTTTACGGCCGTTTTCACGAACGCAAACACACCTGCTCTCACCGTTCATGAAAACGGCCGCAAAGTGCCATCCCGGACAACCATGGCACCGATTGGCACAGCCCGGTGGGCACCGATCGCGGGCAGCGGGTCCGATACCCGCGCACTCTTTGTTCCTCCGCCGCCCCGCAGGATCAGTCCGTGGGGCGGCTGAGGGGCATGACGGCTCGCGCATGCGCGGGTTTGACGCATATGCGCGATGACGTCATCCACGCATGCGCGGGTTGGAGCCGTCCAACGCACGCATGTGCGGCTGACGTCATTGTGCGCGTCAGCCGCCGTGACGCTTGGCGCGCGGGCTTAGCGACGGTCGCTAAGCCCGCGATGCCGTGCTTCACGGGGCTGCGCTGCTAGCCCCGCCCAGGGGGGAGAATCGGGTCCCGGGAGGGGGCGCGGAGGCTGCCATGAAACACGGCCAGTTTCACGGCAGCCTTTACGACTCTCCGCATTTGCGAAGAATCGCGCCCAAAGAGTCTACTTCACTTTATGATCCCCTGCAGAACTATTGTGATTTTAAAATTCATTTTACAGGATGTGAGCTTTGTTGGGTAAGATCAGCATTTAGTGGCTATCCCGAATTGCATTGAGGAGATGGCGGTGAGCAGCCTTCTTGAACCGCTGCAGTCCAAGTGGTGTAGGAACACCCACAGTGCTGTTAGGGAGGGATTTCCAGGATTTTGACCCAGTCACAGTGAAGGAATGGCCGATATATTTCCAAGTCAGGATGGTGTGTAGCTTGGAGATCTTGCAGGTCGTGGTGTTCCCATGTATCTGCTTCTGGGTGGTGGAGCTCAAGGGTCTGGAAGGTGCTGTCTAATGAGCCTTGGTGAGTTGCTGCAGTTTCGCTTGTAGCTGGCACACACTGCTGCCACTGTTTATCAATGGTGGAGATGGTGAATATTTAAGGCAGTGGATGGGGTGCTAATCAAGCAGTTTCTTTGACCTGGATTTTATTGAGCTTCTTGGGTTTTGTTGGAGCTGCATTCACCCAGGTAAGTGTAGAGAATTCCATCAACCTCCTGAATTGTGCCTTGTACATAGTGAATAGCTTTTGGGGAGTCAGAATGGGTATCTCACCGCAGAATCCCCAGCCTCTGATCTGCTCTTCTGACCACAGTATTTGTACAACAGCCCCAGGTCAGCTTCTGGTCAATGGGAACCCCCCAAGATGCTGATAGTGGGGGTTCAGCCATGGTATGCTGTTGAATGTCAAGAAGTGATGATAAGATCCTCTCTTATTGGAGATGGTAATTGCCTGGCACTTGTGTGCCGAAAATGTTAATTGGTACTCATCAGACCAAGTCTAAATATTGTCCTGGTATTGCCACATATGGGTAGTGTTATGGGCCAGGGTTTAGAGAACACCAAAGTGTATCATGGAGTTCACCTGACCCACAACTTTAAATAGATTGTTGTATGGGGAGCACACGGCCCACTCTACAGGTGTGGTACAGCAGAAATGGAAAAGTATTTTTTAAAGAAAACTAATGTTTATTCTATGAACTCAAGTTAACCTGAATAACTTTGCAAACAACATCCAGAAGACAAAAGAAACACCTTTTAACAGAAGCACATTAGGTTTACATTCACTACTGAGAACATTTATAATTCTGAATTCACCAAATGATCAAGAGATAGTCTTTTGATGGCAGAGAGAACAGCAGTACAACTGTTTGGTCTGGCTTCAGCTCCAACACTGAAAATAAAACTAAAACACACCCTGCAGCAAACAGCCTAAAACAAAAGTAAAAAGCTGACAGACAGCCCAGCTCCACCCACACTCTGACATCACTGATAAACACCCATTTCTTAAAGGTACATTTCTTAAGCACCCATTTCTTAAAGGTACTCTCACATGACAGCAGTTGTTAAAGATTCTGAACATTGTGCAATCGTCTGTGTATATCCCAATTCTGACCTTATGATGGAGGGAAGGTCACTGATGAAATGGCTGAGGTGATCGGATCTAGGACACTCCCTTAATGAACTCCTGCAGTGATGTGCCAGGAGTGAGATGATTGACCATCAATGGACATAACCATCTTCCTTTGTGCAAGGTATGATTCCAACGAGTGGAGAGTTTTTCTGCTGATTCCCATTAACTTCAGTTTAGCTGGGATTCCTTTATGCCACACTCAAGGGCAGTCACTCTCACCTCATCTCTTATTCAGCTCTTCTGTCCACATTTGGGCCAAGATGTAATGAAATCAGGAGCTGAGTGATCTTGGCGGTACCCAAACTTAGCATAGGCAAGCAGCATATTTGCCACTTGATAGTGCTGTTAATGACACTTACCATGACTTTGCTGGTGATCGAGAGTAGACAGATGAGGCGGTATTTTGTCGAGTTGGATTTGGCCAGCTTTATATGGACAGAACACATTGGGCAATATTCCACATTGCCGGTTAGATGCCAGTGTTGCAGCTGTACTGGAACTATTTGGCTAGGGTTGGATCTATGTCTGGAGCACCAAGACTTCAGTATTATTGCCAGAATATTGTCAGGGCCGATAGCCTTTGATGTATCCAGTGCCTTCAGCCATTTCTTCATATCACGTGGAGTGAACCAAATTGGCGAAAGACTTATATCTGCGATGCTGGGGACCTTGAGAAGTGACCGAGATGGATCCTCCACTTGGCTCTTCTGGATTGTTGCAAATGCTTCAGCCTTATTTTTTGCACTGATGTGCCGGACTCCCATATCATTGAGGTTAGGGATATCAGTGGAGCCTTCTCCTTTAATTGTCCACCACCTTTTACAACTGGATGTAATGGGACTGACAAAAGAGTTTGGAGGTCCCTCTCTCACCTGCATAAGCATTAACAAATCCAGGGGAGGGACAGATCATTCTAGCCCTGATCCTCCAGCCGTATTAGGTTTTGTGCGAGTTGAGCTGTGCTCCAGTCAGGAGCAGGTCCAGCTTTGCACACATTCAAATGAATCGGCATCCACTGCCTGAGCCGATTGCCTGTTTCAAGAGGTCAGTGCTTATCCAAAGATGTGCGGGTTAGGTGGATTGGCCATGCTAAATTGCCCGTAGTATCCTAATAAAAGTAAGGTTAAGGGGGGAGTTGTTGGGTTACGGGTATAGGGTGGATACGTGGGTTGAGTAGGGTGATCATGGCTCGGCACAACATTGAGGACCGAAGGGCCTGTTCTGTGCTGTACTGTTCTATGTTCTATGTTCTATCTCTCCATCATTAAAGCGGTGCTCATTTCAAGACAGCACAATTTCTGAACCCAACCAATGTTTTTGCCACCAATGTATTTTGCATTTGTAAGTTATTTTTGGAGTTTGTCTTATTATTAAACAGCAACATTTCTTCAGTATATTTCAACAGAGGAACAATGATTTGCAACACAACATAATGAGAAATGTTGGTGTCGGAGTTGCAGGGCCACTGGAATACAATCTTGTTTCATTAGTGATGTCTCATTAAAATAAAATAATGGGGTGAATCCCTTCAGCTTCCCTAAATTATCGGTGCTCATGATTAACTCAGAGTGACAGACTAAACATTATGATACATAAATATCAACATTGACTCTTCTGCGACAGAGTTGCTCAGAAAAATGATTCGAGTTTATCACACACACAGACACGAGGCAAAATCAAATGTCAATTTTCCTGCCCAGGATGAGAAGAAATACAGATCGATTTATTTACTGTCACCGCTTGTTGCTCAAGTGTGTCGGAGTCTTTAAGGTTGTTTCCATGTTCCACACCAGCTGCTATATTTCCAGAGTCAGTTTTTCCATTGGAGGTGCTTCCTTTAGCTCCCTTCTTGTCGTGAGACGAGGTTGGCCAACCAAGGAATGAAACTCTGGGCTGGTTGGACTAGTGTTCTTCGTATGTCCAAGCGCAGCATGCACTAGAATCTGCAGGCCTAGGCTCACTCTCAGCTATTTCTTGCCTCTCAGAGCGCATCAGCAACCCTGGCTACACCTTCCTTACCTCTTCCATGAACAGGAACATTTCCCCAAAATGCAGCCCCTTTTCAATATAATCCACACTTGCCTAGTCATGTCTGCTGGTGGCACCCATTATCAGACCTTTGCAGGAACACCTTGTGCAAGTGCTAGCTTTGGTACAATTGAATATTACATTGATGCATATAAAGATCCTGAGGGATATTGACAGGATGGATGTTTCTTCCTGTGGGAAAATCTAGAACTAAGGTTCACTGTTTAAAAATAAGGGGTCGCTTCAGGGATATGGGTTAGCGACATGGCTGGATTCCTCAGGCTTGAGAAAATTAACTTTACCCTGAGAGGACCAATGTTAAGAGTTCGTTTGGAGGTGGCAGCCATTTATCGACTTCTTCGGGGAAAATTAAACTGTTAGCCAGATTCAATAAGGTTGGGGAGGGGGCGGTTAGGGAGTAAGGAAGGCAGGAGGAGTTAGGTTAGTTTTGTCTAGCTTAGGCGGGAACAATGAGAGAAGGAGGGGGTGTTCCACACTGAATTATGTTTACATTTGTATTTGTATCTTTTGTTGTTATAAAACCATAAATGACTTAATAAAATGTTTGTTTAAAAAAAACAATAAGGGGTCGCTCATTTAAGACGGAGATGAGGCCGCCGCCCCAATTTGTTAGTGCCTACGCAGGTCAGAGAGGAGCTTCTCAACTATTTTGCCAGTCCCATCATGTCCAGTCATGACATGGCAGGACCAACGGAAAGTTGGGGAACGAACTTTGCTTTGCGTCAGATCCATGTATGCTTCCCTGCCCATGCCTAAAGCTCAATTTGGATGATAAAAAAAAACAAGCTAATTAGATGGGGTAGATGCAAATGTGACTCACATCACTTGAGTACAGATTTCTTGAGTACGGCAGCACAAGTGAACAGCACTGTGGCTTCACAGCGCCAGGTCCCAGGTTCGATTCCCCGCTGGGTCACTATCTGATCAGAGTATGCACGTTCTCCCCGTGTCTGCGTGGGTTTCCTCCGGGAGCTCCGGTTTCCTCCCGCAGTCCAAAGACGTGTAGGATAGGTAGATTGGCCATGACAAATTGCCCTTAGTGACCAAAAAGGTGAGATGGGGTTATTGGGTTACGGGGATAGGGTGGAAGTGTGAGCTTAAGTGGGTCAGTGCAGATACGATGGGCCGAATGGCCTCCTTCTGTACTGTATGTTCTAACCTGAGAATGAAGTAAAGTGGTAACAATCACAGATGAGCTGCATTTCAGCCAATCTTGGTGCAGGATTGGGGGGGGGGAAACAGTTGCAGAGAAGTAGGAGTGAAAATTGAGAACATAGCATAGGCCAGGAAAACAGAGGGAAAGCTGATGTGATTGATGGCAGATGAAGTAAAAGTTCTTTCCAACTGACAGAGCAATCAAGCGGACACGTAATTGTTTTTTGAGCTGTGAAGTTGCTGTGTATTTCTATTGCTGGACATGAAAGCACACGGTTTCTGTTTGCTAGAATGGAATTCTGCAAGAGCCTGTGCTAAAGAAACAAAAGTTAAATGATACACTTCTAACTTAGCAGGCCAATCAGTCCATAAATTGCCAGTTGAGCAAGCTTTACTTATTGTGAACTATATCGTAAAACTTTACTATTAACAGGCAGGGCATCGCATTGAGGAAGCCATGATTATATATAAATATTGTTGAAAAATTCATTACTCTTCATGCTTTAAACTGTCAAAAGTATAAAAAAGAGAAGGAAGAAGGACATTCGTTTAATGTTGATTAATTCAGGTATACTAGACAAAATTTACGAGCACCTCCGAATCTGCAAATTCCCCTCATCAAATAGCAATTAAGCTCTTGATTGATCAGACAACAATTCAACTTTGTTTTCTTAAAGGAACAAACTAGCTCTCAAGATTAATGACGCATTAATTTCCAAAGAAAATGTAACAAATGTTGTGTCAAAATCTCAATGAGCAATTAGTATTAATCAAAGAGGAATAAACAAACCTTTTTGCCCATTTCCTGTTTATTCTTTCATGGGATGTGGGCGTCGCTGGCAAAGCCAGTATTTGTCGGCCATCCCTAATTGGCCTTGAACTGAATGGCTTGCTAGGCTATTTCAGAGGGCAGTTAAGAATTGACCAGATTACTGTGCATCTGGAGTCCCATACAAGAACATAAGAACAAAAGAACTAGGAGCAGGAGTAGGCCATCTGACCCCTCGAGCCTGCTCCACCATTCAATGAGATAATGGCTGATCTTTTGTGGACTCAGCTCTACATTCCAGCCCGAACACCAAAACCCTTAATCCCTTTATTCTTCAAAAAAACTATCTATCTTTACCTTAAAAACATTTAATGAAGGAGCCTCAACTGCTTCACTGGGCAAGGAATTCCATAGATTCACAACCCTTTGGGTGAAGCAGTTCCTCCTAAACTCAGTCCTAAATCTACTTCCCCTTATTTTGAGGCTATGCCCCCTAGTTCTGCTTTCAGCCACCAGTGGAAACAACCTGTCCGCATCTATCCTATCTATTCCCTTCATAATTTATATTTTTCTATAAGATCCCCCCTCATCCTTCTAAATTCCAACGAGTACAGTCCCAGTCTACTCAACGTCTCCTCGTAATCCAACCACTTCAGCTCTGGGATTAACCTCGTGAATCTTCTCTGCACACCCTCTAGTGCCAGTACGTCCTTTCTCAGGTAAGGAGACCTAAACTGAACACAATACTCCAGGTGCAGCCTCACTAACACCTTATATAATTGCAGCATAACCTCCCTAGTCTTAAATTCCATCCCTCTAGCAATGAAGGACAACATTCCATTTGCCTTCTTAATCACCTGTTGCACCTGTAAACCAACTTTTTGCACTCATGCACTAGCACACCCAGGTCTCTCTGCACAGCAGCATGTTTTAATATTTTGCCATTTAAATAATAATCCCTTTTGCTGTTATTCCTACCAAAATGGATAACCTCACATTTGTCAACATTGTATTCCACCTGCCAGACCCTAGCCCATTCACTTAACCTATCCAAATCCTTCTGCAGACCTCCGGTATCCTCTGCACTTTTTGCTTTACCACTCATCTTAGTGTCATCTGCAAACTTGGACACATTGCCCTTGGTCCCCAACTCCAAATCATCTACGTAAATTGTGGACAATTGTGAGCCCAACACTGATCCCTGAGGGACACGACTAGCTACTGATTGCCAACCAGAGAAACACCCATTAATCCCACTCTTTGCTTTCTATTAATTATAGTACAGATTAGGCAAATATGGCAGATTGCCTTCCCTAAATATGCATAATTGAGCCAGATGGGTTCTTACCACAATCAGTGGTGATTGTCACGGTCACCATTACGGAGATGAGCTTTATATTCCAGATTGCCTTGGTGGGATTTGAACCATGTCTCCAGAGCATTAGCTTGGTCCTCTGGAATAATAATCCGGTGACATTACCACTGCACCCAGGTGCAGAGACACTGGAGCATTTCATTTGGGATGTACTAATCTTGCCCAAGGTGCATAAAATCGTGGAAGTGATTTCTCAAACCAATCCAATTCAATCTGTCAATATCCTTTGGTTACTATTGACCAGAAACTGAACAGGACTAGCCATATAAATTCTGTGGCTACAAGAGCAGGTCAGAGGCTAGGAGTCCTGTGGCTAGAAACTCACCCCCTGACTCTCCAAAGCCTCTCCACAATCTACAAGGCACAAGTTGGGAGTGTGATAGAATACTCTCCCCTTGCCTGGATGAGCGAAGATCCAACAACACTGAAGAAGCTCGACACCATCCAGGACACTGTAGCCCGCTTGATAGGCATCCCTTTCACCACCTTAAACATTCACAATCTCGACTACCGAAGCACAGTAGCAGCCACGTGTACCATCTATAAGTTGCACTGAAGCAACTCAAGGCTCCTTAGACAACATCTTCCAAACCCATGAACACTACCATCTAGAAGGTACTGGGCAGGTCAGGGTCACTGATTGAAATAGAATTTTCATATTTCAGGGTATGTTGTGCATTCTTCCCCACAGATAGTACTCAGATTTCAAATCCCGTCAATTAATTTCTTTTTGAGGCAATAGAATATCCTCAGGTTTGGTACCAAAAGGCATCAAGGTGAAAGGTGGTTGAAATGTTAACTAAGAATTGTGTTCTTCATAGATGTAATAAGCAATTGCATAACTCACTTTCTAACAGCACTGTGAGTGTGCCTTCGCCACATGGACTGCAGTGGTTGAAAAGGCAACCCACCACCTTCTCAAGGGCAATTAGGAATGGAAATAAATGCTGGCCCAGCAAGCAATGCCCACATCTCATGAATGAATTAAGAAAGTCCAAACATCTCACATCTATCCATGTAACTGAACTGGAAAATTCTCCTGAATCTTTTTATGCGGTCGGCACGTTGGCACAGTGATTAGCACTGTTGCCTCACAGTTCCAGGACCCAGGTTCAATTCTGGCTTCTGTGTGTGACTGTCTGTGTGGAGTTTGCACGTTCTCCCCGTGTCTGCGTGGGTTTCCTCCGGGCGCACCGGTTTCCTCCCACAGTCCAAAGATGTGCAGGTTAGGTGGATTGGCCACGCTAAATTGCCCCATAGTATTCAAAAGGTTCGGTCGGGTTTCTAGGTTGCACTTAAGTAGGGTGCTCTTTCCAAGGGCTGGTGCAAAGTAGATGGGCTGAATGGTCTCCTTCTCTCAGCCGCAATTGGAATGTAGCGTTCACTTCTGGTCGCCATACTACCAGAAGGTTGTGGAGGCTTTGGAGAGGGTACAGAAAATATTTACTAGGATGTTGCCTGGTATGGAGGGCATTAAATATGAGAAGAGACTGGAGAAGCTTGGTTTGTTCTCACTGGAATGACAGAGGTTGAGGGGCGTCCTGTTAGAAGTCTACAAGATTATGAGGGGCATAGACAGAGTGGATAGTCAGAAGCTTTGTCCCAGGGTGGAAGAGTCAATTACTTGGGGGAATAGATTTAAGGTGCGAGGGGCAAGGTTTAAATGAGATGTACAAGGCAAGGTTTTTTACACAGAAGGTAGTGGGAGCCTGTAACTCGCTGCCGGGGGAAGTAGTGGAAGCAGATATGATAGTGACTTTTAAGGGGTGTCTTGACAAACTCAAGAATAGGATGGGAATAGAGGGAAGTGGTCCCTGGAAGAGTAGTGGGCTTTAGCTCAGATGGGCAGCATGCAGGCTTGGAGGGCCGAAGGACCTGTTCCTGTGCTGTAATTGTCTTTTTTCTTTGTTCTCCACACAGAACGCTTTCAGAAAGACCATGGCTGATTCTACCTCAATCCCACTTCCCTGCTTGATCCCCATATCCTTTGATTCCCATAGAGTCAAGAAATCTATCAATCTCAATCTTGCATGTAGTTACAGGAAGAGGAGGATGTCGAGGAGTTAAGGGAGGGAATTCCTCAACCCAGGGGACAGCTGAAGGCCTGGCTACCCTCAGAGGTGACAGAAACTGTGGAAACATGGATGCCCAGAATTGGAGGAAAGAAGAGTTCTGATGGGATTGTAGAACTGGAAAATGGCTCCATATATAGGGAGGAGCGAGGCAGTGGATGATGTTGGACACAAGGATGGAAGAATTTGGCCTGAATTGTTGCTGGTTCCAGACCTTCAAATGAAACACAGAAGTTCTTTATGGCAGATTACACAACTGAGGCTGCCCAGAGGAAGGAGAAGAAACCGAGTGAGGAATCATAACAAGTTTCACCCACTGCTCACTTACTCATGATAATCCAAGTCACATGAGTGCCAGCGGCAGATTATTTGGATTGGCTTCCACCAGGGCCCTTGATCCTGCCTGACATTCCGTCCCACAATAAACCCAATTAATTTCAACACAGCAATTTACCATCCAAGTATCTTCAATTTTCTATAAAAAGCCACTTTTTCCAAACATGCACTGTTGGCTCAGAAGCGGTGCACACCAGGACATCGAAGCAATTTCCCGCAATGTCCAGATATGAGCGAATCTCCTCACACAGATCACACATTGGGAAATTCAGCTTCAAAGACTAGGGGAAGGCAGTGGAAGTCCCAGTTTTGGTGATCCTCCCATAAGCCCTGAAAGAAATTGCTGTTAGGTGAACTGGACATTCTGAATTCTCCCTCAGTGAACCTGAACAGGCGCCGGAGCGTGGCAACTAGGGAATTTTCACAATAACGTCCTAGCCGTGTTACTGTAAGCCTACTTGTGACACTAATAATTATTATTATTAAGTAACAATAAATCACTTTCTTTAGTTGCAGTTGGCTTTAAATGGGCTGTTCAATTCCAACTCTGCAATATTGACCATCTCTATCCCTGCCTCCGCCCATCTTCTGCTGAAACTCTTATCCGTAAGTTTGTTACCTCCAGATTTGACTGCCCCAATGCCCGTACAGAATGATACATCAAAGAAAGAGGTCATTCAACCTATTGGGCCTATGCTGGGTCTTTAAAAGAAGTATCTAATTAGCACTAATTATCTTAAATCTGCGTATTCTGGTTGTTGACTCCTCTGCCAATGGAGCGTTTCTTCTTATTTATTCTGTTAAGATCCTTTGTGATTTTGAACAAGTCTATCAAACTTCTCCTCTGCTCTCAGGATAATAGCACCAGCTTGTCTAGTTTCTCAAAGTAACACAATCACGTTGTAAAGATGCACTTTCACAAACTTCATTAGTGAACACAAAAGATATTTACTAATAAGAATTGTACAGCAGCCTCATGGCTGTAATGAACTCCCAAAACGTCTGCTTCGGAGCCTCGCTCTCCATGGGGGTCATTCAACACTCTTGAATCCCAATTGGCACAAAGGCCACCGGACCTGTACTCCGCTCTGTTGCCCTTAAAGGGACAATCACGACACTCTTCCAAAACTTTGCTTCCTGGATCCTAACTCGCACCAAGACCTTAGGCTGGATTCTCCGATTTTGAGTCTAAGTGCTGACGTCGTTGTGAAACTTGTGGTCTTTAAGCCAGGAAAGCTGGCGTCAAAAGGCACCGATTTCCCCGTTTTGCTGGGGCCTAGCAGGGAGCCATCATAGAACTCGCAGCTCTAGCTGTCGATACGACCCCCAGCATTTCCGGTTCAGAACCGTGCATGCGCACGGTGGCGGCCTGCAGTGGCCGCGCCATACTCCATGTCGGACTCAACCTGCGGACCTGGCCAAAATAGTGCCCTGCATCGGCCGCCGACACGCCCTGGACCACCTGCCCACATTGCCCCATGCCCAGATAAAGCCCCCCCCCGCCCGCCAATCAGCCCTCTGATGACTGTGGCGGCCCTGGACTGAATCGGCAGTAACCACGCGAGGATCCCAGACGGTGTGAGCATACGTCTGGCCGGTCGGCAACGGAGCATTGTGGGCAGGCCTCAGGCGATGGCTTCAGGCGGTGGATACTCGGTGCGGCGTACTCCTCGAGTTCACCGCGGAATTGTCAGAGGGCGGAGAATCGCAAATCCGGCACCCCTCCTGATTTCGGAACCAAAACAGGTTCTCCGCCCCGTTGCCGAATGCGATTTAGGCATCGAGGAGCGGAGAATCCAGCCTCTTGTCTTCCATTTTCCTTGTGTTTGCTGACCCATATCAACTCCTTTTTTTATTAGATTTAGAGTACCCAATTATTTTTTTCCAATTAAGGGGCAATTTAGCGTGGCCAATCCACCTACCTTGCACATCATTGGGTTGTGGGGGTGAAACCCACGCAGACACGGGAGAATGTGCAAACTCCACACGGACAGTGACCCAGGGCCGGGATGCGAACCAAGGTCCTCAGCGCCTCAGTCCCAGTGCTAACCACTGCGCTGCATGCCACCCTGACCCATATTACCTCCTGATCCAGCAACGGCACAAAAGTAAAATTCTCATATCTTTGTGTTCAGATTCCTCCATTGTCTTATTCCTCTCAATCTCTGCAACCTCCTTCACTGTCAACTCTGCGTTCGTCCAATCCTTGCTTCTTACACATTCCCGATTTCCTTTCTGCCACTATTGCTCACTTGTGCCTTCAGCTGCCTGGACCGTACTCTCCACAATTCTCTCCCTAAAGTTTTTCACCTTTTACCCTATCTCCTTAAAGCCTGCATCTTTGACCAAGCTTTTGGTGACCTGTCCTAACACTTCCTGATAACACTCTCAGCATGTTTTTTTGTATCCAAGTTGTTGTTAGCTTTGCTATCATATCAGATCAGACATGATCTCAGTCACAATCTCATTGAAAGATGGAGCAGACTCGATGGGCCGAATGGCCTACTTCTGCCCGTATGTCATATGGTTCTAAGGGTGTGGGGGAATTGACAAGGGGAAAAGGAGTTACCTCCCGTGTGGAGAGAGGGGTGATCAGGTCGAGGATTAACCCCAGGTTTCTGGATGCCAACTAGGTCAGCACTGGCAGAGGGCAACTAGCTTGCAGTGCTCAAGGAGAGAAATGGATACATAGGGATTAGGACAGTGGAAAAAAAACTCATGCACAAAGATATTGAGAGAAAAAGAAATTGCTAAATGTGATAAATGGATCCCAAACCAGATGGTAACTTATTAAATCTAGACGCAAATTATTTTCTTGATGGTTGGTTTATTTACAGGATGCAGCTTAATACATGTCTGTCTGCCTCCTACCCACTGGCCCAGAGTGCCAGCAGTCTCTCTTTAGAAGTGCCCCAAGTGCATAATAAAATATCGCCTTTACCTGTGAATCTTAACAATTTAATTAACATACCATTACCAGAAGGTATGTTTTTGTTATCTTGTAGTTTCTGGATGAGAGTTATCATCAGTCAAGCATTTACAAACCTGCAGCTCTGGCTGAACCATGTGAAATATGAGCTCAAAGCCTACATCTTGTGATGTTCTCCTGATGTCACTCCCAGTCTGGTGCCCCCAAGCATGAAGCACCACTCACTGTTCAACCAGTAGGAAGGGGCATCTATAGGCTTCTTACCTGACCAATGGCCGGAGCTGATGCCAGATCTGTCAGTGCAGGTTTCGCTAACTGGTTTGAAGACTGTCTCCCATCCCCCAGTGGAGTAGCGCCAGTTCTGAGACTCCAAGATGAGTGTGCGCTGGGTTCCGTACGCAATCATGAAGCAGTAGACGACGTGATGCAGCTGACAACCATAACCACAGCCCTTGTTGATATTACACACCAACTTCTTGGCTTTGCTGCAGTCCTTGGGGTTCTGTGAACAGACAGCGAAAAGGAGCAATTTAACGGATAGAATTTACAATTAGACAAACTTGACAGTGCAGCTTTCCCTCCTTGAGTGCACTGGAAAGGTTCCCTATGCACATTCAACAACATTGATTTACAGAGCAGTTTAACATTGAAAAACATCCTGAAGGCACTTCATAGGAGTGTTACCAAACAAAATTAGACACCGAGCTACAGAGAATAATTTTAGGGCAAGTGGATTTAGGGGGGGTCAAAGAATTAGGGTCTATCGAGTTCCTCAAGAACGTAAGTACAACAGAAATAGGAGAAGGAGTAGGCCACATGTTACTCTTGAGCCTTTCAATAAGATCACAGTTTAAAAAAAATAAATTTAGAGTACCCAATTATTCTTTTCCAATTAAGGGGCAATTTAGCGTGGTCAATCCACCTACCCTGCACATCTTTGGGCTGTGGAGGTGAAATCCACGCAGACACGGGGAGAGCGTGCAAACTCCACACGGACAATTACCTAGGGCCAGATTCAAAACTGGGTCCTCAGCACCGTAGGCAACAATGCTATCAATAAGATCACAGTTGATGCTAAGCCTCAACTCAACTTTCCTGCAAGATCCTGATATCCCTTCAATCCTTTGGGAGTCCAAAAATCAATCAATCTCCATATACAATTACAGGAGGAGTAAGAGGTTGAGACATTTAAGTGGTGGGAATGCTACAACTTAGGGCCAAGCACCTGAAAGCATGACTGTCATGAAGCAAACTAAGGACCCGCAAGAATGGAGGAAAGCCGCGCTCTCGGAGGGTTGTAGGAATGGAGAATGTGCCAGATGTAGCGTGGGGCAAGGAGGTCGGACGCAGGGGTGAAAATTTGGCATGAATTACTGCAGCTTTTGGTCTTTCCAATGAAACATAAAAGACACTGTCTGTTAGAAACAAGTTCCAATGGTGCAAGACTACAGGAATTAAAAGATGCACCAAATATGTGAGGCCCGATTTTACAGTCACGACGTAGCGAGGGCAGGGCCTGAGGATGTGGTAAGCTGTTGAAAACTCCATCGAATTTGGCAGGAGTGGAAAATCCTGCTGGTGGAAGGGGTTGTACCACTCCAGCCATGATAAAATATCAGATGCTGTGGTCTCACTGATGAGTTCATGAATCGGAACAGTGCGGAGAGTGTTTAGAATCCACGAGGAAGGCACGGCGTGGTTGAGGGAATGGGACAGCTGGCAAAGTGTATGTTTACCCAGTTCTGTACATTGGGCAAAATCACTTGAAACCTGTCTTGGAAAAGACAGTAAGGAGAGCAAGAGGATAAAACAGTTCCCTGAAATTGGACATGAAAAATAATTTAGAAGGACAAAATGTATCATCATTCCTGCACCAACTATAAACACAGAACCAGCGGGAGGGATTTTCTGCACCCCCACGTCATGTTTCATGGCCACTAGCAATGGGGCTCCCTGTTCCATGCACTCTCGCCATCGGGAAACACGCGGTGGGGGTCTGCTGTCAGCAGGCCTGGAAGGTACTATCAGCGGTAATGGCCAGAGAATTTCAGCCATTGAGTCAGCAAGGGTAGACAATGGTGTGGTGGTAATTTCACTGGACTACTAGTCCAGAAGCCCAAGCTAATGGTCTGGGGACAGCAATTTGAATTCAATTAATAAATGTGGAGCATTAAACTAATCTCAATGATGCTGGCCATGACAATGATTGTTGCAAAAACCCATCTGGTTCACTGGTGTTCTTTAGGGTTCTGAAATCTGCCTTCCTAACTTGGTCTGGCCTACGTGTGACTCCAGACACAGCCATGTGATTCTTAATTGTCCTCTGAAATGGCCCAGCAAGCCACTCAGTTCAAGGGTTATTAGGGTTAGGGTTGGGGTTAGGGTCTGGCCTGGTCAGTGACACCCACACGTAAAAACCTGTTTAAAGGTCTGGGTCTGGCATCAGAAAAAAAATCAAGAACAATCTTTGTGACGTACGATGCTGTACAGACGAGTGTATATGATAGCTGAAATCTTTTGATATTAATCCATCTCAATAATCCGGCTTCTGTTGTTACGGAGGTGGGCAAGAATTCAGCTTTGACTACGGCAGCAGCACAGTGGCCTTGCAAAGACTGGGAATGGGGGGAATTGAAAACATTTGACAATACCCAACAGTAATTTAAAAAAGATATCCCCTGGATGGCATGGTGGCGCCTTTTGCACTGCTGCCACATGGCAGCGAGGACCTGGGTTTGATCCTGGCCTCGATCCTGGCCCCGGGTCCGTGTGGAGTTTGCACATTCTCCCCGTGTCTGTGTGGGTCTCGCCCTCACAACCCAAAGATGTGCAGGGTAGGTGGATTGGCCACTCTAAATTGCCCCTTAATAGGAAAAAAAATAATTGGGTACTTTAAATTAAAAACAAATCCCTTGTGATTAATATTGGCTAAAATGTTCTGTCCACGTTATCAGCGGGGATTTTCCAGTGTTGCTGAAAGTGAATGGAGTTTTGGCTGGAGCGCCAAATGTTCCAGTCTTGCTCGCAATGGGTTTTGCTATGATGAGACTGGACGATCCTGTCCATTGTGTGAAACGGTAAACAATTCAACATAGTACACAAATTAAAGATGTAGATGTCTTTAATGAACCAGGTTTTAAGGAAAGGGAAAATTCCAAAGTTGCTTTGATTTTGTTGCATAAATGATCTGGAGTTCATTAGAATAAAAATAACAAAAGATGCAAAGCCGCCAACCAAGAAGATGCCACATGGAAGGAACTACATACATACGGAATACATTTTAATAAATTGGGATTCTCAGCACAGACACAAACAAATAGCTTCCTTCTGTGCCATCCATTTCTCTGATTCTTTGGTGCCGGTACGTGCCCGGAATATCAAATCCCAAAGTAATTTGGAGTTTTTCAGAGACCAACATTGTTCATTTATTTTATTTATTTATTTTTTTATAAATTTAGATTACCCAATTATTTTTTCCAATTAAGGGGCAATTTAGTGTGGCCAATCCACCTAATCTGCACATTTTTGGGTTGTGGGGGTGAAACCCACGCAGACACGGGGAGAATGTGCAAACTCCACACGGACAGTGACCCAGAGTCGGGATCGAACCTGGGACCTCAGCGCCGTGAGGCAGCTGTGCTAACCACTAGGCCACCGTGCTGCCCTAACATTGTTCATTTATAAATATACTGATGAATAAAGCATAAATCCTCGATTTGTAAACTGTCAATGTCAATAGAGGTTTGAGCGGCTCAACGTATCTGGCATGGGAAAGATGCTGCGACGGGGCCAGGAAGACTTGACCTTAAGGACAACATTTAACCATCCCGGTTTTGTTTTCAATTTTAATCTCAACCGATGGATAATGATTGTCTAATCAGAAGAATTTTCTACAATAAATTACTGGGTCCAGTGTTGGGGAATTAACTTGCATGGGGTGAGGGGTTGGGTTAAATTCCAATTCGAACCTTTATTGGTGGTATAACATGGATGAGATTGGACTGACTACCCTTCAGAGGCTGTCTGATTTTCTGTCCTATTGAAGTCAATTGAATGCGACATTCAGTCCCCAAGATACCTGTCTCATTCCAGAATACATTTTAATAAACAGGACTTGACTTATTCATTCACTGTAAATCTGTGACCCTGCCGCTCGCTTCTGCATGGCACAAACACCCTCTATTAAAGCAAAGCCTCTGACTCACTCCGAGCACCGTCCTGGGCAATTTTAGTATTAAATAAACATATTAGCTAAAAACAATGGCAAAATTAAAACAGTGCCTGGGTGACGTCTGTCAGAAGCAATTATCCTTCATCCTCCTTACATCTGCTCGACCGGAAGAGAACAATGGGCCTTGCTTCCATTGGTTCAACATCACAGAATGTTAACTAGTTATTTATTGTCATCATGAATATAGCGCACGATTACTCAAATTGAAACACTTAACTCTCCATGACATCTTCTTTCAGTCCATCTTAGTCAAAATGTTGCCGATTTGATGAGACCGCATTTGACTTATTCAGTGACAATATATCAGTGGCATTATATCACATAAGACCCGTATAAAGTATTAGGGAGCAACATGACAGTTGGCTCATTTGCACTTACTAAGAGGAGTGCGGCAATGCTGTGAAATCCAATAGTTCCATTATCTTCAGTCACTATCAGCGCTAAAGGTTCTCAAGTCACATCCCTCTGCTGCCAGCAGGACTTGAGATAAGACGCATTTTATCCAAATAATAGTTATGAGGAATTAGAGCCTCAGCAAAGGACATTATAGTTCTTTATCAATGTACTCCTTTAAAAATAGTTTGATAGAGGCACAACTGAAACAGCAAGATTTTTGTTTTCCTTAATTCTTTCATGGGTTGTGGGCATCGTTGGCAAAGGCAGCATTTGATGCCCATCCTAAATTGCCCTTGAACTGAATGGTTTGTTTCACCATTTCAGAGGTCAGTTAATAGTCAGCAACATTACTGTGAGTCTGAAGTTACATGTAGGTCAGACCAGGAAAGGATAGCAGATTTCCTTCCCTAAAGGACATTAGTGGACTTTCCGTTAAATCATGCCCAACAATACCAACTGTTTGCTCGACTTGTAATTAGTTGTCTGGAGATTTTCTCTAAGCTTTTGAATTAGAAAACAAAGCCAGAAAGAAAAAAGTTAAATGAATTAATCTCAAGCAATATTTAAAAGTTGACGGAAAGCTTCGCCACACTTGTTAAAAGTTAATTTTTCAATGCTGGACACATTGTAATTAAGACTCAGCAGGAAGTTCAAAAAGCTATTTGAACCTAGGAGAAGCTCTCGCTTTTTACGATGTGTTTAGTCCGTATTTATGGTCAGTATTTTTCCTGTGGATTTCTGAACTCTATGCCATTTCCTGAAATGAATCAGAAACTGCACTGTGGGCAGCACTGTGGCGCAGTGGTTAGCACTGCTGCCTCACAGCGTAGAGGACCTGGGTTCGATCTCGGGCCCGGGTCACTGTCCATGTGGAGTTTGCACATTCTCCCCATGTCTGCGTGGGTCTCACTGTCACAACCTAAAGATGTGCAGTGTAGGTGGATTGGCAATGCTAAATTGCCCCTTAATTGGGAAAAAAAAATGGGGTTCTCTAAATTTATTTTTAAAAAAAGAAACTGCACCATGTTAGAAACAATCACTTAATGTGATTTTACCCGACTGGACAATTAGTGGCCAGAGGACAGGCTAATCATCCAATTAAGAACAATGGATGGGCTCTAGAGGCGAAAGGGCCAAAGGCTTTCCACCTTGAAAAGGGCAGCAAGTTGCAATGGATCTTATTGATATACAGAGCAGGCTTGAGGGACAAAGTGACCAATGCCGGCTCCTATTTCTTTTGACTTAAGAGAAGTGAAGTAGAAGGTGATGCAAAATGGAGGTGCCTTGTCTCCAACTTGCTTCAAATTTAAATATAAAAAGGAGGCTTTTGAAGCCTGATCACATTGTTCTTCTGCCTGCGAGGGAACCCCCAAGCAATTAAACAGGCCTCTGCTGCCGTAGGGAACCTGGACTGGAGAGTCAAGGACATCCTTCTCTAATTGGCCTGGCGTGGCTGTTAACCACCTGGATTGACGACCCCACCCATCCCGCAACTCCTCCATTCAGTATCTGTGAAAGAGGCTTGAAGGCAGGATGGAACTGGGAAACGGGTATGTGCTGATTTTAGTGCGCATCTGCATTTGGCCCCAACTCCAGCGTGGCCTACAAATATAACCAAATGGCATCAGTATCTGAACTTAGATTGTTCAACACATCTTGGATGCCAGTCGGCAAGCTGCTATTCCCATGCAGCTTATAGAGGGTTAGTGAGAGTTGGACAGTGTAGCATGTTAAAAATTCAATTGTGCATTTTGTCCACTTGATGCTACCATACACACACACCAGCAGAGGGTGTCTGCTGGAAGATATAATAAAGGATCTTTCTTTTTTAACAACATCTGCAGTTCTCATTCTAAATGCGACTAGTTGAATATGTATATATATTTAATTTAGAGTACCTAATTCTCTTTTTCCAATTAAGGAGCAATTTATCGTAACCAATCTACCAACCATGCACACCTTGGGCTGTGGGGGGAGGAGACCCACGCAGACACGGGGAGAATGTGCAAAACCCGCATGGACAGTCACCCGGGGACGGATTGAACCCGGGTTCTCGGCTCCGTAAGGCAGTAATGCTAACCACTACGCCCCTGAGTTGCCCCGGACAAGTTGAATATATAACTGTTTCCAAGCACTTAATGAACTGCAACTTTTAGATTTTCACGTTTACCAGTGCTCACCGGAGGTTACAGTCCAAATTGTGCATAAATAACGGTGAGTGCCAATTCACTTCACCCTAATTTTCACATTGTATTTCAACCCAAAACCTCAACTGATGCTACAGTGCGGAAGGAACACTGTACTGGTGGGGATGCCAATTTTTGGATGAGAAATTATAGCAAGGTTATGCAGACATTCATTTAACACAAGTAAAAGCTCCCCTACCAATTTATGAAAAAGAGTGAATATTTATCCCAACATCCAGGCCCATATTTGTTCCTCAACCAACATCAGCAAAGTAATTTTGTTTGTCATTTATCTAATTGTCATTTGTGAGTTCCTAAGTGGCTGTTGTGTTTTCTTATGTTACAACAGTGGCTTCAAAAGTAGCTAATTAGTTGTGAAGAACAGCGAGACATCCTGAGTTCTTGGAAGGGGTTATATAAATGCATGCTCTTTCTTTCATTCCACTCATTTTTTTTTAAGATATCACCTCTGATGAACTGTGTTGCTGTCAGAATTCATGATTGGCAATATTTCAGCTATTGCCTCTCTGCAAGAGAACAAAATGTGAGGATAAGGTGCCGCCAATTGAATTCACAGCCCAAGTTCAAATTCAGAACTGCCTGATCACAGCCGTGGATCCTTTAAAACATAGGGTTCTGTTGGCATCTTCTGAATAATATGACTGGTGCTTTGACAAATTATTTACAATAGCCAGCTCTTAAACAAATGGGCAAACGTTAAAAGCATGAAAATTTAACTTTTGCATTTCCAATTTCTCCTTACTACATCACAGAAACTCATTGAATTATTGCTTTCGGATGCAATGTGCATCCCCCCCTCACACCGCTACCACCACCACGTAATTCTGTACAGTTTTAACAAATGTCTCTTTTTCTTTCTGCTCCATCTCACTTGCTGCCTCGGCCAACTCTGGCTAATTTAAGAGATATAGGCAAGAGATCGAGGCAAACAAGAAACACATATCCGCTTTAGATTTGTGCCAAATGCCAGTATCCGCCATGTACAATCACTAGGGGTTAGATACAATGATATCACTTTGCCAGTATCATGCCTTCAGAATATGATTTTTATTTGTCTACCATTAGATTATTAGTGTTTCTTACTAATTAATATTCTTAGAGCTCCTGTTCTTGACTGTGTGGAGTCTGCACGTTCTCCCCGTGTCTGTGTGGGTTTCCTCCGGGTGCTCCGGTTTCCTCCCACAAGTCCTGAAAGACGTGCTTGTTAGGTGAATTGTACATTCTGAATTCTCCCTCTGTATACCCGAACAGGCACTGGAATGTGGCGACTAGGGGCTTTTCACAGTAACTTCATTGCAGTGTTAATGTAAGCCTACTGGTGACAATAAAGATTATTATTATTATAAATCACAAAATTTCTACTTTTTCACTCTTAAACAGAATAATAAATGATTCATTGGTACTCGGGTATCTGATCTTAGGGGCATTGCTCTAGTGGTGTGAAGAGTCCCATTACAAATTAATTGAACAGTGATTCTTTTGATGACACAAAAAACATCTCTTCATTGTGCATTTTACAATTCAGCAAGTGCACCAAAAGGAGCAATTATGCTGCATTTGAAAGATGTCCTTGCTGCAACCAAACTTTCTCCCACAAAACATTAGCCTTTGATGAGGCACACTGACATTTACTCATCAAAATCTTGAATAATAATGTCTCTGACCATTGCTAGGATGAGACACAAAATTGAACAAGCTTTCTGTGCTCGCCGCAGCATTTCCCTCCAGCACAGCTCTTAGATGCTCTCAGACACTGAGAAAAGGCCATTCCATTAGAAACCTTTGGGCTAAAAATAATTTATCCCCTACAGACCTGAAAAGTTGCAGAGGCTTTGAAGTTTCTATTTGTTCCCACAGTAACTACTTCTCTCTCATGCAATGTGCAAGAAGAAGCCACACTTCAGCACTGTTTTACCCCACAGCCAACTGGATTCGCCAAACAATTTGGTGAACTCAGAACTCAACTCAGATTTTTCCACTGACTACTGCCTCGTTTAGCTTGACTGCCAATGACTGAACGTGGGAAGTGACTTTATTCTCAGCTCCCACAATATCATCGCAAGCTAAAGAAAAGCACGTGATAGCTTGTCTAAATTCAGAACTTCTGCCTATTGAGATATTGAACAAACTTATGATTGAAGCTATTAAACATCATTGTATGCAGCTCTGCCACATCCTTGGCATCCTAATATAATTCTTTCCAAATGTATTCTTGGCCTGTGGGTATCAGTGGTATCGACAGCTTTCATTACCAAACTTTAGTTGCCCTGGAAGAGATGATGGTGAGGGACCTCTTTGCACCGTTGCAGTGTGGCAAGGTGCTCACACTATGCAGTTTGAGAGCAGATTCTAGGACGATCACCGAGTGACAATGAAGGAATAGCAATGTTGCCAAATGAAGATAGTGTGTGACTTAGGAGGAGAACTTGCAGGTGGTGTTGTTCCCATGTGTCTGCTGCCCTTGTCCTTCCAGATGCGAGAGACCACAGGTTTAGAAGATGCTGCTGAAGAGGCCTTGACAAATCAATCAAGATCATCTTGTAAATGGTATGGTATGCCAGTGATGGGTGGGTGAGTAGATAAAATGCGCATCAAGTGGACCGCTTTGTCTTGGATGGTACCAAGCTCCAGTTTGCAGATGTGCTCATCCAGGCGAGTGGGGATTATTCCATCACACTTCTGACTTGTGCATTTTATACCGTGGAGCAGAATTTGGAGTGGAGGTGAGCCAGTTGCCACAGAAACCAAAACTCTAGTGGCTGTAGCATTCAGATGGCTGATCAAGTTACGTTTCTGGTTCATTAACACCCAGGATGTTGATGGTCAGCGACCCAGTGATGGTAACACCGTGGAATGGCAAAAGAAGTTACTCATAGAATCACTAGAATGCAGGAGGAGGCCATTCGGCCCATCGGGTCTGCATCGACTCTTCAAAAGCGCACCCTACCTAGACCCATGATCCCACCCTATCCCAGTAACCCCACCTAAACCTTTGGACACTAAAGGACAATTTAGCATGCTCAATTTACCTAACCTGCACATCTTTGGACTATGGGAGGAAACCAGAGCACCCGGAGGAAACCCACGCAGACACGGGGAGAATGTGCAAACTCCACAGTCACCCAAGTTTGTAACTGAACCCAGGTCCCTAGCAATTTGAGGCAGCAGTGCTAACCACTCTGCCACCCCTCTTGTTGGTGATGGTCATTGTCTGGCACTTGTGTGATGAGAATATAACTCGGCAATTATAAGCTGGGGCTGGATTTGTCTTGTCGTTGTTAGGGCTTGCGTGTGATTGAACTCTGCTCACCATAACATACAATTTACCCACCCTATGCTGGACCCTCTCTTTATTGTGCACACCGATGAGAAGGCAGGCAGACAATTTTGAGCCTCCATCGATGCTGCTCTATACCCTGATGATTTATGAGTGAGAACTTTAAAGATATTTTACTTTTTATCTCCATGGGATAATTCCAGATTTTACTCTTTCAAACTGAAGTTTCAATGCATTGTGCTATCAAGTTGTCCTTTAAGACACGTGTATTGTTGGCAGACGACACAGGGCTAATGTTTCAGCAAAACAGCACAACACCTGGACAGACATATTGTTACATTCATTCATGTGTGCTCTGCTGGAAGGCAGGCCCTTGGCTCATTGTCTGCTGGTGCATCACCCTGAGCCGTTTCCTTAGAATTATTTCCAGTGGTGGTTTGTTATTGCATTCCATGCTCAGGGAGAGGGTAACGAGGTTAGTCCCAAGTCCTTGGCGGCATGGTAGCACAATGGCAAGCACAGTTGCTTCACAGCTCCAGGGTCCTAGGTTCGATTCCCGGCTTGGGTCACTGTCTGTGTGGAGTTTGCACGTTCTCGTCTCTGCATGGGTTTGCTCCGGGTGCTCCGGTTTCCTCCCACAGTCCGAAGACATGCAGGTTAAGTGGATTGGCCATAGTAAATTGCCCTTAGTGACCAAAAAGGTAAGGATCGGTTATTGGGTAACGGGGATAGGGTAGAAGTGAGGACTTAAGTGGGTTGGTGCAGACTCGATGGGCTCCTTCTGCACTGTATGTTCTATGTTCTATGTAAATTCTATGATTCTACCTTAGCTGGACTGGGAATCAAACCCATGCTGCTGACATTATTCTGTACCACATTCCAGCCATCTAGCCAAATGAGCTAACTGCCCTCTCTACCACTGCCACCCCCCGCCCCCTTCCTCCACTATGTCCTTTAACTAACATGTTCATAGTATTGATGTCATAGATAAGGTAGAACATTAGAATGGGCAGCAGGAATGAAAAAAGGGAATGTAAATTCCACCGTATACATTTTTGAATGCATTTCATGGTTGTGGGACAATATTTATAGTCAAGTAAAATGCATAAACAAATTAAGTCAGGTCTTTTAGATTGCAATGTTAAACTTCAGTGTAGATGGTACCAGCTGGATATAGTTATTTTTCGCAGAACATTTTTGCTATCAGAAGAAAAAATATAATTTGGCTGAATTAAGCTACTGCTTCCACACTCGCTATTGGCTCACTATGGACATGACTAAACTTAGTTAATCGGTTGAGAGGTGAGAAATTACAAATAATAGTTTCGATATTTCACCATGCAATCCCAAGTTAATTCAGCAAAGTTTGGCGATATCAATTGCATTAAAAGTTGCATTATTCAACCCACAGATGATATTCCTAGTCTTGCAATTAACTGTGAGGCTCCGTAGAGCATTTTATCAATGGAGTCCGTACAATTCCTTTGAAATTTTACTTTTGTTTCCAATAGAGATCATTATCAAGTTTTTATACAAAGGCCTTAATCACACAGTTAAAGGCACTGGAGTGGCCTTTGAGGAACTGGTGATCCCTTTCTAGCACCGTCCCAGCAGCTTGTGCAATCTAGTGGGCTCCAGAAGTAGGGACACCTACCTTTCCTCAGCCTACACGGTTGAGAGACGTAGATACTGTGCAAGTCTGTTTCTCTAAATCCAGCTCAGGCTATACAGGCACAAAAGCAAATGGAAAAGATGGTCATATCCCTCAAGCGTACGCCATACCAGGAGGTAGTTGGTGCCAAGAGGCCAGTAAGGCACCTAGAGTCCAATTCAAGGATGCTGTCAGATAAGACATGAAAGCCCTCAATATTTTGGGCAGCACAGTTGCTTCACAGCTCCAGGATCCTAGGTTCAATTCCCAACTTGGGTCATTGTCTGTGCGGAGTCTGCACGTTCTTCCCATATCTGCGTGAGTTTCCTCCGGGTGCTCCGGTTTCCTCCCACAGTCCAAAGATGTGCAGGTTAGGTAGATTGGCATGATAAATTGCCCTTAGTGTGCAAAAAGCTTAGGTGGGGTTACTGGGTTACGGGGATAGGGTGGAGGTGTGAGCTTAGGTAGGGTGCTCTTTCCAAGGACCGGTGCAGACTTGATGGGCCTGATGGCCTCCTTCTGCACTGTAATTATTCTATGATCAATCATGACAAGTGGGAAACTCTGACTGATGATCTATACAAATGGTGACACTACTGCGGGCAGGAATTTGCAACCATCATCACTGTGTTTTCAGAATCTCCAAAGACACTGGTTCTGCAAACAAGGTATCAGCAGGGATTAGCCTGCATTGGGCAAGGGATGTTAGGAAAGAGTTAATATTCCGTAGGACTCAAATTGGAATTGGGGTTTTGACTGTTTAATAGAATGCATCAAATATAAGGGGGATACAGGTGGCACTGGTGTTGTTGGAAAAGTGATTGCTAAACACAATAAACTTGGGCATGTCAGAAGTCAAGACCTTCTTTCTAGTTCTTCTCATAGAGTTACCATTGGAGCTTAACAAGGGATACCCTCATGTGTGGTACTTAGTCTTTTCAGAATCAGCCAGTTTGGCTGTCAAAGGAAATGCAGCAGATATTCTCAAGATATTTCAGAGGCTTCATTCCCATCACAATTGCAGATGGAAGGATGCCAATCAGACAGGCCTAACACAAACCAATAATTGGCACCAGTGCCCAACTATTCCACAGCTGTATTGGTCCGTGGAAAAGGTACTACAATTTGATAGTCTCACTGGAAACCTGGTAACTACCTATGGTCACCTCAGCAGATTTGGCAAATTGCCAGTGCAATCAATGGTGCGAAGCAGCTCACTGGTCAGAAGTGGAAGTAAAGTTGGTGCGTCCTCTGCACCTCTGTGACTAGTAAAAGAGAGGGCGGAAGGAACATCAAATTTTAAGATACCAGGAGGAAAAATAATTCTTGTTCAGGCCTCTCAGTGATCATTTTAAAAACCTAACTATGAGGTTTCTGGAATGGCCTCCATTGGTTCCTTTGAGGAGTGGGATGGGGAATTTTAGTGGCAAGTGGCAGGAAGTAGATATGAGAAACAAATTTGAAATTGAATAAATTTACTGATCACTGGCTGGTAATAAGTAGAGTTCGGAGCTATTGAAGCTCACCTGGGGTCTAAGTAGAAAGCCTATCCTCAGAGATAGACAGTGGAAAGTTCAGGAAGAGAACAGCGAGATAAAATACATTAAGATGAGCAGAAACTTTGAAATATCATTCATGTAATTCTCTAGATATGAAGAGGAGCACGAGTTAAGCAGGTTAAAGAAAGAGAAAGAGAAATGGATTGGGAAAGGGAGGGAAAGAGGACGGGAGAAAAAGAGATCAGAGAGGTGACCTGCGTATGGTTCAGCGTTCAGCAGTGGGTTGTGGCCCAAGGGAGTTAGGTGGAGCAGTCAGAGTGGGAACTCCACCTCAGTAAGGTAATGGCTGCTCTGTCACACAACAGCAGTCTTCCCTTTGTCAGCGGGTTTGATATTGATGTTGGGATGGGAGCCAAGAGAACAGATGGCTGCACGTTCCTTTTTTTAAATACTGTTAAATGTAAATTCTTCCAGTTTTGATGAAGTGTTCACACTTGAAAGCATAAACTCATCTACTTTCCGCATAGACTTTGAGTGACCATTTGTACGTCTCCAGCATTTTCTATGTTTGTTTCACTTTTCCAGTAGCTATAAGATTTTTCCTTAAAGAAATAGAAACTGAAATGACCTCTTTCAACACGTTACACATGCCCTTCAGTCACAGGATCATAGAATCCCTACAATGCAGAAGGAGGCCATTCAGCCCATCTAGTCTGTACCAACCCCCTGAAAGAGCACCACACCTAGGCCTGCTCCCCTGCCCTATCCCCATAACCCAGTAACCCCACCTAACCTTTTAAGATACTAAAGGGAAATTTATCATGGCCAATCCACCTAATCTGTATATCTCTGGACTGTGGGAGGAATCCCTCACAGACAAGAGGAGAATGTGCAAACTCCACATAGACAGTCACCAAAGATTGGAATTGAATCCGGGTCCCTGGTGTTGTGAGGCAGTAGTGCCAATTACTGTGTCAACGTGCCGCCCATCAAGACCTTCAAGCCCTTCAGTCCCATCATGACTTGATTCACAACTTTCTCTCTTCATTAATTTTTTCAATGAAAGATCAATTCAGTTTTGTGAACACACATTTCTAACAATCTGTTAGTAGTCAGAATCATTCTTGGCGCTTTCAGCTTTCCCCATCCATTGTGCATTCTTCTAAACTTTTGCAGTTAATTCCCTACAATTACTAGCACCTCGAAGAGATTCCTGACATAACTGCCCAGAAGAAAACTTTGATCTGTTATGATTCCCGCTGGGATCTGATTAACTTGAATAAACAATGAATGACTCCCAAATGAAGAAATTACCAACGAGATTACACTTTGGCAACTGCTCGGCCCACGATTTCAAGAAACTGCAGAGTGTGGTGAACTCAGCCCAATGCATTAACACAAGCTTGCCAACCCTCCCATTGATTTGATCTACACCTCCCACTGCCTCAGGAAGGCAGACAGCATTGTCAGAAACCCCTTGCACCCAGGCTTTGCCCTCTTCCAGACCCTTCCATCAGGCAGAAGATGCAGAAATCTGAAGACCCTCACATCTAGATTTAGGAACAACTTCTTCACTACAGTTACCAGACTCTTCAACGAGGTGGGATTACTGGGTTACGGGGATAGGGGATGGAGGCGTGGGGTGGGGTGCTCTTTCCAAGGGCCGGTGCAGACTCGATAGGCCAAATGGCTTCCTTCTGCACTGTAAATTCTATGACTCTTCCTCGGACTGATCTATTCCTTATAAGACACTATACACAACGGTCTATGCTACTCTTGCTTATGTCATATTTGCTTTGTTATTTTGTTGATGTAACTGTGTACGTTTTTGCATTCACTGTAACTACCTAATTGTTTTTTGTCTACTGTGTACATTTCTTTGGCCGTGGAAAAATACTTTTCACTGCACTTCGGTACATGTGACAATAAATAAATCAAATCAAAATCTTAATTTAACACAAGTCGGAACCAAATCTTAATTTAACACAAGTCGGAACCAACATAAATTAACAGGCAAATGATACTTCAAATAAAAAAAGTACATTTCAATTTGAATGGTCAAAAAAGCATGGATTATTGATCCGGTTCAGGCGGAAAAAAATCTATGCCATTTTTGGGATCATTTAGTGGGTGTATCTTGGCGTCTGCAGTGCCGAGAAACACCCCAATATTCAATGGCACTTTATCATTTATTTTGGCCTCAGGAAGTTTCTCTCAGCCAAGGCCGCACTCAAGTTATTTCCTGCTGGCAAGCTCAGCAGGAAAGGCTCCTTGAAGATCAAAGTGCCATTTTGGAAGGCTGCCCCGATTTCCCACCCCTCCCCCATGTTTGCGACTTCTCCCTCTCAACCCAGCCCCCGACCTCAAGGAGACCTCCAGGAAAACCCCTCATCCCCCTCCACCTGGTAAGACCCCTTCCAGGCCCGATTCCTGGTTGTGCCAACCTGGCACCAGAGCACCCTGCCTGGCTGGCAGTATCAAGGTGCCCACATGCCAGCAGGAATGTCAGAGTGCCACCATGTGCTGTCCTTACCACTAGTGGTCACTAGCGGCCTGGGAGAACTCCTAGGTGCCATTCCAACTGGCCCATATTTGTCGAAACCAGTACTAAATGGTGCCCTGGTGAGGTCTCACAGGCACAGCCATTAGGTCCCGGATGCATCCTACAAACGCATATTTAAATTATTATTTAAATATGCTAATCTGGGTCATGCCCATGAGGGCGAGATGTAGATGGTGACATTTTGCAAAATAAGTTTCAAGCATTGCAAATCTCGCAAGAGGCCTCTCGCGAGATTCAATGGCCTTGTCCTACCACCAAGTCGGGCACGACAAGGTACGTCTTACAAAAGCAGACACACCACTCCCTGCATCAATGTGATACTACGTAGCCACACTGTTCCACAATATTCTGTTCTTTATTCACACAAGCTAAGGCAGGAGTTCCATCTGAGAACAGTTTTCACCTTTGAATTTCATGAGTATCATCAGCAAGGCACATTTTTATGATCCAACTCTCCTTCGAGTCATAACAGATTTCCAGAGTTCCCTTGCACCCTAATGACCAATAACATCCCACTCGTTGTTTGGCCTCTTCTGGGAGAATACCCAGCTCTTTTACATCTCCAAGATATTCATCGAGCTTTCCAGATTTTAAATCCTTTTAGCCACCTTGCATGATACCTTTCAGAGCTCCCTTTCTGCCAAACAGAAAAACTGATTTCTTCCTCAGAATGGCTCGCTTCTTCTCCTCACTGAAATTCTGTGCGTCTCTTTCTGCCTCTGCTTTCACTTTGTGTCTGCATCAGTGCCTTCACCCTCTAGCAACTCTGCTTATAGCTCACTTCTCTGTCTGCAGCTCTCCTTCATGTCCGACAGCCATACAGCTTCTGCTCTTAACTTCTGAGTCAAAGGTTATCACAGTTTTCATTCTCTCGTCAGCTTACCAGAAGAGAAAAATTATCTTTCTTTACCAGAATTCGAAGTCATCAGTATGAGCTTGTTCAATTGGCGTGGGAATAGCCTGTGACTGCTCAAAACATCTTTCTGATACTTAGCCAACCACTCAGGTAATGTAGCTTCTAGCCATTGGTTTTCATTTCACTCTGCAATATTGAGGTTCAATAGAACCAATGTACCGTTTAATTTTGTAACGGTACCTCTTCCATCCAAAGTATGTTTCAACTTTAAGGACAAGATGCTGGGAAATACCATCCCCGAGATCCCTGTGTAGAAAATAGCTGTTCTGGATTGACTCTCATTCCTTTTTTATTATATTGAAATGCAACATGTTCTAAAATGTACCTCTTCAGACTTTTTAATTTTTCACTTTCTGGAAGTGATTGAATGTCAGATATACTTACAATTTAAGCAACAATGCCATGTGTTACTTCCAAAACAATGCGTGGATTACTATATCAACCAAACTCTTCGATATTCAATGGGCCGGATTCCCTGTTTCTGAGTCTAAGTGCTGATGCCAACGGAGAATCTGTGGACTTCCACAGCAGAAAAATTGGCGTCACACCTGCACCAGTTCTGCTACTGTGTGAGGGGCTAGTATCGGCACTGTGTGGAACACCATTGAAACAAATCGCCGGGTCCGTGATGGACACTCACAGGGCTGACAAGCTGCAGCCGTGCATAAACAATACACCCCCACACACACTGATCTTGGCCGAAAATATGGGACAGGTTGTGCTGGAGTGCCCATACAGCTGATGGGCCGGCTGGGACCAGAAAGGACCCAGGCGTCACCTATATGACCCAGGGCACCAGATTTAAAAAGGGCTGTCAATGGAATGTGTAGCTGCATGGCTGCCTTGCTGGCTGCAGTAATGGTGTTGGATACCCGTCCACCCCGACCTCACAGCTCACCTCCCAGCCACCCCCCCCACTACTCCACCCAGCCCTGGCAGAAGCCATCCAACTAGCGGCATGACTGTCCGCAAAGTGTGGTGGTGCTGGACACTGTCCATACGCCCTCTCTCTCACTCAGCAGCCAACACGCCAGGTTCACGATTTTTGAGAGCACACGTGGACCACGCTGTCGGGAACTTGGCCCATTGGAGTCGGAGAATCACGGGTGGACCCACTAATGACATGCAAACAGTGTTTCAACGGCGCACGGCATGCGTCGAATTGATGCCATTTTTGGGGAGGTGGAGCATCGCGATTTGTTGTCAAACTGGCGCCTACCGCGATTTCAGCGTTGGGAGCGATTCTCCGCCAACACGCACGCCCCAATTTCGCCATCGGCGAAACATTGTGTTTGAATATAGCAGAGTAATCTAGAAGTATGGGGCACAATTTTACAATAAAGGGACTTTCATTTAAGACAAAGTTGTGGAGGAATTTTGTATCTCGGAGGGTTATTAATCTTTGGAATTCTCTACCCCATACAGCAGTGGAAGCTAGGTCACTGAATATATTCACAAAACCCATAAAACGCAGGCACAGACTTCCTTTTCCTTCCCCCCACACAGGTGGAAACCGATTCTTAAATAGACCTAGGAATCGTGCCCCAACCCTTGCCCAGTTGGCAACAGCTGTTCTCACATACAACTAGAGCATGCAGCCCAATGCAACAGGATTGCAACATTAACATGGGGGACAGGAAGGAAAGCTAAGTTTGGGGCCATAATCAGATCAACGATGATCTTATAGAATGGTGGGGCAGATCCAGAGGGGCTGAATGGCCTACTCCTGCTTCTATTTCTCATGTTATGAACATAATCTAACTGCTTGTCTGCATACCTTATAAGGACTGAGTTGAGAGTTGTTTTGCAGGGGGAGTTATTAGCTTATGTCAGATATTTGGATCCAAGTTTACTTCTGTTAACCTGCTGGTGCCTCCCTCAATTGACATGTATGCAGGGAACATTATCATTCATTTACTGAGGAACAGAAATAACATGCTATCGCCTTGAACAAGTAAAGAAGAAAGAAAGTCTTATGGTCTTTTGACTCAGTGGAAGCTGGGGAACATTATTGTATCAGTTACATATTATATTGAAGAGAGGATAACCAAAATCACAGGTCATATTGCACGTGGCCATCTTTATTTGTGCCTGAAGAGAGTTACAAGTATCCCATTCCTTCTATTCAAAGCCCCCAAAATATATCTCAGCATTTGTGACTAATCCTGATGCTCATAGTTTCACACTGACTGGGAACTTACAATGCATATTCTCACGATTAACACATTAATCAGGCCACAATGTACCAATGGAAGTGTTACCAAACCTTACATCCTAGCGTTTGCAGGACTGTGACTTCATTGCATGTTGTTACAAGTTGGAGAGAGCCCCAAATTGAAATGAGCTCTGTTCCATCTCCTGGGATCTGCCGGCACATTCTATCTGCTGTTGTTGCGCATGATGCGGAATGAAGCTCATTGGATTTGCATCATATGCTCTAAACCATTTGAAGCTGTGGTAAAACAAGACAACAGCAATGGTTCACAGGTTTGAGTAACACGGAATGCAGTGGTTATTGGAAACCCCTGCAAATTCATGGTTTTCTGTCAGAATCTGTTCAGTGCAGCAAGACTTCATTTTACCAACAGTGAAGTCTCCATGCTCGAGCGGCAGTCAATTTACGGCCTTTTGATGAAAAGGTAATCAAGTGCACTAATAGGATCGCAGTAACTTTTGAACAATTATGCAGGGCTTGCTTTCAAAATGATGAGTAGGGAAGAGGTTGATCTACACACTTCATTCATTGCATTCACTTGTATTTGAGGTAACACACGGAAACTCAATCCTTGTGCTTTGCATCAGCTGTTACCAAGCAGTAGGTGACCCTTATTTCGGACGGTTTCGATGATATCCATTCGTCCTCTAAAAGTCCTCTCCTTCCAATATGTTAAAGTCAGCTGATGAAGAAAATATGCCACTAATCCTAGGCTGACCTCAGTCCTTCCAAAGGAAGAATACAAAGGGCTTAATTTTACGCTTCCCCCAAGGCGGCTCAGAGGTGGTCGGCAGGGGGGTGCGGAGTGTAAAATTGAATGGACAGAATCTCCCCAGGAACCTGCCCGTCCAAAAAGAAATGCAATTTCACGTTTGGGCAGGCAGGGCCTCAGATGCAAAACCCGCCTCTTCCCTTGTTAAGGCCCATAAGCAGCCGCTGAAGGGCCTTTTCCCACCCAGCCTCAATTTTTAGGCTGGCAGCAGTGGGTGTAGGTAGGGTGGAAAAGCAACATTTGATGCATGATCAATTGCACAGAGACGAGACTTGAATACAACTGAGGCTTTATTACTCTAAGATGTGTGTCCTCCTACAGTGAAATGACTGCTGTACAGGGAGCACACATATTTATACTCCACCTACTGGGCAGAGCCAGGAGGCAGGGACTACCCCCCTACCTGTAGTACAGGGTCTTACCACACATCTCCTAATATACACAACAGTGGTGATTACCACATTCACCCCCTGTTAAAATTGAGTCTGGCGGGAGTGGTGGAGAACTATACACAGAGCAAGTTTAATATACAGAGGCAAAAAATGTTTTGAAGTCCAGTACAAGGTGCTTTAACAGTCCCGAACCAATTACAGATTTAGCCGGTCCGGGGCCTTGATGTGACGTTGGGAGCGACGCAGTGGTGGCGGCGATTCCGGTGGTGGTCTGATCCTCGGTGACTCCAGGAGCGTGCCGAAATCTTCTTCATCCTCGGGTGTGGGCAGGGGAAGGATGGATGGTTCTGGGAGGGGTGCTGCTGGATGCGCGGGGGGAGGGGAGGGTGGCGCCGAGCCGGAGGGGTGTGTGTGTGTGTGTGTGTGTGTGTGTGTGTGAAACCTGCTGGTGCCAGGTCCCTGAGGGAGAGAGTGTCCTGGCAGCTGTTGGGGTATGCCACATAGGCGTACTGGGGGTTACCGTGGAGTAACTGCACCCTTTCAACTAACGGGTCCGCCTTGTGGAGTCGTACGTGCTTACGGAGGAGTACGGTCCTGGAGCCGCGAGCCAAGTCAGGAGCGACACCCCGGATGTAGACTTCCTGGGGAAGGCAAAGAGACGTTCATGGGGTGTGTCATTAGTCGCAGTGCATAGGAGCGACCGAATGGAGTGCAGTGCATCGGGGAGGACCTCCTGCCAGCGGGAGGCCGGGAAATTTCTGGACCGTAGGGCCAGCTGGACGGCCCTCCATACCGTCCCGTTCTCCCTCTCCACCTGCCCATTTCCCCGGGGGTTATAGCTGGCCGTCCTGCTGGAGGCGATACCCCTGCTGAGCAGGAACTGACGCAGCTCATCGCTCATGAATGGGGATCCCCTGTCACTGTGGATGTAGGCTGGGAAGCTTAACAGAGCGAAGATTTTGTTTAACAGAGTGAAGATTTGATGACGGTGGCAGACGTTATTTCGGGGCATGGGATGGCGAAGGGGAATCTAGAGTACTCATCGATCACACTGAGGAAGTACGTGTTACGGTCGGTGGAGGGGAGGGGCCCTTTGAAATCCACGCTGAGGTGTTCAAAGGGACGGGAGGCCTTCACCAGGCGTGCGTGGTCCGGCTGGTAGGAGTGTGGTTTGCACTCCGCACAGACCTGCCAGTCTCTGGTGATTGCCCTGACTTCCTCGACGGAGTAGGGCAGATTTCGGGCCTTTATGAAGTGGTACAACCGTGTGACTCCCGGGTGACAAAGGTTGTCGTGCAGGGTCCGGAGTCGGTCTACTTGTGCGCTGGCACATGTACCTCGGGATAGGGCATCTGGGGGCTCGTTGAGCTTACCGGGGCGATACAAAATCTCATAGTTGTAGGTGGAGAGCTCGATCCTCCATCTCAAGATTTTATCGTTCTTGATCTTGCCCCGTTGTGTGTTGTTGAACATAAAGGCTACCGACCGTTGATCAGTGAGGAGAGTGAATCTCCTGCCGGCCAGGTAATGCCTCCAATGCCACACAGCTTCAACGATGGCATGAGGCATGAAGGGTGCAGGAAACGAATGCCATGGGCCTGCCTGCCTGATTGAGCGTGTCCACTTGAAAGGGCAACGTCTCGTCGACTGCGTGCATCGCGGCCTTGGCGATGTCTGCTCTAATACGGTTGAAGGCCTGTTGAGCCTCGGCCGTCAGGGGAAAAAAGGTGGACTGGATGAGTGGGCGGGCCTTGTCCGCATAGTTTGGGACCCACTGGGCGTAGTAAGAAAAGAACCCCAGGCAGCGCTTGAGGGCTTTGGGGCCGCGGGGAAGGGTGAGCTCCATGGGGGGGGGGGGGGGGGAGGGGAGCGCCAGCGGTCGGGATTGGGCCCCAGAACTCCGTTCTGGTCCACATAGCCGAGGATGGCTAAGCGGTTTTGCTAAATACGCACTTCTCCTTGTTATAGGTGAGGTTTAGGAGAGAGGCGGTGTGGAGAAATTTGGTAAGGTTGGCATTGTGGTCCTGCTGATCGTGGCCACAGATGGTGACATTATCTAGGTACAGGAAAGTGGCCTGCAGCCCATACCGATCGACCATTCGGCCCATCTCCCTTTGGAAGACCGAGACCCTGTTGGTGACGCCGAAGGGAACCCTGAGAAAGTGATAGAGACGACCGTCCGCCTCGAAGGCAGTGTATCGGCGGTCCGCCTGACGGATGGGGAGGGAGGCAAATTTTAGGTCTACAGTTGAGAAGACCCGGTACTGTGCAATCTGATTGACCATATCAGATATGCGTGGGAGGGGATACGAGTCGAACTGCGTGTACCGATTGATGGTCTGGCTTGTCCATGACAATTCGGTGTTTCTCCCCAGTTTTCACCACTTGGGCTCTCCAGGGACTGTTGCTGGCCTCGATGATGCCTTCCCGAAGCAGCCGCTGGACTTCGGACCTGATGAAGGTCCTGTCCTGGGTGCTGTACCGTCTGCTCCTGGTGGTGACGGGTTTGCAATCCGGGGTTAGGTTTGCGAATAGGGAAGGGGGGTCGACCTTTAGGGTCGCGAGGCCGCACATAGTAAGGGGTAGAAGGGGCCCGCCGAATTTCAGTGTTAGGCTCTGGAGGTTACACTGGAAGTCCAGGCTGAGTAGTAGGGCAGCGCAGAGGCTGGGGAGGACGTAGAGCTGGAAGCCGCTGAATTCTACACCCTGGACCGTGAGCGTGGCTATGCAGTACCCTCGGATTGCCATGGAGTGGGACCCAGAGGCCAGGGAGATTCTCTGGTTGGCGGGGTGTACCGCCTTACCGTATCTGGGTGGATGAAGCTTTCGGTGCTCCCGGAGTCCAGCAGACAAGAGGTCTCGCGCCCATCGATCTTCACGCTTGTTGAGGCACTGGCTAGGTTGTGCGGGAGAGACTGGTCAATCGTGACCGAGGCGAGTCGCGGCTGGTCGTCACTTGTGTCAAACGATGGGGTGCACAGGGGGGCACGGGTCCTGGTACGATGGTGGCGCCCATGTGCCGTGGGGGAGACAAGATGGCGGCGCCTGATGATCTTGTGGCGGACAAGATGGTGGCGCCCACGGGCCGCACGTGGCGGGGGTTGACAAAGATGGCGGCGCCCATGGGCCGCATGTGGTCCAAGGAGGGGAAGATGGCGGCGCCCACTGTCCATACGCGAGGGGGGTCGGGGCGATAGCGGCTGCTGCGCGGGCCTGTCACACCACAGCAAAGTGCTCCTTTTTGCCACAGACCTTGCAAAGGGCGCTGCGGGCCGGGCAGTATTGGCGGTGGAGTTTCTGTTGCCCGCAGAAGTAACATCAGGGGCCCCCGGGGTTGACTGGCTGGCGCGTGGCACGGGCATGGGATTGGCTGGATGAGGCCCCCGGTGGGGCGGCCGTCTGCGGGGTCCACGATGCGTAGGAGGGGTGGGCCACGCGGCCGGGGGTGTAGGCCAAAAAGCACCAGCTTTTTGGTTTCTGCGAGGTCGAGCGTGCCCCTTCTAAAAGTCGCTGGCGTATGAGGACGGACCCTATCCCCGTAACGAAAGCGTCCCGCATGAGGAGGTTCGAATGTTCCGTGGCCGTAATGGCCTGACAGTCACAGTCTCTGACTAGGGGAATTAAGGCACGCCAGAAATCTTCTACGGACTCACCAGGGAGTTGACGACGAGTAGAGAGTCCGTGTCTGGCGAAGAACGTGTTCGTCCCCTTGGCGTAATTCTCTTTCAGTAGCGCCATGGCTGCATCGTAGGTTGGTGCGTCCTGGATAAGAGGAAATACGTTGGAGCTCAGTAGAGTATCTGGATCTTCTGAGATTCCGGAATTGGGTCTGGTGCAGACCTGATGTAAGCTTCGAAACAAGCTAGTCAATGTTGAAAGGTCCCTTTTGGCGTCGCTTGATTGCGGATCCAGCTGCAGGTGATCCAGCTTGATAAGTAGGTCCATCTTCTGAAAGTCTTAGAGTAATAAATTGATGCACGATCAATTGCACAGACGAGAGTTGAATACAACTGAGGCTTTATTACTCTAAGATGTGCGGCCTCCTACAGCAGCTGGCAAAATGGCTGCTGTATAGGGAGCACACATGTTAATACTCCGCCTACTACACGGAGCCAGCAGGCAGGGACTACCCCAGCACCTGTAGTACAGGGTGTAGTACACAACAGTGGTGATTATCACAACATTTAAACTTTTTCCCATCTCAGGCGAGAAGGGGTGGACACTTCACTCTGAAGGCCCCTCAGATTTTGGGTGCCCTCTCCCTTGGAACACTGCAGCTCTGGGACCCTCCCGAGGCCTAGCCCTTGTCATTGCGATTACCCTGTTTGTCATCAAATACCCGCCCCCAGGATTTACCTTTTCAAAGGGCCTGTGTCTTAGTCCCATCAAGAGGGCTGCAGTGCTGTGCCTCATTGGATTGGAGAGTTGGCAGCCAATCTGATTGGTCAACAGCCTCACTGACAGGCCTTCCCTCCAAGGGTGGACTTAAGTCCCGCCCATTGCCAATCAATTGTAAAGCAAGCTCTAACTAGTAGCGTGGGTTCGAGAGTTGGCGATTAATAATAATACACTGAGTCAAAAGACCACAAGATTTATTTTTTCACTACTTGTTCAAGGTGCGATCGTGCACCTTCCTTAAAATCTTACTCAAAAGTATTTTTTGGGGGGGGGGGGGGGGTAAATTGGCTAATTATCACATCATCACTAAAGGAGCCACTTAAATTGTGTGGTCGGATTATGGAATGCACACCCAATCCTCCATGCTCCTACGCTCTAAGAAAATCAATTTTGTAAATCTCAGCTGGATTTGTGAAGAGTCTGTGGGAATTAATTATCTTCCCTAGCCTTGACAGCAAGAGTTGCAAATACATGAAAAAATTCTCAAATGTACATGTGCCGGGTTGCTCCTGTAAATCCTGGCCGCAATACAAATTCAGGGCTGAGGAGAGTGTGGGTGATCGGATTGCTGGAAAGACAATCCGGATTTGTGATTTTTCCAGCCATCGCATTGAAACTAACTGTCTTAATCTGCCGCAAGGTAAGTTTGTTGGGTGGATTGGCCATGCTAAATTGGCCGTGCTAAATTGCCCGTAGTGCCCGTAGTGTCCTAAAAAGTAAGGTTAAGGGGGGGGTTGTTGGGTTACTGGTATAGGGTGGATACGTGGGTTTGAGTAGGGTGATCATGGCTCGGCACAACATCGAGGGCCGAAGGGCCTGTTCTGTGCTGTACTGTTCTATGTTCTAAGTGCTAAAAATGAACTTGTGGTGTGGATCCAACTTTTCCTGCTCTGTCGCATCTACTTTCACGCCTTGAAAAAGAGAAAGTGTGTCAAAATGGAGGCCCACAACCTTATTTACCACTTGCTGGGAGCAGGTGCCTCCATTAAAGAAAAAAGTCTGCAGCTTTGGAAGCTGGTTTTGAGGCTGGGTTCAAGAATCCAACCAATTTTACTTCCCACCCATGCCCTACTCACATTTTTAAAATTAATTTTTAATTGGATGTGGACATAACTGGCAAGGTCAGAATTTGTTGCACATCCCTAATTGCCCTTGAACTTAGTGGCTTGCTCGGCCATTGCTGTGGGTCTGGAGTCACATGTCGGCCAGACCAGGTAGAATGGCAGATTTCCTTCCTTAAAGGAGATTAATGAACCAGGGTTTTCACAACATTGTACACTAGATTCATGGTCGCCATTACTGAGATTCGCTTTCACTTCAGATTTTTTTTTATTAATTGAATTTAAATTCCACCGGTTGCCATGTTGGCTGTGAACCCGTGTTCCCGGAGAATTAGCGAGGACCTCTGGAGCACTAGCCCAGTAACATTACTACTACGCCATCATCTCGCCTCCTTACTTATCGTTCTTGAGGGTTTAAATTCCTCTCAATACATCAGGAGGGGGTTCACATCTTCGAATTCCAGCCTATTTCACAGACTTTGATGGTCTGTTCTGAGGACGGGTCATTTCGACTCAAAACGTTGGGTGAGATTTACCAGCTGTTCATGGCGGCGGGATATTCCGGTCCCACCGTGGCGCACCCCCACCATTGGGTTTCCTGGCGACGAGGGGTGCATTCAACAGGAATCCCTTTGACAACGGAAGGTCTAGAAAATCCCGCTGGCGGGCGTCTCTGCCACGGCGGGTTGCTCGGTAAATCCTGCCCACTCACTTTCTCTCTCCACAGATGCTGCCAGACCTGCTGAGTATTTCCAGCGCACTACTTTTATTTTTATTTAGCATTTTCAGCATCTGCAGTATTTTGCTTTTATTCAATAGCCAAGGCTTCAGATCTCCAATGGTAACTCTTGACAGACAAGCAAGTAACTCAAGAGACATATTTCCACCTTGGTGTCTCAACAGTCAAATAAATTCTCCATCAACACAAATTGCATAGCCTTCCTTGTTTTACTAAAGGTTTTACTAAAGATCTGAACACCTCAGCATCACTAAACTAAAGATTTAGGAATTCCCACAGGCTGCTGCACAACAGCAGTGAATACAGAAATAAGTACCTTTTACTCTTTATTTCTTTGCAGCGTTCAATCTTCGTGTTAAAGAAAAAAAACTACATTCCAATAGTTGTATCAGCAGTTTGCTTTTCACTACATTTAATGCAGCCTCATCACTTCCTTTGGTTGAGTTTCAGAATTCCTCTTACTAACTCATTTAGTGAATTGGCTGAATTAAAAGCCCTTCAATACAGAAACATAATTAGTGTTTGTACAACTCAAGCACAGACAGATGGGAGATAAATCTCTGGTAGATGGTTGCCAAGGTCCTTAAGTGAATAGAGTGGAGGCCATCTCAACCCAAGCCCCTGTGGAACTGGAACATAAAGCTGAAATGTGATGTGTTTTCAAATTCAGCACAACTGACACAGAGCTGGCCATTTTTCTGAGCGTCAGCAAAGCAGACGTTTTGGAAGATGTGAAGCCACTCACCAACACCACCATCCCCCCCCCCCCCCCCCCCCCCCCCCCCCCGATCTCAAACAACAGACGGCTTCAATGAATAATGCCTTTGGAAAATGGCTACATGGCTACACCACATCTTCACCCGTCCTACACAACTTAAGCCTACTATAGATCGGACCTGATACCCAACTTCAACAGCTGAACCAACAAGGGGTCCAGAGTCAAAATCACCACATGGCTGGTCAACTGGTAGAACAATGCAGTCTCCGCTCCCTGTAACTTAAGCCTTGAAAAGGCTTCAGTAGAAATATAACTTCAATACAAAATAATTCCAAAATTACCCAAGCGATAGGCAAATGGCTTTGGACAAACTGGTGTCTTGCATCAGTGATGGAGTAAGACTAGTAGCTACAATAAGTCAACATATTAATAAATACACTACTGCTGCAGTCACACAGGATGGAAAATGCAGTTTTCCCATTTTTAATATCAATAATATAAAGTTTTATAAAAATAGCCCTCTTCTGCCAACTGAAAGCGACATGCTGCCATTAACCCATGAACAACCGAGTGACTGGTGCTGTTAGCTGCATAAATACAGTGAACTATCCTGGGTAAAACACTCCATTCACTAATGCAGCTCATAAAGCCATCAATAAAAATGATCATAAAAAAGTCACCTGCAGCATTGGACAATTTTCATTGCAGCCCAGACTGGTGCCCAACAACTTTAGTGCATGCCTGACAACTGAAGAGCAGTACCTCAAGCAAACAAATCTATTTGTATTGTACCTTGAAAAACGCAGATGCCGAAAAATTGACATTTTAAGAACAACCTATTACGAATTTAATGTTGGTTAAACTGGTTTAAATTACCCAACGAGATGAACCTCTAGCTCACTTGTGCCTGCAGGGATGAGTCACCAGATGTGATGCCTCTGGCGATGTCTTGTGAAGGGATCAAATTCCCATTCCTACATCTATGAAACATGTACGGTCCCACCAACACGCACCACACAAACCCCTGGTTTTATCCTCAGATTAATAAACATTCAATGGCAGATAGATTCATCCACTCAGCCGCTAGGGTCTCAAGACTGTTAACATGTTCATTAAGCCAATGTATTGGCTGCGTCGACATTTCAGTTGCTTTAGCTAAATAATCTACTAGCCAACTGTTCCACCTATCTTCACTGCTCTGTTGGTGCCTCATTTTCCAATGAGACTGCTTTGTTCACACAGCACTTCATCACCAGGCATATGATGCAGTCATATGTAGGGTTTGGAACATCTGTGCATGGTCCCCATGCTCCACCTGTACGCATTTGCGATATCTCTATCACAGCTTTAGGCCAAACTGCACTAAAATGAAAATGAAAATCGCTTATTGTCACGAGTAGGCTTCAATGAAGTTACTGTGAAAAGCCCCTAGTCGCCACATTCCGGCGCCTGTTCGGGGAGGCTGGTAGGGGAATTGAACCGTGCTGCTGGCCTGCCTTAGTCTGCTTTAATAGCCAGCGATTTAGCCCAGTATGCTAAACCACTGTAATAAAACTGTATCTGAGTAAGCTGCATTAATCAAGAATAGATGTCACGGAATTAACATGGGGGAGTCGGGTGGGGGCTGTCTGCTACCTTGGAGCAGGTTGCTTACAACTAAAAGCACTAAAATATTTGAAGCTAATATACTTCAAATGCAGCTCATTTTTTGTTGGTTTGAGTGCCAGACATGTAAAGCATCGATCATAACACCTCAGGCAACATATGTAATTATTTGCATAGTATCTTAATTAGAAGTTGAGCTTTCATCTTTGCATTTGATGTTTTGTACTACATGAATGAAAAATATTGCTTTCTTTAGGATCTGTGGTCATGCACCAGTAGAATGTTATAGTTTAGGGCACAGGTTGTATAGGTGATGCTTATGTTTCCTTGGGTTCAGAAGATTAATCCCAGAATCTTTACAATGCAGGAGACCCCCATTCAGCCCATCGAGTCTGTACTGTCTCTCTGAAAAAGCATTCTACCTAGTCCCACTTCCCTGCCTTATCCCCGTAACCTCACATATTCTTTCTTTTCAGATAGCAATTCCATTTGAATACCTTGATCGAACATGTCTCCAGCACCCCTGGGCTCTTTGCCTGTGAGCAAAAATGGCTACTCACCTCCTCAGCTCCCCACAGAAGCCCTTCCGCCAGATTCACGTTTTTAAAAAGGAGTACTAATCGGCGCCAGTGTGAACACTTGCTGAGGAGGCCGCTGGATGACGGGAGGCCATTGGGTATGCGGTGGTTCTCATTAATTGTATAGAAATGGGGCTTATGTGGTGATAATTGGTTTCATGCCACGCTACGGCGAGATCCTGATTTCGCTACGTGAGCAGAACGGTTGCATCACAAACTGGCGTGTGGCGCGGTTCATGTTTTTTGCCTCTCCCGCTTGAGCCGGAGCTCAGGGGCTGACTGACCTATCCCTGTTCCTAAATTACAGCAAGGCTTTGAGGGGCGGGGGGGGGGGGGGGGGGGGGGGGGGGGGGGAGGGAGACAAATTGGTTCTGGAAGTGACTCGTAATCCGTTGTTTCCTCCACCCTCAGTATAAGAAGCATCTTGCGTCTTAATTTGGAGTTTGCAATTTGTTGACTATGTAACTGTGCTGGCAAATGGTTGTGAACCTGTGGCCACACACGGCAGCATTCTGCTTGAGCAGGTGAATAGTCTTGTGCCAATGCTGTGGTATTCTTATGGTGCGACAAAAGAATGTGTGGAACATATAAGAATTCTTCGAATCCAATTCTGACATAGAATATTACTGTAGTATAGTTCAAATCAGAAGGTAACTGGTTTTAACGTTAATGCATTGAAATTTGGGTCTCAGAGATTCCATCCATTTTATAGCATTAAATGAAACTTTGAGGCTGGCAGATTAAATATTAGCAACAAAATTGTTGCTATTTTGCGATGAGAGAAAAATGAACAAGATTTCTACATACCAGATGATGACTAACAGTGCATGCCCTTCTTGTTTGAGGAATTTAGTGTTAGTCTCGGTCATGCTGGACAAGAGCTGGGAAAGGGTCAAAATATATAGGGCAGCTTTGTTAAGGCTAGGCAGTTGGTAGCCAACGTAAGAAGGCTATTGAATGTAATCATGATGCCCCCGGAAGGTAGGGAGGTGGAGGTAGTGGTCGCAATGGATGCAGAGAAGGCTTTTGATCGGATAGAATGGGAATATCTGTGGTGGGTACTGGGACGGTTCAGATTTGGGCGGGGCTTTATTGACTGGGTCAGGTTGCTGTATCAGGCTCCTGTGGCAAGCGTATGGACAAATAGGATAACATCGGGCTACTTTAGACTGCACAGGGGAACAGGACAGGGATGCACCCTCTCCCCACTGTTGTTCGCGCTGGCTATAGAGCCGCTGACAATTGCTGAGAGCCTCAAGGGGCTGGTCTGGAGTGGGAGGGGGTGGGGGGGGGGGGGTGGAGCACAGTGTCTTGCTTTATGCAGATGACCTGCTTCTGTATGTATCGGACCCAATAGAGGGGATGGAAGAAATCATGAGGATTCTATGGGAATTTGGCCAGTTTTCGGGGTATAAGCTAAATATGGGGAAAAGTGAGATATTTGCGGTCCAGGCGAGGAGACAGGAGAGGCGATTGGGGGAGCTGCCGTTTAGATTGGTAGGGGGAAGCTTTAGGTATCCAGGCATCCAAGTGGCCCAGGAATGGGACCGGCTGCATCAATTAAATCTGGCCCGACTGGTAGGCCAAATGAAGGACGATTTTCGGAGATGGGACGTACTTCCGTTGTCACTAGCTGGGAGGGTGCAGACAGTGAAGATGGCAGTCCTCCTGAGATTCCTGTTTGTATTTCAGTGTTTCCCCATTTTAATTCCGCCGTCCTTTTTCAAACAGGTCAACAAAGTGATCCCTGGCTTTGTTTGGGTGGGGAAGACCCCGCGAGTAAGTAAGATAATGCTTGAGCGGAATCAGGGAGAGGGCGAGCTGGCGCTGCCAAATTTTAGTAACTATTACTGGGCGGCGAATATAGCCATGATCAGGAAGTGGGTGGTGGTGGGGGGAGAGGGTCGGCATGGGAGCGTATGCAAGGGCACCGAGTCTGGGGGCATTGGTAACTGCGACTCTGCCGTTAGCGCCGGCACGGTACTCCACCAGCCCCGTGTTGATGTTGGTGTCGGCCCCGAGAGTCTGGGGGCAATGGAGGAGACATGTGGGAGCAGATGGAGCATCGGTCTGGTCCTCAACAATCACCAGTTTGCCCCAGGAAGTATCGACGGAGGGTTCCGGATACGGCGGAAAGCAGGGATTGAGAGGAGTGGGGATATGTTGATAGAGGGGGGCTTTCCTTGTGTGAGGGCGCTGGAGGAGAAGTTTGGGTTGGCGAGGGGAAACAAATTCAGGTATCTGCAGTTGCGGGACATCCTATATAAACAGGTGTCAACCTTCCCGCTCCTACCACCAAGGGGGAATTCAGGACAGTGTAGTTTCCAGAGGGTGGGTAGGAGAAGGGAGCGTTTCTGACATTTACAAGGAACTTATGGGGTCAGAGGAGACGCAGACCGAGGAGCTGCAGCACAAGTGGGAGTAGGAGCTGGGAGGAGAGATAGAGGATGGTCTATGGGCAGAAGCGTTGAGTAGAGTCAACGCATCCACAACATGTGCCAGGTTCAGCCTGATACAATTCAAGGTTGTTCAGCGGGGTCACATGACAGCGGCCATGATGAGCAGATTTTTTGGGGTGAAAGACAGGTGTGCAAAGTGTGCGGGAGGACAAGCGAACCATGTCCACATATTCTGGACATGTCCAAAGCTTAGGGGATTTTGGCAGGGGTTTGCGGATGTCATGTCCACGGTGTTAAAAACAAGGGTGGAACCGAGTCCAGGTGACGATTTTCGGGTGTCGGAAGATCCGGGAATCCTGAGGGAGAAAGAGGCAGACGTTCTGGCCTTTGCTTCCCTAGTAGCCTGGAGACGGATACTATTAGCTTGGAGGGTCTCAAAGCCCCTGAAGTCAGAGACCTGGCTATCGAACATGGCTAGCTTTCTCTGTTTGGAGAAAATCAAGTTCGCCTTGAGAGGGTCAATGTTAGGGTTCGCCCGGAGGTGGAAACCATTCGTCGACTTCTTTGCGGAAAATTAATCGTCAGCAGAAGGGGGGGTTAGTTTAGCTTAGAGTAGGGGGTTAATAAAGGTGGGACCTGTAAGGAAGGGAGACGGCTTTTGCACTACGTTTATAGATTCATGTACAGTTTTTTGTGTTGTTGTTGTAATACCAAAAATACCTCAATAAAATGTTTACTAAAAAAAAAATATATAGGACATTATTATCCCATCTGAGGCCAAGTCCCGTGGTGGGGACACAGCTGGGAAATGCCATTGGATACCAACTGGAAACTACACTACAGTTTCCAGCACCAACCTCATTAGTATGCACCCGGAAATTTAGTGCTGTATTCCGTGGCAGGGTGGGAATGATAGTGGCATCCCACCACCACATCTGGGTGCCATATTTAAAGGACGGCACGTGACACCAGGTTAGCATTTCTGCCTACGGCGCCGAGGACCCGGGTTCGAATCCCGGCCCTGGGTCACTGTCCGTGTGGAGTTTGCACATTCTCCCCGCGTCTGTGTGGGTTTCACCCCCACAACCCAACAGATGTGCAGGTTAGGTGGATTAGCCACACTAAATTGCCCCTTAATGGGAAAAAAATAATTTGGTAATCTAATTTATAGAAAAAAAAACATCTGGGCACCATATTTAAAAGAAGCCCAACATCACTGACCCACCATTGAAGAAAGAAGATACCCCTTGAAAGGGAAGATGGATCTATTGGAACATTCTGAGGCTGGAAGAGGGAGCTTCTCGGTGACACTGAAGCTGGAGGATCAACTGATCTATGCTCTTCCCGGCCACTGCTCTGTGGTGTTCCGGGGTCCAGGCAACCCCCAACCTGAACTCCGAAGGCAGTCCCAGGCACTTCAGGTGAGTCCTTACTTCTGAATGTCACCTCACACCAGACGTGTTTTGCACAGGCGTGTCTTCCCCTTGGGGTCACGGAGAATTGGGCGTGGGTGGAAGATTCCGGTTCGGCCTTCCTCTACATCCCATTAGCAGGATGGAAAATCAGTTTCAGCCTGGCTTCCAGCAGGTTTCCTGGTCCGCCATGGCGCCAGTGTAAGATGCTGCAGGAAACTTGTTTTTATATTCACGGTGAATTTTACCTCTCCCTCTCCCCACCTGCCATTGAATCCGCCATGGGAGAATTCCGCCCAAAGGCCTTCACATGGAGATTTGAAGACTTTCATCTCGGGCCATGCACAGCAAAAGAAAAACTCTTCAGCTTTGGTACAGCACACGCCATGGCCTAAGACAGGACAGAGAGAACTGCTTGCAGGCTGTTCTTGAACTGCCCAGAAGCATGATGGTTCGCCTGGGTTATCTCTGCATCCAATGTTATGGTCTTCCATTCGAGAGGCTTATTAGAATTGAGATCAGAAATTGATATTGCATCATTAGTTGGCATATCATATTGGATCGGGCAGCATGGTAGCATTGTGGATAGCACAATTGCTTCACAGCTCCGGGGTCCCAGGTTCGATTCCGGCTTGGGTCACTGTCTGTGCAAAGTCTGCACATCCTCTCCATGTGTGCGTGGGTTTCCTCCGGGTGCTCCGGTTTCCTCCCACAGTCCAAAGATGTGCAGGTTAGGTGGACTGGCCATGATAAATTGCCCTTAGTGTCTAAAATTGCCCTTAGTGTCAGGTGGGGTTACTGGGTTATGGGGATAGGGTGAAGTGTTGACCTTGGGAAGGGTGCTCTTTCCAAGGGCCGGTGCAGACTCGATGGGCCGAATGGCCTCCTTCTGCACTGTAAATTCTATGATTCTATGATAATCTATCTCTCCTGGCTTGCAAAGGGGATATTTACATGTGCACATTTTGCATCTGCAGAACTCTGCCTCCCAGAGTCTGCACAAGTGAACAACCTAAATTCTAATGGAGATTCAAAATAACTCAATATTCCACTGAGCCTCCCTGAAATTCAGGCAGTTCTGGTTTGATTCTTGCTCCTTATGTTGATTATATGCTTCTGATTTTTCCTTACTTCTTACCTCTTTGGAAGGACAGTTTCTGTATTGTGACTCCAAAGATACTGTCAGCTCCCCCCACCCCCACCCCCAAGGCTGCATTCAAGAGTTTGTGTGCACGCATCAACAGTGGTTGCTGGTAGATTATGTGGCTGTTAGGGGCATGGAGCCATCCCCAAAACCTCTCGAGTTCTTATAAACTTTTCAGTGGGGCCACCAACAACAAGTTTTTTAAAAATGTATTCATGGGATGTGAGCCTTGCTGGCTGGGCCCATTCCTAATGGCAGGCCATTTCAGAGGGCATTTAAGATTCAACCACATTGCTGTGGATGTGGGGTCACATGCAGGCTAGACTAGGTAAGGATGGTAGATTTCCTTCTCTAAAGGGTATTAGTGAACCAGATGGGTTTTTCCCACAATGGACAATGGTTTCATGGTCATCATTAGGCTTTTAATTTCAGATTTTTTTTTTATTGCATTCAAATCTGCCCTGGTGGGATTCGAACCCTGGTCGCCAAAGCATTAGTCTGGGTCTTTGGATTACTAGTTCAGCGGCAATGCGACTACGTTATCATCACCCCTAAGCAACAGCACAACTGGTTGTGCTATCCAGTGACAAAAAAGCAGCACAGAGCTGGATATGAGCTCTGTTTTCAGTATCACACTGGAGAACAAAACTATATTCTCGAAAAAAAACTACACTTAGAGTGAATTCCACCCAAAAATCTTCCTTCAGGATCAGATAATGATTTCTTGCATTAACATTTTAGCCGGCCTCCGAGAGTTGGGATTCTGACAGGCTAATTTATCACCAAATCCAGTCCCTTCATTAATCAGCCTGTCCAACCTAATCTCAACATCTCCACTTCTTCAACCCAACGTAAACAAACGATTGATCCTTCCCTCCCCCCCAACTAAATCCTAACTTAATTTCCTCTCATGCCTCAGACAGCGATGGACATAACACCAACCTCCTTACAAATGGCAGGCCTTTCAATAATAAAAATCATTAGTGCTTTTATTAGACAACCATAAATACCTCAGGAAAGCTCCACGAGAACGAACATTTGATTCGCTTGTGATATTCTTTCATTTGTCAATCTCACATCAACATTGCAAAAAAGACTCTGGAGCAGAAGGCTATCCTGTTCTTTTATTCTGGTGAATGGAGTACACTTTGTAGAGGTTCAAGAACCCAGGGCATATGCCTTTGTACTCAATAGGCTGCTATCACTCATTGTGGAAGTTCACTTGTCAGCACAGCTATCAACAGACTGCTCTCAAATTTACTGGCGTGCTGAGGTTTTAATACTTGCTTGTTCGCTAAGGCAGAATTACTGCTGGTTCGTTATGTTTCTAGTTTCACTGCCTTCTCTCCAACAAGCACTGACACTGATGGGGTGCAGTCTTTTAGGCAGCGGCTCTGATGGGATGCGGTCCTTTGGACAGCAACACAGGTGAAGTTGTTGTGAATTCATGTTTGTTCCCAGTTGGAACAAGGTCACTTTAAGAGTACGGTCATGTGATGTATTGATGACATCATCGGCCGTTTGTGTGGGCAAGTCTATCCTTCAAAAATACTACGAAGAAAACTGGCGACGAGGATGTCGTAACCACGCTGGCAGACTTCTGGAGAAATAAAAAAAATACAGAAAAATTGGCTGTGCGCAAATGTTGAAAAGCTAAAAACTTTGCTACACTACCTGGCAAAGGAAGGGTGCCAAATAGCAGGGTTTTAAATTTACCCTGCATAAAATAAGCCACCCACCCTTTTGGTCTTCAAATTACCTTCCGGTCTGAAGGCTGTGGTGACGGTGGCGCTACCAGTGGCGCCTAGGAGATATACAGTCCACGATTAAGGTGTGGAACCAGCTGAGGAGGCGTTTTAGGATAGAGGGGATGTCGGTGCTGACGCCGCTATATGAGAATCATGGATTTGAGCAGGGTGGGGAAGGACGGTATGTATAGGAAGTGGAGAGAGGTGGGGCTGGTGAGGGCGAGAGATTTGTATCTGGAAGAGAGGTTTGCAAGCATAGAGGAGCTGAGGAGAGGGTAGAGCTCCCAAGGAAAGTGAATTTAGATATTTACAAGTAAGGGACTTTGCACAGAAGGTGTGGAAAGGGTTCCCCAGGCTGCCAAAGTATGCCCAATTGGAACGGTTGTTGCTTCTGGATGTGGAAGGGGAGTGTAGGATTGGGGACATTTATGGATGGTTGGGAGAGCAGGGGGGTGTGCAGGTGGTGAGGATCAAGGAGAAGTGGGAGAAGGAGCTGGGAGGGAAGATTGATTGGGCAGTGTGGAGTGAGGCACTGCACAGGGTGAACTGGACCCCTCGTGTGCCAGGATGAGCCTGATACAGTTTAAGGTGGTACACAGGGTGCGTATGACACGGACGAGGACGAGAAGTGTGGGTGAGGACCAGCGAACCATGCACATATGTTTTGGGGCATCGGCAAACTGGAGAGATACTGGGAGGGGGTGTTCAGAACACCAACAAAGATTGTGGGGGAGGAATATCTTCAGGATATTGGAGAAGCCGGGGCTAATGGAGGGGAGGAAGACCAATGTCATGGCCTTTGCCTCTCTGATTGTCCAGCGGAGAATTTTATTGGAGTGGGGCTCGGCAGTGCCATCGGGGGTGGCAGCCTGGCGAGGGGACCGTTTGGAGAAAATCAAGTGTGAACTGAGGGGCTCAGCGAAGGGGCTTTTGACAAGATGGAGGCTGTTCATGGCCATGTTAAAGGAGCTGATCGCCGGGCGGGGCGTGGGGCAAAAATGGAATAAAACTTGTACAGAAAATTGTGAGAAGGGAGCATGTTCCCTGGATTATTTATGTTTTGTAACTGTTTGAACAAATTTGGAATAAAATACATTTACAAAAAACAAATGACCTCATTCAAACCTATCAAGCCTCATCGGAATGAAAAGGCATAGAGAATGACAAAATCCCTCGCCAAAGCTGAGCTCCAACACCTCTCCAGCTGCTCAAAACTTTAAAAAGCCCACTTGGGAGGAAAAAAACATACTCAAACTGCCCACCGATGGTTCCAATTGAAGCAAAAAGATTCTGGCCAACTCAAAATATATCGGTATCAAACACAGGTATCTGCATTATTAGCCTGTGCCTGGTGGAATCAGCTGTTTAGTTAACTGTAATGTGAAAGCCTGGCCAGCAATGTGATGTACGATAGCATCTGTTTTCTCGACTGATGGAAGTTTATAGCCTTCTTCTTTTCAGAATTACTTTATGTGAGGGGATTGCAGCTGATGGCAGCAGGTGTCCGTTTTTCTTGATGTATCAGTGAGCCGTGAAGATGAAAAATAATCCAATGGGTACCCCTTGGCAACCATCAGTTCCAACAGTCGAGGCAGGCATTATGGTGCTGTAAATTACTTCATAGATCATGGTTCTCCCTCTAGACAGTAATGACTATGGAACTGTAACAGTAATCTAATATTGAGCGACACAGCAACATATGATCAGACAACGATGAATATGCATGAAGACACAGTGACACAAGGCAAAATAATCCATTTATACAACACCATTCTTGAAGCTTTATTATTACGTTATGGTGAATTTACAGCCCAATTTTTCTTTCACTATCTAGGTATTTACACTCCGGCAGTTGTACTTGATTTATTGAACAGCTTTACTACAATTATCACTAATACTCCATAGAAATGAAACTGTCCAACGTAGGAATCAATGCCCCTGGGCATTTATGAGCAAGCAGTTTCTGATCCTCAAGATTATGCACTGATGCTGCCGGTATTAATTAGCGCATCCCAGCTGCAAAGTGGATGACCTGCCTCCCATCCATTGACTCCATCTACACCTCCCGCTGCCTGGGGAAAGCGGGCAGCATAATCAAAGACCCCTTCCACCCAACCTACTCACTCTTACAACTTCTTCCATCGGGCAGGAGATACAAAAGTCTGAGAACACGCACAAACAGACTAAAAGACAGCTTCTACCTCGCTGTTACCAGACTCCTAAATGACCGTCTTACGGACTAATCTCATTAACACTACTCCCCTGTATGGTTAACCCGATGCTGGTATTTATGTAGTTACATTGTGTACCTTGTGCTGCCCTATTATGCATTTCTTTTCTTTTCATGTACTGAATGATCTGTTGAGCTGCTCGCAGAAAAATACTTTTTCACTGTACCGAGGTACATGTGACAATAAACAAAATCCAATATCTAACAAGCACATCAAAATTATGTCAAGCAAAACAGTTACCACTGTGCTCAAGACAAACCACGAAGCCTCCACATGAACCTTGCTGCATAATGAACAAGTATGGACATCAGGAAAAAAAACAGACTCTATTCTGATGTCCCCACAATACAACACCCTTTTGACAATCTCTGTCCACATTGAAGGATGACCAGTTGCAAAGATACTCAATGGCTTTGGCCTCTTCTCAAGCAGAGGCGGAAGAGAAATTTGCAGAAAGAAATTAAATTTGTTCACGGAAAGCAATTGTTCCATGAAAGCCGCTATATACTGGACCTGAAATATCATACTGAGGATATCTATGCAATAGTGGCCACAGAAAAAAACATCCAATGACAAATGGTTGGGGTTGAGAATATAACTCACTAACAAAGAAGGCAACAAGGTTACGAAGATCAACTGGGAGTCATAAACCACACAATGGATTTTTCACATTGGCTGTAAAGTATGTCGATATTTCCTGAGGTTGTAAAAGGCCCTATTAAAAATGCATTTTCTCTTCTCTTAGTTCATTTTCGAATAGTGTACAACCAGGGAATTAACTTGAATTTAGGGATTTGGTGGGAATGGTGGAGGGAATGCAGGTGGTGAGGGTGCAGAAACATATTTTGAAATTAATAAAATTGCTTCAACAAGCTGCATTTCCTAAAGCTCTCTTGGCAAGCTGATCTGGTGACAGAGCACTAGTTGCCGTGTCATCATAGATGATGTCATCATCTATGACACTCTTAGTGTCATCATCCTGCAGAATGTTTGAGGTGAGGGATGCTGTCAATGTCCCTACTGATTTCACCTGTGGGAAGTGCACCCGTCTCCAGCTCCTCAGGAACCGCGTCAGGGAGCTGGAGCTGGATGAACTTCGGATCATTCGGGAGGCAGAGGTGGTCATAGATAGTAGCTTCAGGGATGTAGTTAATCAAGATATATGGGTGATGGTGAGAGGGGGTGGGAGGAAGCAGTCAGTGCAGGGATCCTCTGTGGTTGTTCCCCTCAGTAACAAGCTTTGGATTCTGTTGAGGGGGCCGACCTACCAGGGTAAGCCACGGTGAACGGATCTCCAGCACTGAGTCCGTCCCTGTGGCTCAGAAGGGAAGGAGGGAGAGGAGGAGAGCAATAGTTATTGGGGACTCGGTAGTCAGAGGGACAGATAGACTGTTCTGTGGCATCGAAAGAGACTCACGGATGGTATGTTGCCTCCCGGGTGCCAGGGTCCGTGACGTCTCGGACCGTGTTTTCAGAATCCTTAAGGGGGAGGGGGAACAGTGACAAGTCGTGGTACACATTGGTACCAACGACATAGGTAAGAGAAGGGACGGGGATTTAAAACAGGAATTTAGGGAGCTAGGGTGGAAGCTGAGAGCCAGGACAAACCATGTTGTCATCTCTGATTTGTTGCCGGTGCCACGTGCTAGCAAGGTGAGGAACAGGGAGAGTGCAGATAAACACGTGGCTGCAGGGATGGTGTAGGAGGAAGGGTTTCAGTTACGTGGATAATTGGAGCCCATTCTGGGGAAGGTGGGACCTGTACAGACAGGACGGTTTGCAGATGAACCAGAGCGGCACCAATATCCTGGGAGGGAAATTTGCTACGGCTCTTCGGGGGGGTTTAAACTAATTTGTCAGGGGGATGGGAAAACGAGCTGTAGTCCAGAAGCCAGTATTGAGAGTAGTGAGGTACTGAGGAGGGTATCAAGGTCACAGGTGTGTACCGGCAGACAGAAAGGTGGGTTGAAGTCTGTCTACTTCAATGCAAGGAGCATCCGGAATAAGGTAGGTGAACTTGGAGCGTGGATTGGTACTTGGGACTACGATGTTGTAGCCATTACGGAGACATGGTTAGAACAGGGATAGGAATGGTTGTTGGAAGTTCCGGGGTATAGATGTTTCAGTAAGAGTAGGGAAGGTGGTAAAAGAGGTGGAGGAGTAGCATTGTTAATCAAGGATAGTTTATCGGCTGCAGAAAGGCAGTTCGAAGGGGATCTGCCTACTGAGGTAATATGGGCCGAAGTTAGAAATAGGAAAGGAGTGGTCACGTTGTTAGGAGTTTTCCATAGGCCCCCAAATAGTAATAGAGATAAGGAGGAAGAAATTGCAAAACAGATTATGGATAGGTGTGGACGTCTCAGGATAGTTGTCATGGGTGACTTTAACTTTCCAAATATTGATTGGAACCTCTATAGGTCAAACAGTTCGGATGGGGCAGTTTTTGTACAGTGTGTGGAGGGTTTCCTGACACAATATGTGGCTAGGCCGACAAGAGGTGGGGCCACATTGGATTTGGTACTGGGTAATGAACTGGGCCAAGTATTAGATTTGTTTGTGGGAGAGCACTTTGGAGATACTGACCACAATTCGGTGTCTTTCACTATTGCAATGGAGAGGGTTAGGGCCATACGGCAGGGCAAGGTTTATAATTGGGGGAGGGGTAATTATGATGCCATTAGGCAAGAATTAGGGAACATGAGATGGGAACAGAAACTGTCAGGGAAAGGCACAAATGAAAAGTGGAGCTTGTTCAAGGAACAAATACTGCGTGTCCTTGATAGGTATGTCCCTGTCACGCAGGGAGGAAATGGCCGTTTGAGGGAACCTTGGGTCACAAAAGAGGTTGAATGTCTTGTCACGAGGAAAAAGGAAGAGTATGTAAGGATGAGAAAACAAGGTTCAGTTGGGTTGCGCTTGAAGGTTACAAGATAGCAAGGAATGAACTAAAAAAAAAAGGGCTCAGGAGAGCTAGGAGGGGGCATGAGGAGTCCTTGGCGGGTCAGATCAAGGAAAACCCCAAAGCTTTTTACTCTTATGTGATAAATAAAAGAATGACCAGGGTGAAATTAGGGCCGGTCAAGGACAGTAGTGGGAACTTGTGCATGGAGTCAGAAGAAATAGGAGAGGCGTTGAATTAATATTTTTCTTCAGTGTTCGCCAAGGAGAGGGGCCATGTTTTTGAGGATGAGAGTCCGTTACAGGCGGGTAGGCTGGAGGAGGTAGATGTTCTGAGGAAGGATGTATTAGCAATTTTGAAAAACCTTAGGGTCGACATGTCCCCTGGGCCAGATGGGATATATCCAAGAATTCTTTGGGAGGCCAGGGATGAGATTGCAGAGCCTTTGGCTTTGATCTTTGGATCCTCACTGTCCACGGGGATAGTGCCAGAGGACTGGAGAGTGGCGAATGTTATTCCTCTGTTCAAGAAAGGGAATAGGAATGACCCTGGTAATTGTAGGCCAGTTAGTCTTACTTTGGTGGTCGATAAGTTAATGGAAAAGGTCCTGAAGGATAGGATTTATGACCATTTGGAAAGATGCAGCTTAATCCGGGATAGTCAACACGGATTCGTGAAGGGTAAGTCTTGCCTCACAAATTTGATTGAATTCTTTGAGGAGGTAACTAAGTGTGTCAATGAAGGTAGAGCAGTTGATGCCGTATACATGGATTTTAGTGAGGCGCTTAATAAGGTTCCCCATGGTCGGCTTATGAAGTAAGGAGGTGTGGGATAGAGGGAAATTTGGCCAATTGGATAAGAAACTGGCTATCACATAGAAAACAGAGGGTGGTGGTGGATGGAAATTTTTCAGACTGCAGACCAGTTACGAGCAGTGTACCACAGGGATCAGTGCTGGGTCCTCTGCTAGTTGCGATTTTTATCAATGACTTGGAGGAGGGGGTTCAGTGAATTTGCTGATGACACCAGATGGGTGGAGTAGTGGATGAGGTGGAGGGCTGTTGTAGGCTGCAAAGAGACATTGATAGGATGCAGAGCTGGGCCGAAAAATGGCAGATGGAGTTTAACCCTGATCAGTGCAAGATGATTCATTTTGGTAGAAAAAAATTGAATGCGGATTACAAGGTCAATGGCAGGGTTCTGAGGAATGTGGAGGAACAGAGACATCTTGGGGTTCATGTCCACAGATCTCTGAAGGTTGGCATTCAAGTGGATAGAGCTCTGAAGAAGGCCTACAGTGTGTTAGCGTTTATTCACAGGGGGCTTGAGTTTAAGAGCCGCGGGATTATGCTGCAACTGTACATGACCCTCGTGAGACACCATTTGGAGTATTGTGTGCAGTTCTGGTCACCTCACAATAGGAAGGATGTGGAAGTATTGGATAGGGTGCAAAGGAGATTTACCAAGATGTTGCCTGGTTTGCAGGATAGGTCTTATGAGGAAAGGTTGAGGGAGCTAGGGCTTTTCTCTTTGGAGCGGAGGAGGATGAGAGGCGACTTAATACAGGTTTATAAGATGATGGGAAGGATAGATAGAGTGGACGTCCAGAGACTATTTCCTTGGGTGGGTGTAGCTATTACAAGGGGGCATAACTATAAGGTTCAGGGTGGGAGAAACAGGAGGGATATCCGAGGTAGGTTCTTTACTCAGAGTGATTAGGGTGTGGAATGGACTGCCTGCTGTGATAGTAGAGTCGGACACTTTAGGAACTTTCAAGCGGTTACTGGATAGGCACATGGAGCACACCAGAATGACAGGGAGTGGGATAGCTTGATCTTGGTTTTGGACAATGCTCGGCACAACATCGAAGGCCGAAGGGCCTGTTCTGTGCTGAAAATATTCTTTTATAGACCACTAAGAGATAAGAATAAAATCTAATTGCATTAAAGGACTGAGTAGACTATAAACTCATCCCAGCAGTGTTTTACACAGGGACACAGTCAAGCAAATGTAACAGAATGGTTTCAAAAAGCTGGATTTAGGACCAAAAATGTTTTTTTTTAAATCAAGAAACCCAGAGCCAGTTACCAGTCTATGGTGCAACAACACTCAGAATCTACGGTACAGAAGAGTGACAAGCTCGAGGCAAAAACTGGGACACTTATAGAAGCAGACACTAATTGCTTTTTATTGCACTTTGATAATCCGGAGAGCTCTGAGATATGGTTCTGTGTGGGTGAGTCATATTTCAATCTTTGTCACTCTAACTAAGTGAGCACTTAATAACTATTGATTTTGCCACGAATAAGCCAAGACATGTGAACACAGTTTACTCAGGGTGAAAGCAGGGTGTTTGAAAGCAGGGTGTGCATGATTGCACAGCTCCTATGGTCAAATTGTTAACTGATATTACTCCTCATCAGTCTGTGCTCTTTTGTTCAGTGGAGGAAACAATGTGACCATAGATCATGTGGCTTTTTACATTTTTTTTTCAGTTCAAGATTGGAGAAATATAAATACTGGAAGGCTGCATAACAGCAGGCAACAAATTGGGAGGTTGACGTATTTCCCTTTGCAGTTTATGCACAGCGGCACATAAACAGCCGAGAAAAAGCTTCTGCGAAAATATAACTTATTGGTCAGAAACCGTTGCAGAGGCCAATACACTTGGAGCATGCAAGCCATTAACTAAGTTCCAGGATATTAAGCTGCTCGGTGAACGGGGCAGGTTGTACTAAATTACCCAAAGCAAAAGCATCACTTTTTGAGTTATGGGCCAATGTGGCTGGGGGAGGGGGGGGGGGGGGGGGGGGTTGTGGGGGGGTTGCAGCTCTCGGCCTATTGCTTCGGGCTTGTAACAGCACCATTTTGAAGTGGTGTGAGTGAGTAGTGAGCACCAATTGCACTTGAGTGCCCCAGTACAAGCAAGCATCAACCTACCAGCACATCAGAAACTGTACATCATTTAATGGGAACCACAGCACTCTGCCCTTAACTCATTAAAAACAAGGGAGAAGCTAAATATAAAGACATCATGCAGAATTGGTGCCTGTGCATCAATGCAGTCACTATTAATGTCTTACCGCTCCCTATCTTCCCTTATTATCTTTTAAAATATTTCTACAGGGCCCAAAGACATTGCCTTTGACCGTTTGTCCATTAGCTTAATCAGAATTCCACAGTATTTATTCTTTGATCTCACTCTATGCCGTTTACTAGTTCCTGTGTGGATCCAGTCATGCATTTAATCTTGTATTAATGATGATTAATCATGTAAAAATGCCACACACAATAAAAAGCCAACAGTTCTGATCAGAATATATTTATTGTTGCTCAGAAACTTAGAAGATCTTCATTACATTTTCAATTGTGTTTCTTTTGCTCTGCATTTTTTCATAATCTCCAGTTGTCTCCTGCCTTGAAGAATCATAGAATCATAGAATCCCTACAGTGCAAAAGGAGGCCATTCAGCCCATCGAGTCTGCACCAACCCTTTTGAATGACCATACCACCTGGGCCCAATCCCCCATCCTATTTCTGAAACCCCACTCTGAGGGATAATTTACTATGGCCAATTCATCTAACCTGCACATTGTTGGACACTGGGAGGAAACCGGAGCACCCGGAGGAAACCCACGCAGACACAGGGAGAAAGTGCAAACTCCACACAAACAGTCACTCGACGTTGGAATTGCACCTGGCGCTATGAGGCAGTCGTGCTAACCACTGTGTCATCATGAAGCACCAATTGTCAGCTCACAAATACTTCATCAAATGACCGTATCTTTTCCTTGGAACTTGCATTCCACAAATGATATACATACCGATATGCTATATGTAAAAAATAAATGATTTTTAATCCACCAGCTGGAAACATTAATTGAACTTTTAAAAACAAATAGAGGGCAGAATTTTATGGTCCATCCCGCAAACAGGATCTTCCATTCCCTTCGAAGTCACTGGAGTTTTGCAATGTTCGCCACATTCTCTGATTCCCCCCCCCCCCCCCCCCCCCCCCAACCCCTGCTTGCTGGAGCAGGGCCATAAAATTCCAGCCAGAGATTAAAGGCAATTTACAGCCCTAGGTAGCTACCCCAAAATACATTACTGTACATTCCCCAATCCAATTAATTGAAATAGAGGAAACAGGTCTGCAAAACTCTAAGAGAAAGACTCCTGGGGAATGTGAAGAACATACGTCTCCTGTCCCATTAGCAATGCATTAAGGCAATCACTTGAGGTTTTCAACTGTTGGAAATGAAACAGTAAGCCTGAGCACATGGACAATGGGACCCTGGTTTTAGAAATCTTTGAAGACATGGGCTAATCAGATAACCTCTGGATTACATTTGCACCACACAAGTACCAGGCAATGACCATCTCCTACAAGAGAGGATCTAACCACTGCCCCATGACATTCAATGTCATTACCATCACTGAAGCCCTCAAAATCAACATCCTGGGGCCATCATTGATCAGAAACTGAACTGGACTAGCCATCTTAATACTGCGGCTACCAGGGCAGGCCAAAGGCTAGGAACATTATGGAGAGTAACTCACTTCATGACACCCAAAAGACTGTCCACCATCTACAAGGCACAAGTCAGAGGTGTAATGGAATACTCGCCACTTGCCTGGCTGAGTGCACTCCAGGAGCTCGACACCATCCAGGAAAAAGCAGCCTGCTTGATTGCTCCCCCTTCCACAAACATTCAAACCCTCCACCACATCAAAGTCACAGCCGTGTGCACCATCTACAAAATGCACTGCAGTAACTCACCAAGGTTCCTGAGACAGAATCTTCCAAACCCACGACCATTACCATCTAGAAGGACAAGAGCAGCAGTTTCCTTGGGAAGCACATTTTCTCAGCAGAAATGAGCACAAGTAGCTGAGACACTGACAAAGAAGGCCCAAATGTGTTGCCCCTGCCTTCCTCTCACTCCAACCCACCTGTCAAACTTCAAGCCCTGTCTGCTGACTGTGACAATCCAGGGGCGCCCCTGCAGTAGACAAAGATTTATCAAAATAATTCAGTACTAGTCACTAGAAGAACAATTATCGCAGTTGTCTACATTTTTAAATTGGAAGCAATGGGACCACACCACAAACTGCAAGTCATAAGTTCATCCATTTCAGCCTGAAGCCAGACAAGTTAGCAACACACAAACGGTACATTCCTTTTACTTTTTTATGGACTAGAATTTGACTAACCTATTCTTCCCCCTGCTGTAATCTGTAATTGGTTGTGAATTCCAAGTGTGTGCGCGGAAGTCGAAGGGCATTTTATTATTTCACTTAGCTTGGGTTAAGTATAATAAAGCTGGGACAGCACGGTGGCGCAGTGGTTAGCACTGGGACTACAGCACTGAGGACCTGGGTTCGAATCCCGGCCCTGGGTCACTGTCCGTGTGGAGTTTGCACATTCTCCCCGTGTCTGCATGGGTTTCACCCCCACAACCCAAAGATGTGCAGGTTAGGTGGATTGGCCACGCTAAATTGCCCCTTAATTGGAACAAACAATAATTGGGTACTCTAAATTTATTAAAAAAATAAATCAATAAAGTAGTAGAATAAAGCTAACCTCTTTCTTTGTTAGCCTGAACAAAAACTTTTGATTAGTTATTTCATGACGAATGCACCTGGACATGTCTTATCTAGTTCTGGCGCTTCTGAAGATTCAATAATTCTTTACATTTCATTGCTCCTCAGCTGACTGGAATGAGAAGACTACTGATGGTTTCCACTGTAAACAGTTAACCATTCTGTCAATTGACAAGCATATCCTTTCAAAACAAAAAAGTAACGTGCTGTGAAGAGAGGAAAAAGAGGGAAGCCATTTGACCCCTCATCACCTGATCAAAACAATACGCTTGCATGTAAATAACTTGTATACTTACATTGCAGCTTACAATTCCTTTCATTATGCGTTGCATGGATGTTTTCAGTGTTTGGTCACTCAAAATATCCATTTATTCTCAATATACTATTATATTTGCAATTACTACTGCTACCAGTCCATAATATCTTACTCTGTAAAACTGAACACCATCTGCATTTCCATTTTGGCTTGCTGCAGAAAGTTCTAGCTTCTATTTATAATATCCTCAACAAGATCATGATACATCTGCTCCCCCCCCCCCCCCCCCCCCACCCTGGATCACCTCTCATGGACAGTTTCCACCACCACCACTGATCACTCCCATTGTTTCCTTGAGTTTTCCAATTCATTATCGAGTTTACTTTTCCCTTCATGGCATCTGCTTCCAATTTAGTCATGGGTCTCTTGTGTAGCACTTAATCACCCGCTTTCTGACATGGGGAGGAAAGAAAACTTAGCATAAAACATACTACCTTCATCCATCAATTCAGTTACTGCCACATAGGATTCCAATTAATTTATTGGATACAGGGTGCCGTTCAACATCTAACGCAGCTTAGAATTATTCCCTTTGGAATGAATTCCTTGGCATGGTTACCTTTACAAGAAGCTTCAGCTATTCCAAAGTTAACAGACCGTACGTGTTTCAGGTCATGCACTGCCAAATAGTTTATTTTCCAAAAGGCTCGAATAAAAGTCCCAATTTTTCAGGATTTATTACCCCACCCTTGTACACAATGAGCCACAAAATGGTTCAACTCTATTTCCTTCAATTCTCTTGGACAAGAGTTATTTTCCCCTGGTGCTTCTGTTTATTCAAGCACCTTTTGCAATTCATTGCTCCTCAACTGACTGGAATGGGAAGACTACCAATGTTTCCCATTGTAAAATATCTTCTTTGAAACATTTATGGAGACACGAGACAAACACAAGGAAGGACAAAGAAATTGAAGGATGTAGTTGTATATTTTATCTACCTTGGACCAATGCAGAGAGGGCACCAGTTTCTGCGGATGCAACAAATTTTATTTCACACTGCTTTAAAATGTTTGCTCCATGCTTCAGCTGTTAATTTTTACAAGCTTGTTTACTTTTCTCCATGTCCACACTCAGGCTGAACAAACAAACACACAGAGCCTATCTCTGCTACCAGACTCAGATAGAGAACAACTGAACTATTGAACAATTCAGATATGCTTGCATGGTTGATGCAGAGGGGTGGGAGGAGGCCTTGTGGCACACCTCTACATCCAAGTAAGAAGCTCCGGGATTGAGTTCTGTTCCCATGACTTGCTGAGCATGGAAGGTGCGTTCATGGTATGGCTGAACAGATTGATTGCAAACCTGTAAATCCTTCCAATATAATATGAAGACAAATTACTGTGGATACTGGAATCTGAAACAAAAATAGAAAATGCTGGACAATCGCAGCAGGTCTGACAGCATCTGCGGAGGGAGAATGGAGCTGATAATTTGAATCTGGATGACTCTTTGTCAAAGAGGACTGGAAATAGGATCAAATTCATACAGTCGTGTGTGTGTGTGTGTGTGGGGGGGGGGGGGGTGTAGAGAGAGCAATGGGGCTAGATAAAGGGGCCAGTGATAGGTGGAGATTGAAAAAGATGTTGTGGACAATAATACAAAGGGAATGTAAATAGGGGTGATCAAGGCTAAGAAATGTGCTGCTAGTGGCACATTAAGAGATCAGAATGTGCTGATGGCAGAACAAAAAGCAGAGTGTCAAAGGGCAACTAGAAACAGGGAACATATGGCAAAACAAATGTTGTTAAAAATGAAAAGCAAGTGTCTGAAGAACAAATGAAGTTGATAGGTGACAAAATAAGTGGCATCCGGTTTTGGAAACATGCTCTATTTTATTCACCCTTGATGATACTTCAAATTATGAATAAATATCTGGAACCAGAGGATGTTCAGTTTTAAGTTTGCAACCATTATTGCGGATGCTGGAATCTGAAACAAAAACAGAAAATGCTGGACAATCTCAGCAGGTCTGACAGCATCTTTGTGGAGAGAGAAGGGAACTAACCTTTCAAGTCCGGTTGACTCTGTCAAAGGGGAGAGAACTGGAAATGGGATGAGATTTATACAGTTGTGTGGGAGGGGGGGGGGGGGGGGTGGGGGCATGGAACATTGGGACTGGATCCTCCCAATATGGCAGGCAGCAAGAATGGGAGAGTTTCCCTGTTAGTCAGCTGCAGAAGTCAACAGCAAAGCAACTGCCAAGTATAACCATGGACCAACACAGGATTCAATGGTCACCAACACCCTTGCAGGTCAGGGTACCTGAAGAGAGAGAGAGAGTAGGGTGGGTGGAGCATAAACACATGGACCAGTGAGGCTTAGCGACCTGTTCCTGTGCTCTACATGATATGTAAAAAATGGCACATAAAATTTGCTTCCCTCTTGAGGCTCTTATGTTCACCTTGACAATACTTTCACATGATATGTAAAAAATGGCACATAAAATTTGCTTCCCTCTTGAGGCTCTCATGTTCACCTTGACAATACTTTCACATGATCCAAGTGGGGAGGACACTTGATTAAAGTGCAACTACAATTAAATCAAACTTTAGTGGCTACAAAATGCATTGGGATGTCCTGAGGTCATAAAAGGTGCCATGAAAATGCAAATTCTTACTTTCCCAAGCCAGTTTAAAATTTGGCAGAGTTCCTTTTTGAGATGACTACGTTATCCTGAAACAAGGTGGCCACAAAATTACACATTCTCCAACAGAGCAGGAAATGTAAAGGAGGATTATTTATAATCATGTTAATAATTTACATCAGAAATTCAAAAGCTTTCGTAAAATTACCAACAATATCTCACAAAACAGCAGAAATGTTAATGGCCAAATTACCCAAACTGGTAACTAATGGCGCATCAGTTAGTTGACCTTTGATGGATGGCAAAACACTGGATTTTCCAGTTCAATATCTAGTTTTAGAACTCTGGTTACAACATTAGTATCATCTTCCTGAACTTCCAGGAAGTTCTAGGCTTTGGTTCCAATGTCGTTCACTGAAATCCAGCTGCTACTTCTGAGCGATTGATTCGGTGCCTGTTTTTGTGATTTAAAACTAGAACCATAGAAACCTTACAGGAAGGTCATTTGGTCCATTGAGTCTGCACCAGCCCAAGAGAGCACTCAACCGTGCCCCACTCCCCTGCCTATCCCCTTAACCCCACACATTCCCGTACCAGCCTCCCCGGACAGGCGCCGGAATGTGGCGACTAGGGGCTTTTCACAGTAACTTCATTGAAGCCTACTCGTGACAATAAGCGATTTTCATTTCATTTTCATTCATTTCATTGATCATGGCCAATCCACCTAACCAGAACATCTTTGGACTGTGGGAGAAAACCAGAGCACCCGGAGGAAACCCACGCAGACACGGGGAGAAAGTACAAACTTCACACAGTCACCCAAAGCCAGAACTGAACCCAGGTCCTTGGCGCTGTGAGGCAGCACTGCTAACCACTGTGCAACACACTAACAAAGTAGTTTGACGTAAGTATGTAGAAGATTTTAAATGTACAATTTATTTTAAAAATTGTTAGGTACATAATTTTAAATGCTTTGTGGTTTCCTCTTTCTATATTGACTGAATCTTTACATTATAAGTGCATTAATGGAAATGTACGAATCCAATTGAATAAAGTGTTCGAAACTTTTTGAATCACTTTCCACTTACAATTCTCCTTTATCCATTTAATCTTTTGAACTGGTTAGTTCAAACCATTTATGCATTCCCACACACCCTGCCCCCTCCCTGTCATTTTAATTCCTTTTTTAAGGAAATATAGATTCTATATAAATATTGATTCTATATTCTTTCATGGGATGTGGGCATCGCTTGCAAGGCCAGCATTTATTACCTAATAGCCCTTACTATCGTAAGAGTGAGCCTCCACAGTTTCATCTGTTTCCTTACCAGGCCTCCGAGGTTGAGTGACGGATCTGGAATGGAACCCACCATTTAAAAGCTTTAACAGCCCAGTGATCTATGATGCTAGGGTGTCGTTATTTTTAGGTGGGATTCTGACTTACAGCCATATTTCCACAGATGGTACTTTCGCACCATTGGCTTGTACACCAAGGGCTGAATTCTCCCAAAATGGGGCTATGTCCCCATGCCGGCGCAAAAATGCTGACGTTGCACTCCTGAGTTTCCTCAAAATAATACAAGCTGATTCACTTACCTTCAGGGAATAGGCAGGGACCCGGAGTGCTTGACGTAGCTTTAGCTGTAGATACGGGCCCCCACACTTCCGGTTTCAAGTTTGCACATATGCACAGCGGCGAACTCCAGTGGCCGCGCCGAGCATCATGGCGGACTCCGACCACGGAGGCATCTGGAACATATAGGCCCCCACCATCAGCCACGTGGCCGAGGATCCGACCGGCCCGATCTCTCCTCCGGCCATCCATAAGGCACCCCCCCAGCCGACTGAGTCCGCAGCCGCAAGAGGCCCGACCGGCCACAGCATGTTAGTTCCACGCCGATGGGAACTCGGCCAGTCGGGAGTGGAGGATCGCTGGGCGGGCCTCTGGCAATGGCCCCCCAGCCGCGCAGAGTACTACGTGAACGCGCCGATTTTCGGGGCCTGGGTGAAAGAGGTTGAAAGAGGGTGGAGGGTCAAAGAGGGTGAACGAGGTTGAACGAGGGTGAAGAAGGGTGAAGAAGGTTGAAGGAGGGTGAAGGAGGGTGAAGGAGGGTGAAAGAGGGTGAAAGAGGGTGAAGGAGGGTGAAAGAGGGTGAAAGAGGGTGAAAGAGGGTGAAAGGTCAAAGAGAGTCAAAGAGGGTGAATGAGGTTGAACGAGGGTGAAGGAGAATGAAGGAGGGTGAAAGAGGGTGAACCCTAACCCTAAGAGGGTGAAAGAGGGTGAAAGAGGGTGAAGGACGGTTTAAGAGGGTGAAAGAGGGTGGAGGGTCAAAGAGGGTGAACGAGGTTGAACGAGGGTGAAGAAGGTTGAAGGAGGGTGAAAGAGGGTGAAAGGTCAAAGAGGGTGAAAGGTCAAAGAGGTTGAACGAGGGTGAAGAAGGTTGAAGGAGGGTGAAAGAGGGTAAAGGAGGGTGAAAGAGGGTGAAAGGTCAAAGAGAGTCAAAGAGGGTGAATGAGGTTGAACGAGGGTGAAGGAGAATGAAGGAGGGTGAAAGAGGGTGAAAGAGGGTGAACCCTAACCCTAACCCTAAGAGGGTGAAAGAGGGTGACGGAGGGTTTAAGAGGGTGAAAAAGGGTGGAGGGTCAAAGAGGGTGAACGAGGTTGAACAAGGGTGAAGGAGGTTGAAGGAGGGTGAAAGAGGGTGAAAGGTCAAAGAGGGTGAACGAGGTTGAACAAGGGTGAACGAGGTTGAACGAGGGTGAAGGAGGGTGAAAGAGGGTGAAGGTGAAAGGTCAAAGAGTGTGAAAGAGATTTTGGCATGGTGCTGCGGAGAATCAAGCCCCAAATATGCGCTAATTTCCAGAGTACAATGGAAAACCTCCTTCAAGGGACCCCAAACGTGATGGTCTACCTCGATGATGTTCTAGTCACCGGAATTACTCTGGAAGAACACATGTTTACGTTGGAAGAATTCCTACAAGGAAGCGGGTATCCACCTCAAACATGAACATTTAGATTCCAGGCCTGAGAAATGACGTATTTAGGATTCCGTGCAGATGTAATAAGTCTACATCCCCTCAAGGAAAATCAAGAGTATCCAGGAGGGCCCAGAACTCAGGAATGTAACTGAACTCAAATCTTTCCTTGTTGTGGTAAATTATTATGGTAGGCTACAAATCATTCTGGGTGGGGGATCTGGTCTTAGTTAGAAACCCCAATTGTGGCCCTCTATGGTTAGCCTGGCGGATTGTGTCCCAGTCTGGGCCCGTGTCACATGCAGTGAATGTTAGAACATAGAACATAGCGTGCAGGAGGAGGCCATTCGGCCCATCGAGTCTGCACCCACCCAATTAAGCCCTCACTTCCACCCTATCCCTGTAACCCAATAACCCCATCTGACCTCTTTGGACACTAAGGGCAATTTAGCATGGTCAATCCACCTAACCTGGACGTCTTTGGACAGTGGGAGGAAACCGGAGCACCCGGAGGAAACCCACGCACACACAGGGGGAACGTGCAGACTCCGCACAGTGACCCAGCGGGGAATCGCACCTGAGACCCTGGCGCTGTGAAGCCACAGTGCTATCCACTTGTGCTACTGTGCTGCCCACGGCAGGGGCAGGACTGTTAAAAAGCACAATGAGCATTTCAGGAGCCGGGGGACAGCCATCTTCATTTCAGAGCCGACGAGTCTCACCGGTGTTGACACTCCTGTGGATGTTCCTGAGAAGAAGGATCTGAGAGCTCCCGAATCAATTCAGCCAACTGTGCCGATGAGAGTCAGTGCATCCAGTTTCCTGACAGAGGAGATACACCTTCTGAACTGTTGTCTGCCACTGCCAACATGACTACCTCAGAGGCTGTGGAATCTTTGAGAGGATTGAGGTGGTCCAGGAAGACTCGAATGTCCCTGGATTGATTGACTCTTGATGAACTCTCTTCCCCTGATGTCTTTTAGCATGTATATACATATACCTGTACATAGTTTTGTATAAATTGTAATAAGGGACTTCAGAGGGGAGGGATGTGGTCACGGGGCCTCTTTAAGGGGGAGAGGAGGGGGAGGGGTCTGGCAGCTCATGTGACTGGCTCAGGGCCAATTGCTCAGAGCACACAAACCCTGGCCAATAGTGAGTTGGTGTGGGGCCCTGGGAGCAAGGACCCAGGCAGTGTGGATCCTGAAGCAGGAGAGGTAGCTCCCATCATTTTGTGTTCTGTGCCTGTATAATTACCAGCCTTGCCTTTTGTTTATAAAACCATTTGTTACCACTGGAAGCCTCGAGAGTGTTGGTTGTGACATTCCACATCATGAAAAACGTGCTTTACAATAGGAATTTCACCACCGTCAGAAAATCTAGCCCTGTGATTTCCACATACAATCATTCTATGAAAGTCAAGTTCATTGAGCAAATAAATTTGGATTGGACACATCAGTAATTTTCAATGTTATTATTCAATCCAACTTCAAGTCATTTTTAAAGTCACTGGGAAATTTGGTAGATGGGACTTAAAGATACAATACTCAGGGCACCATTTTCCCCAAAAGGGAACACAGTCCCTTAGTGAGTGCGTTTAGCTGAGTGTTTCCCAGCACTTGCATTGCCGAGAAATACATAACTATTCAACGCTACTCGCTTTGAATAAGGGCCCTCAACGGGAAACGAGCATACCCCTGTTTTTTTACAATGGGGAGCTTTGCTCGCCAGAATTCCCCGGGAGATCGGGACAATCTCCGAGGCCCATAAAAAAAAAATCCCCAACCTCCCCCCGCCCCCCCAGCCGAACGCAACATGGCAGGGTCCCCCACCCGCCGGCAACACCCACGGCGGGCAACCCTGACCCGATCATGCAATGCCCCTGCCAGCTGGCATTGCGACCTGGTCACCTTGGCAGTGCCCGAACGGCACTCAGGTGGCGCTGCCAGGCTGGCATTGCCAGAGTGCCCAAGTGACACCAGCAGAGCCAGGGCACCACCCTTCCCAAAGGGCATGCAGCTGGGGGCATCTGGTCCCCTTGGAGACCCCTACGAGTGTTGTTCCATCTGGTCCCTGTTTGTGGGGACCTGTACCAAACGGCACTCGTCCGAGGTCCCCGTGGCGAAGTGATTGAATCCCAAAGCCTAAGGTACCTCTGGGATCTGCACATTAGAGTAAGGCTTACTGCCTCGCTCTAATATACAGATTTGCCAAAATTTGCGTTGAATCTCGCAAGGTGCTGCGAGTCGGGTAGATTCTGGGAGTGGGGTCTCCTGGCTTTCACCAGCCATGCTGCACCGCAGTGAGCTGCTTTACTGGTGCAGTCTCCTGTAGCTACCTTTAGTTTCCTGCCTACAGGTGCCTGCTAATTTGAAAGAACACTTTCATTCATAGATATAAATTTTTCCTCTTTGGGATTTATTGTTTGAATTCTGTGCATTGGGTAAAGATTCTCGAGTGGCTATCTTGCACATGGTGAACGAAAAATAAGTGTGCTTTCCACTGTAACAATCCTGCATTGTTCAACATTTTAGATCTAATTATTTAAACATGGTTGGCTCCTGTGTTGTTGCCATGAGGTTTTTAAAAAATGGATAAATGTCTTCTACACTCAGACGCACTGTGGCTCAGAGTCCTTACTTACTATTCCTCAAGTAGAAACCACCTTCAGATTCTGTGCCAGTTTAGTGGGATATAAGTCATGACAGGGGACTCTCATATCCTCAGGGATACAGCAGTGAAATTCAAGGAATGGTTTGCTCAGGCTCTGAATGTGCTTGTTTTGTGCTATTCACACATATTAATTTTCTAGATCAATCTATGCCTTCATGAAGGTAAATTCTGCATGAAAATATGAACAGAGAGCAGACACTTCTCTCACAGATTAAACAACAGCACCCGCACCAAGATCCACACAAGCAGCGGTGCGACAGTGTTGCTTCAGCTCCAGCGACACTCAACAAGCCCAGAATCCAGGGCAAGTTAGGTTACACGTGGAATCCCTTTGTTCGGTTGCTTAGATCAGCAGACTCATACCAGTTACATCACAGCTATCTGCGTCAGGTAAAACAGAACATACATATTCCTTTTCCTTGCAAAGAACGGGTCCTTGCGTATGAATGTTTGCCCCTTCTAGCAAGCGTAAATGAATAACATTATGAACTTGGTTGATTATCTGAAATTGGTTTCTCGCTATTGGCACACTTGGGATTATTCAGTTAGTGCTGCCCAATCACAGAACTTGGACGGCACGGTAGCACACTGGTTAGCACACTTGCTTCACAGCTCTAGTATCCCAGGTTCGATTCCCGGCTTGGGTCACTATCTGTGCGGAGTCTGCGTGGGTTTCCTCCGGGTGCTCCGGTTTCCTCCCACAGTCCAAAAATGTGCAGGTTAGGTGGATTGGCCATGCTAAAATGCCCTTAGGTTAGGTGGGGTTACTGGGTTACAGGGATAGGGTAGAGGTGTGGGCTTAGGTGGGGTGCTCTTTCCAAGAGCCGGTGCAGACTCGATGGGCCGAATGGCCTTCTTCTGCACTGTAGATTTTATGATTCTTTAATAACTGATAACTGGACACCTGGAGGAAATAACCCAGCTGGTTTTTGAGGCCTGAGTGTGTGTGTGTGTGTGTATGCGTGTGTGTGGGTGGAGGGGGTGGGGGGGGCGGTGGGGCGTAGGACTGACTGGATTGTTCCATACAAAGACTGAATAGTTGATGGACTAAATGGTCTCCTTCTGTGCTGTAAATGATGCAGTGACACTGCACATTGGACCTGCCAGCTTCCTCAAACTCAAAGCATCATGGTTTTCTACTTAGCGATGTATTTCAATAACGTGCAGTGTGGGCCAACTTTTACTTATTGAATCATACAGGACAGGGTCCATTCGGTTCATCATGTCTGTTTCAGCTCTTTGAAAGAGCTATTCAATCAGTCCAGTTCCCGTCACCACCACCCTGTTCTCTCCCCCCCCCCCCCCCCCCCCCATAGCCCTGCAAGTATTTGCCTTTCAAGTTTATACAGATACATACATACATATTGAAGGTTTCTCATATAGATCACTCTAATTGTTGCTGCCCAAAATGTAATATGAATATTTATCATCAGAATTTGCTGGTCTGAGTTTAAACTCTGCACCCCATTGGTGGCAGGAATTAAAGTGACAGTAAACGAGTCCGATGAACGTGATAAAAATAGAGGAGATGGGTGAAATGACTCATGGCCAGCTCACTCACTATCTCACATGTGATCACTGGATGTTTACAGCCAGGGATCCAGATATATTTACACAGCTTAATAAATATATGTCACATTCGAAGTAGCCAGTGATCCACGGTTGTGGTATCAGGGCCACCTTCCTTTCACAGCCTCTGGTTGTGGCTACACTTGGCTCAATTCAGTTCTGCATTAATCACACCATTCACCCTTAATCGCCACCTAATACTCATGAAAATATCTTTAAATTGCTGCCGTGACATATCTACTGGGCAATGTCATTTCAAATTTATCTAGAAACTTGCGCTCAATTCCTTGAAGTACATTCCGGCACTGTACCCGAAGGAATTTAAGTATTGGTCCATTTTTTCTGAACAACTCCAGTGACCTTCTTTGCTTAGTTTAAGGTTACAGACAAGAGACATGGCAATTAATTCTGTGGCAGTCTGCGGAACAGGTTGGAGCGCTGGGGACAAGCAGCTGCCTGGAGATACCCAGCAACAAGAGTAATTTGATTAGATAAATGCCTACGTCGAGAATTTAAGACAAGATTGATGGAGGTGGGCAAGAAAAGGCCAGCAAAGGCTGAATAGGCGGCGGAGGCAGCAGCAAGACTGGAGCAAGCAGTGGAAAATGAGAAATAAAAAGGTTAATCAGGGTTGAAATGCTGTGCTTTTCCCAGTTGCGGGGGGGGGGGGGGGGGGGGGGAGGGGAGAGCAGCTCATCAAATGCACAGAGCGTCTCTGGCCCTGATTCTTGTCAGACGGTTACCAGAGCTCCAGGAGCATCCAATGTTAGACGCCAATAGAGTTCGTGATGAAAAAGATGTGTAAAGAGAGGATGACAGTCCCCCGTATTAATAAAATCACAGTCCAACTGGAACTCTGTGACATTCTTCTCTTCCATGCCTATTACCCTGGTAATGAAGTGTAAGAGTGACAGCTTGTTTGGGAAGCCAAGCTCCACTGACTAAACCTCCCGCAGTCAGACTTTTTAAATTAATCCTGTACTGAGGGACACAGTGCCCACCAAGTGCTACTCAAAGTCAGCCTTAAAATTCCTTCAGCGTCAACAGCCAGAGAGAGAGAATACAGGAAGCTTCAGAAAAATCAGATTAAAAATTCTGCCATAAATCTATACAATTTAAACCTGAAGCATTCAGCTCATCGTCCTGTTAATGCATCCCCACTGCACAGCACAATGGCTGTTTTCCAGGTTTCAAACAAATCTTTGCACATTTTCTTTCAGGCAGAAGAAATTAACTTTTGGCAGAAATGTGGACGTTGATCTAATTTTGCCAATCCCCGAGTATCCATCCCAAATCATGTTCACCTGGCTGCAGTGATCATATCTATACCATGCCAAACTCAGCCCTTCTCGCAAATTGTCCAGGGGGTGAGCAAATCAACCTCATAAAAGCTGCTGGTGAAAGATTGCAATCACATCAAACAGTTCATAAGGGTTTGACAAACAATCCAATCTGAACTGCAACAAACACCGATATGCATAAGTAAGCTGGGTCCATAATATGAAAGATGGCATCTTGGGATCTAAGATTTCAAACACGCTTCAGTAATCTCTGCCAAGTTGCAATGCCAGAGTGGAGCTAACCACTAGATAAAATATGAAGAACTTATACTCCTATTGGGGGACAAACGAAGAGACGCAGGGTAGAAATTATAGGTGTCGTCGGCAGGACGGACAATTTGACAGACCATTTAAAGATCCGTTGACATCGGGCGGGAATTTCTGGTCTCGGGGCGGACTTGACTGGATAATCCTGTCGTTATATTTCAAATACAATAAGTGCATCTCGTGCTTAGATTTTAAAATAAAAGCTTTTAAGCATCCAGTCAAATTACATTAACTGCACCACAAATAATTTTACATATATGCTAAATATAATTTTTTTTAAATTTAGAGTACCCAATTATTTTTTTTCCAATTAAGGGGCAATTTAGCATGGCTAATCCATCTAATTTGCACATCTTTGGGTTGTGGGGGTGAAACCCATGCAGATATGGGGAGAACGTGCAAACTCCACACGGACAGTGACCCAGGGCCGGGATTCGAACCTGGATCCTCAGCGCCACAGTCCCAGTGCTAACCACTGTGCCACATGCCGCCCTATATTAAATATAATTGCCCACATGCAGTAACTTTTATTTAAAGTTACTATCATAGGTACTGTGTCGTACAATACTTGGAGGCACTTATGTCTGAATTTTTACACCAATGGAGAGGCTCTCCGTATCTGCAGAAATGATGGTGGGATACCTGCATCTGGAAGTCCCGCTCCTGAACCAGACTCCCCACCCTTTTTTCAGGGGATCGGGGGCTGAGTGGGGATAGGTTCTAATTTACACATCGGTAGTTCACAGAGTTAACCTCACATGTTAAGAGTGCAGCCGCCTTAGTCAGATCTTATTTTGGCTGGTGGGATGTCTAAAGCATGTCATGTGCACTTTAGAATTCGTAGGTGAAGGTCTAAAGCTGCCAGAATTATTTGAAGCGGAGGTTACCCTTTTGAATGTGGAATGAGAGCACTTTGGGAGAGGTAAAGTGCTAAAAGATCGTAATAAGGTGCCCTCTGGATTTTTTAATAGCGTGTAAAAAGTGCATGAACTCCTTGGAACTGTCAAGCTCATTGGAACTGTCAAAAGAGCAGCCAAGAGAGCCATCAAGGCATTTAAATTTCCTGCCCGTTAAATGTTTAAAAAGCAGTTTGCAATGTTAAAAAACAATGCTTATTATTTTGGGGGCTACTATTACAGGTTTTGAGCTGCATGACTGATTTTACACGCTTCCATTATCACCGTGGGTGACTGTCAGTCCAGATTAATTGACAACTCCAAGTGGGCTATAAACTCTTTGAAGTAGGACTATGGATACAAATGCTGGTTTTCAAAAGGGATTAAAGAACTTAAATGTAGTGAATTTGTTTTCATCAGTAACAGTGTTTACTCAAATAGTGAATTCATTCACCACTCAAACTTAAAATGAGTAACATTCTTGCTGAAACATTTAGCTCAAATTGATCTCCTTCCAACAGATCATGTGCCTCAGTTTGGGCTGCGAAGAAAGTTGGAAAGTTTACGGTTGCCCAATTAAATTTGTTTCATTGGTTATCTACAAGCTCTAGAAAATTGACACCCATTTAGTCACTTTTCCAATTAAGTGATTAATGGGTGCATGTCATAGGAGTATTTTGGATTTTGTAGTTATTATGCTAGTTGACTTTGGACTAAAAATACCAAAATGTAGCCCTTCATACTAATTGTTTTTCAGACTTGCTGATGTCTGATCCTCTGATATGGAGGAAGCAACAATACTCAGTCAACCTCTGGAGCAGGATTTATTTTCGGGGAAAAGAATATTCAGGTTTTTGGTAATCGGCAGCCAATCACTTGCAGGGTTATAGACATGGATTCTCGACATGGATTCCATTGAAAACTTGCCTTTCAACCAAATGCTTCCACCATTAAGGTCTCTATGGTACCAACCATCACTCAAGTATGAACCTCATATTTTATGCTCATTATTAATAAAAAGTACAACTCACAGGACCCTGGACTCTTAGTTCCTCAGTTTAACAGAAAAATAATTAACTTCTCATCATCTTTACTCTCGTCTCCTGCTCCTCACCTTGAGGGAACTGCCTGTCTTCTCCTCACTGTGTTGTGTTAAGACTGGATCCATTCTCAGTCACTGACTGTCCCTGACCACTTCCTGCTCTGATGCCTTGTCCTAGTGTTAGATGGGGACATGCAAGCACTGCACTGTCTAACCTTCTGTTGTTGCTTCTTCTTTCACTGTTAGACAAAATCAAGCACAAAATAAATGACTAGTATTTTACAGTTCAAAACAACAGGTGAATGCAAGATTAGAGGCGAGACTTGAATTGCAACCTTGTGTGTGACTAAATCCCAGTCAATTAACTTGTGAAGTGTTTGGTTTAAAAAAACAGATGGGATAACATTTCCATTCAAATTCTACTGGGCCAGTTTCGAAAACCTTTTTAAATATAAATTTAGAGTACCCAATTCATTGTTTCCAATTAAGGGGCAATTTAGCATGGCCAATCCACCTACCCTGCACATCTTTGGGTTGTGGGGGCGAAACCCACGCAAACACAGGGAGAATGTGCAAACTCCACACGGACAGTGACCCAGAGCCTGGACCGATCCTGGGTCCTCGGCGCCGTGAGGCAGCAGTGCTAACCACTGCGCCACAGTGCTGCCCCAGTTCCGAAAACCTGATGTTATATTAGAACCCTATGCAAAGTAATTCTATATTTTGAAAGGAATTTTAACAGCATCTAACACCATAGACAGTAAACATTTGTGTAACCGCAGAACACAATGGAAATAGTATGTAAATAATTAATGTAATTCACTGCACACTTCAGAATATCCATGTCCCTGAGAGCTCATCAGTAATATTGTCAACTCTATAACCTTTCCCTTCATATTGTTGTATAATCTAGGACAGCAAAGTAACAACTTGTTTGGCAGTTTTGGAATAAAAAAGAGATTGTGAGCAATAGCACTTTAATCGAGTCTCAAGATATTTTAAAATTCATTCATGAGATGAGGGTTTCACTGGCTAGGCCAGCATTTGTTGCCCATCCCTAATTGCACCTTGAGAAGTGGTGGTGAGCTGCCTTCTTGAATTGCGGCAGTCCATATGGTGTAGGTATACCCACAGTGCTGTCAGGGAGGGAGTTCCAGGATTTTGACCCAGAGACAGTGAAGGAATGTCAATAGAGTTCCAAGTCAGAATGGTGAGTGGCTTGGAGGGGAACTAAATAGCAATCGTGGGTTTATAAGGTGCTGTCGAAGGAGCCTTAGTGAGTTCCTGCAGTGCATCTTGTAGATGGTACACATGCTGCCACTGTGCGTCAGTGGTGGAGGAAGTAAATGCATGTGGAAGTGGTGTCAATCAAGCAGGTTGCTTTGTCCTGGATGGTGTCAAGGTTCTGGAGTGCTGTTGAAGCTGCACTCATCCAGACAAGTGAAGAGTATTTGATCACACTCCTGACTTGTGCCTTGTAGATGGTGCACAGGCTTTGAGGAATTGGGAGGTGAGTTACTCACCACAGAATTCCTACCCTTTCATCTGCTCTTGTAGCCACAGTATTTCTATGGCTAGTCCAGTTCAGTTTCAAGTCAATGGTAACTCACAGGATGTTGATAGCGGGGGATTCAGAGATGGTAATGTCACTGTGCATCAAGGGATGAGGGTTATGTTCTCTTTTGTTGGAGTTGTTTGTGTGGTATGAATGTTACTTGCCACTTGTCAGCCCAAGCCTGGATATTGCTGCATTTGGACATGAAATGCTTCAGTATCTGATGAGTCGGGAATTTAAACAGTGTAAGCTAGTGGCTTCTGTTGGTTTAAAACGTTCCATGAGAAAACATTTCATTTTACAGCAGTAAACCAGTCTTACTCAATGGAAAGTCAAATATAACATTATAATTGTGGAGTAGATAATTCAGTTTCTTGAAACTATTCCAATAATGCGTTAGATCATGCATGATCTGTACCTCAACCTATTTACCCATTATGATCCATATCCCTCGATATTCTCACCTAACAAAAATCTATTGACCTCAGTCTGGCAAGTTTCAATTGATTTAGCCATCGGTGACAGCATTTTAAATCTAGTCATGACTTCAATCAGAGCTATGCATTAAAGTTCACTTATAGAAATAAAAATTATACATTCCACACGAGCAGAGTGCCACTGGAACCTACCATGCATCTTAAATGTTCCATCTGTACAAAAACAGACCTAGCCCTGGAAAAGCCAGAAGATGTGTTATGGGGTTAGATTTTTAACGAGAAATGTTATGCATTGTGAAACAGCAGGGAGACAGCTCACCTATAAAGCAGTGCTTTTCATATCCTTAGGATGTCTCAAACTGCTTCACACTGAATTATCAGAATCAAATCAAAAAAATTGTTACAGCGCAGAAGGAGACCATTTGACCCATCGAGTCTGTACCAGCTCTCCAAATCAGCATAATGGCTGAATGTCACCCCCCTTGCCTTTTCTCCATACCTCTGCATATTTGTTTCTGTTCAACTTGCACCATTTAAGGGCCGCACGGTGGCACAGTGGTTAGCACTGCTGCCTCACAGGGCCAGGGACCGGGTTCAATTCCAGCCTCGGGTGACTGTATTGAGTTTGCACAATCTCCCTATGTCTGCTTGTGTTTCTTCCGGGTGCTCCAGTTTCTTCCCACAGCCAAAGGATGTGCAGGTGAGGTTGATTGGCCATGCTAAAATTGGTCAATGATGAGAGGGGGAATTAAATGTTGGCTAGATCATTGGGAGAACTCCCTTTTCTTAAAATGGTGCCATGGGATCCTTCACGTTCACCTAAGCAGGCAGAGAACATAACAGAAGCAATTTATCAAAGTAGCATTGTGTCTATTTCAGTCAAGTATTTCCAGCCCACTGGCCCCCATTTCTGACTGGGATTTCCGTCAGTTAGGAATTGTGTCCACCACTGCTTTCGATTTGAAATTAATATCTCCCACCCCGATGAACCTCATCACAGCATCCACACTGATATGGAAGATTAGCTGGAGAAACTAAAGTCTTTTTTAACAATACCAGCAATGTTAAAAAAAGCTGCAGCAGGAATTAAAGATATATAGTCAGCCCAACGGAACAGTATATGGCACATTAATTGTGCTATGATCCCAGTTGATGTTATAACTGGACAGGAAGATCCCAGAATGGAACACTCGCTCAAAAGACAGTAACATTTACTTTTTAAAAATAAAACACAGAAGAACAGGGTGACAGGACCGCTAATTAGTTTTAGCAATAAGAATTTTTTTTATTAAACTGGAAAACAATTGGGTTATGATACAATACGCCTTTACTCCCTCCTTAGCTTAAAAATTACACACAGGTCTTAGCCTTCTTCTCAACTCAGTCTGTCTTTACTAAGCAGTGCTTTATTCTAGTTCCTTTAACCTCGTATTTCTTGGAAACTTCTCCTCATTTCTCTAGTTTCCTTACTGAACTGCTCTTCAGATCTCTGACACTTGTTTTCTTTTTTTTAATGTATTTTATTACAAATTCAAACCAAATTTTGTTTCAAAGAACATTCCCACATACCATTAATATGTACAGTTTGAACTTTATCCCCTTTACATCCCTCCCTCACCTTGGTGACAGACAATCCTTAAACATGAAGCCCTTCCTCTGACACCCTCAAGGCAAACCTAATCTTCTCCAGGCTCAAAGAGTCCTGTACATACCCCATCTACGCTACCACCCCAGCGGTGCTGCCGACCATCAATTCAGGAATGTTCTTTGCTGGGTAATCAAGGAGGCGAAGGCCATCACATCGTCTCTCTCCCACCCCCTACAGCTCCAGCATTTCTGATACCCTGAGGGGAGGGGGGAGTGGGCCGACGTTGTGGCCTTTGCCTCTTTGATTGCCAGTGAAGTCAAGGGGCATTACCCCAAACCCTAGTATCTCCGACAACACCTTAAACACACATCCCTTAAAAACCCTCCAATTTCTTGCACCCCCCCCCCCCCCCCCCCCATCCCCCCCTCCCCAACATATGGGCATGGTTCACCGACCTCCTCCCACACTTTTCATAGAAATCTTCTACCCCTGGGAATAATCCACTCATCCGGGCTCACATCATGTGCACCTTGTGCCCCACCTTTGTTATGGGCCAGGGTTTAGAGAACCCGCAAAGTGTATCATGGAGTTCACCTGACTCAGAACTTTCACTATATTGTGGTATGAGGAGCACATGGTCCACTGTACATGTGTGGTACAGCAGAAATGGAAAAGTATTTTTAAAGCCAAACAATGTTTATTCTAGGAACTCAAGTTCATCTTTTTAAAACATACAGTGAACATCTTAGCAACCATCAATTCAAATACAACCCTCAAAGAATACAACACTAAGTAATCCTTTAAGCTTTCCTTTTAACATCCAGAAGACTTAACAAAGAACTTTTAACACAGAAGCATATCAGGTTAAAGTCACTACTGAGAGAAGTTATTAGTTTTAAACCACCAAAGGATCGATTTAGATTCTTTAGATTACAGAAAGAGAGACTAATACCCCTTCTGGCTGTGCCTGCAGCTATCCAGCTCTGAAAAAGAAACTAAAACACACCCTGCAGCAAACAGCCTAAAACAAAAGTAAAACGCTGACAGACAGCCCAGCTCTACCCACACTCTGGCATCACTGATAAACATCTATTTCTTAAAGGTACATTTCTTAACCACCCATTTCTTAAAGGTACTCTCACTACATATATTTATATACACACCAATTTATAAACACCCATTTCTTAAAGGTACTCTCACATGACACCTTAAATTGTCTGAAACTCATCCTCACCCACGAGGAGGTTGCGTCAATTCGATGCAGCACTTCACTCCATATCCCCCATGCTAGCTCAATCCCCAGCTCCTCTTCCCATTTGCACTCAATCCTGTTCACCAATGCCTTCTCTTTATTTTGCACTTGTTTTCTTAACTATACTCCAGGTAAGGCTTTTCTTCTAGCAAATCTTAAGATATGTTCCCTCTCTAGCCTTCCAAAACACTGCTTCAAGCAGAGCTGTGAGAGCTGCCTTGTCTCTCACTACCTACCTTCAACTGTCCACAAATTAGCTAAACTAAAACTTAAAAGCTTCTCTATAGTACAAGACGCTAGCTGCTAAGTAACACATACATGCCTTTTATTGATTCTTCATGGTGTAGCCCTCTCATAGCACAATAGAAACATAGTTGGACCTTAATCAACTCCCACACACACAAACACCTTTCTCCAGCATGAATCTACAATAGATTGTACCCTTCCAGGCACAGAAGATTTTAATTAAACCCTTTTAAAACTATACCTTATTTTGAAAGTTTACCAATACAAATATAAATCCCTTAAAACTCCCTTTATTTTCCTAACAATTGACAAGGGCACCCAATTTCCTAAGTACACAACTTAGCAAAAGGTTACAGAAGTGAAGGCTTGCACTAGTTGAATTGTTGCTATTTTTAAAAATATATAATATATACATATTTTATGCAGTTTAGCTGCCTCTGTGGATAGTCTCCCTGCGATGAACCTCATTACAACACTGCACTCAAAGGATTAATATTCTAGAACAATTCTATGGTGACTTAGCCAGCAATAATGCCAATTTCCCAACGTGTTTCTGGGGGAAGGGTGGGTCATTTAAATAACAAGTTCAAGTCTAGGGATGGTGCGGTATTGTGTGAAGCAAATAATGGCATGATGGGAAAAGTAGTCAAGTTTTCTTGGTACAAGTGAATTTAAACTGATTTTCATATAACCTAAGGCACAGAATACAGAGACAGCCGAGGTCAGCATGTCCTGAGAACTGGGTGACTCTGAGAGTCTAGATAAGGCTTGTTCGTCATGAACCTAGAAGCAGTCTCAATACATAACAAGCTGAACAACTGTCTCTTCCTGTTCGTAAACAAATTTGTCCCTTTCTTAAAACAAAGACAAGATAATGATATGAAACTCCAGTCCCCTAAAGGTCAGCAAGGTGACGCCATTGTAACGATTATTACTTATGTTTTACTTTCGATCAAATTCCTGACCAAGTTGTATTCATGTTATCTTGATCCTATAATGTATAAGAATCGCCTTCTTTTTCTGTAATATCGCAGACTTGGGACGGACTCAGCAGTTTGTAATTGACTGCCTTCCGAATTCAAGTCTCAGCCATTTACTGCTAGCAGTCAGTTCTAATTCATAAATAAAGTTCAGTTTTGCTTACCTAATGAATGCTGTTTGAATTTCTCTATCACAGTCAAGAAGCGGGGAAAATATTGAAAACGACATGGGAGGGGGTGGAAGAAAAGCCCTCAGGTGATCAACTTGAAGCAATAATGTGACTCTAATATAAATATGAAATGGCCACGATAGCAATTTGGTAACTTTGCATCACAACTTGTTTGTAAGGTGCCAGGCAGCATTCAAACATACATTCTGGAGATGTTGGGAGAATTTTACTATTTAAAAAGGGAATTGTCTGGATGCTCAAACCAGTCATGTACATTTTCTGCTTGCAATATATTGGGCTAGAGTTTTATTGTGGGAATGAATTTAAAGGCATCTGCTGGAAGTTTGACTTGTCTTTGCATATTTCGGTTTATACAATTTTGTGCATGGCAAGCTATTGAAAGAGCATAATGGTGTAGCATTAGGAGTAGTGCAGCTAGGATGGGAGTGAAGTAACTGTGCATCGCCTTTATCAATTTGATTGAAAGATTGAGAAATAAACCAAGTTACGACTGACAAAGAGGTGTAAAATAGACTGTGGTGAATTCCATGTTGGGTACAAAAAGAGAAATACAAAAAGAAACGAATCAAAGATTTGGATAAATAAAGAGAAAGACAGAGAGAGAATAAGAGAGGAAGAGAGAGGAAGATGGAAGAAAATTGCTGTGTCTTAAAAAAAAAAATCATTTTTAAAATCTCCAACAATTCATATTCAAAAGAAAGAGACTCCATACTTTGTACTATAAAATATCAGTGCTAGCGATTGCCAAGAAATACTAGAGTGAATTAACAGGATACTTTGCACTCTTAATAACATGACAACATTCTGTGGCAAGTTTAGTTCACATCCACCACACAGGTACAGCAACCGGACAAAATGAAATGCATTGCAATGGTGAGGCAGATAGTGAAATGCAACCTTCTTAAAGTGACACATCTTAGGCAACAGCTTTTAGGCATTGTTAGTTAGCCACATATCTGCCCCTCTCCTAAAGCTGCTGTGCCTTTTCCACTTAAACAAGAGTGAGCGGATGAATTTGTCAGCTTCTTGAATTGTTTCACTTTGTGGGCTACTCTCCAAGGTACTGAATATTAAACCAGGTGATGCTATGAAGAATACTTGTAACAAAGTCAACACTGCAATGAAGCTGAAATTATCAACGAGACGAGGTTTTTCAAACAAACAAGTGTGAACAAATCCACAAGTTTGAAGAACGGCGGAAGTAGTCAATATACAACCTAATAGGATTCCTCCCACAAGGTGACGTTAAATATGGTTCTCAATGGTTCCATGGGTCTAGAGATACTGACAACAAATACCTCAAATCTATTAGTCTTATTTTCGCAGAGTTACTTTTAAAATTAATCACACAGCACAAATCTTACTTGTGACATTAATCCCAACTGAATATTCTAATCTTTTGTTCAATATTTTGAGATAAGCCTTGTTTGATTGACATTGCAATACGCTGGCATAAATGGCCTCTCCTTCTATGAATTCACACTCATTGTACTTCAAACGACCATTACCTGAAGGTATGTTATTCTCCGCTGAACCAAATCTGTCAGATCCATGGCCTCTTTCTCTCTCCATTTGTCAGCGCCGTCTGATTGGCTGAGGTAGTATACATCAGTCATAATAGACCTAAACAATTGCAAGGAAACACAAACAAGTTTTTAAAAATTCAAATGCCCAGTTGCCATATCGCAATCACAAACACCAATAACAGGGGACTGATTAACATAAAACATTGGGAAAATTCCATCTTCCTCTCGTTCTTTCTCTCACCCTGCCCATGGAACAAGTTTTAATTTAGTTGAGACTAAAGCCAATGAAAGTTGGCAACCTGGAGATGCAAACAATTTACTTGGGTAATCAGAATTGATGGAACAAAATTCCATCACCTCATAGCTCCCAAGTCTGCAGTATAAACTCCTTCCTTTCTCATTTCATGTCTGCCAGTAAAAGGTGGAGTGAATGTGTTTCAGTCTAAATCTGGGACTGTTGTCAGGAACACAGAGAAGTATCTTCACATCAATCTGTGAAAATGCTTCAATGGCTCATCAGATATTCCACAGTGCTTTGTCAAGATCAACAAAACCCTGGTTTTTAATTGATCCTCGGCTAGAGCAGGAATGGAGTCCCAGGGATGGGGGAGTGGCAAGGGAAAGGCAGCAAAGTGGCATCAGGATTTCTGTGCTTTATCATTCAGTGTGGACACAGTCATGACACCTGTGGTAGTATGGCCCCTTTAAGGGCGATCTTTTGCTGGCCATGTGACCTGCTCAGGGCACAGTGTGTGGAATCACTTGAACCCCGACCAATGAGGAAAAAGCCTGGGGCCCTAGGAGCAGAGGCCCGGGAACCATAGACCTGGGAGTCAAGGAGTAAAGACCTGTATGATATACCTTTGTGCCTGTATACAGTAAACCTGGTTGTTGTTTCCAATAAACCTCTTTGTTATACAAGAAGCTTCCCCAGTGATACCTTGCACTGTTATAACACCCTATTAAATTTGCCTTGGCAGGCATATGATAAATGGCCAGTTGGCAGCAGATAGTTGCCAGCCACTGTGGACTATATCCCAGCATAAAAATGTTGGGAAAATGAAACCACACAGCTGACTGCAAGCACTTAATGTTATCGCTGGACATTTTCTTGTTTTTAATTTATTCGTTCACGGGATTTGGGTATTGCTGGATAGGCCCGCATTTGCTGGGACCATCCCCAATTCTCCTCGAGTAGATAGTGATGGGCCGCCACTTGGACCCCTGCAGTCTATGTAGTATAGGTACACCCACAGTGCTGTTAGGGAGGGTGTTCTAGTATTTTGACCAAGCGACAGTGACAAATTGGTGACAAATTTCAAGTGAAGGTTGGAGTGTGACTTGGTGGTGCTCCTATGCTGTTTCTGCCCTTGTCCTTCTGGGTGATAGAAGTCATGGGTTTGGACGGTGCTGTTGAAGGAGCCTGAGTGAGTTGCTGCAGTGCAGCTTGTGGCTGATACATCCACTGCTGCTGCTGTGCAGGTGGTGGAGAGACTGAATGTTTATGGTGCTGAATGGGGTGCCATTCAAGCGGGCTGCTTTGTCCTGGACTCTTTGTCCAGGCAAAGTGCAGAATACAGGGTTAAAACTAAGTTATTATAAGAAAGCCTCAATGGAGATTTAACATTCAAGCAATCTTTCATCCTTTGAACAGACCAAAACTGGTTAACTGTATAAGTCAAAAACTAGAAAAACATATCCGTGCACTTTTAGATGCAAATTGAAATGATTCAATTTGCATATCTTTGACAAGTTCAATTAAACCATTTCATATTGCCTCACTTCCAATTACTTCTTTCACCCTATCTCACTATCAGTTTTTTTTGCATCTTTGTTTGCTGTTTACACAAGTCCACATCCCATTCACCCTCTGTACAGCTAGGCAATAAACTGCTGCCAAAGGGAACTCAAAATGCAGCATTGGCAACATTGGGAAAGAGCCCATCTCCTGATTCCACTTTCACCCCCCCCCCCCCCCCCCCCCCCCCGAACCTCCCTACTCCACCTCCCAGAAAAGATTAACTGGGACGTCCAGGCAGGCATCCCAGGCAGCGTTCAATGCCCTATCATTCATTATTAAACTGTTCTTTTCATTTCCACTTCGATGGCTTGAGAATAAAAATGGCTTACAATATCAACAAAGTGAAGAAACAAAAGAAAAAGCATGACTGTGCCCAGCGAGTGTACTATTCAAGATGGACAGTTGAAGACAGTCAAATGTCATCTTTCAATATTCGCAGCCTTTGGCTGAAGCTGCCGTTCTCAATTACAGTCTCCTGCTTGACTGAATATTACTGCTGTTGAGTAATGGTTCAATAAGAAGTGCACATCGCCTTGGAAACCTCAGGGTGTCATTCCAAGCACAGAAGCAGATGTCAGGGTTGGAAAGCTTGAAGCAGTGCTGCTGTGTCACAGCAGATCACAAGCATTTGGGCAAAATGGTGTCACATTTTAATTGATGGCAGCCAGATTCAAGGTGGTGTCACTCGTAATCCTAGGAGTTTCCGTGACAAAAGGTGTTCAGTTTGACAATTTTCCATTTGACTGCAGCACTCACAACCACGCACGAGTGTCAGACTTTGGAAAATTGGCTACGTGAAAGTTTCCTAAAAATGTACAGCATCCTTCAACCCGGAGGACATTTGGCACGTGGGAAGGATGCCTACAGATCCTCTAAATGTAACCTGCAGTCAGGGAAAATCCCAGCCTTTGCTGTGGACTCACACCAATGCACATCCCAGATGTTTGCAAACGATGGACTTGGCCTCACTTTTGCATCAGTAGTGTTTTATCTTCTGAGTTATTTCGGGTTTATATTGTATGTCAAATTAAAAATTGTATTATACCATCCCAGTCAGCATCTTCAAGAAAGATACCTGCTCTGCCTTAGGAAAGAAAAAAACAGCCAGGTTTCCTGTTCCTCCTCACAATCCTGCAATCCTTGTGGTCTGATAAAGACTGTGGGCTAATTTCACTGCCCCTCGGTGTTGGGATCACGAATCGCGATTAGGCGTTAAATTGGACATTTGGCCGACATCGAGCTGTGCGCCGAACCTACAGCTATGCCCTGGCCCCCTACTGGTGGCAGGATCAGGGTTCATGCCCACACGCCAATGGGAGGATGCTAATGGATTTATGTGGGTCTTAATGGCGCATTTGTATCCACTTAACAGGCCAGTCACCGTACATTTCAGCCCTGTGTGACTTTCCGGTCCAGAGAACATAGTCTCCCAAACGGACAATCTCACCCTGTGTTTGGCCATTAAGCCTTCTGCCATTCATTATCTAATCTCACAAATGAATAATGATCAGTTAAGCTAGGCACTATGGATACATAGCCCTTGCAAAAAGTCCGTCCCTTCAGGGTAGAAGAAAAGAAAGTTGGCGAAGGATGAAAAACGCAACTAAATATACTTTACAAATACCCATCTTCCTGACTAGTTCCAACTTAGAAAAATGATGTTCTTTGTCAGAAAACAAAGTCAAAGATCACTCTACCTTTCAGAACATATTGTCTTGCAAAGCATTGCCCAACGTGCAGCCTTTTCACACCAGGAAGATGTTTTGCAGTTCTCACTGATTGGCATCATGTGCACTGGATAGTAAGGAGTGTCATTTGGGGAGAATTAAGCTGGACAGTGACTCCATCTGTCAAGCCAAGAACTCAGGCAATGAGCGCAAGAGCTTACCTGATGAACCATTTAGGATTTTCACATTCCATATTTAATATCTTTAGCACTGCCTTGAGTGAAGGGCAACACTTCAACACAATTCACACAACAAATGTTGTTTTCTTTCTAGAATGACACAGCTACCCTCCTGTATTAAATACCTTGCTTGGTCTGATCAAGATAAACCTTTATGCAGATGGCATGCAGTTTGGTGCTGAGGTGATTTTGGGAGGTGAAGAACAAATACACCTTATCTTTTGTTAAACAGTGGCAATTGCGAATGGTAACCATCTTTGGTACTAATGCCTTTTTTATTTCTCCAGCTGTATGACCAAGTCAGCCATGCAGTTGTGTAACATTTGGAAAATTTGAAACAAAGAACTTTCATTTCAAGTTATACATTCCTTTCAATGCTTATCCACTAACAAGTTTGCTTAAAAAGAACGGCAGAATAGCTCCATCAAAAGAACTTACATGTTAAAACTAAACTGGCGATGGAAAATGGTGATGCTCATATGCATTTATAAATCATAGTTGATCACCCCTTACCAAACCTAACTCTCCCTGGCTGAACCTGAAATTCTGGGTATACACAGAGAATCTAGCTTCCGGAACCAAGGAGTAGTCAATGCAGTATTTTAGAGTGGTATCCATCCAATTGTGGAACTGGAGTTTATAAGACAGACATGACAGATTGGATGAATATTTCTTTCACGTCTTGCTGTATAACCCAGATCTCGCCACTTCATGGTTTATTCAAATGTTCGGTACAAATTGACCTGCAGCATTTAATCTGCACCAATATAGCTATCTCACTTGAAGTGGGCAGAGCATTGAAGAAGATAAAATACCGCATTTCTTTCTGGTAGCGTACTTTATTAGGGCTAGTTACATTATCAGGTTAATGTTCAAGCAGCTATGATGTGTTTCTGGTATGGTGTCGGCATGTTGGGCCAAAAAACACTCCATTTTCCTGAAGGCAAATCCATATTATGTATTAGCAAACATCAGCAAAAGAAGAACCTGAAACTACAGTGCTACTGTGAAAACATAATTCTGCAAGGTAGGTAACTTATGTCAAGAAGAGTCAACCATTGACTTCGCCAGACCACCAACATTTCGGCCGGGATTTTCTGGCTGTTCGCCAGTGGGATTTTCCGGTCCCGTGTCTTTCCCAGCGGTGTGAGGTGCATACAATGGGAAGCTACATTGACAGCGGTGGGACCAGAAGATCTCACCACCAGGCAATGGCGGGAGGCCTCCAGTGCCGTGAAATACGCTGTGGGCGTGTGCAGAAAATCTCACCCAGAAATCTCCAATGTTTGGAAATAATGGCAGTCACAGTGAATTTCATGGAAAAGTCAAACTATCCCACATTTCAATGGTTGGAGTGAACAACCAAACACTTGTCAACCTGAGGTCCTGGAAGGCCACTGGAAATTGCAAGAGCAAGGTTTGACAGGTGTGCAGTTCCGAGACAGATTGGTGGCTATAAAATCCACTTGGAGCATTAATGAACCTCTCTGAGGCAGCTGAAACAGCAACATTATCTTTTTTTTTTAAAAATGTGCCGTCTGTTTGCTTGATGGAAGTTTTCTATTGCTGCGTGATGACTTTTACGTTTGACTTGGGACTGAAAGCCAGCTGTCATGATGATTCAGGCCTTCCAGAATGTACTCCCTCATCACACAAAAGAATCTGTGGCGGAGGTTATTATTAAACTGCGGATGGCAGAGACATCTCATCGCTTTCTAAAATTGTTTACAATGTTATGCAATGTCAGAGCTGCACAATGCACAGTGAAATCTCAAGCAGCTTTCAGAGGCGGTGGTGCAGTCCCACAAGCTGAAAGGGACTGTTAATGGCCCTGGAACAGCTGCCACGCAAATAATAAAAATGAAAGTAGACGCTTTCAACATTGCTGCGTTATTGAGGAGCGACTAGATCTTACCTCTGCTGGTGGCCAAGGTTCTCGAGCAACGCGTCCGCATGCCTTTGTGCCTCCTCGCCCTCCAGGTGTTTCACCTTCTTGACTTCACTCTGTACAAAGAACCACAGCTCCTTCACTCCATTCTCAATCTTACGTCGTAACTCCTCATGTTCTTTCCCAGGACCTGCTGCAACGCAAGAGAAAAGCTCCAAGTGAGCGTTTGGAATCACCTCACTTCACTGACTGTATGTGCTCTCCCGACAAAGGCATCTTGTTCATAGAAATCATAGAATTCCTACAGTGCAGAAGGAGGCCATTCAGTCCATTGAGTCTGCACCGACCCTCTGAAGAGCACCCTAGCTAGATCTACTGCCCCCCTCTATCCCCTTAATCTGCACATCATTGGACGTCGAGGGATAATTTAGTGTGGTCAATCCACCCAATTTGCACATCTTTGGACTGTGGGAGGATACCGGAGCACCTGGAGGAAACCCACGCAGAAATGGGGAGAACGTGCAGACTCCACACAGGCAGTCATCCGAGGCTGGAATTGAACCCAGGACCCTGGAGCTGTGATACAGTAGTGCTAACCACTGTGCCACCATGCTGTCCTAAATTCTGCTCCAAGTGAAATGAGGGGCCATTAGCATTTAAACATTTAACCAGAGGAAAATGTAATCCAGCCCTCTGGTAACCTGTGTTGCATTTAATGTTAAATAAAGACAGATACTTCCTGACAGATATTTCCTGACAAATAACTCATTTTGTTTTTACACTTTGCAGACACAGTTGAACAAACTAATCGCTTACCATTGCTTGACTGTTTCTTATAGCCTTCTATCTGCTCTTTGGCCTTTATCAGTTGTTCTTCTAATGCACGCACTCTTCCAGCAGCAGCAGGTCCCTGGTCAACGGGGCCTTCAGGAATCCTGCATGGAGATAGATCAGGTCAAGCAAACCAGCACTGCCTTCCAGCATGCAAAGTACATTATTATCTGACAGGAATCTCAGTAAATTATTTTCCTAAGAACAGCAAATAGGCATAAACGTTAACTTCCTTCCAACCTGGGGACAAATAACCGCTGTAGCATAGAGAGGAGAGACAGCAATGTTAGATGTCTGGTCAGGCCCCAAAATCTGGGCCTGGGTTTTTGCCATGTGGATTTTACCAGTGCTTTACATTCTGAGAACTCTCAAGATACCATTGGAACAGTTTAAGCAAAACTCAGTACAGAACTACTATTCATAATCCATTCACTATGGGTCCATATTCTATGTATTTAAATATCTTGGGGTGAAATAACGATTTTTAAGTGATTTCAAGTTGGTTTTCTGCTGTTTTGTTATCTTTCTTTCTTTCACAAAGTTTTATACATACAAGATTTGGACAGGTAGATCTACTCAGAGAAGCAAACTAAAAAACAACATAACACCTGAAAAATACATTTTTAAATGATATTCGAAAGGATATGCAGAGCATCTGTGTTTTGAATCCCCAAAGCGTTTGAACATCCCCCGTGCCAACATACAAGCTGAACAGGGAAGAGAGCCATTTAATGTCCATTCTAATCCAATTCTCTTCCCACACCTAGTGTTGCGCTAAGGCAGACTTTTGTCTGTCTCCGTAGTGAGTAATTCTCGGAACAGGTCACTAGTCTGTCATCAGGGGCTTACAGCTGGATGGGGCGCCACTCCACATCAAGCTGACCAGCAGTCTCTCCCACTCTTACTGCCAGCCATTGGGATGGTTGGAAGGATTTACGAGTTGACACTCAACCTGTTTGGTTGCGTTAAGAACACACCTTCCTTGGCCGTCAAGTTCTGGGGTGGGATCCGGAAGCGGAGATTCGGACTCAGAGGCAGGCCCGCCAGCCACTGCGCCACAAGACTTCCACGCAATGTCCATTTAATGGACTAAGAGTAGGAGGAAACATTGCTAAATTTGACTTTGGGAAAAAGTGAGAATGTACTCAAGTTTCACAGTCTAGGGACTGAGTGACGCAGGGTACTGGTCCAGCAGAGCCAGTGGGTAATCTATTGTTGGTTATGAATTGGGCGATCAGGCGATTTACTGCATTTGATGTTGCAGTGGGAGTTGGTCAACTTGGTAAGGATGAGTGGGCTGCAGGTTAAACCAGAAATGGACGAGAAATTATTGAACTGCCTTCCCTAATCAGTGTGATGTACCAAAAATGTAATTGGCACTGTTACTGTTTACATTCAATTTCACTTTTGTCATGTGAACATGGAATGTGAAGATGTAATATCTGACACAAAACACTGCAAAAATGTCATGACTTAGATTTAAGTCAAATCATATGTTGCATTCATCATGATTGTGGCATTGTTTTGAAGCTGCACTTGCTCAATATTCTTTACCTCTGTTTTATATGTGTTCATCAAGGTGAGCACATCAGCACGGGGAATCAGAACTCTCTCAATCCAAGTAGTGAGAGTGTTAAGCAGTCCCAGGTTAAGTGTAACAGCCAAATGCAGAAATACACACTCCCTGCTCTGCGCCAACAATTGGTCTTGGCCCTGACTTTAGCGGAAAGCATCCCCTGAACCACTTCCTCCATTTCCCACACCAACTCTCCTCTGGTTTCTCCATGTTTCTGACCCACAGACCACCATCAGTAAGAATAAACAAAACACGCTCCTCCACGATAGTCCTCTATACCAGGGCCCCGCAAGGCTGAGTACTTAACCCCCTACTACACTCCCTAAACACACACGACTATGTGGCAACATTTGGCTCAAATTCCATCTACAAGTTTGCTGATGATCCGACCGTAGTGGGTCGGATCTTGAACAACGAGTCAGAATATAAGAGGGAAATAGAGAACCAAGTGGAGTGGTGTAACAACAACAATCTCTCCCTCAAGGCCAGCAAAACTAAAGAGCTGGTCACTGACTTCAGGAAGTAAAGTAGCGTACACGCCCCTGTCTGCATCAACGGAGCCGAGGTGGAGATGGTTGACAGCTTCAAATTCCGAGGTGTGCACATCACCAACAATCTGTCCTGGTCCACCCACGTCGACACTACGACCAAGAAAGCACAACAGCGCCTATACTTCCTCAGGAAACTAAGGAAATTCGGCATGTTCACATTGACTCCTACCAATCTTTACAGACATACCATAGAAAGCATCCTAACTGGCTGCATCACAGTTTTGTATGGCAACTGCTCAGCCCAAGACCATAAGAAACTTCAGAGAGTCGTGTACACAGCCCAGTCCATCACGTCCTTCGCCTCCCATCCATTGACTCAGTCGACATCTCCTGCTGCCTTGGGAAAGCAGGCAGCTTAAACAAAGTCCCCTCCCACCCTGCTTACTCACTCTTCCAACTTCTTCCATCGGGCAGGAGTCTGAGAACATGCACAAACAGATTCAAAAACAGCTTCTTCCCCGCTGTTACCAGACTGCTAGATGACCCGCTTACGGACTGACCTGATTGGCACTACACTCCTGTATGTTTCACCCGATGCCGGTGTCTATGTATTTAGATTGTGTACCTTGTGTTGCCCTATTATGTATTTTCTTTCATGTACTAAATGATCTGTTTGAGCTGCACGCAGAAAAATATTTTTCACTGTACCTCGGTACACGTGACAATAAACAATCCAAATCCAAGTGAGATTGTGTTTTTCTGGTGAATTTGGACATAATCTCGTGGTCTAGGCTCAGGCCTACAAAATAATTGGGACAGCGCAAACCCATTTTGTACAGGGCTCTGCAGCTGGCAGAGAGGTTTTAAGCTATCTTAATGTAAGCTTTTGATTAGACATTTCAAAACTTCCTGGATTCAAAATGGGGCTTGAGTTTAAGAGCCGTGGGGTTATGCTGCAACTGTACATGACCCTGGTGAGACCACATTCGGAGTATTGTGTGTAGTTCTGGTCACCTCACTATAGGAAGGATGTGGAAACATTGGAAAGGGTGCAAAGTCGATTTATCAGGATGCTGCCTGGTTTGCAGGATAGGTCTTATGAGGAAAGGTTGAGGGAGCTAGGGCTTTTCTCTTTGGAGCGGAGGAGGATGAGAGGTGACTTAATAGAGGTTTATAAGATGATGAGGGGGATAGATGGTGTGGACGTTCAGAGACTATTTCCTCGGGTGGATGTAGTTGTTACAAGGGGGCATAACTATAAGAGATATAACTATGGGAGATACAAGAGGGATGTCTGTGGTAGGTCCTTTTAGAGAGTGGTTAGGGTGTGGAATGGACTGCCTGCTGTGATAGTGGAGTCGGACACTTTAGGAACATTCAAGCGGTTATTGGATAGGCACATGGAGCACACCAGAATGACATGGAGTGGGATAGCTTGATCTTGGTTTCGGACAATGATCGGCACAACATCGAGGCCGAAGGGCCTGTTCTGTGCTGTACTGTTCTATGTTCTATGAGTTCAACAATTTTCGCCCATAATCTCTGCCCCCATTAGGTTCCTTCCCTCTGCAGGTTTTGATTTATTTTTTTTTGCTTTAGTTATGGATGGCAACATTCGGACCTCTTCAAGACACAGCTTTGATTTTATTTCTTGCCCAGTACCACTGCCTTGCCCAAGCACTACAAATTCTGAGCAATTAATCTCTCCTGTTTTCCCAACCATCACTGACCTTCCCTTTTTTCATTTCCACTCTCTCCCCTTTCATTTGGGACACAGGCTCGCATTCATTGCCCATCCCTAGTTCCCAGAGTGCTTGGTTGGTATTTTCAGAGGGCATTCAAGAGTCAGCCACTTTGCAGGAATCATGTGTAGGTCAGACCAGGTAAGGATGGCAGATTTCCTTCCCTAAAGGGCATTAGTAAACCAGCTGGCTATTTACGACAATCAACAATGGTTTCGGGGTCTCCATTAGACTTCGAGGGTCCAATCGAATGGCCTCATCTAGCCTGAGTCGGGACGCAATAAGAGGCCTCTCGCGTGACGTGCGAAGCTTGGGACGCCTCATGAGACCTAACATGATCTTGTGAGACATCGCGATCTGGATCTCGACCTTACTGGGCACGATCCAGATTTGCAAATTTAAGGGAGCAGTTAGGCTCATTTAATCATTGAATTTGCAGTGCAGAAGGATACCATTCAGCCCATCGAGTCTGCAACATCCCTTGGAAAGAGCGCCCTAATTAAGCCCATGCCTCCATCCTATCACCGTAACCCAATAACCCCATCTACCCTTTTGGATACATTTAGCAGGGCCAATCCACCTAACCTGCACATCTTTGAGCTGTGGGAGGATAATGGGGCACCCAGAGGAAACCCATGCAGATATGGGGAGAAAGTGCAAACTAACCACAGTCACCCTAGGCTGGAATTGAACCCGGGTCCCTGGAGCTATGAGGAAATATATCTGTGCCGGATTCTCCCATGGCCCAAGGTTGAATTCCCACGCCTAGGAGACCTCCCCATGGAGCTGTTTATCACTGTTCCAGATAAATGTGGACCAGGTATAAGAGCACCTGGGGGGGGGGGGGGGGGGGGGGGGGGGGGGTCTCGCAGACCAGTGGAGGCACCTGGTGTGGTCGGGTTCTGGGCAGGGTGGTACCCACCCACCCCTGCTGGCACACAGGCACCTTGGCACTGCCACCTGGCAACCCAGGATGGCAGTGCGTTGGCATGGACACTGCCAGGCTGGCCCATGCCAGCATTGCAGTGGCCCTGGGCAGTGCCAGGGGGGCGCTGCCAAGGTACTGGGGTGGCAGGTTGGCAATGCCAAGGATTGGAGCTGGGTGCCCTGCCCTCATGAGGTGGGGTGAGGGACGCTTGAGAACCTCTAAACAGGTAAGTGGGAGCTTTGGAAGCCCTCGGAGGGGCTGTCCAGAGATCGGGGAGATCAGGGCAGCATTTAAAAATGGCGCTCCAATCTCTTCCTGCACTGATCAGCTCGCTGAAGCCAACAAAAAAAAAGAATCCCGTTTGATAGTGGGATTGTTCAGCGCCGTTAAATCTCGCTCTTAATTCCAGATTTTTATTGAATTTAAATTCCACCCGATTTGAATCCGGGTACCCAAAGTATTACCCTGGTTTACTCTGGATTACAAGACAACATTACAACACCACTGGCCAATGGCGGACTGCCTTCCACCCCCAAGAAACACACCGCGCCGTGGAGGTCAGAGAATGTCACCCGGATGCTCGGTTTTTCTCTCCAAAATGCTGCCCGGCCTGTTTGATTGCATTTTCTGTTTTTATTTCAGATCTTCAGCAGCTGCACAATTTTGCTTTGAAATGAACCAATAGGTTTGGACTTGAACCCAGGTTTAGAGGTGAAAGTGCACTGACTAATACACAGCACTGGCCAGCTCCTTTCTCTCCATGTTAACCAAAGGTGCATTGTTCTTATTTTTCTTCATGTTTGTGTTAATGGTCAGACTTCATTGCTGGCAGGCTTTACACAACCACATGCTCAGATTAAACTTTAAAAATGACTTCGCTAGGAAATACAACTCCCACATATGTGACTGTGAAAGGAAAACAGCAAGTGGCTGCAAGTAACAAACATTTGAGAGAACAATACAAACCTTTGAAATATTTTTCATCACCCCATGAGATAAATGGTTTTAGTTCCAGTAAAGTTCGACCAAAGATAAGAAAAAAAACCTAGCTACTCCAAGTACAAACGTGAAAGCTATTCTCTCCAAAACAGGCAGCAAACAATCTACCCAAATCCAAATCTCCTTCATTGCACCGACATCTACAACTTCCCTGTAATGTTACAATGATGCTGGTTAAGAATTAAGTCACGTCCCGCAGTGCAATAGACTCATCGATCTCACCCCTCCTGCCGTTTTTAGGGCTGCCATCAAACTGCAGTATACATTTACAAAATAAACCACAAAATGAGAAAAGTCACTTCTTTTATACACTTAGAAAGCACAGCGAAGGACAAAGGGACGAGGTACAAACTGGTAAAAATGCAATTCCAGGATTGTACTCTTTCACACAGAATGAATATAATTGGAATTTTCCTCCTGGTATGGGTAGCAGAGGCAAAACTCTGAAGAGTTTCAAGAGACTTGCATGCTGCAGATGTGGGGGGCCATGGCTGAAATTCTCCAGTTCTGAGAATAAGGACGGGATTCTCTGTTCCCCGATGCCGATTTCGTAATCAGCGATCGGGCGGAAAATCCCTTTTTACGATGGAATCAGGAGCGGCACCTGTTTTCGGAGGTTCCGCCCTCTCCAAATCGGTGCACACCATTGGGATGGCCTGAGTGCATCACCTGAGGTACTCCCCCGATGCTCCGTCCCCACTGGGCCGAGTTCCTGACTGCACAGGGGGAACGTGTGATCTCAGCGGTCGGGAACCCGGCGCGGCGTCTGCGGACTGTGTCCAGTGCCGCCATAGTCGGGCGGGAGCCCTGCTGCTGGCTGGGTTGGGGGCAGGAAGGTTTCTGCTAGGGACAGGTGGGGGGTGTTGCTGGGGGATGACGAGGGGGTCACTATCTGGCAGGTTGGGCCCTCACACAGCCATTTCCATGTTGTAGGGCGCGACCTCTGCAGGTCGTCGTCATGCTCATGCCCGGCAATTCTCCGGCCGTTTTTGTCGTGGAGGCCGGGCATTTTACGTGGCATGGCTACGTAAACACCACGGATCCTCCAGATATAGCCAGAAATTGGATAATCCAGCACTAAGTGTTGACGCAATGCAGAATTTGTAGACTTTCACGACAGCAAAATTGGCGCCGAACATAGATCGATTCAGCAACTGTGGAGGGGCTAGCACCCACCAACACTCAACCCAGCCAACAAGGTGGCACTGTTTGTGCAGGAGCATGCCCATATACGTAATAGGTCGGCTGGGGCCAGAGGGAACCAAGGGGGGTGGCCTGGGCCTGACCCATGTGACTTGTGGTCCTAAATGTACAGTGGGCTGCCAATGGTGTGCGCAGCTGCATGGCTGCTTTTCCAGCTGCGGCAATGGTGTCCCGTGCCCATCCACCCGACCCCACAGCCCACCTGCTGGCTATCCCTTGCTACTCCTCCCAGCACTAGCAGATGCCCCCCTCCCCCCCAGCCAACGGTACAACTGTCAGCAAACTATGGTGACGTTCGACATTTTCCGTACCCCCTCTCTCTCCCTCAGCAGCCACGACGTCGGGAACTCAGCCCATCGGAGGTGGAGACCCTGGAGAATACCAGATCGGGCCCATAATAACATGCAAATGGTGTTCATTGTACGTGGGTTGCGGACCGCATTGACGCCGCTGTTGAGGTGATGGAGAATTGCGATATGGCATCAAACCGGCGCCCGCCACGATTTTAGCGTCGGAACTTATTCTCCGCCCAATCGCGTTTCGCGATTTCAGTGTCAGCTTACGTAGAATCCCTCACATAACTTTCTGTAAGAATATGAGAAATAGAATCCCGATTAAGGATTTGCAGGCCAAACATGCACACAGTGCTCCAGGTGGTTGGTAAGTGATCTTACCAACATCTGACAGAATTGTATTCGGACTTCTTTGCTCTTGTGCACTAACCGTACCGTAGCAAAATCTAACATACGATTTGCCTTCCTAATTGCTCACCGTACTTGCATGTTAACGTTCTGTGATTTAAGTGAAAAGAACTACCAGATGCCTCTGAATGCAAACATTGCCCAGGCTCTCACCATTCTGTGTTTTTATGCTTGCTATGTTATGCCACCCTGGGAAAGTACGCGGCCAATTTCAGCCCCAAGTGCCCTGGAGTGACACCACAAGTTAATTAACCAATTATTCTTATGAAACTCCCAGAAACCTTTGCCTGCCCAATAATTACAGTCACCAGGTTTGTCAGTTGAAGCACAATCACTGTTTATTAATAACCAGAACAAATATGAAATATACAGTAAACGCAGTTGCTTAATGTTAAACTAATGTCTGACTCGCCTTTAACTGCCCCGCCCTCTACCTACACACACAAGACTGGCATACACAGAAGAAGTGAAAAATAATAAGGATTAAGGTGGAAAGATAACAGTCCTTGCTTCAGATGATGGGTCCTTTAGTGCACTTCCTTCACCATATGAGTGTGGATTAAAGCCTCTGGAATGCACTATGTCATGATCTTCTTCGCAGCTTAGCAGTATATCTTACTCACAGCTTTTCCAGGAGATGCCTTTGGCTTCACATCAGCCAGTTCTTAGAAAGAGTTATCAGATTCTGGTCCCTGCTTGCACATCAGCATCTTTTTTGCAGAGAGAGAGAGAGACATCAAATTCTGGATTCTGCTCGCACAGCCAATTCTGGAGAGAGAGTTATCAAATTCTCACAGTGGCCTTTTGATGAGAATCAACTGGATATTCCAGGAGTGAGTTCGGTAGTTTCCTCCATCCAGCATGCAGAACTAAAAGTGAAACAAAATCCAGCCTTGTGTCACAAAGAAACGTGTCAGTGGGACCAGAACCAATCATCAATGGCCACCGCAGGGCGCAGACATTTGAGCCAATTCGCTGGTCACCAGCCAAGTCAATCAAAGCGAGTCTTCGCTGATGCCTTCCGAATTATTCCTGCTTGATTCATTTAAAGATACAGGCCATAGCTTCTGCTCGACTTAAAGATACATGCTGCGTTAAAGTCACAGGTAGATTACTCATCCATGGATCAAAATAGTGATAGCAAAATTTAAAAAAGGGGGAAATAAGGGCATAAACAGGAGAGACCCTTCCAGCTACCGAAGTGGATAACTTCACCAAGTCCCACTCCATCTACCGTGTTCTTGCCCACTCACGCAATCTGTCTATATCTCACGCAGCCTCTTAAAAAAGATAAGCTAAATGGATCACAATGTCTCCCTCGCCAGTGTTCATCTTTGTGGCCATGTTCAAATGAGCTCAGTTATGGGTTCTGTGTTATCTTCTATGTAAAGATACTCTCTGACAGTCAAAAATAAATTTGCAATACCAAACCTTTAACGAGCACAATTCAACAGTTAAATGGAGTTCATCGATACATTCAGCACCATTTTGTGATACTTCACCAAGTTGATGTTGAGATGGTTAATCAACATGACATTGCTACAAGCCTCTTCTACTTGTACATAATTTAGGTGAATAAAAAAAACTCTCAAGCTGCAGACTGCCTTGTGGTTTATCAATCTGACACCATTCCTTCATACTCCAGCAACCCGCATTGAACAATCTGGATGAAAAGCCAAGGTCCATGAAGACACCGAGACTAAAGTGATCATGAGGATAACCTGGCAATCTGCTGAGCAGAAAGCTGAGTAAAACATGGTCTTGCTGTGAGAGTTGGCATTTCCTTTGCGTTCCTACAGTTCTGGCATTGCCCACACATATTGTGAAACAGTGAAATCAGGCCCTCCCATAAATATCTCCGAGCATCAACATGAGAACAACATAGAGAAATTTGAACATCAAGTGACAAAATGCATAAAAACTGCTGAAGGGGACAGACATTGAACATGAAGCGAACAAACGGCAGAATATATTTCAGCAGTTTTTGATTCCGTCTTTCAAGGTTTTGTTTCTGCATTCCAGCTTTTACCATCAATTTGATGGCATGAAGTTAATCTGTCAATACTCGAGACTGTAATCCTCTTCAAATTCAGACAATTTATGCAATCATACTAATATGTCACACGTTCTCCAAAGTATCAGTCTTGATCTACAAGCTAATAGCTTTTGTTAATAAAATGGAAATTCTGTGGATCAGGGTCATCTATTTCTACTAATCTTTGGAATCTGCAAACCCACCAGACGTATAAAACCACTGAAGTGTCTTATTACATCGAGGTGTTCAAACAAAGTTCTGATTTGTCAGCATGAACGTGTATTTTTAATGTCAGCCTAATGGGTGGGAGAACATTTGTTTTGCTGGCAGTTTCTTTTATTGGAAGCATTGTAACTAATAAAAGGGGCAATGTTATGTTATGAGTTACAATGCTCAATGTCACCTCCACAAGTTTCCGCCCAATATTTTTGTTTTACACTTATTGGAAGACACAAATGAATCACAAAGAAAGAATCCCATTTATACGGCAGCTGTTTGCCATTTACAACTCACTGAGAACCATTTTTCTTTCCATTCACGGGATGTAGCATCGCTGGCAAGGCCACCATTTCTTGCCCATCCCTCATTGCCCTCAGGAGGGTGGTGGTGAGCTGTCTTCTTGAACTGCCGCAGTCCACATGAAGACGCCAACACCTCCACCCACCCTCTCCACAATGCTGTTTGGAGGGAGTTCCAGGATTTTGACTTGATGACAGCGGAAGAACAGTGATAAAGTTCCAAGTTAGGGTGGTGTGCGACTTGGGATTGAAGTTGCAGATGGTGGCATTCTCATGCACCTGCTGCCCTTGTTATGCCACACAGTAGAAGCCACATATTTGGAAGGTACTGTCAAAGGGCCCTAGGTGAGTTTCTGCAGCGTATCTTGTCGATGGTAAAAACTGCTGCCGTATTGCGATGGTGATAGAGTGAATGCATGTTTAAATTGGACGATAGGGTGCTAATCCAGGCATGTGGATCACACTGCTGACCTGTGCTTTGTAGATGGTGGACAGGCTTTGGGGAGTCAGGTGGTGAGTTACTCACAACTGGATTCCTAGCCTTTGACCTACTCTTTCAGCCACAATATTTATATAGCTAGTCCAATTCAGATTGTGATCAATGGTAGCCCCCAGGATGTGGATGGTGGAGGATTCAGCACTGGTAATGCCATTAAGGATGATGGTTAGATTCACTCATATTGGAGATGCTCATTGCCTGGCACTTGTGTGGTGCAAATGTGACTTGCCACTTATTAGCCTAAGTCTGGATACCCATAGAATCCCTACAATGCAGAAGGAGGCCATTTGGTCAAACACATCTGCACTGACCCTCTGAATGAGCATCCTACCTGGGCCCAACCACCATCCTATCCCTGGAACTCGACCAAATCTGCACATCTTTGGACTTTTGAGAGGAAACTGGAGGACCCGGAGGAAACTCATGCAGAACGGGGTGAATATGCAAACTCCACACAGACAGTCATCCAAGGCTGGAATTGAATCCAGATCCGTGGTGCTCTGAGGCAGCAGTGCTAACAACTGTGTCACTGTCCAGGTCGTAAAACATGTGGACATGACTGCTTCATGATTAGAAGCTGTGGACAATAACAAACACTTTGCACTCATATATGGTCATTCCAACCTTGTGATGGGGCAGCTGAAGATGGTTGGACCTTGGACACTACCTTCAAGAACTCTTGCAGCGATGTCTCGGGACCATATTGTTTCCAGCCAGATTCTCTCCATAGATGCTGCCTGACCTGCTGAATATTTCCAGCATTTTATGCCGGCGGTATCATTCCGGTCTCACTAAAGCCAATGGCAATTTGCATGGCTCGCCGATCCCACCACTGGGAAACCTGTGACGGGGCTGGCTTTGGCAGAACTGGACTGGAAGATGCACTGGCAGCAAGGGCTGGAGAATCCCAATATCTGCAGCATTTTGCTTTTATGTTTTGAGAGATTGGTTTATGTGTCTTGACCCACTTTTGCTTTGCATCATGATCACTTTTGTTATTTAGTCACTGTGCTTATTCACCCCATCATTAAACCTTCCTTTTTGCTTCTTTCCTTGCTTCCCCAGAACTTTTTCTGTCTCTGTACTCGCTTGAAAATGATTAAAACTCTAATTTCTTCCAGTTTTAATGAAAGATTTATTGCCCTGAATGTTATTTTTGTTCCTCTTTCTACAGATATTGCCAGCCCGTGCTGAATATTTCAAACAATTTCTTTCCTTTTCAGATTTACGGCAAGTGCAGTATTTTGCTTTGGTAAATGGCTCTCCAGACATTTCCAGGTAATCGCGTTCCACAGGTCCACTTATTTTTCAATGCAAAACACAGGCCAGTGGTTGTGGTTACAATCGAGGACTGTCTTGTGAAGCTACAGCTACCAATGCTTAGAACCAGAAATTATTCTGGTCGCCAGTGCTACAGCCCATTTGTGTCAACAGGAACTTGTATCCAGGGAAGAGAAAAATCAATTGAAATGAAATGAAAATCGCTTATTGTCACGAGTAGGCTTCAATGAAGTTACTGTGAAAAGCCCCTAGTCGCCACATTCCGGCGCCTGTCCGGGGAGGCTGGTACGGGAATCGAACCGTGCTGCTGGCCTGCTTGGTCTGCTTTAAAAGCCAGCGATTTAGCCTGGTGAGCTAAACCAGCCCCTTGACCTTTTAAGTACCTTACTCTTGGAACAATAAACTCTTTCCTTGAATATTATGGCAACGTTTTCTCCCCTGACTCAGAATCACAAAATTGTTACGGAGCAGACGGAGGCCATTTGGCCCATCGGGTCTGCACCAGCTCTCCAAACGAGCATTATAACCTGGTGCTATTCCCCTTCATTTTCCCCCTACCCTTGCACATTGTTTCTATTAATATAATCATCGAATACCTTATTTAATGCCCTTATACCCTTTTGAATGCCTCCATTGAACTCGTCTCCATTATCCTGTGAAGGGGAAACATATGCTGGGCCCACAAACCAGAGAGCAATGGATTGGAACGATTACCTGCTACAGCAGCACAGTGGGTACCACTGTTGCTTCACAGCTCCAGGGTCCCAGATTCGATTCCCGGCTTGGGTCACTGTCTGTGTGGACTCTGCACATTATCCCTGTGTCTGCATGGGTTTCCTCCGGGTGCTCCGGTTTCCTCCCACAAGCCCCGAACGTTGTGCTGTTAGGTGAATTAGGCATTCTGAATTCTCCCTCTGTGTACCCGAACAGGCGCCAGAATGTGGTGACTTTCACAGTAACTTCATTGCAGTGTTAATGTAAGCCTTCTTGTGACAATAAAGATTATTATTATTATTACTGATGCTTGCAGAGCAGCAACGTAGGGCTGAATGGACTATCCTGCACTTACTGTCTATGTTTTCAGAATCCTAACCAATCTGAGCAATTAAGGGCAGTTTCCGTATCTATCTGCATTCAGTACAATGGTTACTATTTGTGTCATTCTGCAGCCTCTCAGACCTTTGCTTTGGAAAGGCACACGTGTATGAATAGACATTCAATGGGAGAGCACAAATTCACTCAATGTTCTCTGAACCTGCCCGAACAGAATTTCTACCGTGGCCTCAAATGTCCCCAAAATGTGTGTTCTTCAATGTAAAACATTGCACACTTCTTAAAAATGGTGCTGATGGTCAAACCTGCAGGAAGAGAAAGCTAAAACCAAGTTTTTTTTCATTAATTCATGGGTTGTGGGCATTACTGGCTGGGTCAGCATTTATTGTCCATCTCTAAGTGCCCTTGAACTGTCCTTAAATGCACTCTGAAACGGCCTAGCTAAGAGTTAACACGTTGCTATGGCTCTGGAGTCACACGTAGGCCACATTGGGTAAGAATGGTACATTTCCTTCCCTAAAGGACTTTAGTGAACCAGATGGGTTTTTTGGACAATGGTTTCATGGTCATCTGCACTTCAAATTCCAAGTGTTTATAGAATTCAAATTTCACCATCTGCCAAGGTGGGATTTGTGTATGTGTATCTGCTCCCCAGAGCATTACCCTGGGTCTCTGGATTACTAGCCCAGTAACAACACCACTACACCACAAACTCCTCAGGAGGAGGGACAATCAGAACTGAGGCAGTAACTGGGCGTCTAATCTTAATGATATTTTGTTCTTAAATAAAGAGGCCATTGACAATAATGGATACACAATATCTGTGCTGCGACCAGAAACTGCGGCAGTCAAACTAAATTTACATTGGCTAATTCCCTCCATTAATGAGTTTTTTTCCATCTGTTCTCTTTAAAGATTTAAAAGGAAACCTGTGTTTGCAAATAATCTGGAACAAATTTGATAAGCGTCCATCCACTATTTAAATAAACCATGAAAATATAAATGTTATGTCATTAATTACATACATGAATTAAACACTGGATGTCTTTCATTCACTTGGACCTGGTTCTCTTGATCCAGAAATCAAGTACTGTGATCTGAGCTGTCAATAAAGTTTATCCACTTCAAATTCTAAGTATACCATGATCCATTTAATGATAACTAATCTCATACCAGGGCACTCTTGCTTGTAACTCTCAGTTTTCCAATCAAATTTTATTAGATGAAGAGGAAACATTACCCTCCAAAGGCCATTGCTCATTTGACTTGAAAATGTTGATTTTAAACATCATGTGCCAGCCCACTGGTACCTCCACATTATTTCAACTTCAGATCACAATTCAAAACCAGTCCAGGGTTAGAAAAATAAACGGCTGATACATATATCTCCAGATGAAGCCAGGGAGCTCGAGACCTCTTGGAAATATAATAGCTCATGTACCAAGGCAGGCAGGCCTATTTGAAGACTATATTCCAGTTTTGATATCAGATTAGTGGAGAAATACTCAAATTAAAGGTCAATACCAAGAGTAGATCTGTCACTTGCCCTATTAATTCGGCATTTATGAACCTTCACAATAGTTTCCTCAACCGTAGTCTTGTTCTGACACACACAGACACATACTCATGCACATACACACAGACACAGACACACACGCCCAGGCTAATGCTCTGGAGGCATGGGTTCAAATCCCATATCAGCAACTGGTGGAATTTAAATTCAATTAATGTCCCTTTAGGGAAGGAAATCTGCCATCCTTACCCGGTCTGGCCTACATGTGACTCCAGACCCACAGCAAAGTGGATGACTCTTAACTATCCTCTGAAAAGGCCTAGCAAACCACTCATAGAATCCCTACAGTGCAGAAGGAGCCCATTGAGTCTGTACCGACCCTCTGAAAGAGCATGTTAACCACCACAATCCCTGCAGCCCCGCAACCCCACCTTATCTGCACAACCCTGGACACTAAGGGGCAATTTAACATGGCCAATCCACCTAACCTGCACACCTTTTGCCTCAGGTGTATCAAGCTGCTGCAAAGTCTAAAAGGCATGAAACCAGACAGACCAGCTGTCATTATGGGTGTTTCTACAAAACATGGACTGCGGTGGTTCAAGGGGTGTTTCTCATTGCTTCCTTCTCAAGGGCAAAGTCATGGGCAATGAATACGCACACACACTTTGCACATCAGGGGCGGGATTCTCTTATCCAGAGGCTAAGTGTTGATGCCCTTGTAAAGCCGTCACGTTTCCCGACGTCGTCAACATGGCCTCAGGATCAGCAATTCTGGCAGTCAGCACGGCACTGGAGCGACCCATGCTGCTCCAGCTGCCGATCCTCGTGTCAACTGGGCGCCGCGGGATCTGCGTATGTGCAGTGGCACCGGCGCCAACATGCGCATGTGCAGTTGCTCCCTTCTCCACACCGGCCCCGACGCAGCATGGCGTATGGCTACAGGGGCCGGCGCGGAAGAAAGAAGGCCCCAGCCTGTCGATCGGTGGGCCCCGATCGCGGGCCAGGTCACAGCGGAAGCCTCCCCTGGGGTTGGACCTTCCTCTCCTCCCCCCCCCCCCCCACCCCAACCTCCACAAGCTACTCCTGGGCCCTTCCACGCCGAGGTCCCGCCGGGTAAGACCACACGTGGACGGCGGCGGCAGGACTCGTTTTTTTTGTTACGGCCAAGAATCGGCGGGGGGGCTGCATAGAGCGACTCCCGACCAGCGCCGTGCCGATCACGCCGGCGGCAATGGAGCCGATTCCCCGCTCTGCAGAGAATCGCGTCCCGGCGTTGGGGCGGTGTGGCGCAATTCGCACCGATTTTCCGGCCTTGCCTGCGCTCAGAGAATCCTGCCCAGAATGTCCAAGTTTCAACTATCATTTCAAACATTATACAAGTTCAAAAACAGTCTAAAATTTTTGTGCAGTGCATTTACAAACTCTCATCCCAGTGGATGCTGTATTCTGTTCTTTCCTAATATTATATTGGACACAAATGTCTATCAAGTACTTATTTCCAGGTATCCATTTTAAAAGAAACAGCTCTGTGAGAAATGCTGATAAGAATATGAAACTATAACTGTGTGTTTATTCTCCCATGTAGTTAGCACAGTAAATGTTGCTCTTCCAACGAAAATTTAGCCTGTGCTGTTATTTATCTGACTAGTAAAAGAAATCTATTTTTGTCAGCTGTGATCATCAAAATAGACCAGAGACTTGACCTGACCTGACCCATCTTCTCACTGGATAGATCACCAAACCATTGGTGCAGCCAGCACCCCAAAGGGGCAATTAACTGTGTACAAGCTGCACCTAGCTGGCATACACATAAAAAGGAAGAAATGGTTAGACCCTATATTCTTATTTCCCCGTTTTCACTGGTGTTCCATTTTCAGGTATACAAGACCAGTTTGGATCAGTATTCTTGATTTCCCATTTTTACTATTTTTTCCTTCAGAATAGAAGAAAAGTAAAGCTTGCAGCTTCCCACTAAAAAGCAGTACACCCAGCTCACAACCTCTTGTGAAAAACCTGAGAAACAGAAAATAAAGCCAATTCTAATCTCCAGACACTTGGGGCAGGATTCTGTGATCCTGAGGCTAAGTGTTGACGCCGTCGGAAAAGCCGGCGCACGGCCTCAGGATCAGCAGTTTTGGCTCCTACAGAGGGCCAGCACGGCACTGGAGCGGTTCACGCCATCCCAGCTGCTGATCCCAGTGTGAACTGGGCGCCGCGGGATCCACGCATGTGCAGTGGCACCAGCGCGCGCATGCACAGTGGCTTCCTTCAACGCGCTGGCCCCGACGCAACATGGCGCAGGACTACAGGGGCCAGCATGGAGAAAAGGAGGCTGCCAGCCAGAGAGGCCGGCCCGTCGATCGGTGGACCTTGATCGTGGGCCAGGCCACTTTGGAGGCCCCCCCGGGGTCGGACCCCCCCAGGCCGCCCCCAGACCCTTCCGCGCTGAGTTCAGGCGCCGGCGGGACTTGGCATTTTTACGACGGACGCTCGGCCCATCCTGGGCTGAGAATCGGCAGGCCGGCCGTGTAGAGCGGCTCCTGACCGGCGCCGCACCAACCACGCCGGTGCCAATGGCGTGCGGAGAATCACATGATGGCATCGTGGCGCGATTCGCGCCGTTCGCAGGGATTCTCCCGCCCCGGAATTTCATAACCAGAAACTAATGTCCTATATTTTTCAATGCTGCCTTTCCTCCAGCTCAGGGAAGAAAAAGGCCTCAAGTGCTTCAGATAAGAACGACTTTTGTTGTTTCCAAAAAAAACTTCTGTCTTTTAACATCTATTGATCCAGCACCAGCACGGACTGGAGGGGTTGAATGGCCCTTTTTCCATACGACAGATCCTGTACCAACTCATTCAGTTTCTAATATTCGATTTTAACAAAGCAGTAGAAAGGAATAACTGGCTTGTTCAAGGTTTGGCTACAATCAGGATATTGCTGAATCAGCAACTCAAACAGCCTCACGATTCCCACAAGTAACACTGGTCTCTCCAAGTTCTGCTTTGGTATGAATTGGCCATTAACATCTTTTAATTGACTGCCTTATTGTTGGTGGCCAACTTTTAAGATAGTTTTGTTGGTTCCATCGTTATTTGCTTGAAAAGCCGAGGGAAAGTGTTGGTGAATGCAAATAAACAAGATACATTTTGTTATTAAATGGCAGAGCAGATTGTACGGGCCAAATTATGTACTACTGTCCCTAATTTGTATGTACGTTTGTAGACCTAGGTCAACTGATAATTAAACATTTTGACAAATGCCAAATGGCATCAAATGGCCTTGATTTAAAAATGTTCATATCCTTATTTTGAAATCTCTCCATGGCTTCGCCATCCTCCCTATCGCTCTAATCTTCTCCAATGCCACAACCCTTCAAGATATCTGTATTAATCAAGTTCCGACCTCTTGAATATCCTGGATTTTAAATGCTTCATCACGAATGGCCATATTTTCAGCAGCCTCAACCCTCAGCTCTGGAATTACCTCCACACAATGTCTCCTCTCCACCTCTCCTGCTCCTTAAATCCTACCTCTTGGAGGAAGCTTCCGCTTCCGGCCATCTGCCCCAACGTTACTTTATGTGGCTTGGCATCAAATTTTGATTTAACATGATGAAGCACCTTGGGATAGTTTATTTCATTAAAAGCTCGGCATAAACATAAATACCATTGCTGTTACTTAATGGTTACTGTCCGACCTCCAACCCTTTCCCAGTTATAGAGGCGCTGTATCCATTCACAAAGGCATTCAACTCTTTATTCTTTCACAGGCATATTCCTCTTCGAGCCCTCCCTGGCGATACTGGAAGCCCTTTCTCTCTCCTTGTTCGTCTCAATGAGACAATCCTCTCCCCTTCAGCAGAATTCATGCTGGTGTACTTGCTACCCGGTTTGCTCTCTGATTCATTCATCCCCTTATTGCCCCTTCCCCTCCCCACCATTGCCACATCTTTCCCCAGTTCCTCACTCTTTGCTGCCATCTGCTTCCCCATTTCACCCACCTCTTCAATGCCACCAATTTGCCTCCCCACCTTTCCCGTCCATCCCCTCTCCCCTTCACTGTCAGAATCTCGACTTCCTTTGTTCTGATCAGAGTCTTGTTGCCAACAAAAGTGATTCTGTCAGCTCTTCACTGCAGGCAAGAATTTCTGTTCTTGTGACAATCATTGCTTGTAAAGTGGCCAGAATAACTTCAATTATGAGCGCAGTTAATGGGAAAGGGACCTAATCTGTGCTGCATAATGCAGATTTGGCTTCAATCTTTAATAGTGGTTGATAATTATATAAGGCTAACTGGTCCAGGAAGCTTTTCAATATAAATTCTTCCTACTATACTCAAATGCTCTGTAAATTTTTATACGGTTAACTGCAAGCTTTGTTGTGCACTTTTTGTGTAATAAGCAGTGTCAAAGAAATGCTCAGACAAGGTCTAGGCCAAATAGATTTGAAAAATATTGCTGTATTAAAATTAAAATATGAATTTGAAATTTAGACACAAACCTTCTTTAGGCGGGACCATTAAGTGCTTGCTTACATTTTGTTTCACTTATAATTTGACTGTTAAAAGATTTGGTGCATGAATTTATTCAGCACTGTGTGTACAGGCCCTCCTTGTGAAACCGCTAGTCATCTGGTTAATAATGACCAAAAACTGAGAACAGTCAGGGCAGATCCCACTGGCTTCATGTTAATCTGAACAGGTAGTTGGAGTCAGATTTTACAAGGGTGAGACCACACACATCCCTGCCGCTCTAGCACTTAGTGTCGGGACGAGGCCGTGGAATCTCAAGAGAGGCTTCGTGAAGCTCGAAATGTCTCACGAGATTTAACAGAGTCTCGCCTGACGCCTCAATCTCTATCTCGTTCTCGTTGGGTGAGATCCAGATATGCATATTTAAATGAACCATTAGGCTCATTTAAAGATGCATTCACTTGACTTTCCTGGGGCCCAGGATTCACCGGCTGCACCTAGGAGACTTCGCGAGGGTGCCAGTTAGTACTGGACCACACAAATGTGGACCAGTTGAAATGGCACCTGGTGGTGGGTGGGGGATCTCCCAGGCCATTGGACACCCACGGTTGGTTGGGCAGGAGGGCAGGGGCATTGGAGGGCAACCTTGCACACTCGTTAGCACCTGTGCGCCTTGACACTGCCAGCTTGGCACTGTCATCCGAGCACCCTGGCAGTGCCAGGCTTGCAATGACAAAGTACATGGGTGTCAGGTTACCCGTGCCAGGGGCAGGCTCGGGGGTGCTTTGCCCATAATGGGTGGGGTGGGGGGTTCGCGAGGACCCTGGAAGAAGTAGGTTATGTGAAGTGGGGGGTCCAGAGGATGCAGTGGGGTTGCTAAGGGGGTTTGAAAGATCCTCCCTGATCCGCAAGTAGTCTTCAGCTTGCCAGTGCGGAAATGATGCAAGTGTGGGCAAGCGTGCCTTGCCAAGACCAAAACAAATGGCAAAGTGCTGATGGATAGCAGAGTCTTTCTTGGCATTGCAATCGCCAAGAACCACCCTGCTATATGCACTCAAAACCGGACATAGAAATGTTTTGGTTGAATCCCGCTATCGAATGGAAATTGTATTTTACAGCAGTTAACAGTCTCAACTAGTCCACAAAATGTTCAGTTTATAAAACATAGCAGCATGCTTCAAGCCAGAATAATAATTACGAATAAATGGTAAAAGTAGAAGCTAATGTATCAGCACTTGAAAGAAAGCAGAGAACATTTTGCGTTTACATTACATGTTTAGTGTAGTAAGTTGTTCTAAGGTGCTTCCGAAGGGGGTTACTATAGCAATATTGACACCACCTTATGTAAGATGAAATTAAGGAGGATGACTAAAAACCTGGTCAAAGAATTGATTTTAAGTAGCGTCTTAGAGAAGGAAAAGGGCTCTTGCAACTGAAGACATGGCTACTAAAGTTAGAGTGATTCAAATCCAAGTAGTTCAAGAGGTGAGAGTTGAAGTAGTGCAGCCATCTCAAAGGCTTCTCGGACTGGAGGAGGTCACAGAGATGAGGAGGGACAAGACCATTGAAGGATCAGAAAACAAGAACACAAATTTGAAGATCGAGATATTGCTTAACCGGGAGCCTAGGTGGGTCAGCAAATTACTGCAAGACAATAAGACGTAAGAGTAGAAGTAGGCCATTCAGCCTATCGAGTCTGCTCCGCCATTCAATGAGATCATGACTGGTCTGATGGAGATAATCCTCAACCCTTTCCCACCTTAGCCCCATAACCCTTGAGCCCCTGACGAATTAGAAATCAGTCAATCTCAGCCTTGAACACTTAGATGAGCAAATGATACTTAGCTTGCGTTAGGACACTGGGGATATTGAGTTTTGCATAAGCCCAAGTTAATAAATAGTAGAACATGGGAAGGTAGCCAGGAGACAGTTGGAACAAACTAAAGTGTATTCCCCTTCCCAGGTCTAGGATTTCCAGCATTTTTTAAAAATCTTCAAATACTGATTGTTTGCAGAGGTAACTTACATCTTTAGCACTTTAAAGTCACATAATGGCATGCTCAAAGAGTTGTGACTTACATACTTAGGCAAGGGAAGGAAATTGGAGTTGCTGGCTCATTTTCACAAACACACTTCAGTGACCAAATGGAAGCAAGAGGAGAAAAGAGAAAGTCACAATTACAAGCAAAAGCCTCTTCCAGGATCAAAACAGCCATCTATCTGCCTGTAGAAAGCCAAGAAGCTGTTTGGGAAGGAAACACTGTTTCTTTCTGCTTGGGAAAGTATGCTCAGCTCATGTTTCTTCAACTCAATCACCAAGAACAGGATCAAATGCAACAAAATGCTCCTGGGGGAGTGAATGAGGAGACGCAGGCAACAAAAACAGAGGCAGGACCTGCGAACGTATTAACCAAGGTAAATTTAAAGTGATTCAAACTGACACTCTAGAGGTCTTTGGAGTGGAAAAGGTCAAAGGGACTCTACATATTGTAAAGCACCTCATGCTGCAGCAAGTGGTCATACTGTGCAGGCCCCACTTGAAAACTGCATTGAGTGCCACTTTAAATCATAATAACTGTATAGTGAAGACCAAATCAGCGAACACTTCGGAAAGCAATTACTCGGCCTGCTCGAACGTGCTCTGTACTTTGTATCAGACATCATTTGAGTTGTATCTCTGACCTTCAGGATATATCTCTTGTGTTATGAATAAGAAAACCTAAAGAATGGAGAGCTCTCCCTAGTCCTAGGTGCGATTGCAAAGAGTTCCCAGTGAACGCATTGACTTTTTCTTCAACTTGGAGAGGTGGGGGTGAGAGGGGTGCGAGAGGTGGGAGTGCCGGGGGGGGGGGGGGGGGGGGCCTTTTGTGTGGCACTATTCACAGTGAAAATTGGCACTGATTATGTATTTTCATTCACAATTTGCAGTAATAGGGAAGATGGAGACATCAGAATTCTGCAGTGGGTCTCTGATTTACGCAAGTTTTGTTGAGGTAGTATCCATATGGACAGAAGCGGCTATCTAATATATGGGCAGTGCTAAATAGAGAATTATTCGGCTTTTTAAAATTTTGTTCTGTGAAGAGCATCTATGTTTTTCATTCGAGGTGATCATTCAAGGGCTGTTCCTTTTCTCTTGTCCCTTCAGAACTGGAGTTCACTTTCTGCGGTGAATTATCACCGATCCCACCCCCCACCCCGCATCCCCCTCCACAAAATATACTGCAATATACTGCTTTACATTCTTTGCAGGTAGTTCTGGTACTTCTCCCAAGCACCAGCCTCCTGTTATTCATCTGGACTGAACTATAGTATTCAAAGCTGGACATCAGTCCAGACAGTCCAATCGTGCCGTTTCATTTCAGATACTGAAGGGATTCAAGCCACTCAATGAAAAAGCCATCAATCAGTCATCATTGTACACATCTAAACCCTATACTCTCTCCAATAACTACAGAAAATCACACAGCTTTCCTGTCTTATTCAGGGCTAATCCTAACCTCAGCAATTTTGGGATAGATTACCCAGATACTGTGCAGCTCAAAGACAGTGATTGGAACAGCCAAGCACCTCAAACCCATTCTGCCTTAATGTCCCACATTCAAATTCTCATTATTTAAAAACATATACTTTTAAATGTAATTTAACTAGTGCACAGCGAAATCTATTCCATGTGTCGAATTAATGTAGATAAATTCCTGATGCCAATTGTAGCTTGCTTGGGACTTTGGGACTCACAGTTTGTCATATTTTTCTTCTCCCTGCCTCTAAATCTTGAGGTGCAGAGCCAGCTTAGCCAGAGAGCCAAGTTAGCACAACCCAACATGAGGCATAGTCTCCTCTGCGTTCACAAGGTGAATATAAATGAGCAAAGCTGCTTTAAAAGGACACGGGGATTCCGTAACGAGTAAAATAAAGAACAAGTAACAGTAGAGCACAGGAACAGGCCCTTCGGCCGTCCAAGCCTGCGCCGATCACGTGTCCTATCCAGACCATCCTTCTAGACCCCATCTGGGTTCATGTGCTTATCCAGATAATTCTTAAAAGTCGCTAACATATCTGCCTCAACCACCTCACTTGGCAGAGCATTCCAGGCCACCACCACCACGCAGACTTGATGGGCCGAGTGGCCTAATTCTGCTCCTATGTCTGATGGTCTTATATGCTTTCTTTACCACCATTTCCACCTGAGCTGCTACTTTTAAGGATCTGTGTGCCTAGGCTCCTGATGGTTCTGCCATTTATTTTATAGTTCTCACCTGAATTGGATATACCAAAATGCATCACCGAACATTAATCCGGTTAAATTCCATATGATATTTCTCCGCCCAATTTTGCAGCCTATCGATATCCTGTTATCGTCTCTGACAATCTTCATCACTATCCGCAACTCCTGCAATCTTAGTATCATCCGCAAACTTGCTAATCAGACCAGCTATGTTTTCTTCCAAGTCACTTACATATATTCCAAAGAGCAGAGATCCCAATACTGATCCCTGCGGAACACCATAGTTACAGACCTCCATTCGGAGAAACAGCCTTTCCTGTCTTCTATGGCCAAGCCAGTTCCGAATCCATCTAGGTAGTTCACCCCTGACCCCATCTAATTTAATCTTTTGCATGAGCCTGCCATGAGGGACCTTGTCAAATGCTTTACTAAAGTTCATGTCGACAACATCCACAGCCCTATCCTCGTCAATAATTTTTGTCACCTCCTCAAAAAAACTCAATTCAATTAGTGAGACATCACATCCCTTGTACAAACCCATGCTGTCTGTCGCTAATAAGACCATTCACTTCAAAATGTGCATAGATCATGGGCTGGATTCACTGTTTTGGAGGCTAAGTGTCGATGCCGGCGTGGGAATTATGGCGTTTTACAACGGCACAATTGGGACCGAACCCCCACTGATTCTGAGACTGGTGAGGGGCTATAGCAGCTGCACTGAGTAAACCACCTGGCTCCCACAATATAAACGCCTGGAGAATGGCCGGGTCCGTGTCCGCTCATGCGCACGGCGATGACCTGCAGCAGTCGTGCCGTAAAACATGGCGCCGGCTGTGCGCGGATCCAACCTGCCAAATAGTGCTCCCCAACACTATCTGCAGCCGCCACACCGGGTTCCTGACCACTGAGATTGGCACATTGGGGGCAGAGCATTGGGCAGGGCACTTCAGGTGATGCGCCAACACCAGTTCGGAGGGGGAGGAGGATAGAAAACCAGCGCCACCCCAATTTGGGCATCGGAAGGGATTCTCCGCCCGATTGGCAATGGCAAAATTGGTGTCAGGGAACGATGAATCCCGTCCCCTATCTCTGAGAATCTTTTCCAACAATTTCACTATCACTGATGTCAAGCTCACTGGCCTATAATTACCCAGATTATCCTTGCAAGCCTTATTAAATGACGGGACACCATTGGTTATCCTCCAATCCTCTGGCATCTCACCTGTGGCCAATGAGGAAACAAAGATTTCTGTTAGAGGCCCAGTAATTTAATCTGGTCTCCCTCAGTAATCTGGGATAGATGCCATCTGGCCCTGGGGATTTGTCTGCCTAAATGCTTTTTAACACACCTAACACTTCCTCCCTCGTAATAAAGACTTATTCTAAAGTATTTATATATCCCTCTGAGACACCACCAATCAACGTGTCTCTCTCCTTTGTGAAATTCGATGCAAAGTACTCATTAAGGATCTCACTGTGAGTGGACCAACTCTTTCTCTTGCTACCCTTTTGTTCCTAATACGTTTAAAATGCCTTGGTATTCTCCTTAATTAGTCTGTCAAAGACATTTTGTGACCCCTTTTTTCCCTCCTAACTCCGTTTGAGCTCTTTTCTACTTTCCCTGCACCGGCTCCTGGAAAGAGCACCCTACCCAAGGTCAACAATTCCACCCTATCCCCATAACCCAGTAACCAACACTAAGGGCAATTTTGGACACTAAGGGCAATTTATCATGGCCAATCCACCTTACCTGCACATCTTTGGACTGTGGAAGGAAACCGGAGCACCTGGAGAAAACCACGCACACACGGGGAGGATGTGCAGACTCCGCACAGACAGTGACCCAAGCCAGAATCGAACCTGGGACCCTGGAGCTGTGAAGCGATTGTGCTATCCACAATGCCACCGTGCTGCCTCTTAAGTCGGATTATCCAGAAATTGTTCCAAAATACCTTCTTGGACACACTTAACAAATTCCTCACCATCCGGCCCCCTAGCCCCAAGGGATTGCCCATCAATATGAGGAAAATTAAAGTCTCTCACTACAACAACCCTATTATTTTTACATTTATCCAGAATTTGCTTACGTATCTGTTCTTCAACTTCCCGTGGGCTTTCGGGAAGGCTATAATACATCCCAATCATAGTGACTCTCCTCTTCCTGTTCCTGAGGTCTATCCACTGTGTCTCATTACTTGATTCTTCCAAGGTGTCCTCCCTCTGTACAACTGTAATATGTTCCCTGACCAGTATTGCAACTCCCCCATCTCTTTTACCTTCCCCTCTGTCTCGACTAAAACACCTATATCCCGGAACTCAGATTTATTCCCAGTACCCGTATATGCACCACCCGGTAGACCCCTACCAGGTTCCTCGCTGGTCAGTGCCTTATTGGACGGCCTTTTGTACAATGGTTAATAGAGCGCCCCTGCCCCTCAGCGGGAAAGCTCATACTCCGCGAGGGCCATGGGGGAGATGATCATTCCCACCCTGTAAGTCCCATGCAGGATATTACACCTGCAACCCACCATAGTTTATCCACGTTCAGTTTCTCCCTCATATTTTCTCCTTTCTTTAACGTTTGCATTTTTAAAAAAAATGCTAATCCAACTGGATTGTTGTTTACATGTTGATCAATCTTTGTTAAAGACCATCCTGACATTCATTTGAAATTGGTCTTTGACTAGTTTCAAATAATTTTCTACATAATTCCTTTCCATACCATTTGTTGAAATGAGGCTAAGCGTTTGTGTTATGGTGGCCACGAAGGACATGGGGGATCGTCAATAGATCTCCCTGTGGGTTTTGTGGAATACAAATTTCCCTATTGAGTGGGTGGAGGCTCGCCCAATAGGACATACATATTCTGACCCAGACTGGCATCTCTGGAAATCCCCAGGCATGGACACAAGTGTGGCATGCCATAGCCGCAAACCTTTTTGTTACTTTGATAAAGGGAGATATTGTTAGAAGACTAGCCTTGGAGAAGTTATTACGGTTTGCAACTGTGATTAAATATATTCCTGGAAGTTTCATCACATGGCTTTATCCCTTGCTCAAGCTGTTGGTTGACCAACACATCCATCCTTGTGACGCATCGCCTTCTGTTGCCAAATGGAAAATACGCAATTGGATGATGCTCGACTGTCAGCTGAACAGCCTATTTTCTCCCATTTACAACATTTTTATGATAATAAAAGCAAATTACTGCCGATGCTGGAATCTGAAACAAAAACGGAAAATGCTGGATGATCTCAGCAGGCCTGACAGCATCTGTGGAGAGAGAAGGGAGCTAACGTTTCGAGTCTGGGTGACTCTTTGTCAAAGGTAGAGAGAACCGGGAATAGGGTCAGGTATATACTGTAGTGGGGGGGGGGGGGGGGGGGGGGGGGGGGGGGGGGGGGGGAAAGAGAAAGAGAGAGAGAGAGAGAGAGGGGGGGGGGGGGCGGATGAAGCGGTAGGCCTGGATAGGGAGCCAGCGATAGGTGAAGATTGACAATGATGTCGAAGACAGAAGGAATGTAAATGGGGGTGATTAAGGCCAAGAAGGGTACGGATAGTGGCACATAAAGAGAATGTGAATGGCAGGACAAAGTTGAGCAGTGGGTCAAAGGGCAACTAGGAACAGATGGCCCCAGGAGGGGAAAAACAGACCAATGGAAGAAATGAAAATAAATGGATGGAAATAAATATGGGGTGAAGGTGGAGAAGAGAGTTCACGGTCTGAAGTTGTTGAACTCAATGTTAAGTCCTGAAGGCTGTAATGTGCCTAATTGGAAGATGAGGTGCTGTTCCTGGGCAGCACTGTAGCACAATGGTTAGCACCGTTGGTTCACAGCTCCAGGGTCCCAGTTTCAATTCCCGGTTTGGGTCACGTCTGTGTGGAGTCTACACGTTCTCCCCGTGTCTGTGTGGGTATCCTCCGGGGTGCTCCGGTTTCCTCCCACAGTCCAAAGATGTGCAGGTTAGGTGGATTGGCCATGCTAAATTGCCCTTAGTGTCCAAAAAGGTTAGGTGGGGTCACTGGGTTATGTGGATGGGGTGGGGCGTGGGCTTAGATACGGTGCTCTTTCCAAGGGCCGGTGCAGACTTAATGGGCCGAATGGGCTCCTTCTGCACTGTAAATTCTATGATTCCTCCAGTTTTTGCTGGGTTTTCACTGGAATATTGCACCAGGCCATGGATGGTCATATGGATGTGAGAGCAGGACAGTGAGTTAAAATTGCAGCAACAGGAAGGTCTGGGTCCTGCTGGCGGATGGACTGGAGGTGTTCTGCAAAGCGGATACCCAAGCTGCGTTTAGTCTCTCCAATGTAGAGTAGATCACATTGGGAGCAGCAAATGCATGGACTAAATTGAAAGAGGTGCACGTGACGTGCTGCCTCACTTGAAAAGAGTGTTTGGACGGCACGGTATCACAGTGGTTAGCACTGTTGGTTTACAGCACCAGGGACCCTGGTTCGATTCCTGGCTTGGGTCACTTTCTGTGCAGAGTCTGCACGTCATCCCCGTGACTGCGTGGGTTTCCTCTGGGTGCTCCGGTTTCCTCTCACAAGTCCTGAAAGGCATGCTTGTTATGTGAATTGGACATTCTGAATTTTCGCTCAGTGTACCCAAACTGGCGCCGTATTGTGGCGACTAGGGGCTTTTCACAGTAACTTCATTGCCGTGTTAATGTAAGTCTACTTTTTACACCAATAAAGAGTATTATTAGCACCTGAGATGATGAACAGGGAGGAGGTAAAGGAGCAGGTATTATACCATCTGTGATTGTATTGGGAAGGTGCCATCGGAAGAGGGAAAGGTGTTGGAGATTATTGGAGGAGTGGACCAGGGTATCCCGGAGGGAACGGATCTTGTGAAATACTGACAGGGGGTGCGAGAGGAAGATGTGTTTGGTGGTGGAATCATGCTGGAATTGGCGGAGGATGATTCTTTGAATGCTGAGGCTGATGCGGTGAAAAGTGAGGACAAAGGGGAACTACCCTGAAGAATGGAGACATGTCAGCAGCACCATTTTTGGAAAGTGTTATCATTGGAACAGAAGCAACGGAGGCAAAGGAACTGGGAGAATGGGATGGAGTCCTTACAGGATGTGGGCTGTGAAGAGCTGTCATCAAACTAGCTGTGGGAGTCAGTGGGTTTGTAATGGATATTAGTGGACAGCCTATCCCAAGAAATGGAGATATAAACTTTTCTATCAGCCATTTTACATTCCCTCTTTGAGCGTTCAATGTCTTTCAGTCTTGATTCGTCTTGTTGCATTTGTAAAGAATCATTTTATCATTCCAGCATCCGATGTCTTTCCATATTGTCGAGCATTGATTCCCCTCAATCCAACTTTAAATAAATAATTCATCGTCTATTAAACTGGGGCAGCACGGTAGCACAGTGGTTAGCACTGTGGTTTAACAGCACCAGGATCCCAGGTTCAATTCCCTCCTGGGTCACTGTCTGTGCGGAGTCTGCACATTCTCCCTGTGTCTGCGTGGGTTTCCTCTGGGTGCCCCGGTTTCCCTCCAGTCCAAAGTTGTGCAGGTTAGGTGAATTGGCCATGCTAAATTGCCCTTAGTGTCCAAAAAGGTTAGGAGGGGTTATTGGGCTAGGGGGATAGGGTGGAAGTGAGGGTTTAAGTGGGTCGGTGCAGATTCGATGGACCGAATGGCCTCCTTCTGCACTCTATGTTCTATGAACTGGCATCTTTAACAAGGCCCACAGTGCTACCTTCCTCTTCCAGTCCCCTGCTTCAAATTGGTCAATACAGTAAGCAAGCCCATCCACATTCCACTTCCATTTTCAACAAAGAGACTCAACACAATCCATTTTTCTGTTTTTTCATTCTTCGGGATCTGATGGACATGTTGTACACTTGCAGCACTTTGTTATTTTCATTTTACATTGCCAATTTTTGCAATTTTATTTTTCTTTTCATCCGCAACAGAATGTCATAGCCTGCCCCAAGAGCTTTTTTAAAAAAAGTTTAAATTCTTGATCAGGTTTCCCTCAACCGCACATTCAGTTAAAAATCACAGCTGTTGGGAATGCCTGCTGCATTGATGTCCTCGTATCCATCTCCAGAGGGGAGAAGCTAAATGCTTCAGAAATTGCGTTGCATCAATCATGCTGGTATTTTGAGAAATGTACTGAAGGGCAATATATTAGATATTTCACATTTGCACAAGGTTTGGTAGCACATCTGTCAGGGCTTAGATGATTGGTTGGGTGAAGGCATTAGTGAATGAGGAATAGCACCGTGCAAGTTTAAATGTACTATGCTTGTACTTTGAGACATTTATGTTACCCAGAATTCTACCTCCGTTGTATTTGTGTTTTTCTGCTTCATTTAATTTTCTGAACAGGGTAATCTGTGCACATTTATTCAAACTTTTAATCATTACAGACAATTACCACAGGCGTTTGCTCCCTCAAAACACTTTGTACTTTCCTACGCTTCCTACTTTAGCTACCGTGCCCTAAGAAGGTGTTTGCGACCATGGACTTCCATTGGATTGACCCATGTTTATGTTGAGGCCCAGAGGCTGCCGTGATGATCGGGCGCCCTTTAAATATGGCGTCCCAATCGCTGTGCCGCCTCTGTGAGGCTCCACCAGAATGACAACGTAAGCCATGCCCACTCTTTTATCCCCCAGAGAGGCTCAATATTTAGCCAAGAAAATGTTTCTGTGCAACTGGAGAGTTGGAGGACAGTTTTCAGTCTGAGCCTGACACTTTGCCAAATTCTGGTAACATTCCGCCCAATTTGAATATCCGAAGATATTCATTTCTGGATATTCAATTTGAAAAGATAACTCTGCGTCTCTTTCCACAGATGCTGTTGAGTTTTTTTTCCCCAGCATGTTCTGTTTTTATTCCAGATATATCATGGTTGTGCAGCTGCCCTGTCCTGGTAGATAGGCTATTTGAATTTCCAAACCAATGGTCACATTCATGCTAAAAATACGCTCATTCTGAAATCAGCTGCACTGTTATTGCATCCTTAAGTGCATTCACTTTGTTCCCATGTGATGTTTAAGAGCATTGAGGTTACATGAGGGACACTTTAACAGTAGTGTAGTGCAATGTTAACTCGACTGAGCCTGCAAAATTATTCAAATAATTTCTGGTTATCATCAAGAAAAATGACCATCAATACCACCATTTTGTTTTCAAAGACAAGTGGATTATCAATGCGCATCAGGGAATGGGAGCTATTGCTGTGTGTTAAGATCCCAGTTGATGTTATAACTGCATGGGAAGATCCCCGAATCCTAGCTCAAAAGATCGTAACTTTTACTTTTTAAAATAAAACACGGAGAAGTAGTCACGGGACCTCCAATTTGTTTTAACAACTCGAAAAAACAGGAAGAAATTGGATGATGATACAACGCTCCTTTACTGTCCCCTTAGCTTAACAATTACACACAGATTTTAAGATTAACATGGGTTGGGTGGCATGTTGGTGCCGTGGTTAGCACTGTTGCCCCACAGCGCTGAGGACTCGGGTTCAATCCCGCTCTGCGACTTTTCTGAACAGCAATCTGTTCTTATTCCCAGTTTCCTCTGTTACATGAACTGCAGACTTCATGGAAATTTTACGTCCTTTTTCCTGTTTCCTTAACTAGCTCGACTTTTGAATTCCGGCAACTTTTTCTTAACCATTACTTTATGGTCTGGCTTTTTTTCTAGCAAGTTGAGAGAGCTGTCCCCTCTTTAGCCTTCTAAAACCAATTGCTTCTCGCAGAGAGTTGACTTCTCTCTGCTGCCTATCTTCAACTACATTCAAATGAACTAAACTAAGACTCAAAAGATTCTCCACCTTACAAGGCCGCAGTTGCTAAGCAACCACTGCTGATTTATTTAATCTTCATGCTGCAGCCCTCTCTAAGCACAATAGAGCCACAGCTGGAATTGAAGCCAACCCCCATGTGACATGTGTGTATTGTAAGAATAATGAAGGTATAACAATTTACTGATCATGTGATACTCTTAATTCGGGGAGAAGGTTGTTCGGCAAAACAGAGAATGCGTGTGTTATCAGGAGCTCTGCAATTAGAATACTAGTTTTTCAGTGAATCTGTAATCTTTTATATCTTAGCAAGCAAGTCAAATCTATTTAATTGTAATGTAAATAAATTAGCTTTGTTCAAAACTTAGCTTAATGTTCTTTGTGAGTACACTTCGAAACCATCCTCATTCTGAAAGCAAAGGACACAACACATACAAACACCTTTGTCCAGAATGAATCTAACTGTAAGCTTTACCCTTCCAGGCACAGAAACATTAAACTAAACCCACTTAAAACTACACCTTATTTTTAATGTTTACCAATACAAATATAAATCCCTTAAAACTACCTTTATTTTCCTCACACCTGCCTAGTCTAGCCTACATATGACTCCTGTCCGATAGTATGTGGTTGGCACTTTAACGTTCAGTTTTTTTTCATTATTACCTATCTTCAGGTCTGGCCATCATGCTGATCTTCAGCCTTTCCCACGCCAAGTTACAATTATAATTAAATTGGATTTTAATTTAAAATGTGCCCATTAAAACCTGATCGCTGTTTCTTTGCTGTCACAAACACAAAGATATAAATGAGAGCAGCTCCAGGAACATAAATGCCCTTAATGTTCACATTACACGTTGTCATCTTGAAGGGAGCAATGTTTATTATTTCTCCTTATTCCAACTCAGCAGACTACATGGGTTGGTGCTGGTTCAGATTTTGACCTTTAAAATCCAACAGGGAAGAAAATAGTTATGTTATCACTGGCCTTAAATGAAGAGAGCAAGTGAGCACTGAAGTATTGACCTTCAAAATTCAATAAGCAAACTAATACATTAACCTTTCAAGAACTAAACAGCAGCATTTATAAAACCACATACAATAAAGCTTTGATATTAAGATTAATTCCACTCAATTCATGAGGTGCAAGATTAACTATAAAGTAACCATTGATGTGATTTCTATACGATATTGTGCTGTCAGAAAGAGTTAGATATGAGCCACCATTTAATCTTGGGATAGATCTTGCGTGCTCCCACGCTTCCCATTTACTCAGCAGCTCACCCCCTTATTACAGTAGGTAAACGGGCACTGAAATTAGCAGCCGCCCGTCATGGTCACATAAATAACAAAGGTCATCTGAGCTTATTAAGAAGCCAATAATATGCCGCTCACACCATAATATGTTTTGTGTGGGCAGGCGGGCGGGAGTAGGCATGTTGTCTTTATTTTAAACAAGTTTTTAAAAGGGCAAAAATGAAGGGGGTGGGCCTACTATCCTTGAGAGGGGGGGGGGATCTTTGTCATTCGGATTTTACACAACCTGCTCTCCAAACACCATGCACCCCCACCCACCAACCGCCTTGCCCAATCTGGCCAAACCCTCCCTACTGAATAGCTCACTCCGGGATCCATCGGGCTTTCTTTTTGAGATGGGTTGCAGTCCCGGTTGCGCCCACTAATAAGGTCTTGGCACGGCTGGGTCTGCTGGAGGTGCCGGCTAATCTAGTCGGTTGGCAGCTCCCGAGAGTGGGACTTCCTCCCCCGCCCCTAGTGAGGGCCAAAGTCATTTAGCCCACCCGCAGCATATTATGGCTGCAGGGCAGATTTCCATGGAACAAGCCAGCTTCCTTCCCGCAGGCCCCCCGACTGCTCCGCTAATATACTGCTCCTTGTTTCAGAGCAGGAAATAAGCTTTCCTTTTTAGAGACAGACCCCATGTGAAGAGCACAGGTTGGATCAGACTGCAGAACATCAATCTTTCCAACATCAATTATCCAAATCCAAAAGATTACATTCTTTATTCCCATTGATCTCCTGGAAGCTGTGTCCAAGTGGACACTAGCAACCGGATTTAATAATTCCAGCATCTTGAACCCCACCTGTAAAGATTGTTCATTCTGGAATAATCAGGAAGATTTTTATTACCAATATGTTTCTTGCTATCAAACCTAAAACGTATTAACAACAGAAAACTCATTTACAGATTACTGATCATTTGAAGTTTCATAATCTGGCATTTTCTCCAGGCTCTATCCTTTAAACGATATTCCGGTCAGCTGGTCAAACCTGCAAATAGCTGCGGAATATTGAAGAAGATTGATCCATGTTTATTCTCCCATCTGCGTTAAACTATCCAATCTGAGCTGGGCAGTTTTACAGCATTACAACTGCCTTCAGCTAAACAAGAACATGAATCAAAATGCAGCCCAGCATTTCCATTCGTCATCGCCAGTCAGCAATCTGGGTTGGATGTACGCATTTGTAAATGTTGGGTGGGAAGGACTGAGTCGGGCCTTCATTTCCAACTGTCCAATGGTCTGCCAACACACTGGGAAAAATTATCAACTTAATGAGACCTGAAGTGTGGCCAAGCATTATCGAATGTTGGTGCACCAGCCAAGATTTGCGGTCAGCAAAACAAGAAGGGAAACGGGTTAAAAAAGACCCCTTGTTAAGCAATGAGGCAAAAACCCAGAATCGGATGACAAGTTCATGTCCAAAGTGCATCATGAAAATGAGACTGCTGTGCTTGTGGAGATAATAATCATGCCACAGTGATAGAGCTACTCTCTTGAGGTAACCAGTTAATATTGCAAGTTTACTAAGGCAGTAGGTTCTAACATTTAATGAAGTCCACAGTTCATAGAACAAAGTAATAACTGACAATTGTTAAAGCTGACATATGTTCCTTCAGCTCATCTATTCAGCCATAAGCACATTGTTCTAATTAGCACTAAATGGTCCTTTTAAACATTAATTTAGGTAACACAGAGAAGGAGAACAGTGCACCACTTTGCACTTAGTGACTGTGGAAAATGGACAAAAAAATATTTGTCGGTGCACAACAACCATGAATCTCAACCTTACTCTCCAACTACCGGCAGCACGGTGGCGCAGTGGGTTAGCCCTGCTGCCTCACAGCGCCGAGGTCCCAGGTTCAATCCTGACTCTGGGTCACTGTCCGTGTGGAGTTTGCACATTCTCCCCGTGTTTGCGTGGGTTTTGCCCCCACAACCCAAAGGTATGCAGGGTAGGTGGATTGGCCATGTTAAATTGCCCCTTAATTGGAAAAACTGAATTGGGTACTCTAAATTTAAAAAAAAACTCTCCAACTGCAATAGAACATTACATCACATGAAAATTTATCAGCAACTCCTTGGATGCGCGATCAGTTTATTAACTCAAATTCATTGCAAATTTATGCTGTAAATTGTTCAAGGTTTTATACGGGGACTTCAAAATAGTATCATGGACCGCACCCCCAGCAATCACCAGAAACGGAAGGTATTTATCCAATTAAAATTTAGGTTTCAGAAGATCATTCTTGCATTGATATCCAGTTTATATTTGTATTAGAATCCTTTTGTTGATTTATTTCAATGTTCTGGTACGAATAACGCTCATCTCAAAGATGGTGCTCAGAGACCAGGATTTGATCCTTTTTCAGCCTTATGGAACCAAGCTGCAGTTCAACATCAAATATAATTGAAGCAATACCCATTTGTAGAGATACACAGTGCAAATTGTAAAATAAAAAGCAATAAATAGCAGTCCTATTCAAGTAAGTAATAAAGTGAGGGAATAGGAACATTGTGGGGTGGTGAATTAGCAGTAAAGACAGACATTTCAGACAGAGTGTAGTATCTGGTTCTGGTATACCACATCTATATCAGCCTGTACTGAACATGATGCATTTCTAATTTATATTTGGCCACACTGAAGTCGACTGAGACGTAACTTAACTACATATTTTTGAAAAAGTATTTACCTCTGGGATCTGGGAAATATTGGCAACTCACCTATCCCCAGTTTCCCCTGAAAGTAAAAAGAGTCACCCACATATTATAGGACTGGAATCAAGTGCCAACCAGATTGGTATTCATGAGCAGGTCCCCTTCCCTGAAGACCATAAGTGAACCAGTTGTTTTTTTTAAAAATGATAATCGAGCGGTAATTGTGATCTCAGTCATGTTCTCATGAAATGGCGGAGCACACCGGATGGGCCGAATGGCCTAATACTGCTCCTACTGTTTTGACACCCTGGGCAAGTGCATGGTCAACACCAGTCCCACAGACCCCAGACTCCCAACATAAGTGAATTAACCAATAATTTGTGTATTTTCCTGAGATCTTAGACCTTGACTGCTCCAATGAGTTACAGGCACCAGATTTGTAAATTTAAAAAAAAAATTTAGAGTACCCAATTAATTTTTCCAATTAAGGGGCAATTTAGCATGTTCAAACCACCTAGCTTGCACATTTTTAGGTTGTGGGAGCGAAACCCCGCAAACTGGGGGAGAATGTGCAAACTCCACACGGGCAGTGACCCAGAGCCGGGATTGAACCTGGGACCTTGGTGCCGTGAAGCCGCTGTGCTAACCCACTGTGCCACTGTGCTGCCCTCCAGATTTGTAAGTTAAGCATTTTTAAAAACTGCTTATTTATAACAAGGAAAAAGATGAATATATGATAAGAATGGAACAATGGTCTGCTAATCCCCATCCCACCCTTGATACACAAGACACACATACGTCGGGTGTAGGGAAAGGGTTGAAAAATAACCTGGATTTAAAGGGCCTGAGATGGTTCTTTGCTGCTGAGGTAGCAGTATTTGTAGCCAACGATCTTCCACGGACACAAAGCATTGCAATCATCGGTTGGTTAGGATCTTGGGGGAGAGAAAGAGAGACAGTGACAGAGGATAGAGACAGACAGAGAGAGACAGTCAGAGAGACAGAGAGAGAGAGAGAGAGAGAGAGACACAGAGGGAGACAGACAGAGAGAGACAGAGGGAGACAGACAGAGAGAGACAGAGAGAGAGACAGAGAGAGAGACATTGAGTGGAGTGAGTGGAGAGAGTGTGAGAGACTTGTGTGATGATTTTCAGGTCAGAACTGAGACACAAAATGGAGCTGGCCTAGCTGTTTCAGAATCCTCCAGAAACCCTGACAAGCTCGACCAATCCCAATCGAGAACAGAAGATGTACCACAACTTCAGATCCACCAATTGGCTGCTTGCCAAGTCCATCAAAATGGCAGTGGAAAGATGTGCAGGTTAGGTAGATTGGCCATGCTAAATTGCCCCTTAGTGTCCAAAACATTAAGTGGGGTTACTGAGATAGGGTGGAGGCGTGGGTTTAAAATGGATGCTCTTTCCAAGGGCCAGCTGACACTCGATAGGCTGAATGGCCTCCTTCTGCACTGTAAACTCTATGATTCTATGATCATGGGCTATGCTACAGGGCATCAATGGGAGTGCTGTGCCAGTACATTAGACAAGGGCTGTTTTCAGTTTGACCAAAGTCTGCAGTTTTAACCAAAATCTGCAATGATGCAGGACAGGAATTTTTTAAAAAAGCATGGAAAAGACAAGGATTTAACAAGTTCTTCACACTACATCTTGTGGTCTGATTTTCATGCTATCATCCCAAACTGATCTATTAAATGATGCAAATGTCATTACCTGGCTCAATTTGGTAGTGTTTGGTGTTGATAAAGGATGCTTAAAGCAGGTTGAGGTGAGTGGGGGATGGGTAGGGGCATCTTCCATCACTGACAACCACTTCCCAGCTGAACACAAAAGCGAAGAAAGCCTTTCAGCCTGTTTGAATCAATGTATCTTCACTGCAGGAGCTTTGCTGCATGTTCACTGCTAATTCACTGCAAAGAGCAGGACTTAGTTCATCAATTACTCTGCAAAGGATCATAGTGCAGTCAAACCTCGAGACATCATCCATATGTATGGCATGGCACAGTGCATGTTTCTGCTCTGCATTAATAAATCTGCCTAGTAGATTTCAGATTTGTCACAAAGATTTTTTTAAGGATTTTTCTGGTCAACAGCCCAGAATTATTATTTTTTTGTTTACAGAGTTAATGTGAGTTAAAAATAAATCAGCTCAGAATAAAATATATTTCAGTGCTTTACATTCAAGAACATATTCATGTCTCTTCTAACTGGAAGGACCTACACCTAAAATGTTAAACCTCTCCAGGTTCTGATGAACTGGTATTTTCTTTTAACATTTTCTCTCTTACTTTAAAGACATTGCATTTCTCCCCCTCCCCCTCTTTTATCCCTATCTCTGAATAGCTTGCAAAAGACTATACTAATTGACACCTAATCTGAATCAAAATTGAAAGTGGTTCCTTCATGTCAGGGGCAACACAGTGGCACTGTGGTTAGCACTGCTGCCTCACAGTGCCAGGGAATTGGGTCAACTCCAGCCTTGGGTGACTGTGTGGAGTTTTCACACTGTCCCGGTGTCTGCGTGGGTTTCCTCCGGGTGCTCCGGTTTCCTCCCACAGTTCAAGGATGTACAGATTAGGTGGATTGGCTGTGCTAAATTGCCTCTTAGGGCCCAAAGATGCGTAGGTCAGTTGAGGTTACGGGGGAGAGGGCAGGGGAGTTGGTCTAGGCAGGATACTCTTTCAGAGTGTTGCTGGAGACTCAATGGGCCGAATGGCTTCCTTCTGCATTGTTGGGATTCTATTCTATGATTCTATGTCCACGAGGACATAGAATTGGTTGTGTTCCCTCCACCGTGACGAAAATGCTGCTGCTGATAATCCAAATTACCTGCAAATCGAGCTGAGTGGCATTAATTCGGTCTGTATCAGTGACAGGCAACAGAATATTAACTCACTAGTGTCCAAAAATGCAGACAATATCAAACTGAGTTTCCAGTGGAACGGGTGAAAATATGTCCTTGTTAACGAAGAGAGGCAAAATTACTTTCGCTGGAGGTTATAATAGAATCTGTGTTAAGTGTTATGCTATCATGTCTTGATTGACATAAGTGACCTCAAGTGTAAAATAACGAACACCACCAGCCATACCCCAGGTAACACCTGAGTGAATCAGCTTTGGTTGCAACCAAAATTTGTATATGCAATGTGTATTATTACATAAATGATCAGTGCTGTGTCTTTTATTGACCCTCTTTACTCAGTACTGCATAGCTGTGTCGAAGCTGCTGGCTCGCAGTTTTGAGTGATAAAAACAAATTGAGTTCGGCACAGAAAAAAAGGGTCAATCATTTCTATTTCATTTTTTTCATCTAAAAACTAGCAAAGTGTGCTTCATCTTTGAGGGAGCTGTCTTCAATTTATTAAGTGCTGAAAGGCAGGCTCCAACAGCATTCAAATATGGCAACGCTAGTCCCTAAATCAGTGTCACAAAAAACAGATGATTCTTTCACTTTTTGTTTGCTTTGGGCATATTGACTACCAGATATCCTACATTACAACAAATGACCACATTTCAAAAATAGTTCATTAGCTGCAAAGCACCCTAAGGTCATGAAAGTCACTATATAAATGCAAGCTTTTCTTTTGTTTAATAACTTAAATTCACGTCCTTTGGCTTCTTGATCTTCCAAATTACATTTGGGGCTCACTCCATCTGCACAATCCGACACTTCACTTACCTCAATAAAATTCCTCCTTCAAAATTTTTGTTCTTTAACTCAGAACTAGGCACTTCTCTGCTCTGCTCAGCAACCTCTGTTTCAGCTGCTCACCCTATTTTAATGCTATTTCTAAAATTAATAAACTTATAATTGGTTTCTGAATCCAGTTCATTTATAAAGAGCAGATAAGAAACAAAAGCCATTTTTTTTGTCCTTCACTGCTTCAAATTACAGCTCTCTCAGAAATGAGCTCACCAAACACAAAGCGTGGATTAACCAACTGAATCGCAGAAATTTGAATACAGCAGTAGGCAATTTGGTTCATTGTGCTTGTGCTAATACTCACCCACCCAACAGAGCTCGGCAAGCTCTATATCTCACCCAACATCACTACGAGATGATCTGGTCATTATCTGATTTCTGTTTGTGGGGCCTCGCCAATATTGATGCTGCTTATCTTATAATAGCGACTACATTTCAAACATACTTAATTGGCCCATTGGGACATCCTGAGATAACGCAAGGGAAACACCAGTTCTCTTTTACTTCAAACCCATTATCTTGCCCTTTGCTCGTGGAATTGAATCTTTTTTCTAAATTTCTTCTTGGATGTTGCGATTAACTGAGTTTCGGAGGTCACTGGCAGTAAAGCATCACACGCTTAAATAGAAGGTATAAAGGTACTGTTAATAATCTTTATAATAATCTTTATTATCACAATGAAATGAAATGAAAATGAAATGAATTTTCATTTCATTGTGATAATAAAGATTATTATAAAGATTATTAACAGTACCTTTAGCATAGCCCATTTGTTAACCCTTTATATTACACGCACCAATGCCCCACACCACTCCACCCACCCAGTAAACTAATCTACTTTTTACTACTTTTTAACAACAATGTGAAACAATGTCCTTAACTATCTACATTGCATTTCTGTAGTTCTCTTTTTACAACTACATATTTCCAGCCAACTCCAACCCCTCCACACCTCAATTTACAGTGCTGGGGAATTCAATCTCCCAAAGTATTCTCGGCCCTTGGAGAAGATGCCTTGGAGACATGAAGGTTGTCTTCTGCATCTGGTAGGATATCATCTGCAGAATAGGACAATACTTCAGCAACATTACTGTTAGCAGAGCTGGGAAGCAGACTGTGGGTGGCAGGATGACTGAACTGGAAGGACAATAAAGACTTTTCAACAAAAGTCTGTTCTAAAAGAGAAAACTTCAGAGAATCGACTTTTGGACTCTCCAGGAAGAGAAGAGGTCACGATATGCTGAGGAACATGTTGCTCTTGATGCGACCATCAATTAACGCGAAACAGAGAGGAGATGTAAACTGTGGCTTTAATCGACTAGAACAGTGCCTGCTTGCGACTGCTCTGCTAGTGAGAGCCACCTACAGGGCTGCTGCTCTTTATACCTCCCCTCAAGGGGCGGAGCCAGGGGCGGAGCCCACAAGGGCACCAACATGATACATTCCATGTAATATCGTACAATGGCCCATAGGTGGAGCTCACATGGGCAACAGAGTGATACAGTGACATACAGGATGAATGGTTAATGCAATACGTTCACCACAGCTCTTTCAAAGAACTCTGGGAAGATGCTTCAGGAGAGGAATGACCTTCAAGAGGAATGATCTTCAACTCCAAGGAAGACTGCCACAGCTATGTCATCCACACTGTGTAGATGATGGAAAAGGCATTACAGGTCTGAGATTTTAATGAACATAGGCGACAAATGAAAAAAATAACCACCTTCATGTAAGACTGTCAGGAAAAGAAGAAATAATTTTAGAAGGACTGCCTGCTTTCTGCAGGCAGTGGTAAGAGAGCCACACTTCTCTCTGTGTGGGGTTATTCTCCTATAAGAACTAGGAGCAGGAGTGGACAATTCAGCCACTCTAATCCGCTCCGCTATTCAATACGATCATGGCTGATCTCCTCTCAATCTCAATTCCATTTTCCTGCCCGTTCTCCATAAGCCTGTAATCTCCTTAAATTTACTCAATGTGCTGGCATCCACCGCACTCGGAGAATTAAAAAAAATCTTTTTATTCGCCCCATTTTCATCAAATAAACACCAACAAAAAAACAAACACAATAACAATCCTCCAGAAACAACACCCCGCTCAATAGACAGTTGTATACATCTGTTTGTGCATTCCAGTTAACAATCAGTCAACAGTGTGACAATACAACAATAAACCCAAGCCCCCCTCCTCCCCCCCCCCTCCAATGTTCAATGACAACCAGTTCTCGAAAGTGCACAATAAACAGTCCCCATGAATTGTAGAACCCTTCCTTCTTCCCCCTCAGCTCAAATTTCACCTTCACGAGAGTCAGAAATTCAATGGGTTCCCCTGCTAAGCCGAGGTACAGGGTGGAGAAGCTGATCTCCACCCCAACAGGACCCGCCTCCGGAAATCAGCAAGGCGAAGGCTAAAACATTTGCCCCCGCACCCTCCTGCAGCTCAGGCCGGTCCGACACCCCTGAAAATCAGGGTTTCTAGGGGCTCTGGTTCCAAGTACACATGTAGTACCTTCGAGATGATACTAAAGACTTCCCTCCAATACCTCTCTGGCTTCGGACAGGACCAAAACGTATGTAGATGGTTTGTTGGGGACCCTCCCACAACGCTCACATACGTCCTCCATTCCTTCAAAGAGTCGGCTCATCCTCGCCCTCGTGAGGTGCGCCCTATACATGACCTTCACCTGTACCAGCCCCAACGTCACGGATGAGGAGGAGGCATTTACCTTCCGGAGCACCTCACACCACAGACCGTCTTCCATGACCTCCCCCAACTCTTCCTCCCACCTGGCTTTCATCCCTTCTAGTAGACACCCCGTCCTCCTCCAAAATCCTCCCGTAAATCGCCGACACCACCCCCTTCTCCATTTCCCCTGCCGTCAATACCTCTTCCAACAACGCAGGGGTTGACACTATTGGGAAGCTCGGAATATCCTTCCAAGCAAAGTCTCGGAGCTACAGGTACCCAAATCCTTCCTCTTGTCCCAGTCCTTTTTTCTCTGCCAACTCTTCCAACCTCTTGAAACGTCCCCTCAGGAACAGATCTGTTACACTGACCCCCCTCTCCTCCCATCTCCAAACGTCCCATCTGATGTGTTGGGTATGCGAGGACTGCGTTTCCCATAGCAGTGAGAGAGACAGGCTTACAACACTTGGAGAAATGCAACTCTATTTTATTGAACTACCAACTGTTAAACATACTTGAATTGTGGGTTGACACTATGCTGAGTTGACTGGAGAGCTGAGGCTAACCTGACCAGACTATCTTGCTACCACATGGTGGATGTTCGTGTTGTTGCTACACGGGCTCTGGCTGTCTCAGAGGCTGCATCCCAAGAGAATGGGAAAACTAGTGCCCTCTGGCTTGATAGTGGCCGTGTCCTGTCTGGTGATTGGCTGCTGTGTTCTGTGTGTTAATTGGTCATTGTGTGTGTCAATCAATGTCTGTCTGTGCACCGTCATATACTTGTGTGTATATTATTTTTTTTTATAAATTTAGATTACCCAATTATTTTTTCCAATTAAGGGGCAATTTAGCGTGGCCAATCCACCTACTCTGCACATTTTTGGGTTGTGGGGGCGAAACCCACGCAGACTTTTGGGTTGTGGGGGCGAAACCCACGGAGACACGGGGAGAATGTGCAAACTCCACACGGACAGTGACCAGAGCCGGGATCGAACCTGGGACCTCAGCGCCGTGAGGCGGTTGTGCTAACCACTAGGCCACCGTGCTGCCCTTTGTGTGTATATTATGACACCATCTAGCCTCCCCAGCTCAAACCTCCCCCTGATAGGCATCACCCCATCTTAAAATGCTGCCTCAACTGCCTCCAAATTTTCAGTGTTGCCACCATCACCGGACTCCCGGAGTACTTGCCTGGGTCTTTGGGAGCGGCGCCATTGCCAGCGCTTTCAATCTCTACCCCTGACACAGAACCTCCAGTATCCTAACCCACCGGGAATCCCCCCCCCCCCCTTCCCCCCCCAGGATCCCCGCCCCCCGAACTCCTGACTTTCTGCATTCGGCACCCAGTAGTAATATAATAAATTCGGGAGTCCCCCCCCCCCCCCCCCCCGACCTCTCTGCAGGACCACGTTCCTGACCCTGGCTACCTTCACCCCCCCCCCCCCCCCCCCCCCCCCCGCCCCCCCCAAATAAACAAGGTGATCACTGTATCCACTTCCATGAAGCATGCCTTCATCAAAATGTCCATCAGGCACTTGAGGAAAAACAAAAATCATGGCAGCGCATGCATTTTAATCGCCTGTATCCGACCCACCAGTGACAGAGGGGGGCTGCCCGACCTTGCCAAGTCCGCTTTCACCCTCCCCACCAAATTAGTAAAATTGCACCTGCAGAGCCGGCCCCAATCCTACACCACCCGCACTCCCAAGTACCTGTGGTGGGTTGGCGCACTGCAAAATGGTAGCCCTTCCACTCCCGCCCCCAGTCCCGGCCGGGACACCACAAAATATTCACTCTTCCACAAGTTCAATTTATAAGCTGAAAAAGACCCAAATCTCCGGAGAAGTCCCATTACGTTCCCCACCGACGTACTCGGCTCTGATATATATAGCAATAAATCGTCCGTGTACAAAGATACCCTGTGTTCCAACCCCTGCCCCGCCCTCAGTACTGTTCCCTCCCAGAGTCGAGAACTCCTTAAAGCGATGGCTAAAGGCTCTATCGCTAATGCAAATAGCAGAGGGGACATTGTACCCACCTGCCTCATCCCCCGATGTAGAGCAAAGCACCCCACACTCGTTATTTGTGCCGATGCTCGCCATTAGTTCCTTATATAATAGCCGTACCCATTCTGTAAATCTCGGCTCACTCCCAAACCTCAAGACCTCAAGAACCGCCATCAAGTATCCCCATTCTACCTGATAAAATATCTTTTCCGCATCCAGCACCACCTCCATCTCCTTTCACTCAGCTGATGTCATGATTATATTTAGTAACTTCCCGATATTTGAAATAGCTGCTTTCCTTTCATGAACCCTGTCTGGTCTTCCCCTGTCACCTTCGGGAGACACCTCTCCAACCTAGCCGCCAGTACCTTCGCCAGTATCTTGGTGTCTACATTTAGTAGCGATACAGGCCTATGCGACCCACACTGTGTCAGGTCCTTGTCTTTCACACTTTGGGATAATTAATTTTTCCGCATCTCTGTCGTAAATCTGCTCCCCCTTAACCTAAAACTATGACCTCTCATTCTAGATTGCCCCACAAAAGGAAGCAGCCACTCTACCTCTTCTTTGTCAATGCCTTTTATCATCTTATATACCTCAGTTGGATCTCCCCTCATTTTTCTACCTCGAGAGAATGTAGGCCTAAACTGCTCAATCTCTCTTCTTTTCTTAAAATAAATTTAGAGTACCCATTTCATTTTTTCCAATTAAGGGGCAGTTTAGCGAGGCCAATCCACCTACCCTGCACATCTTTGTGTTGTGGGGGTGAAACCCATGCAAACATGGGAGAATGTGCAAACTCCACACGGACAGCGACCCAGAACTGGGATCGAACCTGGGACCTCGGCGCCGTGCGGCAGCAGTGCTAGCCACTGGGCCACCATGCTGCCCTTTCAATCTCTCTTCATAAGATACACTGCTCACCTCTGGAATCAATCTAGTGAACCTCCTCTGAACTGCCTCTACTGCAACTACATCCCTCCTCAAATAAGGGGACCAAAACTGTACACAGTAATCCAGGTGTAGTCTCACCAATGCTAAATACAGTGTCATGGGATTCATTGCATGTAGACAGTTAACTCAGGGACAAGATTGCTGTACAGGATTCTGCCGCTTCAGCAGTGGTAAAAAGTCTGTAGCAGCTTCTGTGCTGACCTTCAATTTTGTAGGAAAGTTGATTTTCAGGTGGAGCCGAAGTCTATGTGTCAATTGACTTTCACTCATGGGAGGTACCAGCTCTTTAGCAGTGTGATCCTCAATGGACTCTAACCTGGGCTCATAAAAGGCATCTTCTGTGGCAGACTCTTCATGAGCAACAGGAGACAGGCTGGTAGGTTCATGGAACTAAGATCTGAATTCTGCTCAGCTACTAAAAGCACGGTTGACTCATCTAAAAAGGTAACGGAGACTTAATGCGGTGCACCCATTAACTAGAAAGATGAATCATCCTCTTGAACCTCAATTCCCAAGAGGTCAGTCAGTACTGCATGGGATTCTTCCTCACCACTTTCCCGGAGGAGCCAATACAGGCCGAGCAGGTCTTCATTGGGATGGTCACCAACGTCGGCAGTGACTTCTCTATCTGGCCTTACTTCATGAAGCACTGAAAGATTCATGACTTTAATCTCCACCCGGGGTCTAGTGGGTAGTGTCTCTGTGAAAGAAAGGAACTTGCTGCTGAGTGTATAAACTTTCTCAGCGGCTGGTGGCTGAATTTCCACTACTTCTAAATAATTGGCTAAATGCTGTTGTATGAAAAATAGAACATCATTCAAATGATGATCATCATCTGTTTTTTCTAAAATTCATAGAAGTATTTCAAAATCATCACTCAGTAAAGATGTATGTTGATTGTTAAGAACATAAGATAAGCTATGAGGAGCAATAATCCTGCCTTTGATTCGAAGGTTTACGCTTCCTGAACCTTTTCACTTGATATCTGATGGATGAAGAGTATTAGTTGAAGCAACTAGAGGTCATTGGCTAATAAGTTTTTTAAAAAATAATTTTTATTGAAAAATTTTGAATTTATACAACAACAACGAACATTGGCTAATAAGTTAACAGCAGTTCCTGTCCTAATTTTAAAAGTAGTATCGAAACCTTGAATTTGAACTACAACTCACAAATAGTTTAGATTAAGACTATCTACATCTCCTGGGAACTCTGTAATTTTGTCTTTATCTTTATTTTCCATTTCTTGCAAGGAATGTGTTTCAGAATTATTTTCTGGCCTTCAACTGTGATTAAAATTGCTGGATTTGCAGAAATGCATTAAATGTCCAGTCTTAGCGTCCATGTTGGGTTTTTGCACCACATTGGCAGCATCCCGATTGGCTGCCTCCGTGGATTTTCCCACCCTTTCGCCTAGTTTGGTGGGCTTTCTTATGGCTGGGTCCTTTGTTATGGAGGTAACTGCATTTCATAGAACCATAGAATCCCTAGTGCAGAAAGAGGCCATTCTGCCCATCGTGTCTGTATCGACCTTCTGAAAGAGCACCCTACCCAGACCCACTCCCACGCCCTAGTCCCTTTAACCGCATCTAACCTTTGGACACGAGGGAGCAATTTAGCATGGCCAATCCACCTTACCTGCACATCTTTGGACTGTGGGAAGAAACTGTGGAGAACCTGGAGGAAACCCACGCAGACACAGGGAGCATGTGCAAAACCTTGGATCAAAACCTTGGCCCCAGGCGCTGGAAGACAGCAGTGTCACTGTGCTGCTCTGTATGTATGGAATATATTCCATTCATTCTGGTACCCTCCTTTTATTAGTGTTCAAGAAATCCACAACAGATAAAAGTCTACAATGAAGTTTAAATCTATTGCTGTCAAGAAAGCCTTCCTGGTCAAGGGCAGGCCTTTGCCATCACATTTATAACCATGGTCTCTCCTGAATTTACTGGAAAATTACTTGCAGACACAAAAACACTCAGATGGTTTGTCTGTTCCAGAATCTGGCAAAACCATTCCAATGGGAAAGTGGTTCAGTTTGGGCCTCAAGAAGCATCATCGAAATGCCAATTTTGGACAGGCCAGCTTCGATGGTGTATGGATCAGCTTTGAGAACTGACTGGGCAGTCAACTGTTGTAATAAATAGAAAGCCATTGTGAATGCACCAAAACACAAAGCATCCTTGTTGTTGGCATAGATCACAGTTCCTGGATCAAATACAGCCGCACACTCATGACTTTCAGGCTCGAATGTATTTCAAATAAACCCTTGTAGATTTAAAGCAGGTGGCAAGAACCCAGCATCAATTCAACTCTGTCAGCCTGCAGTAAACAATGAACACTAATTCAGTTTCAAGAAATACTGCACAGAAATATTACAAGGTGACTTCAGATGTCCTCAGGTAAATGGCTCAGATTTACAGTTATTAAATCATAACTAAAGAAGGCTGTCCAAACAGGCATTAAAATAATATTTCTAAGACGCCCGGGAGAAATGTCAGCATATGCATTCATAGCAAAGAAAAATTATTTATTGAATATGTAACTAATAATTACACACTGAGACCATCCATTTCAACTGGCTTCAAAGTGCCTGAGAGGCAATGCAAACTCTAATCTTCAATGCATTAGATTGAATGAAAGTAACATGTCTCACAATCCCGAGCCAGGCCCTATCTTTTGCAGGAATACTGGTCAGAAACCCCAATATTTTTTCATTTGCAAAGTATGAGGAAAAGATACATTGCTCCAGGAGTGACTCAATGCACAAAATAGAGATGTGGTATGTTAAAACAAACTTTGTTATGAACACAGCATTAAACCAACTCTAACTCTATAAATTAAATAGCTTATTGGGCAGCACGGAAATGCCATGGGTTAGCCCTGCAGACTCATGGTGCAGAGGTCCCAGGTTTGATCCTGGCCCTGGGTCACTGTCCGTGTGGAGTTTGCACATTGTCCCTGTGTTTGTGTGGGTTTCGCCCCCATAACCCAAAGATGTGCAGGGTAGGTGGATTGGCCATGCTAAATTGCCCCTTAATTGGAAAAAATGAATTGGGTACACTAAATTTATAAAAGAATAAATAAATAATTAAATAGCTTACACTTACCAATTAAACAATGCTCAACAAAGAATTAAACACTAAACTCCTAACTGCTACCTTCTTTATCTCTAATCAAGCAAAACCAATCACAGGCCAGAACCCACTTTTAAATATAGTTAGCAACCAGAAGAGTGCTTGCTAGCCTCTGAATAAAGGATTCCGCCAAAAGACTTCCTGCAGAGAGATCCTTCAGGAAACAACCTGCACATTCTTGCCTGTGACAAACCACAGTTTTAACTTGACAGGTTTTTTTTTAAAAACCAGAAGCTACTGTTCTGTTCACATCCAAATTTAAACTGACTGACTCATTGCTAGACACCTGGTACAGACCTAGCTCCTCCTGTTGCATCATCTTTATCCCAATCAAATCCCACGACTTGGTGACTTAACTTTAAACACAATGGATGTAATTTGCCGGCCTTGTTGTGCGTAACTTGGTGAGACGGCGAGGCCGTTGAATCTCACGAGAGGCCACTTCTGAGACTCACGGTGCACAAAATGTCGTGATCTAGATCTTGCCCTCGCTGGGTGAGTTCCAGATTAGCATATTTAAGTGAACCATTAGGCTAATTTAAGTATGTCTGCGCCAGATTCTTCCAGCGCACTGGGAGACCTCGCCAGGGTGCCATTTCACACTGGTCCACACAAACGTGGACCAGGCGCAATATCACATGGGGAGTCTCCCAGGTCAACATACACCTCTGGGTGGTCGGGCTTTGGGCATTGTGGTACCCTGGCACTCCTGTTGGCACCTTGGGACCTTGGCACAACCAGCCTGGCACCTTGGTACTGCCACCTGGGCACCCTGGCAGTGGAGGTGCCAAGGTGACACTGCCAGGTGCCCGGGTGCCAGGTTGCCCATGTCAGGGGTCGGGCCCCGAGTGCCTTTCCCTTAAGAGGTGGGGTAATGGGGGTGCTTGAGAACCCAGTAAGAGGTGGGTTGCATGCAGTGAGAGGGGTTGGGGGGAGAGGAGTGCGGGGGAGTCCGCAGGGCACAGCGGGGCAGCTGATGGGGGTTAGAACGATTGGGACGGACTTTAGAAATTGAGCCACGGTCCACAAGTACTTCATGCACTGGCGGAGCTGAGCACATCATTGGAGGAAATGATGCAAGCGTGGCCTCAATAGGGTGTTCTCCGCCCTGGCCTAAAAAAAAGGTAAAATGCTGTAGGCACCTGGGGTGGCCACATCCCGATTTCAAAATGGACACTTGTAAAGAGTAAAGGGAAAATTGGACAGTGCTAAGAAAACAAGCAGGTGCAAGGTTTGTCTGTGGATTGGAGTTTGCAGCTCCCAGACAAAACCGATACTACAAGCCATTAGCATAGTAATGAGCTATCTCCGGGGACAAAGAGAAACATTTAAGCTATCGGTACCAGAGCAGACTCCCCGGCGCCAGTGGAGACTAAAACAAAGGCAGGCCAACGGTCACCTAGGACCCGCCCAGTGATCAAGCAACGACCCCTTTATTGGAGAAATCAATACAAATGATTAGGGCATGGTCCAATTAATTGGGACCAAGTTCAAGGCCCACCCAAAAGGGCGCGAAGCCCCTTTGGGTATAAAGAGGAGCCCCCAAGACAGATCACCCTCTTGTTCTTCACCTTCATCTTGGCCTTGGCTCTCAGCGACAAGAGACCCACCAAGCACCAGACAAGTAAGTCTAAAGCCAACGCACACTACGAGATAGGAGTTCCTAGCTACTATTCTATACCAGTTCAAAGCCAGCAGTATCAGAACCGGACAACGGCCATTGTTCCTCTGACTGAGTGGGCACTCGAAGCTAAGTATAGGCTTTTAGTAGTAGTTGTAGTTTAGTGAGTACAGTTTGTGCATGAGTATAATTGACTGTGTGTGTAAATAAATGTGCATTGATTTCAAACTTACTAACTGGTGTATCAAATCTTTGATCAGCATTCGGTTTTGAACCTTGTAGCGGTATCGAAAAGATACCTGGTGACTCTTGAGCTAGCATAATTAAAACAGAGCAAATTAAGGAGAGCATAACAAGCAACAATGCTGTAGCATAGTAGGGTCTTTCTCGCCACTGCAGCCGTCCCTGGGTGGTGAGGGCAAAACTGGGCAGTGCCCTGGCGCAGGGTCTCTTGGGAACCTTATGGGTGGGGGTTGTGCCTGCATGTCTGCCGTGGGTCCTGATGTCCTGGGGGCCTTTACCATCACTTTGAGATTACCGGTAATTTCAGAATCTCCCCCACCCCCCTGCTCCCCCACCGCCAGCACTTCCAAATTGCAGAGTGTCGTTTGATCTGGCTAGAAAAGGTCTGGCTAGAAATCATCAAGTTTCACACAGCTTTCCCCACTTGAATCAGCTCTCTCGCAGCACAAATCTACCTCCCAAGCCAATCGAGAGAGATTGTAGACCTTACCTTCAAATAGAGCCTCAAATGATAGGTTGCCTGTCCCAGCCACTCCTAATTGTAAAGGTACACCGTACACATCCACCATTGGCGTTTTCCACTCTCAAGTCAGCCTTGTGGAGCCGGTCACCTTGTGCTGAAGGAAATAAGTACAGAGTGGCCTTTTCCCCGACAATACCACTCCTCTCTCATCATCTGGGCAGCAGACACATGAGAACACAACTAGCTGGAGGTCCCTCTCCAAGCCACCCACCATCTTGACTTGAACAAATATCATCATTCTGTCACTTGGTCAAAATCCTGGAACTCCCTCCCTAACAGCACCGAGGGTGTACCTACACCACATGGATTGCAATGGTTCATGTCGACAGCTCAAACTGCTTTCTCAAGGGAAGTATATTCTGGTCAGCGATGCCTATATCCCATGAATGAATAAAAAAATGTGGCCCAACGAAACAGATCAGGGTCCTGGTGTCAACAATGTTAATGGAAAAGCATCCAGCCACTATTTACAGTGGATGGGAATTCTTTGGAGGATAACAATTCCTATCTACGAAACATAAGGTGCTCGATTAGCTGTCATAACGACATTCCTGAGTAGGCAACCTAGTCCAGGATTACATTTTCCTCCCAATTTGCAGTGCAGTGCACTCGCTCTATATTGTACACAGCAGAAGTTTCTTCTCTGGAAATGGTGTAAGATTAATGATATCAGATCAGAGATCCATTTTATTCCATCTTCATTGATATCAATGACAACGCATATTTTATATCCCCGCCCCTAAATTGAATTCTCTGTCAATAAAATCCTGAAAAAAGCAAATGATCAGTACTGCAGTGCAAACAAGGTGAAACGTTTCGAATATCATACAACATATTGGTCAACACTTGGGGATGTACTCAGATGCAAAGATATAGGGCGGGATTCTCCGTTTTAGCAGCAGAGTGTTGACGCCTTCGTAAACGCCAGAGCGTTTTACGACGGCGTCATCTGGCTGCCTTGCGCCCTGTCTGAACACTTGTTTTCTCAGCCTTACATAAGTCTCCTTCTTCCTCTTAACAAGACATTCAACCTCTCTTGTCAACCATGGTTCCCTCACTCGACCATCTCTTCCCTGCCTGACAGGGACATACATATCAAAAACACGCAGTACCTGTTCCTTGAACAAGTTCCACATTTCACTTGTGTCCTTCCCTGACAGCATATGTTCCCAACTTATGCACTTCAATTCTTGTCTGACAGCATTGTATTTACCCCCTCCCCCAATTGTTAACCTTGCCCTGTTGCACGCACCTATCCCTCTCCATTACTAAAGTGAAAGTCACAGAATTGTGGTCACTACCTCCAAAATGTTCCCCCACTAAAAAATCTATCACTTGCCCTGGTTCATTACCAAATCCAATATGCCCTCCCCTCTGGTCAGACAATCTACATACTGTGTTAGAAAAGCTTCCTGGACACACTGCACAAACAACACCCCATCCAAACTATTTGATCTAAAGAGTTTCCAGTCAATGTTTGGGAATTTGAAGTCACCCATGACTACTACCCTGTGACTTCTGCACCTTTCCAAAATCTGTTTCCCAATCTGTTCCTCCACATCTCTGCTGCTTTTGGAGGGCCTATAGAAAACTCCCAACAAGGTGACTGCTCCTTTCCTATTTCTGACTTCAACCCATACTACCTCAGTTGGCAGATCCTCCTCGAATTGCCTTTCTGCAGCTGTTATACTATCTCTAATTAACAATGCCACCTCACCACCTCTTTTACCATCGTCCCTAATCTTGTTGAAACATCTATAACCAGGGACCCCCAACAACCATTTCTGACCCTCCTCTATCCACGTTTCCGTGATGGCCACCAAATCGTAGTCCCAAGTACCTATCCATGCCTTAAGTTCACCCACCTTATTCCTGATGCTTCTTGCGTTGAAGTATACACACTTCAACCCATCTCCTTGCCTGCAAGTACTCTCCTTTGTCAGTGTTACCTTCCCCACTGCGTGACTACACGCTTTGGCGTCCTGAATATCGGTTGGCGTACTGAATATCGGATTTTCTCCCAAACTTGGGACATTTCTCGTCTCTGTGCCTTCTTACAGCCTTTTCAGCCCCTGTTGCCCCCAGGACCGTGCGTTAAAACTCCGAAATTCCTATTCCCGAGCGGGAGCCCTCCAGTGTGCGGCTGCCTCTGGCCCGCCGTCACCGGAAGACCCCGTAGAATTTGAATGCGATCAGGAAATTGGGCTCAATCTTCGGACGTTTAAGTTATTGTTTAGGTATCTCCTTGTACCTGGACTCTGAAGAGAACAAGTTCAATTTAAACAGCCTCCAAATGACCTCAAGTGGGGAAAACTCACCTTTCTCACTATTTTGATCTGGGAATGTGGGCAATTTTGTGGGCCAGCTTTGGGCGAAGTTATTTTCAAACCATCGTGAAAGATTGCCAGCACTCGATTTATTCTTAACTTAAGTCTGATGTTCTGCAATCCTTTCCACTGGTTTGGCTGATTTCATCTGGACTGCGCTGACAAGCAAGCGGGAACTGTAACCCGTCCCTCATTCAAAGAATATTTCTCCAGCTAAAATTAAAATAGATGAATAATGACCTGCAGATGCGCTCATTTACAAAACAGTACGTGGAGCCAAACATTTACCACATGATATTATTTGCGAACTGTTGTATTCGGGAAGTCAGATTTGGAAGGGTTAACAACGGACAAGTTGTCTGGACTTGTTTTTTTAAAATCTGCCAACATAAAGCACTGGGAGTAATGGTTTTTAATTAAATTCAGCACAACAGTGACACACAAGTGTGAAGAAAAACATTTGTGGTAGCAACTTATCTTCTGCCTCAGATTACAAATTGAATGTAGAATTCACAGCCCAATAGTTCTGACTCCTGCAGCGCCAGGCTAATTAATTAATTAATTAATTAATTGTCAATTGTGAGTATGTGCAACACAGACATGGAAAGCAATTGTTTTTAATGCTGTTCAATGAAATTCAATTTCAATCTCTTGACAAAAATTTTATCTGAATTATTCATTTTTCATGGAGCTGTTTTTTACGATTTGCAAATTGATTTCCAGAAAAAACAGTCAGCGTTAATGTTAAAACCAAGTAGAGCTTAAGCTGGATAATAAATAAAGATCTGTGGAAGAAAACAGACGCCTTTGGAAATGTGGATCAAAGACGCAAGTTCAAATTTCCAGGCTCAAGGCGATGAATGAAGAGGTGTTTGAAATTGGAAGCGCAAAGTTAACTCTTAAAAAAGTGAAGTCGGAAAAGAAAATGTCAGTATTTCAGCCATTTGGTCAGAACTGAAAAGCTACTGAGATCTCTTCCAGAGGCTAAAATGGAGGGCAGCAGAAAATAATCGGATAATGGATGTCACATAGCGGTTGCAGGCGCGCAATAGTTGATGGGTGAGGAGGGAGCAAGACAGACGAGTGTGACCTGCCGTAACAGCAGATTTCCTGGTAAAAATAGCTGTAAGAAGCAGCAAAGTTCACGCAGCACATCCCCAATGTAGGGACGTCTGATTCGGTGTGAGGAGGTAAAACCAGTGGATAGGAGGAAATGTATTTCCAACTGAATAGGTGAGATAACAGTAATGGAAAGCATTGCCCACAGCCCCATTCTTCTGCCACCTCTCTGTGATTATTTTAACTCCCTGAAGCAGCAAGGGTTAAAATTAGGTAATGAAAAAAGATGAACCCATGTTGGAAGGCGAAGATTGAAGTGTTGTAGAAAGCAGAAACTTAAAACAGGTAAGCAGAGGCTCAGACAGAACAGTTTAAATTGGTCAGAGACGTGGATCACACATGCCATATCCCTGTTTGGGACCTGAATGGAGGTATTCTCTTGGCTGGATCTTCCATGTTGCTTTAACACTTGTGACAGGCTCAGTCGTACCTGTCTGGATTGTACTTATTCCAAATCCTCCATGGTTTTCTCAGGAAGCCCTCAAACTAAAGATGGCAGTAATTGTAAGTGGGAGGCCTTGTGGTGCAGTGGCTAGCGTCCCTATTGCTGGGCCAGAGGTTTTGGGTTCACATCCCATGTCAGGGCTTGATGGCCAAGGGTGATGTGTTCATGACGTTGCCAAACAGGTTGATTATCAGTCTGCAAATCCTTACAATGTGCCTGATGGTATATAGTAAGAGTGGGAGAGATTCCTAGTCAGCCACACTGCAGAAGGCAACTAAGAACAAAGAACAAAGAAAAGTACAGCACAGAACAGGCCCTTCGGCCCTCCAAGCCTGAGCCGAGCATGCTGCCCATCTAAACTAAAATCTTCTACACTTCTGGAGTCTGTATCACCCTATTCCCATCCTATTCATATATTTGTCAAGATGCCCCTTAATCGTCACTATCGTCCCTGCTTCCACCACGTCCTCCGGCAACCACTACCCTCTGAGTAAAATACTTGCCTCGTACATCTCCTCTAAATCTTGCCCCTCGCACCTTAAACCTATGCCCCCTAGTAATTGACCCCTCTACCCTGGGAAAAGGTCTCTGACTATCCACTCTGACTATGCCCCTCATAATTTTGTTGACCTCTCAACTTCTTGTCGTTCCAGTGAGAACAAACCGTGTTTATTCAACCTCTCCTCATAGCTAATGCCCTTCATACCAGGCAACATCCTGGTAAATCTCTTCTGCACCGTCACTAAAGCCTCCACACCCTTCTGGTAGTGTGGCGACCAGAATTGAACATTATACTCCAAGTATGGCCTAATAAGGTTCTATACAGCCGCAACATGACTTGTTGATTTTTATACTCAATGCCCCGGCCAATGAAGGCAAATATGCCGTATGCCTTCTTGACCACCTTCTCCACCTGTGTTGCCCCTTTCAGTGACCTGTGGACCTGAACACTTGTCTCTCTGACTGTCAATACTCTTGAGGGTTCTACCATTCACTGTATATTCCCTACCTGTATTAGACCTTCCAAAATGCATTATCTCACATTTATCGGGATTAAACTCCATCTGCCATCTTTCTGCCCAAGTACTCCATCTACCATCTCTTCGTACAAGTACTCCGCCCAAACCACCGCAGTACTTTGCCAAAAATATCATGGATCGATCCAATGGAAGTCCATAGTTGCCAACGCCCTATTAGAACAAGGCACCTGAAAGGGGGAGGAGTAACTGCGAAGTGTGCATTTGATTTGAACGGCAGGAGGCCATTTTGAAATCATATCAAGCTTTTCTTTTAATTTTAAGGCTTTTTGAGGGACTGACCTGCTTTGGCATGCTATACTCTCCAGATCAACTAACCAACAGCTCTTTCCTATTAAGCTCCAAAGTTAACTCTGCAAATAAGACTAGAAAAAAAAACTGACTTCTTCAAATCTAGGATTATTCTGAGCAGTAATTCACACAGTGCCACCTGTATCCCCTTATTTATATGGTGCAGTCTATTTAAACATCAAGTGAAATCTACTGATCAAATAAAACAATTCAAACACCAATTCTAACTCAAAGGCTGGGGAACTTAACTCTTTCCTAACATTTCCTGCTACCTAGCAACAAGCAGAAGTTGGCCTTCTGCAACACAATGCCAGCAGCGAAAGCAAACAGCCGTGCGGGTCAATGCCAGCGGTCAAGCCCTAAAGACCTGGATGCAGTGCCACAAGAAGTACAATGATCTCGCACAAGTGATCAAGGGCAGCGAATGCATCTTCAAAAGTCATTTCCCACCAACAGCACTGCTAGTCCTCAAGCACTGCTCAATCATGCAGCCACCAACAATCAGCAGCAGTCAGTCACAATTCATATCTAACATTCATTGTTTCACACCCAGCCAGCTATTCCACTGTGGAGCTAACAATTGTACACAAAGACTCGAGTGAAGTACAAGAGAGGCTTTATTACAGTGAGATGCTATTCCTCCGGCGGCAGCTGCAGAATGGCATCTCAGTGAAACTTATGAATATTTATACAGCTCCCTGTGGGCGGAGCTCGCCGGCAGGGGCTTACCGGAGAAACCTGTAATACAGGTACGGCCATACATCCCCCTGCTGCAAGCACACATATATACAGTGGTTGGATCACCACATCCACCAAGAGAGGCAAATCACCAAAACACATCACACCGCACTCACTGATACACTTGAAACTCTCTCTTGCAGGACAAGGGACAGACACCAGAGATGGCAGCAGCAGCTAATTGACAGGAGACATGCTCCTCATCATCAGAGCAACTACTGCAGAGGCTGCCACCAGCAGCAGGGCTCAAACCATCGAAGATGGTGATCTCATTCCAATTCTTCACTCACGCATCACAAAGAATCAAAGAGACAGAGCACAGAAACAGGCCCTTCGGCTCTCCATGTCAATCCCAATCATAAAATACCAATCGATACTAATCCCATTTACCAGCACTTGGTCCATAAATGCTGCGCGAGTACCTGCTTCCCCCACCATCTCAGGCAGCACGTTCCATATTTCCACCACCCTCTGGGTTAAAAACTGCTTACTCAGGTCCCCCCTAAATCGCTTACTCCTTACCTTAAACCTATGCCCTCTGGTCTTAGGCACCTCTGCCATGACGTAGAGAGTCTTACAATCTACCCTATCTATGCATTTCATATTTTTGTACACCTCTATCAGATCTCCCCTCAGCCTTTTCTGCTGCAGGGAAAACAACCCAGCCTATCGAGTCTCTCCACATAGCAGAAACTTTCCATCCCAGGCAATATCTTGGTGAATCTCCTCTGCACCCCCTCCAGTGCAGTTACGTCCTTCTGGTGGTGTGGAAACCACTACTGCACACAGTATTCAATCTGTGGCCTAACTAAAGTTTTCCTAAGTTGTACAAAGACCCTCCTGCTCCAATATTCTATGCCCCGGCAAATGAAAGCAAGCATTCTGTATGCCTTCTTCACCACCTTATCCACCTGTGCAGCTATCATCAGGGATCCATGGACTTGTACACCAAGGTTCCTTTGTACTTCAATACTCCCTCGGGATACAAATGACATCAAAATATATGGGGACAGCACGTAGCAAGGAGATCCTCGGTTGTACAGATTGACAGCGCGTGAAAATGGCATACAAGTGGATGATCAGCCATGATATAACTGAAAGGTGGAGCAGGCTCGACAGGCCGAATGGCTTACCCATGCTGCTATGTTTCTATGAGTGATTTGTTACACAAATTAAAGTCACAGATTAATCAAGGCAAATATGGCCACTCTTTATAAAGATATGCTACAGAGCAATTGGCAGAAATTTCAGGCCTAGCTATTTTCGGCTAATGTGAATTAAATATACTGAGGTAACAAAGAACAAAGAAAATTACAGCACAGGAACAGGCCCTTCCCACGCACATCTCCCTTAAACATTCCCCCTCTCATCTTGAAATCGTGACCCCTTGTAATTGACACCATCAATCTTGGAAAAAGCTTGTTGCTATCCACCCTGTCCATACCTCTCATAATTTTGTCGACCTCAATCTGGTCCACCCTCAACCTCCGTCTTTCCAACGAAAACAATCCTAATCTACTCAACCTTTCTTCATAGCTAGCACCCTCCATACCAGGCAACATCTTGGTAAACCTCCTCTGCACCCTCTCTAAAGCATCCACATCCTTCTGGTAATGTGGCAACCAGAACTGCACGCTTTTATTGGTAGAGGAATTGAGTTTCGGAGCCATGAGGACATGTTGCAGTTGTGCAAAACTCTGGTGCGGCCGCATTTGGAGTATTGTGTGCAGTTCTGGTTGCCACATTATAGGAAGGATGTGGAAGCATTGGAAAGGGTACAGAGGAGATTTACAAGAATGTTGCCTGGTATGGAGGGAAGATCATATGAGGAAAGGCTGAAGGACTTGAGGCTGTTTTCATTAGAGAGAAGAAGGTTAAGAGGTGACTTAATTGAGGCATACAAGATGATCAGAGGATTAGATAGGGTGGACAGTGAGAGCCTTTTTCCTCGGATGGTGTTGTCCAGCACGAGGGGACATAGCTTTAAATTGAGGGGAGATAGATATAGGACAGATGTCAGAGGTAGGTTCTTTACTCAGAGAGTAGTAAGGGTGTGGAATGCCCTGCCTGCAACAGTAGTGGACTCGCCAACACTAAACGCATTCAAATGGTCATTGGATAGGCATATGGACGATAAGGGAATAGTGTAGAGGGACTTTAGAGGGGTTTCACAGGACGGCGCAACATCGTGGGCCGAAGGGCCTGTACTGCGCTGTAATGTTCTATGTTCTATGTTCAGTATTCCAAATGTGGCCTAACCAAAGTCCTGTACAACTGTAACATGACCTGCCGACTCTTGTACTCAATACCCCGTCCAATGAAGGCAAGCATGTTGTATGCCTTCTTGACCACTCTATCAACCTGCGTTGCCACCTTCAGGGTACAGTGGACCTGAACTCCCAGATCTCTCTGTACATCAATTTTCCGCAGGACTCTTCCATTGACCATATAGTCCGCTCTTGAATTAGATCTTCCAAAATGCCTCACCTCGCATTTGCCTGGATTGAATTCCATCTGCCATTTCTCTGCCCAACTCTCCAACCTATCTATATTTTGCTGTAGTTCTTGGTATAGGATCTCTCATTCTTGGTATAGGATCTCTCTCCCCAATTAAATTGCATTGACTGCTGCCCTTTTGCTCCCATTAACTGCAAGACCTGAACCACTTCCGGAGCGTCAAAGTGGCAGAAGGCCACTTAATCTTTTGTGTTTTGAAAATAGACAGAGCATGTCAGGCTTCTGTGTAGTGAAATTATATCGAAGACATAAAGAACTTTAAACAAATCAGCATGCGATCTGGATTTCCAGGGAATTAGCTTGCAACCTGTCAAGACAATGTTGTGAAATCGAGTGAGCAGGCAGTGAAGGTGGGAGAGGCACGGCAAAGTTTCTGTTACTGAATTGTGAGGATCACCCACAATGTGATACAGAAGTAAAAACTATCCAGATCACATTACACAGAAATTCTGACTGAGGGAGTATTGCAACAAGCAGGCAACAGGATCTTGAAATCTGTCCATGAAATAAAAGCGAAGATATTTTTGATATGTACCAACCATTTCCCCCATTTAAAAAAAACATTTGTCTATTTAGACACATTTCATTGCCCCTCAAGTTACTAAACTGTTCATTTTTTTCCCTTACCATCTGGACTCTATTTAAATAATAAACTGGGCCAAAGGATTTGGTTTGATCCATGCCCTTTGCTGAGCTGATGGCTTTCTGCCAGAGAGCAGAGTTGCCAAACCTCCCGGCTCTGCAGGAATCAGATGTTGCACTTCTGCGAGCAACACAGGAGAAAAACGCAAGAGTTTGTGGTTTGCCTGCAACGGGGTTCTCATGCAACAGCTTTAAGCTCTGATGCCAAAAGCCTTTCTGCCCTCCAGTGCCATGAAGGCAAACTTACTAGCGGTGAGGGGCTGTCCAATTTTGTGGGAGGGAAAATAAGAAACGAAAATGCTGGAAAAACTCAGCAGGCCCGGCAGTGTCTGTGGAGGGAGAAAAACCAGAGTAAATGTTTTGAGTCTGTATGACTCTTGTTCAGGGAGGGTTTTATACTGTCTCAGAGAAGGGGGAGCAACTGAAGCAAAATAGAAGGTCAGTGTTAGGTGAGAGCCAAGAGAGGTTGCACAAAGATGCTCAGGGCACAAGACAAAGGAAGTGTTAATGGTAGTGTGAAGGACTAAAAGTGTTGATAGGGGAAAGGGCATTGGTAAAGTTGAGATTTGCCAAGTGTAGACCAAATCTAAAACTGTTCAAAAGGCGAGGTGAATTCATACAGTGTGCAAGCCACAAATAACCATTACACTCGGAACACATGATAAAGAGCAAAATTAAACTATGCATCAGATATGTGTTGTACAAATAGGATACATAAAACACATGCATGGCTATTTTATTTTCCATTTGGAACATTTGATAAAACTAGGAATCTTCAACAAGTTTATGCTTAGCTTAAACAAGATTCATTTGAAATATAATTCAGCCTAAAAATGCACAAAGACACTAAACCACAGGGGACCCAATGTGTATACAGTAAGTGTAATGACATTTGTGAGCCGTGTGCAAATGACATGTTCATAGTCTCATTGAATGGGACAGCCATCTCGATGGGCCCAATAGCCTCCTATGTCATGTGGTCTTATGTTACCAATCACGTGCCCAACCCTCTAACAATACATCCAACTAGAGTTGACAACCCTTATTATGCCTGTGATTTAGACATACATGTAAAATGCACATGAACCTGCTCATGTGCACGCACACAGCTGGATCATCCAAAGAGATTAACACAAAAAGGGCAATGTGGCTTGAAAACTAAACGGAAATGAGTAACTTAATACCCGTGATTAAAATTACACCTAAGCTTTCTCATTAAAATCACATTAAATCTGACCTGAAAAAACTAAAAATAATTTTCATTCTGTTGCCAATCAACTCATTTTGTGTAAAAATAATGAACTGTGGATTTCACCGTGCAATTAAAGGAGTCATACGCGCAAGTGTCAGAGGTACAATAGTGCAATAATCATTATCTTTCTTTCTCAAATACATGCTGAATGCATAAAAAGCACAAATTTAACTAAAATAATATGAATATCGTTAAAGAGATAGTCTATGGATTAGAAACAAAGAGAGGAACTACCACAGATCCTTTTGTGCATTCAGGAAACTCTTTTCTTGGTCATCTGGCTCGAAGGTAAATTTTACAGCAAGAGCTCTTTGAGAGCCTGCAGTGCATTAAAGTAGGTCAGTGCATCAGTGTAGGACAGAATCAGTCACAAGTGACAACAATGCCAATGAGGGCAACTAATTAGCTTGGTTGCAATCTCCGTTTCCCTGAGCCAATAATTGCTGCAAGATATTTTAGGTAAACTATAGTCTCTGTGGTTGCTCCGCCATTACTGCTCGGCATTTACCTAGCCTTTTTAAAGCTTTTTCTGTAACTCCTCATATTGTTTGCATATGAAGGTGGGCTGGACGTATAAATCTCCTCTCAGTGGGAAATCACTTAATCCAAGTTATCTGATATTTCAACATTTCAAAGCACTTTTCCTTTGCGTTATCTGTGATGCCCAATTCAAATTATTGGATAACTTGGATCTCTTCCAACAACTGAGAAACTTTGAATTGTCAGAAGTGAACAGTGTTATCTTGGCTTTTATACCATACAATTCAATCCAAAGCCAGACAGACGTTTGTGCAGAAACAAAATTTGATAGCTTCCCCTATTACTGTATTATCAAACATAGAACAGCATGGGATCAGGAGTCAACCATTTAGCCCTCCAGCCTGTTCCACCATTCCGTGTGATCAAGCTGATCTCTCCCTTAACTCCATATACCTGCCTGTGCCCTGTATCTCTCAATACCTTTGGTTAACAGAAATCTATCAATCTCACATTTATAATAAAGAATTATTCCAGCATCAATTGCCATCTACAGAGGGGGAGTTCCAAACTTCTACCAATCTGTGTGCACAGGATTATTTCCTAACATCAGTGCTGCAAGGGTATGCCTCCCTGTCCTCGTATCACCAGCCAGTGGAAATAGTTTCTCTGCATTTCCCCTCTCAGTTCCAATTAATATCTTGAAAACTTTGACTGAATCACCCCTCAGTCTAAATTCCAGGCTATTGCAACCCTTGTTTGTGGTTTATTATTATTTATAATTATTTATTTAGCAACTTCAAATCTCCCAAAGCCAAAGGATAGCCTCCTCATCTACTGAGTTTAAGGTGATTGGTCCGCCACCTAGTCTGTAGAGGAGACTCTTCAGTAACGTAAAGCGTTGTTTGTGCCTCTCTACAAGTCCATGAGCTGGGTTTGTACTGAGGCCCCATTGGATGGACGTTGGTTGCACAGGGGCCCTGGCCTGTCCTGAACACGTTCAGCGATGACCACTGTCACCGTGGTAGTTCCAAGCCAAGGGATGATGTTTGTTGCAAGGAAATTATTAGTGACTTCCCGTGTTTCCCATTCCCTGAGGACGTCTGCTGGTAGATCTTGTCCAGTGAGGGTGCTCCATATGGGGAAACAAGATGGAAGCCCGGCAGTAGGTGGGTTGAACAGGGCTTCTTGGGAGTGATAAGTGAGGTGTAGCACGGATGGTTTCAACCAGTTTACAGGTTTTTTGCCAGTCGATTGATGTGTGGTGCTTGTGAGGACAGCAAGCCAGAGGAGGGGTGTTCAAGTCATGGTGCTTGTTGCGCTCAATTGAGTGTCAGCAAGATGTGTGTGCAATGACCTTTGTCAGACAGATGCTCAGTACACTGCTGTGGAGCATGATAGGGCAAGTATTGGGGTTTGGAGGGTTGTAGCTACAGTTTGTGGTAACCAGTTTGTGGTAACCTCACCTCATAGGATAACCCTTAAATCCAGTTGTGATTCCAGTAAATCTATGCTGGCCACCTCCCAAGGTCAATATATCGCCCCCAAGGTGTGGTGCTCAGAATGTCTTATAGTAACTCCGGGTGTGGTCTAAACGAGCTTTGTTCCACGGAATTATAATGTTTAACCCCTTATGTCCTCATCCTGGAGATATCAAGGCAATCATTGTAATATCTTTAATTTTTCTTCATGATATTTTAATGATAGATGCATCTGGATCCCAAAATTGTGGAATGAAAGTCTTAAGTGTGAAACAATATTGAATTTATTTGACCTAGTGTTTTTTTTTAAAGTGGTACTAACTTTTAGGTACTTATTCGCGCAACTTGTTAAACACTTTCAAATTTCTCACATTAGCACACTCAGTGTTCATGAGTTGATGGCATTTCTTTTCGCAGCCCAGTTACAGATCAGATTTAGAATCAGATTCATAACATTCCATGGTACATCCCATTACTGTGACACTAATTCCATTGCTTAAACAAGAAGGATGTTATTAGGCAGACCTAATTACTCAATGTTTGCAGAAAAAGAGGTCACGGTGACCAAAGTACCTTCGATCTCAAAGTAATGAGAAGCCTGACTTAATGAAGGGCAGACAATCATTTTTAACAATTAAGTGCTGGGCCAAGAGCAGGAAGTAATGAGATGAAAATAGCAGTTACTCTTTCGTGGCTCAGCTTCCTACTTTAGGGCGAGATCAACTTGCAGCGGCTCGGAAATCCCACCCAAAGTGTCCGTTTGCCGAAGACAGAAGAGGCTGTTTTCCACTCCCAATCTACAATGGATGCGAATTTGACACAATGTCAGCCTCAGGTGCAGAATGGTTTTGTGGGGTCGGGCCTGATGTGAAAGCCCCCATCGGGCTCTGGATGCTGGTGCCTTTTGCCGCCGGATGTGGTACAAAGGTAAACTAGTGCTTCCCAAATGGGGATGGAGCGCATGTGGGACCTTGGGGGGAGTGTTTGATGAGTCGATCCCAAAGCAGTCAATCTTCGACAGCGGCAGCCTACACGTCGCTCCGGACTTTACACAAGGGTTATGGCTACTTTCCATGCAGCTACCTGAGACCCCATTAAGGAATGCTAGTCAGAATGCTCAACACCAGGTACAAATGGCTAGTGTACAGATTGGTGTAAGACCCTGGGTCGCAAGTTTACCTCATACTGAGCACAGGTAGCTTTGCTGTCCTTTTACAGGCCCATCTGAAAACTGGATGAAGTGGGCACTGGGTGCCACGGGCCAGCTTCTGCCCATTTTTCAACCACCACCTGTCTATGGAACATTAGACTAGTTGATGAAAATTGTTCCCATTGTACTCTATGGCAGGCATTGTCAAACTCTGAGGCGCGACAAGCAAGTTGGTCGCGGGCGGGTGTCAGGAAGGCCGTGGAGCCGTCCGTCGCGGCGTTCCCGACCCGCAAATCCATGCGCAGCAGCCGGCTTTTAATAACGCCGGCTGCAAGCGGCCTTCAAAATGGCGCGAACATTTAAAAGAATTGCGGCCGCACTGTGCATGCATGCCAGACCATGGGTGCGCATGCGCAAAACTATGCACATGTGTGCCACTGATCGGGCCCGCATGCGCAGTGCGGCGCTTTTTTGTAAAAACGGTCGCAGCTATTTTTTTTACAAGTTTGGGGGGGGGTGGTTATCCATTTTAATTGTAACCTGAAATACTGTCATTATGATATTTTAAAAGCAGCCCCAGTATTCATTGTGTAGGAATGTGCCAGAGAGGCTGGACTCTGCAACTTGATTCACTGAGGTAGAACAGCAAGTTGTTACTTGTGGAATAACTTTATGGGTTGTCTCATGACGGTTATTCCTGTTTTGCTGAACTTTTGGGAATACGTTCTTTGAACTTCGCTTGGCTACCTTTATTTTATGAATTCATGTCAACAGTGCTGCCGCAGAATCCCCAGCTGAAACAGAAGGGTGCTGTTTATGGTCTCAAAATGACCAAGTGATTTAGTCACAATTAGGATGTAGCTGTGACATGGATATATGAATGATTGACACCAAAATGCAGACAAAACACATCAGCATAGTGTATTCATTAAATTGCAGCAAAATGGCAACTAATCAGCTAACAACTTGAGTTTATTCTCAGTTACATTGTAATTAGCTTTATTTGACTAGTGTCATGCAGTGCCTCAAGAGAGAAGTTTTATTCTTCCGGGGAAAAGCAACCAGATGGAACGGCCACTGAAATATTGGTTGAACATTTTAAAATATCATGACAAGTTCTATATATCAGTATTTGTACTAAATATAAATTGTATTCTTCATAATTATTCCATTAGATGACCATTTCTTTTTATTTATAACAATAATCTTTATTAATGTCACGAGTAGGTTTACATTAACACTGCAATAAAGTTACTGTGAAAAACCTCTAGTCGGCTCACTCCGGCGCCTATTCGGGTACACTGAGGGAGAATTCAGAATGTCCAATTCACGAACAAGCACCTCTTTCGGGACTTGTGGGAGGAAACCGGAGCACCCGGAAGAAACCCACGCAGACAACTGGAGAATGTGCAGACTCCGCACAGACAGTGTGACCCAAGCCGGCAATCGAACTCGGGTCCTTGGCGCTGCAAAGCAGAGTGCTAACCACTGTGCATGCGAGTTATTGGATAAGAATGAACTGCATTTCAAGGTTTAACAAGGAATCTGACAAGATCAGGGACCATAAAGCGTAGGACCAGAAGTAGGTCCAGCGGGTCTGCTTCATCATTCAATAAGATCATGACCGATCTAATATAACCCTCAACTCCACTTTTGTGCCTTACCCCCATAACCCTTGATTCTCTTACTGAGTAAAAATCTGTATATCTCAGCCTCAAACCTACTTAACAACCCAGCCTCCGCAGTGAAGAATTCCTCAGGTTCACTACTCTCCGAGAGGAAATTCCTCCTCACCTCCTGTCCTAAATAGGTGATCTCCCTTACTCAGAGATTATGCCCTCTGGTCCTAGACTCCCCCGCAAGGGAAAACAACCTCTCAGCATCTACCTGATGTCAGTGACCTTCCTGTTTATTCCCTTATTTCCCCTCTCTTTTATTTTGCAGTTTCATTTTTTGATCCATGGACATGTATAAACTTTGATTAATGGACTCCTATCTTTAAGTCAAGCAGCAGAGAGACTGAGGAATTCTGGGTCACAGGAGAGAACACTCTGCTCGTTTGAACAGGAGCTTCAAACATTTCAGCACAAGGGCTGGGACTCGGTTTGATTAAATGGCTGGTGGCCCAATGATTTGGCCAAAAAGGCCTTACTCTGCCCGGTAACAGGTGGTGATAGGAACCTATTCTGGTGGGATGGTTCTCAGAGATCTGAGGGGCAGTTGATTCATAGGCACACAGAGACAAAGTCCTGCTTACTCTTTCTCCTTCGTGCTTTCTCCAGAAACGCTGTGAGTGCTGTATCTCTGAAGCTTCAGAGAACCTGAATTAATTAATCTCTAGGGAATCCATTACAAGCCGCAAACAGAGACATGGATCTGTTCTCTCCCTCTCTCCAGAAAGGCTGTGAGTGCTGAGTTTCTGAAACTACAGAGACCTGAATGAATCTACGGTAAAAAACCTTGCAAAGTTTGAAGAGGAGTGGCGTGCTGAAAACCGCCATCTCAAACAAAGATTCTTTTCTCCCTTTTACTTATGATTTTTACCACTTTCTTCCCCTCAGTGTTTGTCTCTGTGTGTGTATATATATAATATATATAGAGGATGGGGGGGGGGGGGGGGGGGGTGGAATTAGGAATTAGATAATAGTTAACCAGTTGTATTTGCTGCATATTCCATTCTTGTTCTCGTTATTAATAAAAAGTAATTGTGTTGACATTTACAAAACTGGTGACTGTAATTATTGGGCAGCCAAGGCCAAAGACTTTGGGTATTTTTCTAAGAATTATTGGTGAAGTCACTGGTGTTGTGACTCCAGGTCAAGTGGGGCGGGAATCGATCGCGCACTAGACCAGGGTATGGCAACATCTGTCAAACCCCTAGAATCCTAGTTGGCTATATGGGGCAGTACAAGTGAATTCCGGATTGACACCGGTTTGCGACCCCCTCCAAACTGCCGTCATTGTGACATGCACCATGTGCAGTCGCAATGTCGTTGGCACCTCATCGGCTGGCCCACCCGCGATGTTCCGCCCCTGATGGGCCGATTTCCCGCCGGCGTGGGACACATGCGCTCACACAAATTATGAACCCGGTGTGGCGGCTACAGACTGTGTCCAGCGCTGTTACACTTGGCCAGGACACCTGCCGCTGGCCATGGGGGCTTCTGGGAGTACTGGTGGAGGGAAGCCTGGGGGTGGGCTGTGTGGTCGCGGATGGTGGGTTGGGTCCCCGCACGGCCGGCGAAATGTTGTATGGCGCGACTGCTGCAGGTCGTCAGCCATGCACATGCACGGCCCAGGACCCGGCCATGCTCAGGCCGTTTTCAGCGCGGGAGGCGGGAGTTTTTGTCATAGAATTTACAGTGCAGCAGGAGGCATTTCGGCCCATCGAGTGTGCACCGGCCCTTGGAATGAGCACTTTACCTATGCCCACACCGCCACCCTATCCCCTCCTCTGTATCCCACACCTCTACCCTATCCCCATACCACCACCCTATCCGGCGCCGGTTCTAGCCTCTCACCGGTACTGGAACGGTGAGGGGTTAACGCTGATTTTTTTCACGTAAAACTCCCGTGGATTCTCCGTTTGAGCCTGCACTTAGCCGAAGGAACGGAGAATCCCGCCCATTACTTTTCACTGCTTACCCCTGACCGCCAACATTGGCAAATTGTCCTTAATTTCGAGAGACCCCATCATCGGTTGAGACTGATAAAAAAGTGCAGTCAGCTGAGAGTACAAACTTTCATCCTATTCGACCTGACCCACAGGTAAAAGGCCAGCATTAAACTCAGTAGTTCTTCCAGTCAACTCTTCTTTATAAAATCGAAAAGGAGCCGAAAATCCATTGAGTGAATTGAACCACATGTCACACCTTGTGAGCATCTAACAAAGAAACCCCTCAAGGAACTGGCTGACACAATGGCGGCTGAAAAGACAATGAATGCTTGAGGCTTTCGACACACCTGACAAACTCACGGTGTATCAATGTGACCAGCTGACTCCTGCCACTGGAGAGGGCCCCTGAAAGACAGGCTGAGTGAGGCAGAGACTAATTCAAAACCAATTAGTGTGGGATGAGCAAACACCAGTCATAAAGTTTCCAGAAAAGCTAATGAGGCCGTCATGAGGCACAGAAGCATTTGACATGAATACAATATGTCAAAGTGCCCCTTGAACATGCGGAGCAGTGGTTGCCAGCCAGTTACTACCCCAATTCAGAACCAAACAAATGTGAGCTCTATTCTTTCAATTGCTTAATCTCCATTCTGAGTGAAGTAAAATTTAGCCAGGACTTATCTCACACAAGTGTGTATTTTGACCAAGAGAAAGCAATGATAGCCCAGAAAAGGCTTCTAAAATTGCAAAAGTGTCTGCAAGTGAATTGAAGTGCAATTCTGTTGTATACGAGAGGGTGAATCCCAATTTGCACTCCTATATTTACGAAAATAGTGGGCAAGGTTTTCCAACCCAACCCACTGGCAGGATGTCCCTAACCTGTTGATGGCAGCCCTTAACCGTGGGTTCCCTGGCAGCAGTGGGTGCGATAAAACCCCACTGCCAGTGGCTGGCCAATGGCAAGCTGCGTCTGCCACCTTGCAACGCACCACGTCGGAGCTTGGAAAATCCTGCTAATAAGGTTTGCACTGAGCACACACCTTTTCTATTTCAATGTGTTCAGGGTTGTGTACAGATGCAAAACAGTGTTAAAATGACGACAGTACATCTGACCTGTAAAGTGACAAGGATCCTCGCAAGTGAAATAATTAACCTCACAAATTTGTAAAGCTGTACAAGTTTACCTGGATTTGTCTATTTAGGCCAATTGACTTATTGGTTAAACATTGCATGTGTGCTCAGGCTGCCCAGGAACAATGCTGAAGGAGGTTCTGTATAAATCGTGCGGGGGACAATGGCTTTAGAATCGACATTTAACTCCTCATTAATTCCTTTAAAAACAAAATCCCTTCCTGTTACGTCAACTCCAGCATAACAGCCACTTGGACTGCCCAAGATTGGAGAGGGCAAGTGCTGAGAGCGATGAGGGTGAGGAGCAAGCTGGCAGCTCCCATTTTCTTTTTTCTCATCCACTGTAGCCTTCTGACACAAATCCACTCACTGTATGGGAATTAAATAGTTCAGTTCTGCTTCCTTCTATCGCAGAGCTAGAAAACCCCACATTTTAACTGCTTAGGGCAGACTATGTCCCAAGCTTTTGCGAGAGGACAAAGGAGTTTCTTTTTTTTTAAGTTAATTCTTGGGAAATTGGCATCACTGGCTTGGCTGGCATTTATTGCCGATCCTTATTAGCCATTGGGAAGATGGTGGAGAACTTCCATCCTAAAGAACTGCAGTCCATGTGGTAAACAGTACTGTTAGGTAGGAAGCAAATGGATTTTAACACAGCTATGTCCTAAATGATGTGGAACATTTTGTATCATTGCATCTGTACCCATCCAGAAAAATGAAGTGCATGCAATCAAATTGCCAGCTTGTGCCTTATACCCTTTCTACTTAGATTTTCCCACCACCCGACTCTAATAGAACATAGAACAGTACAGCACAGAACAGGCCCTTCGGCCCTTGATGTTGTGCCGAGCAATGATCACCCTACTCAAACCCACGTATCCACCCTATACCCGTAACCCAACAACCCCCCCCCCCCCCCTATCTTACTTTTTTAGGACACTACGGGCAATTTAGCATGGCCAATCCACCTAACCCGCACAACTTTGGACTGTGGGAGGAAACCGGAGCACCCGGAGGAAACCCACGCACACACGGGGAGGACGTGCAGACTCCGCACAGACAGTGACCCAGCCGAGAACCAAACCTGGGACCCTGGAGCTGTGAAGCATTTATGCTAATCACCATGCTACCGTGCTGCCCTGGTGTTAATCTTTCCTGATTAACACCAAAGGGTACAATCCTTTCCTGCATTTAGTTCTTGCAGTTTTAATAATAGTTCTGGTGACTGACAGGTTAATATGATACCATTAAAGAGGAGTCACCTACTGGACAAACAGTAATAGAGAAATGTTGCAAGCTCATTTTCAGAAGGAACAAAGACAGCCTTCATTGAAATAAAAACAAAGATGAATTGCACCAGGTTTGCAATGTTTGAAATTAGATTTGATGGCTTTCAGCACACAGTGGATAGGTGGGAACTGTCCATCTTTTATGGAAGGAGGGATTTTTCATTTATTCAAAGACTAAGTCAATGGAGTTTAGGAATTTTCATTGGCCTTAACATTTCTCAGTCAGCAATACTGACCACAGACAATTCAATTCAATAGAATCAGCTTTACTAACTACAAATCACCCGTCAAGACCCAGAGATCCCTTGGAACAAACGGATAAGCATTTAGTGCATAAACTGCGATACTGATTAGGTGAAATAATAGTTCTGTTGGATTGGTGTGCAAAACACATCAATTTTCTCATACAAATTTGCAATTGTTCTTTACGGATGATATTTTGCAAGCTTGGTACCGATACCTTTCCTCCTGGTTATCAATTGTTTCTTGTTCAATTTAATTGATACACCAGGCTAGTTAATAGACCTTTACCTGTTTCCCAAGGAATTAACGGTATACAGAAAGGTATATGAAAACTACATCATTTTGTGCATTATTACGTGATCCATACTTCCATTACAAGTTAATAATTCACAATCAGCATCACTATGTTATGGGTCAGGCTTCTAATACGTCATAGAACATAGAAAAATACAGCACAGAACAGGCTCTTCGGCCCACAATGTTGTGCCGAACCTTTGTCCTAGATTAATCATAGGTTATCATAGAATTTACAGTACAGAGGGAGGCCATTCATTGGAACAAGGGCAAGAATTCAGCCTCTTGAGTTTTATCCAGAATCCTATTAGATCATAGTTGATCATAGTTCAACTACATTTGTCCACTTTTGTTCCCGAGCCCTTTATTGACAAACAAAACAAAAATACATCAATCTCAGTCTTCAACTGACCCCACAGCGAAACCGTTTTTGGCAGTGTTGCAAATTCCCACCATCGTTCATTTTTAAAAATGCTTCCTAATTTCACTCCTAACAGGCTTAGCTTTAATGTTTATTATGCCACCATGTCCTGGGTTCCTTCACCAGGGAAAATAAATCCTTTGAATCCAATATATCAAAACTATTTATAATGTAGAACACCCCAACCAGATCACCTTCAATCTTGTCAATCCAATTGAACATGCAACTTGTTCTCATGACGCAACCTTTTCACCTTGGTGAGCCTGTGCTGTACCCACTTCCAAGCCAAAGTTTTTCTTCAGGTGAACTGCTTAAAGCTAAGCACAATACTCCAAAATGAAGCTTGATCACGTTCTGTACAACTGGAGCATCAATTTCCACTCTTTGGCTGGGATCTTCTGGCCTCACCTTGACAGGCACCCCTGTGTCGGGTGCGGCAAACCATTCAAATATCCGTTGACTTCGGCACGAATGGAAAATCCGGCTGGTGGGAGGGACCAAGAAATCCTGCCTTCTGTATTCTAAACCACTTCAATAAAGACTGACATAACATTAGACTTTTTAATCACATTTCGTAACAGTACACTAGTTATTGATGATTTGTGTACATGGACACTTAATTCCTTTTACTTCCCCACAATTCGTAATCCATCACCAGTTAGATAATATTCCAATTTGCCTTTTGTGGGTCAAAACTAGATGAATTCAATCTTTCCAAAACTGAATTCCATAGCCCACAGTTTTAGCCAGACCCATTCAATCAGTCAGCATTCCACTATAACTCTCTATCTAGCCACAATTTACTGTACCTTGTAGTGTCAGTGACAAACCTGACCATACAACTCTTTATTCCTTCATCTAAGATATTAATTAACATGCAGAAAAGCTGAAGCCCTCGGGCAGATCACTAGCGAACCATTAATTGTCAGATTGCGAGAGAGTGCCCTCTTTTCCCAAACTCTGCTTCCTACCTTCAAACCTATTGTCAGCCTATGTCGCACGATCACCCTGAATTCTGTGAGCTTTCATCTCCGATCATTTCTTATGTGAAATCTTGTCAAATACCTTGTGAAAACCCAAGTTGCCAACATTCATAGACACTCTTATACCCTCAAAATATCTAACGACTGGACTCAAACCTAAGATACCATTAGTGAATCTGCGTTCTTGTGAAGTGGTTAAACTCACCATCCGTCATGATAGATTCTAGAACTTCACTACAGGTTTTGCAAAACATCATTGTAATCACTCTGCAAAAGAACTTAGGTAGACCACAATGTCTGGTAGTTCGACACTCAGCACGTCAATAAGGCGTACCCTAAAATTATGGGCGCAATCTACTGGCTGTGTTGTGCTCTCGCTCGAGAGCAACGCGGCCAGTAGATCCCTAGAGAGGCCTCCTGTAGGCTTCCAGGCAGCCTTTACGCCTCGTGGGATATACCCAAGTCCCATGAAGTATCAAAATCAGAATTCCGCCAGTAGGTTTTAAACCTACTTAGGCAAGCTTACCAGGATCTACCATCTCCCCAGTGAGGCCACAGCTGGGCACCATTAGGTACTGGTCCACACAAACCTGGGCCAGGTGCAACGGCATCTCAGGGGCTTCCTGACTCATTAAGGCCCCTGGGTGGCCAGGGATAGTGCAGGGTGTCTCCGTGGCCTCCCTCTGGAATGTGGGCACTTTGGCACTGCCACCCTGGTACTGCCAAGGTCCCCAGGTGGCACTGCCAAGTGTTAGGGCCTGAAGGGGACCATGCCCATGAAAGGAGGGTGGAGGAGGGTTTGAAGGGTGGAGGGTAGGTATGGGAAGTAAGGAGGGGCCTCTGGGAAGTTGGGGAGGGGTGAAAAATGGGAGTCCTGAAGTGGAGGGGCTTGTAATGGGGAGGCCTGAAGGATGTCCTCACTTGGTGGGGGGGGGGTAATGCCTATGTGTCTAGGGTGACACTGACCATGGGCGGGGGTGTGAATGACACACAAGCTCATTTAGAGATCGGGGTATGCTTTCAAAATAGCGGTCCGATCTCGGAATTCAGCTCCCCAGTGCTGGAAAGAATTCTGGGCGGAATTTACCAACCAATCAGCAGGATTTAACGACCCCGCTGTTGTCAATGGAATTTCCTGGTGACTGCACCCCTCATTGCCAGGAAACCCCTGAGCCGGCGTGGGACTAGAACATCCAGCCAGCATGAACAGCCGGCAAATCCCGCCCTCTCAGTATGGGCTAACTTGGAGAGAAAATCCCAACGCCCAAAAAAGTGACTTAAGTATTGTTTGATAACGGTGCAAAACCCGCCACAAATTAAATTCCTCCCTACATTTCCTAGATGCATTCCAAATTCTATTTGAAGAGATAAACATTATTTCCTGATGTCAAATGGGTATTCCAACAATGCCCCTGACCTCATGAACAAGCATCATTATGGAGAGATCTGTAAAATAATAGCGAGCAAATTTGCAAACTGCCTCTGTTGTAGCTAATGCCACCATCTGGAGCCCCGACGCACTCTGACCCCACCTCGTGCCTACCTCAGTGACTCTGCCATCCTTCGCAGATCTTCATTTTGTTGTTTCAAACGTTCGAGCTTTGCGAGTATCTTGGACAGTTCTCTGCTGGAGCGATCCGGTTGCTCGCTGTCTCTGACTAAGTGCCCGCCTATATAGAATAACAAAGTCCCCCAGGCAAGAAGGATCAACATAATCCATCGCCAGGAGCCAGTCCATGGTCGCATCTTCAGCTGGTCAAGTCCACAGTAGCTGCTCACAGGTCAAAACCTTGACATGCTTTCGAGATCCTTGCGGAGTTGAATGAGTCGCTGTCTTTCTCTCCCTCAACGCATTGTGCCAAGATTCCACACAGCTCCTAAAATTTCTTGCAGCACACTTTTTTTTCCCCAAAATGAACCTTCCCCTTGATTTGACAACCAGAAAATTCACTTATTAAAAGCCTCTCATTTCGACACTCTGCAGAAAGAGAAGAAAAAGAGCACATAATTGGATTAATTATATGACTTACAAATAATGGCCGAACATGTGAAAGCAATTACACTGAAAGCCTCGATAGTGTTGTAGGGGGGAGTGCCAGATCTCTCTGCCTGCTCTATGAACTCCAAAATGCCACGTCTCTTCAGTTCACTTGGTTAATCTATACGGGATATTAAAAATCATTGCAGACAAACATAGCAAATAGCATTCAATCATAGTCTTACGTGAGCTTGAGAAGCATTACATTGGCAGCTGCACTGAAGGCTACTGCATTGAGATAGAATGCACTGAATCTTAACTCGGAGCACTGATAATTATTCAAAGGCCCTCACAAATAGGGGAAAATAATCAATTAAACTGAATTGGAAAATATAAAATGGTCTTTAGTGTTCTTCAAAGGAGTACATATACATACCAAAATAATGATCAACCGTACTAATTTAATTGTAAAAGATGGGAACCCCATGTCTGGAGGTCCTCAAGACTCACAGCTAATTTTCACCCCAAATCTTGCCTGTGTTGAGTGCCTTGAAGGATCTCCCCCCAACCCAAGGAAACTCAGTCCATGATCTCACTAATATTATGAGCTTCGGCCGACAGCAGAGTGCGCAAAATGTATGTCTACCACGTAAAACGAGAAGCAATTTTAAATGGGATTGGAAACAAATTAACATGTTGGGCTGGATTCTTCGGCAGCACCCGCCACAAGATCGCCATGGTTGGGACGCGGACCATGCAAAGCTCCATTGACCTCAGGCGGGTCTTTCTGGTCGCCGGGCGAATTGCAGTGGGGGGGGGGGGGAAGAGAGCTGTGAATGACCTTTCATGTGAGTTACAAGCCTGAGGCTCACATATGTTGGAATGGGGTTATCCAAGAGTGGCTGATGCTTCAGCATATTATTTCTGATGAGCTCAAATCCATGAAGTAGATTGTCTTAGGGCTTTTTAAAATTCGCAGCTCTGTATCCCGTTGAGCTTGGCCCTTGATTTACAACAACTTGCATTTACCTCTTTTTACTGCATTTCAGAGCACGGCTTTAGACTATCAGAAATAGGAACAGAAGTAGTCTGTTTGGCCCATCGAGCCTGCTCTGCCATTCAACAGGATCATTGCTGATATGACATTCCTCATGTCCACCTTCCTGACCTTTCCCCCTAACCTTTGATTCCCTTACTGATCAGGAATATTGTACACTCTGCCATAATATTCAAGAACAATGAGAAATTGGTTGGGTTATGTGGGGACATGTAAAACGCTAGTTTATAAAGTGGGTTTGCATATTTCTATGCTTTTTAGTGATGTTAAAATCATTGCACTATCCTTCATCTCCAGGTTTCTGGCATTTGCCAAAGAAGCATTAGATGGGACCTGGTGAATTTGTGGTTTTCAAACTTCTGAGGCGGATATCCTGCAAGTTCAGTCAGACCTTCACCAAACACTGGCAATGCCCAGGCACCTTCTACAAATACCACAATAGTCCATATGGTACAGCTTTCCAGGTCGTGGTTCAGTCACTTCCAGGAAAACACCCAGCTCTTTAGCATTTCGAGCGAGTCACTCAACTTTCCAGGTTTTTGACCTTTTCAGCCAGCTCACACAGTGCCTCCCAAAGCTCCTGTCTTCTTATCTACCAAACAGATTTTGGGTACCCATGAAATTTGGGCAGAACCATCCAAGGGCCATGCACTTTAAACATGGCCAAAATAAAACAAACCCAAAAAAGACAGAATTGACTTTCCACTAAAACTCACGCAAAGATTTTCCAGGATCTATCAAACCCGGTCCAACTTATTTGGGCCCATAAGCTTCCTTGCCTTCTGCACATCCGTTATTTCCCATTTCGTCTTGACACACCTGTCACATCACCTATTAATCTCATTTAATTAACACGGGGCAGCACGGTAGCATGGTGGTTAGCATAAATGCTTCACAGCTCCAGGGTCCCAGGTTCGGTTCCCGGCTGGGTCACTTTCTGTGCGGAGTCTGCACGTCCTCCCCGTGTGTGCGTGGGTTTCCTCCGGTTTCCTCCCACAGTCCAAAGATGTGCGGGTTAGGTGGATTGGCCATGCTAAAATTGCCCGTAGTGTCCTAAAAAAAAGTAAGGTTGGGGGGGGGTTGTTGGGTTACGGGTATAGGGTGGATACGTGGGTTTGAGTGGGGTGATCATTGCTCGGCACAACATCGAGGGCCGAAGGGCCTGTTCTGTGCTGTACTGTTCTATGTTCTATATAACTGCATTAAAAGCAGTGCAGAGAAGGCTCACGCGACTGACTGAAAGGGTTGTTTTATGAGGAAAGGTTGGACAAGTTAAACTTGTATCCGCTGAACATTAAAAGAATGAGAGGTGATATTATTGATACATACAAGATCCTGAGCAGACTTGACAGGGTGGATGCTTTGAGGAAGATTTTCTTTGGGAGATACCAAAATCTGAACTTAGCTCTCCTGGCTTGGCTCATGTTAAGCAAACAATCCTGGATAGTTCACAGCTACATCCCATTGCAACAGCAATGAACATATGAATCAGGAGCAGGAGTAGGCCACTTTCCCCTTCGAACCTGCTCCATTGCCATTCAACAGCATCATGTCTGATCTGATTGTAACCTCAATTCCACATTCCTGAACCTCCTGATAATCTTTCACTCCCGGGTTTATCAAGAATCTCCCCCACCCCTGTGCTTCCCACAGTTACTGAAAACATCTTCAATCAAACAAATTATATTTTTATTTGTACCATACTTGTCAAGAATAGTTTTCTGTGACAAGCTGATGATGTGAATGAGAATCCAAATTGCACCTTCACATCTGCTACGGACACCATGACCTCAGTTACTCTATATTCCCTTCCACTGAGGAGCAATGCAAGAACGACCAATATCTTCAGCCTCTTGACACGAGCGTTGAAACACTGTTGGCAAGTCAATTGAGTTCAGACCTTCACTGAGAAGAGGCTGGAATAGCAGAGTATAACGTATCACTCTAGGGATGACGCACCAGTTTAAATGAAGCAGCTCCTCACTGCGCTTCCCAAGATCGAAGCCCTCGATCCTGCTCTCAAAGTAGAGTTTCTGTGATTCCAAAACGGGATGAATTTTTCTTGCACATACATGCTTAAGAGTTCCAACCACTCTGCATAATCTGCAACTGGGTTCAAACAATGAGGAATTAGAACCTTTCCCAATATCTCTTACTCACATAATCCAAACTAACTCATGATGCATTTCTGCTGACCTGTCTAGGATGAAACAGCCGTGGACATGCAAGCTCATTAAGAATTAATTTATTCCCTTGTCTCTCCCAACTTTTGGCATTTCTGCCAGAGGCATGTGTCAGCAAATGTGATCTTGGCAGATTTATATGGACAGGCAAGAAATGCCTCACTGTGTTCAACTCCCAAACCAACGGTCCAACCAGTCTACCAGGAAACCCAACTTGAATAATGAGACGGCACCACGATGGTGCAGCGGTTAGCATTGTTGCCTCAAGGCGCCGAGGTCCCAGGTTCAATCCGGGTCTTGGGTCACTGTCCATGTGGAGTTTGCACATTCACCCCGTGTTTGTGTGGGTTTCACCCTCACAAACCAAAGATGTACAGATGTTAAATTGCCCCTTAATTGGAAAACAAAATGAATTGGGTACTCTAAATTTATTTTTTAAAAACTGGATAATGAGAACTGGGTTCGAGGCGTCCGGCACAACCCTTTGCCAAGTCTGGTGATCACACCACGGAATAAACTACCCCCCTTCCCCCCACTACATTATATATCTATCACAGTGTTGCATGGAAAGACCAAGACTTTGGGCACAGTTCTACTAAATGTGAACAAGTCCCATAGCAAGTGCGTTTAGCTGCGTGTTTCCCATATTCGCAGTGCGAGAAACACAAGGCTATAAAACGGCACTGAAGTTTGATAAGGGGCCTCAGTGTGGAATGTTAGCCCACTTTGTCCAATGAAAAGCTCCGCTCACCAGAACTCATCAGTGGAATGCGAGTTCGAAAAGGATCCCCGCCCCTGTGATACACCCCAGAATGCTCCCCCACCCCGTCATGCCCCAATGCATTATTGGCTAATCCCTCCCCCAAACACCCACGCAGGGGACCCCAGCTCGATCGCACCTGAAGAAATGTCAGCTTGGCAGGGCCAACCTGGCATCCTTACAATGCCCTGACCCGTCCCAGGTGGCACTGCCAGGGTGGCACCATCAGTGCCACGGTACCACACTTTCCAAAGGGCATGCACCTGGGGACCTCCATTCCACAGGGAGACCCTCACGAGTGCCGTTCTGTCGGGTCACCGTTTGTGGAGACCAATAGTGAACGGCCCTTGCCCAAGGTCTCAGAGGTGAAGGGGATAGATCCCATGCCTCGGGTGCCTAGGGAAACTTCATATTACAGTGAGGCTAGCTGTCCCGCTTTAATAGGCAGATTCGCTAAAGAGTGATTCCCATCCACAATGGGAGGGATTTACATTGCAACATTTTGTGAGATTACATTTAGTTCTCATGAGGCTTTGGAAGCCGGGTAGATCCCAGGAGCAGGGTCTCCTGGCTTCTATCGGCCATGCTGTACTGCAGTGCACAGAGTGGCCATAAAACCATGCCCTTTGATTCACCCTATAACAATCCTGGTTATTGAATCCTTTAGGCACCTTGCCCTAAGAGGCCATGGGCATATTACGATCCTGGACCAGGCCCCAACAGTGGCTGGGATACAGGACAGAAACCCCAATATTTTATTTGAACTTTGTCAGACTGTGAGGAAAGGATTCCCCACTCCCGGAGTGATTTCACATAAATTAGGGATATGGTATATTAAAACAAACTTTATTATGAACATAGTATTAAAATATCTTTAACATGACACAAGAAAATAGCTTACAATTACCCCATAAACAATTCTACTCATTACAATGACACAATAGCCCTTAACTGCTATCTTTATTTCAACTCAAACAATAAAATCATCTAAGATCCCAATCCACTTTTAAATAGTTAGCACCGAAGACTTGGCTGAAATAGATGTTTTTTGGAACCGCTTAGAAAGGTAAGCCTGAACCCTGTCAGAATAGTGCAGAATATCTGGCTGTACATCTTCTCAGCTTGCCTTCCAGCTAAAAACTAAAACTGAACCCTAACACCCGGCTTCTTCAACCCTGGGCTCCTTCCATCAACTACATAATCTTGCTAAGCTGAACACAATGTCTCTAATGAACTATTCCGCAGGACATCCTCTTAATATAAACAAAAAACCAGTAGCTCAAACTTTTACGATGCTTTAATTACACATCTGGCTCCCAAAAAGCCAAGCTGTCTTGCAAACCGGGATTTTTAATGTGTAATTCAGCATCACTGCACTTTCCCTTTACAGGTTCAGGCAAGTTGGTTCGGCATGCAGAGTTTGTACTTGCTTGCCTGAGAGCAGTTATGGAGACAGGCGGTGGCGTGGGGGTGTGTGCCTACATCAGAGAAATATCCTCAGGAATGTTGGGTCCAAGCTATATGAATATTAAAAACCACCCCATTCTGGCTTTCACCTTTGTACTTGTTGCACCTTGCCATCTGAGCAAGTATTTCATTTAGATTTTTCGTGCAGAAGTCATCAGGATAAGTTAATAATCTGCAGGCACTGATTCTGATTCTATGCAAAGCTGTCCATTAAAAGCATTATTTCTAATAATCCCTGGGATCACTGCTTCTATCGTAGCAAATTTAATAAACAGGTTCAAGTACTCATGCAAATCATTTTATTGATGTCTGAACAAACAGCCATTTCTTTAATGATCATCCATTCTGTAGACAATATAGTTTTGGAATGGAATGAAAAACCAAGAGTTCACACCTTCACATGTGATCTTGGTCATTCTAGCTAATCAATGTCATACAGAAAGCATCCAAAAGGAAGCTGGAGTATCCATTTTATTCTGAAGTTCGTGAAAATGCCCAACTTAATGAGATCTAGGACGACACAATCTTATCAATAACAAAATTTCACTTCAAATTTTAAGCTAGTGTTTTGTACCATTAATCAATTAGAGTAGGTATTTCATTACTTGATGATCCAATCTGCCCATTCTCAAAATTAAGATGTTTTTTGAGTAGACAAATACCTGAGGTACATCACAAAATTGGCATGGATTTCACAGTTAGTGATGAATAAACAGCCCTCGCCATTCAGTCTCAAGCAGTCAATTTATGAGATATTGCCCAGACTCATTGAAAATCTGAAACAGCACAGAACCCTCTGCAGAGGATTCTGTTCTGTGTGAGCAGGGCATGCAATGGACTGTCTGGTACCATAAAGATTTCCTACTGAACTTAAGTGAGGTGGCATTTAACAGAAGCCCGCATCACCTCTTTTGGGGAAGGCACGCTGATTTAAGTGACATTGACAAACTTTACTGGGCAGTCACGGACTGCTTTCAAGGTGTGGTATCACCACTGGATTCCAGGTTACAGGAGAGTGATGGTGGGAGGGGGGCAGGTGGGTGTTAGGTGGGGGTTGCAGGGCAGGCGGAGGGTGGGGTCAGTAGCAATGATGGGAGAGATGGCTCTCAGCAAGACGCCCCTTTCCAATTGCTACGCCCCTCAATCAACCACTAGGTGCCTTTCGAACGAGGGACGAGGGACCCCCACATGGGTTTAATTGTTGTGCTTCCCCCACGTGGCGAGTCCCCCACCAGCTGATGACCAGACTTGATGGGATAAGGCACTTAAATGCCCACTTAAAGTTCTCAAATGGCAGAGAGGCGAGATGGGTGTCCACGGGCCTCCCTGCCATTGACTTAATCAGGATGGAGGTGGGATGGCTACAGGACCCCACCTACCACCCAATTAAACGTCATCCCCGCCATGGGACAGGGCATTACATTCCACCCGAGGAGCCAAAATCAGGAGATGAATATACAAATTGTTGAATTAATATCAAATCACATACAGAAGTCAAAATAATGAGGTGGAACAAAAAAATGGGGCTAAGAGACAGAGATAAAAGAGACGGAAAGAAAAAAGCTTTTAAATCCCAAACAACAAATACAATTCAAAGAAATGAGACTCTGCACTTAAAAGGGACATTTGCAGACCTGGGAGGCAGCAATTAAGACTTTTCACAGAGTTAAAAAATTAATTTACGCTTGAAAAGGCAAGTTCCAATTTGTTTAACATGTTTAGTGGCTATCCAAGAGGTCCTGATGCAGTGGTAGCATCCCTAACTCTCAATCAGATGCTCCAGATTCAAGTCCCTCTTCAGGACTTGATGGCCCTGGAAAATGTGATCATAACGTATAAATTTGCCAGTAACCACGATCTACCTTCCCTTTAGTATTAGGTCTAGGCTCTTATTTGCTGATTTTGGAACTGTGCTGTTGCCCATCACATTTGCCTGCATCAAAGAGCAAATACAACACTTCAAGAGTAACTTATTCAGGAAATGCAGGTTGACACCGGTTGAAGACGCAATGGTATCTAACCAACTTCTAGTCAGAATACCCAGCATGCACCACAAACCAGCTGTCCAGCCAACTGAGCTAATCAATCCCCCTGCATGTAGAAGTAGATCACTATGACAGTCCTGGCTGCAGTATTAAACTTGCCTAGTACCAATTCACCAGCCCTGAATATCAATAACTGAAACTGCACTGAAATATTTTTGCATTCTACTTGTGGAACACTGATCGGTCCCTGATTTTACTTACAGGTGCAATTGTTGGGTGGGATGGAGACCCGGAAGTGACTCTCGAAAGTCTCTCCGAGGCCAGAGGCCAAGTTCTCTATTTGTTAAATGCCTGGCTGTTGACAACTGAAGGACTGAGATGTTCCAGGAGAGGTCAGTCTGCTAAGAGCAAGCCCATGGTGTGTGAGCAGTGGGGATGTGGCAAAGTCAGTCCTTTCGTCAATAAAATTGAACGCTGTATCCACTCAACTGCACATCTTAATGTATATTATTGTCACCTGCTTTGTCCCGTGTCTCTGATCTACATTTCGTCTCTCCCTCACTTGCTGCTATTGGATGTTCCTTTTGTGCTGCGGCTAAAGGCTTAAATAAATCCTTGCTTAATCCATTTCTTCTCTCCACTCACCAGAACACTTCATCCGCCACCTCCACATCCAGAGGCTAAGTGCAGAGGATGTGACAAAATAAATTATGACTATAGCTACATCTTAGGTAAAGTACAAGACCACAACACAAAACAATAATTCCTGGAGATGAATTAGGTGGAAAATATGCAAAACTTGTAAGGTGTTTATCTTTGCGATATGTGTAACATTCAACTTAATTGGATTTTCCCAAATAAGGTTTGAAACTTCCAGCTACAGCCAGTGTCTGTTTCATTTTTCTTCACTTGCTTTTCGCAACTTCATACACCATCACACTGATGTGCACAGGGGTGGGCTTGTTATATATTTCCTTGCCATAAATTGGGCTCAGGGCGGCAAGATGGCGCAGTGGTTAGCACTGCAGTCTCATGGCGCCGAGGACCCGGGTTTTATCCCGGCGTCACGCCACTGTTTCTGTGGAGTTTGCACTTGTGGGGTTACTGGGTTACCGGGATAGGTGAGGGCATGGGATTAAGTGAGGTGGTCTTTCCAAGGGCCGGTGCAGACCCGATGGGCCGAATGACCTCCTTCTGCACTGTAAATTCTATGATTCGCCCCATGACCGTATGGGTCTCACCCCCACAACCCAAAGAAGTGTAGGGTAGGCAAATTGACCTTGCTAAATTGCCTCTTAATTGGGGAAAAAAAGAATTGGTACTTTAAATTAAAAAATCAATAGGTTGGGTTCAATCGGGCTCAGCAAAAAAACAGGTGACAGTTTTTTTTAAAGCCAGGAAAAGTAGACTGGCGATGACCGGTTGCGGCCAGTAATAACTGGCCAATCAACAATGAGTGTCAGCTGTTCCCAACTGGGGACTGTTGACTGCCCAGCAACCAGGAACAACTGTTGCCAACTGGTCCCAAATACCCACTGGCACCTGTTCCTCCCATTCTGGTCAAACTGCTTTTCCACATGTACAGCACTTTGGTACATCCTCAGTGCACTAACTCTGCTACTTACACACAACTTATTTCTTCAACTCGCTTACTGTTAACGTGTTCACTGCCCAGGCTGAACACTGCACTTTTTTCAAAGGTGGTAACAAAAAAGCATTGTTACGCTGCAGATAAAAGAAAGACATTTGGCTGGTCATGGAATATATCCTATTATCCGTGACACTGTATGTCACAGGCTCAAAAGAACATTTTATACGGTCAACACTGATGTGAAGACCCTGATACCTGACTGAAAAAAAGGCATGCTTCTCAATGTGAAACATTCGCCATAGAAGTGATCTGTGTTTTAACCTTGGGAGAAAAAAAGACGTCCCCGCCCTCCTCAACATTGTTTGTCTGAATATTGCATTCACTGTACATTGCTCTCATCTTGGGCAATTATCTTGTACTATTTTTCCTTTTGTTCTTTTTTCTGTTGTTTGGGCGGCACGGCAGCACAGTGGTTAGCACTGTTGCTTCACAACGCCAGGGTCCGAGTTTCGATTCCCAGCTTGGGACACCGTCTGTGTGGAGTCTGCACGTTCTCCTGTGTCTGCGTGGGTTTCCTCCGGGTGCTCCAGTTTTCTCCCACAAGTTCTGAAAAATGTGCTGCGAGGTGAATTGGATATTCTGAATTCTCTCTCCATGTACCCGAACAGGTGCCGGAGTGTGGTGGCTCGGGGCTTTTCACAGTAACTTTATTGCAGTGTTAATATAAGCTTACTTGTGACAATAAAGATCATTATTATTATTCCCCACCAGCTCCCCTCCATTGTTCTTAACGCCTTTTGCAAAGTTATACAAACTGGCAAAGGAGCTCCCATGTTTCCTCTAATGATTATTTTAGAGCTTGAAACCATTTTTCCCTGCCTCTTTCCTCTCCGTTTAAAAACCTGTAAGGGTCAGAGGTGGGGCTGCAGCAGCTCCGAAACAATCCTGGAAAGGGTTCCTCATACAAAGGTTTGGGAAGCAGCGATGGTGAGTGGACTGCCGCAGTGCTCGAAGATTCCCCAGGCACGATGCTGCGCGCATTTGCTCCGGTTCTTTGGATCCAAGCTGTCACGATACGCGCAGCACAGTATCCTCCGGAGAACTCAGCAGGGCAGAGTTGGGGAGGGGGGGGGGGGGGGGAAGACAGGACATAGCCCTTTTTACAGCACCAGCTGTTGAATGACAAGTTTTTTTTTAATAAACAATTTTATTGAGGTAGTTTTTGGCTTTATAAACAGTTACAGACATCATCAGAAAGGAAGCAAAAAAGGCAAAAATGTGCAAACATCCACGTACTTTCAATGCTTCCACCGTAACATATTGCACAAGCCCGCTCCCCTCCCACCGGTACTACCCGCCATATTTTCCCTCCTACTCTACTCTAACCCCCCCCCCCGCTGACGCTCACTCTCCCGCAAAGAAGTCAATAAATGGTTGCCACCTCCGGGTGAACCCCTGCACAGAACCCCTCAAGGCGAACTTGATTTTTTCCATCCCCAGGAAACTCGACATGTCCGCAAGCCACCACTCCGTCTTCGGGGGCTTTGAGTCCCTCCACGCCAATAATATTCGTCGCCGGACTATCAGGGAAGCAAAGGCCAGCACATCGGCCTCTTTCTCCCCCTGGACGCCCGGGTCTTCCGAAACCCCAAAAATTGCCACCCCTGGACTCATCACCACCCTTGTTTTTAGCACCTGGGACATGACCCCCGCAAATCCCTCCCAGTACCCCCTCAGCTCAGGGCATGCCCAAAACATGTGCACATGGTTCGCTGGTCCTCCCGCGCACCTAGCGCATTTGTCCTCTATCCCGAAAAATTTGCTCATCCGAGCCACCGTCATATGGGCCCGGTGAACGACCTTAAATTGGATCAGCCCGAGCCTAGCACATGTCGCGGTCGAGTTTACCCTACTCAGGGCCTCTGCCCACAGCCCATCCTCCATTTCCCCGCCTAGCTCCTCCTCCCATTTAAGTTTCAGTTCCTCTGTCTGGGACCCTTCCTCCCTCATGAGCACCTTATAAATACCCGAGACTCTACCCTCCCCTTCATCCCTCCCAGAGACTATTCTGTCTAGGATCCCCATTGGCGGGAGGTGCGGGAAAGATGGGACCTGTCTACGAACAAAGTCCCGCAACTGTAGGTATCTAAAATCATTTCCCCTTACCACCCCAAATTTCTCCTCCAAGCTCCTCAAACTCGCGAAGCTCCCTTCCAGGAACATATCACCCACCCTTCCCGCCCCTGCTCGCCGCAATACTCGGAACCCCCCATCCATACTGCCGGGGGCAAACCGATGGTTGTCGCAGATTGGCGCCCAGACAGACGCCCCCATCTCCCCCACATGCCTCCTCCACTGGCCCCATATCCGCAGGGTCGCCACCACTACTGGGCTGGTGGTGTACTTGGCCGGCGGCAGCGGTAGAGGAGCCGTGACCAGGGCTTCCAAACTGGAGCCCCTGCACGAAGCCGCCTCCACCCGCTCCCAAATAGACCCCGTACCCACCATCCACTTCCTTATCATAGCGATGTTGGCCGCCCAGTAATAATTGACCAGACTCGGCAAAGCCAGCCCTCCCTCGCTGCGGTTCCTCTCCAACATCGCCTTCTTTACCCGCGGAGACTTTCCCGCCCAGACAAAGCTCATGATCAGCCCGTTAACTCTTTTGAAGAAGGACTGTGGGATAAAGATCGGGAGGCACTGAAAAATAAACAAAAATCGAGGGAGGATTGTCATCTTTACAGTCTGCACCCTCCCTGCCAGCGACAGCGGGAGTGCATCCCATCTCCGAAACTCTCCCTTCATTTGCTCCACCACCCTGGCCAAATTTAACTTATGCAGCCTGCCCCAGTCTCGTGCCACCTGGATTCCCAAATACCGGAAATTTTCCTCAACCAGCCTAAACGGTAGCCCTCTCAATCTGTTCTCCTGGCCCCTTGCCTGGACCACAAACATTTCACTCTTGACCGTATTTAATTTGTATCCTGAGAACTGGCCGAACTCCCTCAGCATTCCCAGTATAGTTCCCATCCCGGCCACTGGGTCCGACACGTACAGGAGCAGGTCGTCTGCATAAAGAGAAACCCTGTGTTCAACCCCGCCCCTCACCATCCCCTTCCAACCCTCTGCGGCTCTCAGCGCCATCGCCAGCGGCTCTATGGCCAGCGCAAACAGCAACGGGGAGAGCGGGCAGCCCTGCCTGGTCCCTCGGTACAACCTAAAGTACTCCGACACTTCTCTGTTGGTCCTGACGCTGGCCCTCGGGGCCTGATATAATAATTTGATCCAATCCACCAATCCCTCCCCGAACCCAAACCGTCCGAGCACCTCCCATAGATAGTCCCACTCCACCCGGTCAAAGGCCTTCTCGGCGTCCATTGCCACCACTACCTCCACCTCTCTACCCGCCGGGGGCATCATATCACGTTGAGCAATCTCCTCAGATTGGCCGCCAGCTGCCGACCTTTCACGAACCCAGTTTGATCCTCCCCAATCACCTCCGGTACACAGTCCTCCATTCTCCCCGCCAGTACCTTTGCCAGGAGCTTGGCGTCTACATTAATCAGGGAGATTGGCCTGTAGGACCCGCACACCTCCGGGTCTTTACCCCCGCTTCAATATCAGAGATATGGTGGCTTGTGACATTGTCGGCGGCAGGGTCCCTCTGTCCCTTGCCTCATTGAAAACCCTCGCCAAGACCGGGCCCACCAGCTCAGAGAACTTCCTATAAAACTCTACTGGGTATCCATCCGGCCCCGGGGACTTCCCCGACTGCATGGCCTTTAGGCCCCCCAATACCTCCTCTACTCTAATCGGGGCGCCCAGCTCTTCCACTTGCCCCCCCCCCAACTGTTGGGAATGTTAACCCGTCCAGAAACCTTTTCATCCCCTCCGGTTCTTCCGGCGGCTCCGAAGTATACAGCTTACGCTAGAAGTCCCGGAATACCCTATTCAATTCTGCCGGATCCTCCACTTTGCGCCCCCCCTCGTCCCTCACTCTACCTATTCCCTGGCCGCCTCCCTCCTCCTGAGTTGCTGCGCTAACAGTCTGCTAGCCTTTTCCCCATACTCGTACACCACTCCCCTCGCCTTCCTAAGCTGTTCCACGGCCCTGCTCGTGGATAGTGCCCCCAGTTCCGCCTGTAGCCTCCGCGTTTCCCTGAGTAAAACCTCCCCCGGGGACTCCGCGTGCTCTTCATCTATCCGGCCCATTTCCCTGACCAATCTATCCATCTCTGCCCGGTCTGCCTTGGCTTTGTGGGCCCCAATTGAAATCAGCTCCCCCCGAACTACTGCCTTTAGCGCCTCCCACACGGTCGCCGCTGAGACCTCCCCAGTGTCATTCACTTGCAGGTAATTTTTTATACATTTCCGAAGCCTCTCGCAGATCCCCTCCTCCGACAGCAGTCCCACATCTAGCCTCCATTGCGGGCGTTGATAACTCGCTCCCCCGAACTGCAGGTCCACCCAATGCGGGGCATGGTCTGAAATGGTAATTGCTGAGTATTCCGTGTTCTTTACCTCCCCCATACAGTCCCTGCTTATTACAAAGAAATCTATCCTGGAATATACTTTATGGACGTGCGAGTAAAACGAGTAGCCCCTTCCTGTTGGCTGTCCCTCTCTCCAGGGGTCCACTGCCCCCATTTGCCCCATAAACCCTTTCAGCTCCCTTGCCATTGCTGAGAGTCTACCCGTTCTGGGACACGACCGATCCAAAGTCGGGTCAAGGACCATGTTAAAGTCCCCTCCCATTATTAGCTTGCGAGAATCCAAGTCCGGGATCTTCCCCAGCACTCTTTTAATAAAGTCCACGTCATCCCAGTTCGGGGCATATATATTCACCAGCACCACCCTTCTCCCCTCCAGTCTGCCCCGTACCATCAGGTATCTGCCCCCCCTGTCTGCAGATATGCCCTCTGCCTCAAATTGCATGCGCTTGTTGATCATGATTGCCACCCCTCTGGACTTCGAGTCCAAGTCCGAGTGGAAGACCTGGCTAATCCAGCCCTTCCTTAGCCTGGTCTGGTCTGACACTTTCAGATGTGTCTCCTGCAACATAATTACGTCCGCCCTCAGGGCCCGCAAGTGCGCGAACACCCGCGCCCTCTTAACCGGCCCATTCAGTCCCTTGACGTTCCAGGTGATCAGCCTGGTCGGGGGGCACATCCCACCCCCCCCACCCCGCCGGTCAGCCATAGCCTTTCTCGGGCCGGCCCCTGACCCGTGCGTCGCGCCATTCCTGGCCCGCCCTTTGGCTGCCTCCACCCTCGACCTCCTTTCCAGTGCCTATTTCAAGTCCCTCTCCTGTCAGCAGAACAACCCCCCCCCTCCCCTAACCCCATCCCCTGATACCCCCACCCCCGCCATCTACTGGCTGTAACTTCCCCCCCCATCTGACTTCCACCCCGCCATCTACTGGCTGTAACTTCCCCCCCCATCTGACTTCCTTGACTAGCCAATCTGCTAGCCCGGTGACTCAACACTCCGGCGCCTTCCTGTCCCATTCCCCTTGTTCCCCCGTCCTCCTCCCCCCCCCCACTGGGACAAGCCGGTTCCAGTGTCTTCCACGAGCTGCACAAAAAGCCCAAACAGGAAAAAAAAAACATAAAAAGGGAAAAAACCACAGAAAAAAGAGAAAAAGCACATAAATGTCCATGCACAAAGGAAAGAGTCTCAAATGTTCCGCTTGGCCCCTTTGGCCCAGCAAACCGTTGAGCAGCGGTCCAGGCACATTCGGCATTCCTTCCCACAAAAATCCTCGGGCCCTAACTCGCGTCCTTGGGGCCTCCTTTCGGGACCAGCCCCAGGTCCCTCACAAAATCCATCGCTTCTTCGGGCTCGGAGAAGTAGTGGTGTTGACCCTGGTGCGTGACCCATAGCCGTGCTGGGAACAGCAGACCAAACTTCACGTGCTTCTTGAACAGCACCTCCTTGACATTCTTAAAGGCTGCTCGCCGCCGAGCCACCTCCTGGCTTAGATCCTGATAAATGCGGAGAACACTGTTGTTCCACGTGCTGCTCCTGGCGCTCTTTGCCCGCTGCAGCACCCGCTCCTTGTCCACGAACCTGTGGAACCTAATCACCATCGGGCGGGGGGGTCCGCCCGGCCGCCCCTGCCTTGCCTGCACTCTGTGTGCCCCCTCCAGCTCCAACGGTCGTGGAAAGGCTTCGGCTCCCATCAGCTGCTTCAGCAGGTCTGCTACAAACGCTGCAGCATCAGCTCCCTCCGCCCCCTCCGGGAGGCCGACCATCCTCAGATTGTTCCTGCGGATTCTATTCTCCAGCTCCTCCACTCTGTCCAGCAGTCTTCTCTGCCGCTCTTTCAGGCCGTCCACTTCTACCGCTGCAACCGTTTGCGCATCCGCCTGCTCCTCCACCGCCTCTCCCAGCTCCTTAACTTTAACATCCTGGGCGTCCATCCTCTGGTTCAGCTGATCCACCGCTTTCTGGATTGGGTCCAAGCTGTCCCGCTTCAGCGCTTCAAAACTGGACTTCATTACCTGGAGCATGTTATCCAGTGCCAACTGGATTGCTGAGTCCGGGGTCCGTGTGTCCGCCATCTTAGGTCCCAGGTAATTTTCTTCAGGTCCTTGTCTCTGTCCCTTTTTCTCCTTCTTCTTCTGCCTTCTGGAATCCCGCTGTTCCATATGCCGCAGCCCGCTCCTCAGCGCCTTCGCTGCCGCTTTCCTTTGCCCAGCACCTTAAATTTTACCCCCTCCTGGGCATCTGAAGTGGGTCCAAGCTGTCCCTCCTCAGCAACTCCAAACTTTTTTTTCCCTTTGTCCTGGAGGAAGGAAGGTCCGTGGGTCCGCCATCTTACCCTTCAGGTCAGCTTCCTCCTTGCCTCCGTCTCTCTCTCTTTCTTCCTCACCTGCTGGCCTCCCACACTTTCATTTTCTGCAGCCCGCTCTCCTCTTCTATTCCCGGCAGCCTTTCTGCCGCCTCCGTGGTCCCGCTATCGCGGGGAAACAGCTGTTCAGACCCGCCGGAGTGAGAGCCCACCGAATGTGCGGCTCACTCGGACATCGCCGCCACCGGAAGTCTGAATGACAAGTTTTGAGATCCAATCTTAAATGTATGTGAGTGAGCGGGATGGATGGGTCAGGAGTTGGGGGAGAGGGTGAGTTGGGTAGGTGGGTGGGTGAGAATGTGAGTGGGGGAAGTGGGTGAGGTGAAAGTCGTGTCAAGGGTTAAGCCAAGGTTAGTCGAATCCAGGGGTTAGTCAGGTCAGGTCGGAGGGTTGGGGTAATTGTTCGGGTCTGGGGGGCAGTTAGGTGGTTGGGTGAGGTAGGGGCCAGGTGAGAAGGGTCAGTTGTGCAGTTACCCAGATAGAAGATTGGCCCATTGTTTCAAATGATGAGAAAAGTTACACATTAAATCCCTTTACCACCGGCGCACTTTGGCTGCAATGAGTATTATCCTTAGGGCACACTCCAACAACATCTCAAAGCTTCTTTGGCAACTCCTCACAGATTTGTGACTTCTAACCATTCTGATCCAGACACATATTACCAGTGCTCAATTGTGTAGGAGTCAAAATCCTACCTACTTAACAGTATTGTGCAAGCATCTTTGCAACATGGACTGCAGCAGTCTAAGAAGCAGGTCTACCACCACTTTCCATAGAATCTATAGAATCCCTACACTGCAGAAGGTAGCCATTCGGCCCATTGAGTCTGCAACGACCTTCCCTAAGAGCACCCTACATAGGCCCACTCCCACCGCCCGATCCCCATAATACTACCTAACCTGCACAGCTTTAGACTGTGGGAGGAAACCAGAGCACCCAAAGAAAACCCATGAAGACATGGGAAGACTGTGCAAACTCCACAGTCACCCAAGGCTGGAATCAAACCCGGCTCCCTGGTGTTGTGGGGAAGCAGTGCAAACCACTGTGCCGCCATGCCACTCTATTACTCAACAGATATTTTACAGATGGACAATAAAATCACCTGTAACTCCCTTATTTGAAAAGTATTATGAGCAGTGCCATCTGAATAAACAGCATTTATAAACTGAAGCACTACTTCTAATTTGAATAATATATCTGCCATGAACTACTGATTTCCTTTTATCCTGTAGCATTTTTTCCGACCCAACTTTCAGACTGAACAGCCCATCATGACTGACAGGATCGTTACAAATAGCCCAATTGTTCCTCACTTGCTTCAATCAAACCACTTCTTCACACTTTCTGATGGGTTTACGGGGCCATACAGATTTCAGATACAGAGCTTTTCTTTGGGAATAAAATTTCTGGGAGCTGTTGAAGCAACTTCTTTTTCTGAACTTGGTACATTCCGGCAATTTTTCTCAGTATTTTAAATGTAGCCTTATCTATTTGGCTGACAAGAAACATAAGTAAAAAGTATTAATGAAGTCTTGCTGTTAAATTCAGTAGGACATCCAGAATTCTTGGCTTTGCCAGGTTTCTCCCAGGCTAACCTGCCCATCTCCCCGTAAATATTGTAGCCTTGGGGTTTCAAAAAAAATGTTGAAAACTGAACTCAATTGTTTTTCAATTCTGCATACAACACAAATTTAGTTCTTTGGTCATTCAGAAGAGTACTGATAAAAACACATGCTGTTGAAGCTTTTCATCGTGCATTCAACGCAACAGACAGACAACAGGACAGACAACGCAACACAAATTGTAAAGAGAACAATAATTGAAACTACAATGCAGAAGAGTGCTAATTGGTTGACAAGGGGCTCTGATTGGTACAGGCATTGCCTTGGAGAGTGGAGTAGGGAGCAGTTAACTTCCAATTTTTTTTGCTAAATTCAAACCAGGCAGTTCGACTCCTATTGGTCAAGGCATTACCTTGGGGAATGAACCAGAGATTGGCAGTTCGCCACAGATTTGGTTCAGTTGAAAAGGCACAAATTGTGGACATGCTCCGTCTGTCTGCAAAGGCCAGAGCCCTGAGTATATGTAGCTTCTAGCAGAGATAAGTGAGCCACACTGCGAGCCTGACTGATATCCTTAAATTAGCTGCCAATATACTTCTTAGCACAATCAGGATTGTTTAGTAGATGTTGTCCAACACGGAATCACATCTAATGCTGGACAGTATGTTTTTAAATTTGCAAGTACCAGCTGTTTTGGGTACAGTCAGTAAAATAGCTGAAGGAACATGCTGTTTAATACGATCTGCTAGTCATCAGGAAGTACAGTCTACAGAGTTGGCATCATACTGGCACTGATATCCATACAGATATACCGCTTTACTCATTTGTGAGTTAGGCAGATTGTCTTTATGGCTTGATGGCAGCACTGTCAACCTCTATGGCAACACCTATACCAATCAGAATCCACTTACAAACCAATCAGCACTCTAATTTCATGCAGTGTGAATTTTGTTCCCTTCACATTTATATTCTTGAGAATTCTGTCTTGGTGAGTGCCGGATGAAAAGATTCAACCACATGTCTATTTTCAGCAATATTACATAATGTATTTTCTTTTAAAATGATTATTGGTGCTCAAGAAACAAGATTTTAATTGTAAATTGGAACTGAGAATTTGGGCAAAACTATTATACACAAGTCACTCACGGACATGCCACGTTACTCCAGGGTACATTTTCACTAGAACCAGGGAATTGAAAAAAAACGTGAAGTTTAACATACTGAGTGGATTTTATGTTGAGAGCTAACGCTTTTTAACTACTTTCATTTCAGCACCTTCGCTCCTCTGAATAGCAAAATCATAGCTCAGCTGTTGATCAGCTACCAAATGCATGTAAATCTTCTCTCCTTATCTAGTGTTGCTGACAAAAAATGGAAACACAGATTCCCATGATAGAAATCAATGGTCCCCAATATACTTGCTAACCACACACTATTGTTGCTGAGAAATAGGTTGCGCTATTTGTTGAGAACAACATTTTTTAAAACTTTAAAAACCTTCTTCTGCAATGCTTCTTGTAGACATTTGGAAATATGGAAAGCCATGAAATGGCTCAACCACGTGAACTAAAAGGTTATGAACAACAGAGAAACAGTTTGTCTGACTTCTGAACTTACCAGAAAAAACACATATGTGCCATTGAAGCACACAAAAGTATTAAACAGAGGGAGAGCTTCGAACAATAAATAGACATTCAATCCAGACATTGTACATAGAGTCAAACCTCAAGAGCCGTCACTCTGGACACATGTGTGATCTGGCACAGGAGTAGCTTCTTCTAAAAATACCAAACACGTTGAAATCAAGTACACTGCCTTTGAATTAGAAAATTATGTTTTCATGTCCCATGGCAACATTTTTACATCCCAATGAGAGCTTTTCTTTTTTTGAAAAAGTATGTGAAATAGGCACCAAAGGGAAACTCTTTCTCGGAAGTACCTGAGAACAAAGAGATAGTCCCTTTAAAAAAATTTGTGGTTAGAAAACCAGCTCCTCCCTGAAGTTAATGGATCCCTGTAGAGCTGTATAAATAAACAACCTTAATCCACCCCCCCTTTGAAACTGCCTCAACCTGTCAATCAAAAAGATTTTTAGGAGGTAATGGTGCTGAAATTGAATGTAGGCGATGTAGTTCAAAGCTTTTAGCTTTCTTGGCACACGGACAGTCTTCAATGCTTTAAAGCACAATGAAATTGACTGCAAGAAGACGAGACATAGGAATGAGAGAGAATCTGGTGAACTGGTGCGATGATAATAATCTCTCCCTCAATGTCAACAAAACGAAGGAGATTGTCATCGACTTCAGGAAACGTGGTGGAGAACATCCCCCTGTCTACATCAATGGGAAGGGTCGAGGGCTACAAGTTTTTAGGTGTACAGATCGCCAACAGCCCCATGGTCCCCAATGGTCCCCCCATGCCAACACTATAGTTAAGAAAGCCCACCAACATTTTTACTTTCTCAGAAGACTAAGGAAATTTGGCATGTCAGCTACGACCCTCACCAACCTCTACAGATGCACCGTAGAAAGCATTCTTTCTGGTTGTATCACAGCTTCGTATGGAGCCTGCTCTGCCCAAGACCGCAGGTTGTGAATGTAGCCCAGTCCATCACGCAAACCAGCCTCCCATCCATTGACTCTATCTATAATTACCGCTGCCTCAGAAAGGCAGCCAGCATAATTAAGGACCCCACACACACCGGGCATACTCTCTTCCACCTTCTTCTGTCAGGAAAAAGATACCAAAGTTTGAGGTCACATACCAACTGACTCAAGAACAGCTTCTTCCCTAATGCCATCAAACTTTTGAATGGGCCTACCTCGTATTAAGTTGATCTTTTCTCTACACCTTGTTATAACTGTAACATTATATTCTGCAGTCGCTCCTTCCTTCCCTATGCAGTCTCTCCTTCCTTCCCTATGTACGGTATACATTGTTTGTACAGCATGCAAGAAACAATACTTTCACTGTATACTAATACATGCGACAATAATAAATCAAATCAAATCAAGAAAACCACTTCAAAGGTATCCAACACATTAAAGTGATTGCTGTTAACTTCATCTCACAGATCTTTGAACTTGGAATACTAATGGACTGCTAAAAAGGTTCAGGATTCCAGATGAGAACTCTTTCATTTAATTATGAGAACACGTTAATTTCTAGAAACTGGCTGACTGCTTATAGGGTTTAGGAGTCCAGATGGGTGGCACAGTGGCTAGCACTGCGGCCCCACAGCTACAGGGACCTGGGTTCAATTCCGGCCTCTGGTGACAGTCTCTGTGGAGTTTGTACTTTCTCTCCGTGACTGTGTGGGCTTCCTTTGGTTTCCTCCCAAGTCCAAAGATGTTCAGGTTGGTGGATTGTCCATGTTAAATTGTCCCTCAGTGTCCAAAAGGTTAGGTAGGGTTACGGGTATAGGGTGAAGGCATGGGCTTAAGTAGCCTGCCCTTTCCAAGGACTGGTGTAGACTCGAGGGGCTGAAAGACCTCCTTCTGCACTGCAAGGGTTCTATGACCTATGGGAACACTTTCATTTTTTATGAAAGAACTTGAATTTCTAGATACTGATTGACTGTTCAGAGGATTTAAGGGCTGACGATGGGAAGAGTAGCCAAATGACCCCCATCCCAGGAAAGACCGCCGATCTGAGCCGCTGCTGCATAGCTCAAGCACCCTTGCCCAGTTTAAGCCCCCTTGACTCCCACCTCCCATGAAGGACCTCCTTGGTACCTGGAGGCAATTATAGGGAGAGTACACACCCCCTTGCCACCCCTGGGACTGCAAGCCACCAGAAACTCATTTTTAAATACTTGTGCCAATTCACATGTGCGTGACTCCCATCTGAGGAGGTGGGAGCAACACAGGTGGTACTTGATGCTGGCATTCAACCCAATAATAGCATTCAAATGAATGCTAATGAGCACTTTACTTATTCTCACCGGCACGGGATGGGAAACCCGTTAATGCGGGCAGGGAGTGCCGAGAGATTCGTGATGGGTCTGACACCCGGCGTGAAATCTTGATTATGGCCTGATGTGGGATTCAGCTGGCCATCGCAAATCCCGGAGCCAATGGGCAGTCCTAGAGAATCCCGGTCCATACCTTTATCTGGGATTAGCTGGAAGAGGGGGAACATTGACCCTGGTTCTCTTTCCACAGATGCTGCCAGACCGGCTGAAGTTTTCTGGCATTTATTTGTTTTTATTTGGAATGAATTGCCTTACTGTCTGCCGAAACATCCATGGCAGACATTTGGATCACTGGTAAAACCTGCTCATTATCCTTTGCTATCCAGGCAATTCAAATGCTCAACCCATGATCCCCGTCGCATGTGTTTCTCTGTCAGTAGCATGAAGTATCTCCACTGGGGAGAGGCAACACACCGAACCTTGCTGCTCCAAACACACAAGTTTTCCATAAAACACTGAATATTTAAATGAAGTGGAAGGAAATGCCACGTATTACAGACTCACAATAGCTCTATTGAACTATTGCAAACTCCATTTTAAAAAATCCTTTTCCATTGCATTGAAAGTAAGTAAAGTTGCCACAGTACCAGATGACCATAGGCTGCTTTCCGCTTTGAGGGGGAGAGCTGACTGGTGGTGGTTTAACCTGAGGATCACCACACCTCAGGCAAGGGACAAGGTTGAGAAGACAGAACCTTCATGAATAACCTCAGCCGGTACGAGAATTGAACCCACGCTGTTGGCCTTGCATTGCATCACGCACCAGCTGTCCAGCCAATGGAACTAAACTGGCACCCAATGGCCCCTCATTGCATTACTATCTACAGTAATAGTATGCTACCACCATGAGATGAGAAGGAACTTTTTCTCTCAGAGGGTCATGAATCTTCCCTGAACTCTTCCCTGGAGAACAGTGGAGACAGGGTCAATGAAGTCTTTTAGCACAGAGGTAGATAGATTCTTGACTATCAAGGGAGTCAAAGGTTATGTTGCAATGTGATACGCATGATCTCATTGAATAGAGGAGGAGGTGCGAGGGGCTGAATGGCCTACTCCTGCTTCTAGTTCATATGCTCCTGTGTATGTAACCTAGTTTTAAAAAATTGCATCCATGCTATAAAAGAATTCCACAAGCTACTGAAGAAAAGTTATTTTTAAGCTACGAGAAATATTTTGTCCTTCAGAACATTGCCATCGGCCATTTACATGTGATCTAGTTAATTATGCTGAACCATTAATATACCTAAAAGGAACTGATGTCAAGGGTTACATGTTGAACCATAAAAGAAGCACTGCATTAAATCAGGCATGCATGTCTATTCACCATATGTGATGAGAATATGATTTTATCACCTTTATCTAAACTCGTAACCATGGAAACATTTTCCATACTTCCATAGTGACAGCGTAGTAACAGATTGCTACTCCACCTAAGCAATCATAATGGGGAAATATTTGCAGAAGTGCACATTTAAGTTAATTTCTTTCATTATCATAGGTATATAATACCTTATTCATGGTAATGAGCTGAATCAAAGTGAATTGGGTGATTGTTACACAGCTTTTTAAAGGACTTATTAAAAATACAATGTTCAAAGTTTGCATATATTTAAATAAACCCAGTGGATCTCAGTGAAGCAAAATATTAGCTCCACCCGAGGGCAATTAAATTGTACTTTGAAGTCTTTTAATTACGAAAATGGGAAAGGTGCACGAGTTGGACAGGAAAAAAAGGAGAAACAACTCCTATGATTGAAATCCGCTTTGAATTAAAACTTGTCTCTTACATTTTGTTATTCCCATATACAGTGCTTTTATCTTTGCTCCAGTTAGGAAAATTAAATAAAATATGGACTCAAAAGTCTGAAAGGACTGCCCAGAGCATCGGGAAGGATTTAAGAATGGGTGAATCCATTACCAGCAAGATCTCCGCTGCTAATCTACATCAGGTCAGCTGAAGATGGAATGGTCTATTCAAAGAACCCACTTTTTAAGAAGTGGCCTTATGACAACAATTTGGAACATCATGCAAGTCTTTTTGAAAAATTACATCACCAACAACACTGAAAACCAATTGGTGAAATTGTATAAGTACATTAAAGAATCACACACATAAATGGAGTGATCATCATTGTTTTGCAGACAAGCTGACCAACACTATTTTTGTTTTTAGTGTGTGCTGTTCTATGGGATTTTGAGCTCCATGCTTACATACAGCATCATAGCTGTGTATTCTGGCTCTCTGCACCATATCTTCAATGTAGACACAGCGTCAACATGGCACAGGGTGCTGCTCAGAGCTTAGAGCCCATCCTTTCCAGCATTCAGATAATGGCTTGAACCATCAACACGCTTGTGGATCCAATGTCTGATGACCAGTATCGCAGTTTCCATTGCAGCATCGACCACAAGTATGAACGCTGCAGTGACTGCTCAGACTGGTGCCGTGTAAACTCACACATCCAGCACCATTGCTGTGTTTATAGGTGTCCAGAAGAGCTGCCAGAGCAGTCCAGCACTCTGCCCACCCAACAGATTACTAGGCCAGATGAAATGCCACTGTGCGGGTGTGGCAGTGGCTTCCTGGAGCAGGAACCTGCTGTTCTTCCTCAGGATTATGGCATTCATCCTCTCAGCCCTCACACTCTGCCAGTGTCCTTGCTGCTTACTGCCAGCTCTACTGCCAAGCATGCTGAGATGATGCAGTACGAAGCAAGGCTTTCTAGGGCCAGAGTTGCTTGCAGTTATGCTGCAAAGCCAACAGCAGTCTTCTCTTCCCAAAGTCAACTGCGTTCGACCAGTGGAAGAAACTGTGGAACCACTGCACACAGGCTCTAGGCCTGGAAAATACACCAACAAGAGGGTTTAGTTTAGGATTCTATTAATATGGCATAATGCAATTTACTAACTTGGTTTGGAATTTGTATTTTGTGTTGGCTTTTATTGTTACACCAAGAGGATGATGTGATATAACGGAGGTAAAAAAACATGGGATTATTGGGCAGTGGGGAATTGAGTTGGGGTAATTGGCATCACCATTGAATTAGGTCATGTTCCTCATGGTGGAAAGGTTGTGCATCATTCAGTTGGTCATCACAAATAGCGAGAGCTTTAATATATTGACTACATTGGGTCAAATACTGACTGTTCCAACACGCTGACATTCTGCTATTAACACTTACTCTGAATAAATGTTTGTCCCTTCACTACTACCATTACCACTCTCTTTTGCCTTTTGTTCCATGATATCTTCATCATTTAATCTTTCTCGCCCTTTACCCCATCCCTGACCTTTCCTTTTTGCTCCACCTGACCCTCCACCTTTTTGAAACAGCATAAAACCCATCACATTTCCACTCTCTTCAGTTCTGAAGAACTCATATTGGACTTGAAACGTTAACTCTTTCTCTCTCCACAGAAGCTGCCAATGTTTTCATTCTGATCTCCAGCATTTGCAGTATTGTGCTTTTATTTTGGTATAATGACTGCTGCCAGGTGACCAGATTTAATCTGGATGTTGTGTTACCTGGGGCCACACACTTAGCTGCAAGATGATGGAGTGGAATGTGTGCAAGAGTTGGCGTGCGGCACACGGAAATCAGACTGCATCATGTGAAAGCGTTTAAATCTTACAAACCTTTGTGTTTGTTCCGCCTGCTTCTTTTTGGCAAAAGAGAATGAGGCAAAATTATTTCCTTTTGAGTAGTGATCCTCGGTGATCTTCCCATGCAATAATGCACTGCAAATTGCATAATGCTGCTTATATCTCCAACACTAGCCTCGAATGAGCCAACTACGTAGCGGCTCATCACCAAGCTGACTTGTAGCTGAAAATATAGATCTTTCCCTGCCCCAAAGTTGGACAACTCTCCATTTGGCCAGGGCTTAGATTAAGATAGGAGAATTACTCCCTAATCATGCTGGATACACATCGCCTCCTACTGAGAACCCTTTTGTCCTTGTATTCTCCTCCTTCTTCCAGCAGCTTGTCCCACTCTGTGGAGCCTCTGCTCATTCTCCCAGTCATGCTGATTCCAAGAGGGAAGCTAAATAGTGCACTCATGTCTGTGAGAGCTGGTTTGTGCAGAAGCTAGGAAAATCTACTAAGAACCCATCATAGCCCTCCCCCTAGACTTTTGATACAACTATGGAAAGCACCAATAACATGTTGAATTATAGCAAATGCCAGAAGAAATGAATCAGTAACTCTTGAATGAAGTAGTTAATCCACTGGAGGGGTGGTCTTTCCAGCTGTTTCATCATAGAATCTACAGTGCAGAAGGAGGCCATTCAGCCCATCGAGTCTGCACCGGCTCTTGGAAAGAGCACCCTACCCAATGTCAACAACTGCACCCTATCCCCATAGCCCAGTAACCCCACCCTATCCCCATAACCCAGTAACCCCACCCTATCCCAGTAACCCCACCCAACACTAAGGGCAATTCTGGACACTAAGAGCAATTTATCATGGCCAATCCACCTAACCTGCACATCTTTGGACTGTGGGAGGAAACCGGAGCACCCGGAGGAAACCCACGCACACACAGGGAGGATCTGCAGACTCCGCACAGACAGTGACCCAAGCCGGAATCGAACCTGGGACCCTGGAGCTGTGAAGCGATTGTGCTATCCACAATGCTACCGTGCTGCCCTTTTTTTTTGTATTGTTTATATTGTATTGAATTTAAAAGGTGGCACTGGCTGAAGCTTTGAGCTTCAAAACAACAGCACTGTTTTCAAATCAATGTTCAATACTGATTGAAATCATGATCTACCTGCTCCTGTGGACCATAAATGTACACGTGCTAAGGATTTGATGAACAATTTTTGAGGGAGGGAATGAGATATTTGCGTCAATTTCATCATCCCAAAAACAAGCCAAAATAATGGATTTGTGCGTTCTTGTTTCCAGTGTCTTCAGATTGACCCTTTGTTCAGAACAAAATCATGAATATAATGCCCTTCAAGCTACTTTTTGTGTGCAGCCAAATATCAGCAACATTGCAATTATAGGCAATGACAATGTAGCCATCTCCCCTTCGGTTAAACATATGAGTGTTGAAAGACACAAATTTTGCCGAAATTGCACAGGAATTCTGCTCAGTGCTTTTCCTCTCCCTGTCCCAGTAAATTACACATTGTATTGTTTCAAATCAGGAAGCAGAACCACAAAGGCCGATGAAGCACGGCGATTGTTCAAAGGATCCAGTTGATTATTACCAATTGCCACAAGGTGCTCAGATTTCATTCCTATGCAGCTCAAGCAATTCCAGTTTTCAAAGGTTAATTTGCTTCACAGTCAAACGCAACCACAGCTCCTGAAAAAGGTGGAAAAGTGCATCTTCCACCATTCAAATGGGACACAAAGGGGGACTTTTTAATTTGCCACTCTACTTGCCATGGCTAATTACCAAGCGATTATTAGTATGGAAAAACAATACAATTATAACATTGACATTGAAAAAGAAAATCTGTCAAAACATTTGCTTTTGGCATTGGGAAGAAAATAAGTTATCAGAGTCATGACAGCAGATTCATGCATCTGACACAGTAACAAGTTCCAACACTGGTTGTGATGTGTCTGTACAAACCAGAACCCGTCGATGATGCCTCTCATTCTATACATCTGGAGTTCTAATCTAAAACCGATGCTATAGTCGATTGCCAATGCTGGTAATTCAGCCTTTTTGACATTGTTGAGCCTATATTTTCCCAAGTATTTACTCAAGCTGCTCTTGTAGTCTTGACTCCAGAATTCTTTGTTTGCAGGCATAATGCTCAATTGCATGAATGGATAGAAATATATTCGTTCATTAGTTTTAGTTCCAAACCATGGTAATGCCATGAGCAGATATAATGAGAAGTCCCAACCATCACAACTTAAAGTGGTCATGTGGTTACATCATCGATTCCTGCAAAAACGCGTGCAAGAGTCGCCACACAGATAGAGGTTTCTGTCCAGTTGGAGACAACTATTCACCCTGTGCCATGGAGTAAATCGATTCCCAGCTCCACCGCGATCAACAACTGATGAATGGACACTTCAACCTCAATAATCTAACATACATCAAACTTTGCAACGAGGAACATAATTGAGAGACTGTTAGCATGGTGCACAGCTCTGCTCTAAAGAATGAAAAGCTACAAGATTTTTGTTATGAGCCAGGATTTAGAGAACACCAAAGTCTATCATGAAGTTCACCTGACTTACAACTTTTAATAGATTTTGGTTATGAGGAGCACAGGGGCCCACTTTTCAGGTGTTACACAACAGAGATCCTAAGTATATCCTAAGTATGTTTATTCTTTGAATCCAATTAACATTTTATAAACACACAGTAAACATTTTATCACACAAATTACCCCCCCCCCCAAAGATAGAGTACTCTATAGGTAACCCTTAATAACTTTCCCAACAACATCCATAAGCCAAACACCCTTTTTCTACAAAACGTAGGTTTGAATTCCTTACAGAAAACAGGTATTACTTTGAAGCTATCAAGTGGTCAGGAGACATTCATTAGCATGCAGAGAGAGAGGCCAAAAATACACCTTCTTTGTTTGACTGCAGCTCCCAAGTGAAAACAAAACAAAAAAACTCAGAACCACAAAGCAGCTTCCAGCTCAAAACAAAAGTAAAAGACAGAATCACAGCCCAGCTCCACCCACACAGTGACATCACTGCAGCCATTTGATAAAACACACTTTCGTATAGGGATCCTCACATGACACTTGTCACTTGGGAAGTGACTGATTTCCTATATAGCCTGCCGAGGACATGCAAGACTGAGGTGCCTCTCAGGGATGATGATGAAAATATAGGAGAGGACGTGTACCATCAATGCTGTCACACACCTTCCAGTGATGACGCTCTGAACATATCTAAGCTGAGAATCTTCCAGGACTGACAATGACCAGCAAAAGGAACCCAATTTAAAATATACTTCATTCACCTATTGGTTTCCAGTGGATGCCTTTCAGAAAGGATCTCTCTGGAAGAAAACTCAGTTAATCAGTGCATGGCAGGAATAGGGCATTAAACGGATTCCCCTGACTTGAACTGTTCACGATACAAGTTGCAGAGCATTGAAATCCGATGCCTATATCTATTACGCAAGTTGAATATTTAACAAGATGTGAGATTCGAATGAATAGATATGCTTTATCTAGATGTCTGTTCTCTTAGATGATAAAACTTATTTTTACATTCTATTACAATAGAAAGAGATATATGCTTTCTTCACAAATGTCAAGCTCAAGCATGAGGGATAATTATACTGAGGAATGGAAGACATTCCATTGATGACACTCATTGACAGAATTATGTGGTTTAGGCTGGGTATGCCATAACTCTACAATCTGCCCAAAATATTCAGTGCAGCCCCAATCTCAGGACAGCATCCCAAACTTTTCCAAATTTATATCCCTCCTGGATTGGTTGTCCTGGGCCTTTGGAATGCGACTGATGGTTTTCTGCTGTGAGTCCATAGCCAAACACATTCAGATGGAAGTCTTACAGCCAGCATAGGGGAACCTTTCAACCCAGCAGGAGGAGTTGGCAACAACTCCCAGAAATGAAAGGCCAATACTGAACATATTGTGCCTGTCTCCAGCTCGAAATCTTTTGTTCGGAAAGACGGGTTTTCTGGAAACTCTGAACAGGCCCGCAATATCATCAGCATCATGTTAGTACAGCAGTTAGGGAAGTCAAAACATGGGGATTACAGTTTTTGGGTGAGTAAAACAATTTTTATTACTGCTTTATTATGCTTATCCTTGTTTTGTGTTGAAGTTAGATATTTAATTCTGCGCTTCACACTTGTGGGTTAGACATTCCAACATCGCTCTATAATCCAGAAACGTCCTGGGCGGGATTATCCCAACCCCGCAGCGGGCCGGAGAATCCCCGCAACTGCGCCACACCGCCCCGACGCCGCCTCGTGATTCTCCACACAGCGGAGAATCGCCGCCACTGGCACCAGCGCTTTTGGCGCGCCTTCAGTCGCGGGCCGCTCTACGCGGCTGGGCTGCCGATTCTCCGGCCCGAATGGGCCAAGCGGCCACTCTAAAAGGGCAGAGTCCCGCCAGCGCCGTACACACCTGGTCGCAGCCGGCGAGAACTCTACACGCAGGGCCTGGGGGGGGGGGGCTCCGACTCCGGGGGATGGGGCCTGGCCCGCGATCGGGGCCCACCGATCGGCGGGCCAGCCACTGTTGCTGGGGGGGGCCTCCTTTCCTACGCGCTGGTCCCTGTAGTCCTGTGCCATGTTACGTTGGGGCCTGCACATTGAAGGAGGCCACTGCGCATGAGCGCATTGGTGCCAGCGCCACTGCGCATGTCCTCATTGGTGCCGGCGCAACTGCCCATGCGTGGATCCCGCGACGCACGCTTTGCGTTGGGATCTGCAGCTGGAGCGCCGCAAACCGCTCCAACGAGGTGCTGGCCCCCTGTAGGGGCCAGAAACAGTACTCCCAGCTGCCCGTTCACGCCATCGTGAAACGTGACAGTGTTTCCGATGGCGTGGACACTCTGCCGCCGAATGGGAGAATCCCGCCCCCAATGTACAGAAATGACTTGGTCCCAAGCATTCCGGAGGTGTTAGGGTATATGTGTTCACTTCAAATAATTTCTTATTGCACCAATTGGGCAGGATAGATTTGGTCTGTAACTTCTTCAGACACATAGCAATAAGTCCAAAATCTAACTGACTATAATGGCCATTAATATTGCAGCAATGCACTTCCAGCATCAAATCCAGTCAACCATTTTTAATTTAGGGTGGAATTTAATGGAAAAATTTCTAAGTTCACTTGTGGCGGGTTTTTTAGGGAGTTTCCCGCTGGCTCTGCCAGCAAGTTCCCCACCGCAATCAAACAACACTTAGGGCGTTATTCTCCCAAAAGGGAGCAAAGTCTCCTAGCAAGTGGGTTCAGCCACATGTATCCCAGCGCACACAGTGGCGAGAAACACATGGGTATTCAATGCAACTCCGGTTCTATAAGGAGTCTGAACCGGGAACGCACCACCACCCTGGAACCTGAGCAGTGCTCCTGCCAGCTTGGCAGTGACACCCGGGCACTTTGGCAGTGCCAAGGTGGCAGTGTCAAGGAGTAAAAGTGTCAGCTGGGCAGTTCCAAGATGGTCATGTTCCGGGGCGGGGGGCACTGGGGACCACCCAGTACTCAGTACCACCCAGTACCCAGTACTGACCACCCAGGAGGCCCGGCCGGGAGCCGAGGAACCCCCCCCCCCCCTCCCCCTCGCCCTGCATGCCGTTCCGCCTGGTCTATGTTTGTCTGGACCAGTACTGAACATCATCAGACTGTAGCCTCCCTGGAGAGCTGGTAGGCCCCATTCAGCACGCCTAAATAGGTATAAACCCTACTTAGGTTTGCACCATTTGGTCATGCCCCTTTTGGATGTGCTTCAGATTCTGACGCCTCGCGGGACTTGGGTACATCCCGCGAGGCTTGAAAGCTGCCGGGAAGTCAGCGGGATGCCTTTCCCAGGATCAACCGGCTACTTTGTGCTCTCGCTCAGCGCAAGGCGGCCACAAAATCGTGGCCACAATATAAAGATTGGTCCGCACTCATCATTAATTCATTAAATCAGGTAGAATTAAAGAATCCCTACAGTGCTGAAATAGGCCATTCACCCACTGAGTCTACACCGACCCCCTGAAAGAGCACTACATCAAGCCCACTCCTTCACCCTATACTGATAACCCTTTTAACCTAACCTACATATCTTTGGACACTAAGGGGCAATTTAACATAGCCAATCCGCCTATCTTTGGACTGTGGGGGGATCCGGTTCACCCGGAAGAAACCTATGTTCAGACATGGGGGAGAACATGCAAACTGCACACAGACTGCCACCCAAGGCCGGAATTTAACCCGGGTCCCTGGCGCTGTGAGGCAGGTTCCATCAAAATAAAAAACTCATTCACTCCAGAAGCTGGAGGAGCGTGGCAGAGTTCATGGAGTGAGTCTGTAGAGGAGCCCTGGTTTAGGGGCCACACTGCTCTCATTCCAATTTTTACTCATGCTCAGAAACCCAGTGACAGCGAAGGAACAGCGATAGGTTTCCAAGTTAAGGATGGTGACTGGCTTGGAGGGGAACTTTCAGGCAGTGGTGTTCCCATGGTCTGCTGCCCTTATCCATCTAGATGGTAATGATTTTGTGTTTGGAAAGTGCTGTCTAAGAGCTTTGGCGAGTTCATGCAGTCTCTTGTAAATGGTACACACTGCTACAGAGGAGCACTCAAGGATCTACAAAAGGAATGCCAGGTTTACAGATGAATGCATCAATTGACACAAAATTATAAATACCAGCCCCTGAGCTGCCATGAGTATTTAGAAATAAAGATATGCAAGTTTTGCCAGTTTAGAGCCTGACATTCATGCTGGAATTAAGGCGTAGCGAGATAATCTGTTTCACCATGCCACACAGACTAACATTGGTCACAGTTTAATTGATTGGCATTTCTGGATTATGTCTGGACAATACATGAAATAACAGAATCAAACATTTCAAAAAGGAATTCAAAATCCATTTCACAACAGAATCATGTCAACATTCTGTTCATGTGCTTCAATGAAGGAATACCATACAGACTAGAGATTCCTTTGGAATGTACAGTGTGCAGTCCCAAGTACAAAACCAAGAATCAATCAGTTAATGACACTCAGTCCATGCCACTTCCCCCAGTAATCGCCCACACAAAAGAGTAATGACAAAGGATAGGTAGGGTGCTCTATCGGAGCAAGGGCCAGTGCAGACTCGATGGGCCAAATTGCCTCTGTCTGCACTGTGGGGTTTTCATGAATGTCAAAGCGATAGTTAGATTCTCTCTTGCTGGAATGGTCATTGCCTGGCACTTGTGTGGCGTGAACGTTACTCACCATTTGTCAGCTCAAGACTGCATATTGACCAGGTCTTGCTGCATTTAGATATGGACGGCTTTTGAATCTGAGGAGTTGCAAATGTTGCAGAACATTGTGCAATATCAGGAAACAATCCCACTTTTGATGTTAATGATGAAAGGAAGGTCATTTGATGAAGCATTTGAAGATGGTTGGGCCTAGAACGCTACCCCGAGGGACTCTCGCAGTGATGTCCAGGAACTGAAGTGATTGACCTCCAACAACCATAACCATCTTTCATTGTGCGATGTAAGACTCCAGCCTATTTTTCCCCAATTCCTACTGACTCCAGTTTTGATTAGGCCGCTTGATTCCATACTCGGTCAAATGGTGCCTTGATGTCAAGGTCAGTCACTCTCACCTCACTTGTGGAGTTCAGCACTTTTGTCCATGTTTGAACCAAGGCTGTAATGAGGTCAGGAACTGAGTTACCCTGGCGAAACCCAAACTGAGTCTCAGCAAGTGCCTCTTCTTAGCTCCGTTGATAACCCTGATGCTTGATTGTCGACTGATGGGACAGTAATTGGTCGGGTTGAATTTGCCCTGCTTATTGTTTATAGGACATACAATTTTCCACATTATAATAATAATCTTTATTAGTGTCATAAGTAGGCTTAAATTAACACTGCAAGGAAGTTACTATGAAAATCCCCTAGTCGCCACACTACGGCGCCTGTTCAGGTACACTGAGGGAGAATTCAGAATGTCCAATTCACCTAACAAGCACATCTTTCACAACTTGTGGGAGGAAACTGGAGCACCCGAAGGAAACCCACGCAGACATGGGGAGAACATGCGGACTCCGCACAGACAGTGACCCATGGCGGTAATTGAACCCAGGTCCCTGGCGCTGTGAAGCAACACTGCTAACCATTGTGCTATCGTACATTGCCGGATAGATGCTATTTACTAGATAGATGCCAGTGTTGCAGTTGTACTGGAACAGATTGGCTCGGGGCACGGCAAGTTCTGCAGCACCAGTAATATTGCCAGAATCATAGAAACCCTACAGTGCAAAAGAAGGCCATTCAGCCCATCGTGTCTGCACTGACCCTCTGAAAGAGTACCCTACCTAGGCCTACATCCCCACCCTATCCTCGTAACTGCATCTGACCGTTGGACACTAAGGGGCAATTTAGCATGGCCAATCCACCTAACCTGCACACCTTTGGACTATTGTTCGTATCCAGTGCCTTCAGCCATTTCTTTATTTGATGTAGTGTGAATTAAATTGGCTGAAGACTGGGATCTTTGTTGCTGGGACTCACTCCAGGAGGCCAAGATGAATCATCCACTCAGCACGTCTGGCTGAAGGTTGTTACAAATACTTCAGCACTGATGTGCTGGACTCCTCCATCATAGAAGATGGGAATATTTGTGGAGCCTGCTACTCCAATGAGTTGTTTAATCGTCCACCACCATACACGGCTGGATGTGCCAGGACAGCAGAGCTTAGCTCTGATGCCTTCATTGTGGAATCGTTTAGCTCTGTCAATTACTTGCTGCTTATATTGTCTGGCACACGAGTAGTCCTATGTTGTAACTTCACCAGGTTGACACCCCAGTTTTCGGTCTGCCTGGTGAAGCGCCTGGCATGCTGTCCTACACTCTTCATTGAACCAGGGCTGATCCCCTGGCTCGATGATAACAATAGAGTGGGGGCTATGCCGGGCCATGAAGTTACAGATTGTGGTTGAGTACAATTGTGCTGCTGCTGCTGATGGGCCACAGTGCCTAATGGGAGCCTAGTCTTGAGTTACGAAACTTGTTTGAAATGATCTCTTTTAGCACATTGGTCGTGTCACACAACACGATGGACGGTATCCTCAATGTAATGATGGGACTTCATCTCCACAAGATTGTGTGCTGGTTACTATTACCAACATTGGCAGAGACAAATGCATCAGTGGAAAGCAGATTGGTGAGTATGAGGTCAAGAATCTTTTTACTTCTTGTTTGTTCCCTCAACCCCTGCTGTAGACCCAGTCGAGCAGCCATGTCCTTTTCGACCCAGCCAGCTCAGTCTCTAGTGGCGCTGCCTTATTAATCATTGGTGATGGACATTGAAGCCCCAACCAGAGTACGTTCTGCGCCCTTACCACCTGCAGTGCTTCCTCCAAGTGGTGGTCAATGTGGAGGGCTGCTGAACCATCAGCTGAGCGAGAGCAGTACGTGGTGATCGGCAGGAGGTATCCTTGCCCATGACTGACCTGATGCTTTGCGACCTCCTGGGGTCTGGAGTTGATGTTGAGGACTCCCAGGGCCACACCCTCCCAAATATACACTACTGTGCCCCCACCTCTGCTGGGTCAGTACAGGGATGGTGATGGTGGTGTCTGGGACATTATCTGTAAGTTATGATTCTGTGAGGATGACTATGCATGAATAGTTTGTGGGACAGCTCTCCCAATTTTGGAAGAAGCCCCCAGATGATAGCAAGGAGGACTATGCAGGGTCGACAGGGCTGTCTCCAGTGCCTGAGTCAATGACAGGAGTGCATACGTCCAAACTATACATCCACAGTCCAATGAGACCATTGTACCCTACCAGATGGGGAGGGTTAAATTGCAGACATAGATTTGGGAGGGGAATGGGTATAAGAACTAACCCAGCAACATCCACACAGACATGCACAGCCCTCTCTCAACCACCATTCCCCCCTCACCGAGATTGGCCAACTAATAATAATTTTTACAGTCACAAGTAGGCTTACACTGCAATGAAGTTACTGTGGAAAGCCCCTAGTCGGCACATTCCAGCACCTGTTCGGGTACACAGAGGGAGAATTCAGAATGTCAAAATTACCTAATAGCATGTCTTTCAGGACTTGTGGGAGGAAACCAGAGCACCCGGAGGAAACAGAGGCAGACACGGGGAGAACGTGCAGACTCAAAACAGACAGTGACCAAGCCGGGAATCGAACCTGGAGCTGCTAATGCACTGTGCTACCATGCCGCCCGTACTGATCTCACATCATGGAGAAAAACTACAATCAGTCTCAATCACAGTGAGATAAGTTATTGACCATAATAATCTTTGAGGTTTTAAAGTGAAAAGGGGTTTTAAAAAGTAGTAACAATCCACTTTGTAAATCATAGCTTTTTTTCCATGACCTAAACAAATGATAATTCACTTGGTGACAAACTCTAATATAATATCCTTTTGTAGTTTCAACTAGAGCCAATCTGACAGGGTTTGCAACACTGCAGAAATGCAGTACCTGTCTGCAACTGAATGACCACACTGCCACCCTTCTTCCCACCCACCAGCACCACCCCCACACCAGAAATGGATCAATGAGGGTTTCTTAACTCCTTTGAGAGGACATCTTGCTGGCTCGCCCATACATCTGGCCAACTGAAGTCATTAATACAGTGAACATGGTATGTTGTAGAACATAGGAAGGAATGAAATGAAAGTTGCCAAAATCCCAGAGGCTGCTCTCCCCTTTTGAGAGGGAGTTGACTGGTGGTGATTTAACCTGAGGTACAAGGTCAATGATAACGTCAGCCAGTACGGGATTTGAACCCATGCCTGCCCGCGTCGCTGCACATCCCGAACCAGCCAACTGAGCTAACCAATTCCTAACAGAAAGGAAATAGAATCATCAAAAATACATTGAAGGATTCCAAAGACTGGCGGACTAGCATATCCAACAAAACAGCCGGTAACACAGGTTCATGCTCCAAAAGTCATAGAATCCCTACAGTGCAGAAGTCTGCACCAACCCTCCGAAAATGCTACCCCCACTAGGCCCACGCACCTGCCTATCCCCGTAACCCCACCTAACCTTTTGGACACTGAGTGGTAATTTAGCATGGCCAATCACCTAACCTGCACATCTTTGGACTGTGGAAGGAAACCAGAGCACCCAGAGGAAACCCACACAGACACGAGAAGAAAATACAAACTCCACACAGTCACCCAAGGTCAGAATTGAACCTGGGTCCCTGGCGGCATGAGGCAGCAGTGCTAAACATTGTGCCGCCCAAAAAGTGACTGTCGTGCCACTCTGAATTGAACATTTTCTATTTATATTTTACACAAGGTGTATTTTGGCAGAAGAACCCAAAAATTAAGGACTTGACGTTTATTTTTGCCAGAAAAGTCCAGTAAGTTTATGAGAATACTGCCGCCTGAGGCACCTTGTCCCCACTTTTAATCTCGTCTTTCACCCCATATTCTTGATATAATTTGCACCTTGCATATTGATGTTTCACAACACAGTTAAATAACCTGAATCAAGACCCACCTCCCATCAGCTAAACAGAAACTTCTTTTAAGGAAAGGCTGGTAACAACAACTCGAAACGCGATAGTATACAACGCTGCGAAACATGTCCTGGAACATGGGATTAGAATAGATAGATGCTGGACGGCTGGTACAGTCATGATGGGCCGAAGGGTCTCTCTTTCTGTGCTGTGAAATCCCTCTACGACTCTTTGACAACGCATCACCTGAAAGGTGGCATCCATGATCAATGCAGGCAGTCTTTCCCTCGTTTCTCACTGCTGTTATCCAAAGTCCTTCATGTATGGCACCTTAATCAAAGACTCCACTATTCCCATCATTAACCTTGTATCTATCGAAGAATACACTGCAGTTAACATTGATTGCACTGTATTTATTCGGCTATTTGGGTAATTCATTCAGTTGTCCTTCACAACATGATATTCTGATATATCAAGGCCAAGGGCATCACTCACTAGTAATTGGGAAGCTATAAACAGAGAAACTATATAAAACTAATTTTACAGTCAATGATCCTCACAAAGTTGTTTTAGCATATTATCCTGCTACCCAATTGTTTTATTGATCATAGTTTCAGTCAGTAGACGTTATCGGGATCCTAATTGATGCCATTTTATGTTGTGGATGACTTTCGCTTCGTGCCCAACGTCTATGCCCAAACATTTATCCGCATTATGTTTCATTAGCCACTCTTTGGTCATTTCATTCACTCACCACTTGGCTGTATGGCTGGCAGTTGCCCGAGCACTTCCAGCATGGGTAGCAGAGTCCTTCTGATAACAAAAGTTAATAGCGATCGTCTGGGAAAAGGCAGTTGTCTAAATTGCCCGACTCTATTAAGGGCTTGATGGCTCAGTCAAAATGTTAATTTCCAGTTTAAGTACGATGGGCGTGAGGTTGAGTCTAACAGCCATCCATCCCGATGGCCAATTGCGGCGCCATCAGGAATTCTCCGTCCCCATCACCGAACACGATTTCAGCGTTGGGGTTCGGAGAATCCAGGCTTTTGTGGTCTGACTCTTCGGGAATCAGTTCAACAAGGGCAGCAGGGTAGCATGGTGGTTAGCATAAATGCTTCACAGCTCCAGGGTCCCAGGTTCGATTCCCGGCTGGGTCACTGTCTGTGTGGAGTCTGCATGTCCTCCCCCTGTGTGCGTGGGTTTCCTCCGGGTGCTCCGGTTTCCTCCCACAGTCCAAAGATGTGCGGGTTAGGTGGATTGGCCATGATAAATTGCCCGTAGTGTCCTAATAAAAGTAAGGTTAAGGGGGGGGTTGTTGGGTTACGGGTATAGGGTGGATACGCGGGTTTGAGTAGGGTGATCATGGCTCGGCACAACATTGAGGGCCGAAGGGCCTGTTCTGTGCTGTACTGTTCTATGTTCTATGTTCTATCACTTCAAAGACAAATGAGAGAGACATAATCTGTGTTGACAACACCAATAGTTCCTGTGATCTTGAGAGATGAAAAACATCTATGTTGTCTTCACTGCTTCTTGTTAAGTATATGTAAAACCTTGCTTAATAAATTCTATTTGATTCATAAATAGTAGTTATTCATACCTTTTAGGTCAAGCATCACTGAGGGCCCTAGTATTAGAAATTGAAATTCAGAAGTTCGAATTTTTAAAATTAGAATGGTTTTATATATTGAAACCCTAAACCTTACAATTCTTTGCCTCAGCTCCTTGTTCCTGTTGTCAGCAGATAACCAACTTCCCTCCCTCAGCTTGCAAAGCTAATGCTGCTGACTGGTTCCTGCCAAAATGTTCTGTCAGGACCACTGTACATTCTACAACTAGCAGCAAGCTAGGGCTAATCTTTCAACTGCTTTTCCCTCACAAAATCCAAAGTGAGATAGGGCCTCACACGCATTCCGTGCAGCGACAGATGAAATTATTCGTTCTCTGCTAGAAAAGCGTGCCTAACTATTATCTCCAGTTGACTCAGTAAATTTGGTGACGTGCAATCCTCAACAAAAAGAAAAGCTACATTTGGCTCCATCTTCTTCCAAAACTGAGCTGCCTGCTTCTGCCAGCAAACACACACAGCCGAACTAAACAAAAGAACCTCCAAAACAGGGCTCTACGCTGAATGACTATCTCCATAACAACACGACACACTTCCCAGGTAGAAATGCCTATCTTTTAATTCCAAAGCTTTCCTTGCATCTGGGTAACCATTTGAATAATTTCCATCATCTCTAATGGTGTTTTATCACCCCCCCCACTTTCTCAGAATTACAAGCTCTGGAGCGGGATTCTCCGGTCTTCCGGTGTTTCACAGTGCCGTTCCTTGGCGGTCAGATTCTTTCTTCGGGCCGTTTGTCAGTATGAATTCCCATTGAAGCTACCACATGCCGCCAGGAAACCCGTGGGCACGAGGGTGCCCTGCCAGTGGGGACAGAGAATCCCAACGGCCGGAGTATTCCGGCCCAGACCTCGAAGTCAACATAGCCCCAACCTTTTTTATTGTAATATATTCCAAGCTTGTATAAATTGCATTTACTTCAGGGTTGCTTTTCAGTTTATCAATCATATGCCCCCATTTTCTACAGGTAAAAATTTAATTTCTAAAACTAAAAGTTATATTCTAAAACATTTGGATTATGAACGATGAGGTAGATAATCACAATCCCACTGTTGATAACACCATTTTGGATTGTTAAAAGCGAGTGCCAATAATGTGACATTTTAGTCTTTGATGCAAATTCAGCCTCCTCAGCAATCCTCTGTGAGCTATCACAATTCCATTGAGGAATAGAAAGACCTATGGTGTTGGTCACCTTTTTTAAAAAAACTTACATATGGAAAGATTTTTCTGGATCTTCACTGAAGTATATTAGATCAGGCAAATCGCACCTGCTATCTGTACTAGGAGGATTGGACTGTATTGTGCTAACCTGAGGATTCACTTCTAGAGCCTGAACATCATTCCAATTCTCTCCTGCATTATAAAAGGTAACCGTGTATGTACCTTACCATGATACAGACGTGTACGGCATGAAGACATCTTTTAACAGACCTAAGTCCATACTAAGACCTAAGCCTGCCTACCAATAAACATAGCGACATCCTGCATGAGGCCACCTAATGCTGGTTTAGCTCACCAGGCTAAATCGCTGGCTTTTAAAGCAGACCAAGCAGGCCAGCAGCACGGTTCGATTCCCGTACCAGTCTCCCCGGACAGGCGCCGGAATGTGGCGACTAGGGGCTTTTCACAGTAACTTCATTGAAGCCTACTCTTGACAATAAGCGATTTTCATTTTTCATTTCATTTCATGCTTTACCCTGGATCTCTCCCCCCTCCGAGGAAAATAGGGACACCAAAATAATATATAATAAACTTAAGGTGGTCATGTTTTAATTTGCTCTTCCAGTCACCAGATCTCAGTCCTTCTGGTGGATGTTGGAGGGGGAATCAAAATATAAGCGTGGAATTTGTGATCAGCAGTGAAGGAAAACCACTCACCAGTCACCTCGCGAACAACAGTTTTGCAGGCTTTAGAGAACAGACTTGCTTTAATCAGCCATCTGACCCTGTACTTCACCCCCTATAGAGGATTTAAAGCATCTGTAAGCAAGGCACACAACAGGAAGTCTCTTATCAAATCAGATTGGCGAATCAGTGAGACAATCAGTCTAAACCATCAAGCAGAAAATATAAATTAGATTTAAATCATGTACACAAATAAAGATTGGAAATTACAAATGGGAGAAAGAAATAAGAGGTAGAAAAATTACAATAATTTTAAATTTATAAAAGTCTTCTGAGGGGAGGTGACTCCACACTTGTACAGTTCACCTTTTTAGGACCAAAGATGTTGTTTGGCATTAATTATCACTTTTCATGTTGTTAAACCTCAATTATACTTGAATGCATCATTCCTAAATGTAACTGTCTTTCATGTGGAACTAATGGGCATGTATTCCAAGTTCATGCCATCACTCCATTTCAAGGTCAAGTCCATGGGTGAGGTTATACCTTGTAAAATGTGCACGAGTGGACACCAAAAGTTGCAGTTGGGTTTCTCCCAGTCATCACGGAATTTGTTTGTCTCACTGCTAACCTTTATTGTTATACCTGGTCCACTGCTCTTTGAAGTGCAGTAACATAAAAGAACTGGCTATTGTGAATGTGACATTGGCTGAAGTGCAGATTTTTAATACAGCAAGGATGATCATGTCTCCAAGTACCGGTAAACAAATAGAGAGACAGCAAAATGGCAAAAGAAATGGTCGGAAATTGACAAAGGGAACCAACAATGCAAGAAAGAATAAACTATGCATTAAACAGTATTGCCCAGGACTTCTGGTGATCCCTGGGCATCCGTGAATCCGTACACTCAGAATTGCCCAGGAAGTTTGAACTTGAACTTTGAAACAGCAATTCCCTACTCCCTGGTACTCTCCAAAAATGTCTCCAACTCTGAATAAGAGACAGACTTTGGACAGTTCTGTCTTACTTACCTGGATAGTTTCCCAGGAAACATGAGGGAAAAAAACCGAGATTAACCCCTTGGTAACTATACAACTGTTACAATCACAGTTTACGTTATAAAAGAATAGGAAGATTCCAGAATGGAACCTTGGCTCCAAAGAACAAAATGACATGAAAGGTTCCATCTATCTCTGAAGTCTGCTGTCCCACTTAAAATCTAGTTACTGCAATTGTCTCTTTAACTCAGAACACTTTGTTTACTCTTCCTTGACTTAATTTGAACAATACCTTGCGCTCTGTTCTCTTAACTTCCAATATCTCAAACATTCTTTCTGACCCAGCTTGCCCTGTCCAGCTTCTCATGGCAGAATTGAGAACTGTTCATTCCCCAGTGTCCTGTCTCCAATTGCTCTGGTAACCCGCTAAAACTAAGAACAAAGGAAACCCTTTCCCTCCAGAGAGTGACCTGCTGTTGCTAAGCATCAAGTTACTTCTATTGATTCTTCATGCCATAACCCTCGTGAAGCACAATAGAGACATGGTTGGAAGTGAATCAATCCCTACACATATAAACACCTTTGTGCAGCATGAGTCTAAGTATAGTTTTTACCTTTCCAGGTGCAGAAGCATGAAATCAAATACACTTAAAACCATACCTTATTTCTAATGTTTATCAATACAAATCTAAATCCTTAAAATTAACTTTGTTTTGCTCACAACCCACCTCATAAACACTCACACTGACACTTCCAATACCCCCCTCAACCGCCCCCTGATCTCTCCAACTCTTGCCCAACATAACCTGACGACCACCTAACTCCTGCCTTAATCCCCAACCCGGCCTTATTCGCCCTCACCACCCAATTCCTCCCATCCACCTAACTCCTACAGACTTCCCACTTGACTCACCCAACTCCCCCCGCAACACCACACTGAATGTCCAATTCCCCCAACCCATCTTGATGTCATCACTTGATTACCGGCATCCCCTCCTCCCCGACTCATCACCGACCCAACCTGACCTCACCACTGACTCCCCCCCCCCGAACCTCTGACTCCCACTTCTCACTGCCCCCTGGTGACACCCTTGTGCAGGTCAGACTCAGCCTCACCACCCAACCCAACTGCCACGTTACTCCCTCACCCCACCCTACTCCTTTATCCACGTTATCCCCTTCCCAACTGACCTTACCCAACACTACCCCTTATCCAATCTAACCCTTTGCCTCACCCACCTTACCCTGTCACCCACTTACCTTCCCGACCTACTCCTTTAACCATCCTCAGCCAACATATCCCCTTACCTCACCCAACATATCCCCTTACCTCACCCACCCTAACCTCCACACACTTACCTGCCCTCTGTAGCTTTTCAGAGAAGCTTTTGGACATTTAACTCTTTACTTACCAGAATACGGCATCTAGTTCCAGAAAGAATGTGTGACTTTTGTGCAGATTCTCTCCAAGGTTTCTTGTGAGATTTGCTGCACTGAGTTAATTTGGAAGGATTCTCCACTGGGAGAATGCCCAGACAAATGCCCAGTGAGGAAAGTGTGTATTTTTCTATCTGGTCAGAGTCAGAAATAGGGGCTCCGATCCAGGCTGTAAGATTTGGGCCATTATTACTTCTAGATCTTTCGAAAATCCCTCTTGTCCATTACAATTCCGTGTGTGATAAGCAAAGAAATCCTGTCTTATTCTGAGAATTTGATGAAAACGAAACCTGAAAAAGTCTTTGGACATCTTTCAGCTTTGCTTTGGTGGAGCTTTATGCTGCTTTGCTTTGGCTCATTTGGTGTTAAGTTTCAGTATAGTCTGTGTTCTGACTGAGTAGCTTAAATCCCTGGTTCCCTGGATTTTCTTTCCTCAATTAAAGATGGAATTTACTAAAAGATCAGACATTTTAAAATCAAGTTAATTAGATTTAATTAACGCCATCAATAATAGATTGAACTGGCAATAAGATCTGAAACAATGTGGGCCATAACATTAATTGCTCGGCACTTTCTCTTTTTAATCAAGGATTAATAAATAGGTTTAAATTTGCCTGACCTGGGCCTCGAACTTGTCCCTGGCAAAATGTCATTGTGCTGAGGAAGCGCAGAGGGAGTAAAAGAGGGCAGTAAAATATGTAGTAAATGCAAAAAAGGTTGGCGTACACAGCAGTCAGTCTCTGAAGGAGAGAGAGTTTCTCGACAGTCACCCGAAACTTTCCCCTTCAGAAGTTCGCTGACTAAGCATGTTTCTTCCTATTTCAGTTTGAAATGGTGGTCAGCTGAGACTAATGTGGAACCACATCCCTACCTGGGTAGCATTCCTAAATTTACCGCACCTTTCTCTGAGATGGCACATAATGAACAATTAAAGAACCCTTGCTTTGGGGCGTGAACCCTCAGTGAAACTGGCGGTCATTGGGATGGCACGATGGCGCCGTGGTTAGCACTGCTGCCTCACGGCGCCAAGGACCCGGGTTCGATCGTGGCTTCGGGTCACTGTCCGTGTGGAGTTTGCACATACTACCTGCGTCTGCGTAGGTCTCACCTCCACAACCCAAAGATGTGCAGAGTAGGTGGATTGACCATGCTAAATTGCCGCTTATTGGAAAAATCATTTTTGTTTTGAATAAATTGCAGGTCATTGTGCTTAGATTACAGAATTTACAGTGGAGAAGGAGGTCATTCGGCCCGTTGGGTCTGCACCGGCCCTTGAAAAGAGCACCCCACTTAAGCTCACGCCTCCAACCTATCCCACCTAACCTTTTTTGGACGTGAAGGGCAATTTATCATGGCCAATCCACCTGACCTGCACATCTATGGACTGTGGGAGGAAACCAATGCACTGGGCGGAAACTCAAACAAACACGGGGAGAACTTGCAGACTCCGCACGGACAATGAACCTTGCTGGGAATCGAACCTGATACCCTGGAGCTGTGAAACAACAGTGCTAATCATTGTGCTACCGTGCTGCCCCGTGCTTAATGGGAGTCTGGGTCAGGTACACAAATGTTTCCACTTTGTTTAGAGCAAAGGCCAGATTTGGATGAGTACTCGCCTTCTCTTTCTCCACCAGATGTTCTCCTGTGACAGTAATATGGATTATAAGGTGACGGCAAGGCAGTAAGACTGTGTGCAGCACCCTAATGGCCTGAGAAAGCAAGATGGTTGCAACTAGGAAACTATTTCCATTTGTCGCAATGTTTTTCTCACTTACATTGAAACTGCAATTTGAGAAGAATGAAGTGTTGTCAATGCAGCAACACTCTGGTCTTCAGAACATCACAAAGTGACTCACAGCCGATGAAGTACTTTTGAGGCAAAATCACAATATTTCAAATAGTAGGGTTATTGTTTAAAAATATATTGGGCGCAATTCAACCAAAACCTCTCTAGGGGCGTGATTCAATAGCCACGCTACGCCGGGAAAAGCAGATCGCCACAGTGCAACGTGGCCGCTAAAAGCCGGGAGACCTCGCTCCCACGATCTACCCGCCTCGTAACACCTCACAAGCTACAACACAATCTCGCGAGACAGTTCAATGTATATCACGTCCATTGTGGGATTATAATGTGAGACAGCAAGTCTCACTTTATTTGAAATTTCCCCCGAGGTATCCGAGGCAGTGGGATCTATCCCCTTTGCCTCAGAGATCTCAGGCGAGCACTGTTCAGTACTGTTCTCCACAAACGGGGACCAGACAGAACGGCACACATAGGGGTCCTCCAGGGGATCAGAGGTTCCCAGATGCATACCTTTTGGGCAGGGTGGTTTCCTGGCACTGCTGGTGCCACCTGGGCACCTTTGCATTGCCAGTCTGACACCCTGGCAGTGCCACCTGGGTGCCATCCTGGCGCTGCCAAGATGCCGAGGTGGCACAGCCAGTTGGCAGGGGTCCTTCCATGTTTGACACTGCCAAGGTGCCAAGCTGGCACTTTGTACACAATGGCGATCAGGACGGGGTGTGTGTGTGGGGGGGGGGGGGGTCTGTGTAGATGCTGGGAGGATGCGGGGGAGGGGGGGGGCCCTGAGGACCCTCCCACAATGCATTGGGGTTGGGTGTGTCAGGAGTCACAAGCGGAGTTCCTCAAGAGACAAAACGGGGCTATGTGCGGCCTCGGCTGCACGTTCCCCGCTTAGGCCCATGGTTTCTATTGAGCATGCTGTGCCGCGGCAGGCTGCTTCTCGGGTGCAGCATTCAATCATGCCGATTGTCATTTGTTTAGGCCTTGGGGAGTTTCTCCCGGTCAATACCACACTTCAAAATTGTTTTCAACACTGGGAAGCTGAACTCGCAGGTGAGACTACCATTTTGAAAGAGTGCCCCAATCTGTAAGTGAGCTTGAGGGACCCCCACACCATCCACCCATGGATAATGACAACCACTATGGGGTCACTGAGGACACCCTGCTTTGGAATAGCTGAGGGCCCTGGCCGTTTTCAGGCCTCCCTAACCCCTCTTTTCAGCCCCCTTTCATCCACCCAACAGTTATTAGGTCCCTTCTTACCTGCCCTTCATCCCCCTTTTTCATGAGCATGGCCCCCTTTAGGCCCAGACACTTGGCAGTGCCACCCTGGCACTGCAACTGTCAGCCTTCTGCCAAGGTCCTAGGCTGGCAGTGCCAAGGTGCCCGGGTGCCAGAGGGGGAGCCCTGTTACCGACCATTACTTACCACGCAGGCGTCTCTGAAGGCCGGGGAGTCTCTGAAGGCCGGGGAGTCTCTGAAGGCCGGGGAGAACCCCCCCCTCCCCAAGTGCCATTAGGCCTTGTCCATATTTGTGTGGACCAGCACTAAACGGCACCAGGTCCAGGACTTGCTAGCGCGGTAGTTAGTTCCCAGGCCCGGGAAAATAGGGCGCATTCATATTTAAATATGCAATATGGCTCATTTAAATATGTTAATTTGGATCCAAGTTGCCACGTCTCCATGTTCCCCAAGGTGGCTTAGTTTCAAATAGTAAGGGGACGCAGTGCTCATTTTGTTTTTCGGTGTTCATAAAACTCCATTCACCTTCTTAATCACCTGTTGCCACCTGTAAACCAACTTTTTGCGACTCATGCACTAGGACACCCAGGTCCCTCTGCACAGCAGCATGTTTTAATATTTTATCATTTAAACAAATCCCTTATGCTGTTAACCCTAGCCCATTCACTTAAATTATCCAAATCTTTCTGCAGACTTCCAGTATCCTCTGCACTTTTTGCTTTATCACTCATCTCAGTGTCACATCCATTGGCTCCCCATTGTCTACTGCACTGGTAATGTCCTCAAAAAATTACACTAAATTAGTTAGGCACGACCTGTCCTTTATGAACCCATGCTACGTCTGTCCAATGGGACAATTTCCATCCAGATGCCTTGCTATTGGGTTCTAGATTTTTCCCTGATAGCGCGATTGGCAATTTATTGAACTGGAATCACATGCAAAGCAGGGGGGGGTAAGTTGGGAGACATTGGGAGTGAAGAGGAAGTGGTTTTGTGCAATGGAATTCTAATGGCTGAGAACTGGTGGTAGGTGCACAGGAGATGAAGTTCAGCCATAGTGCCTTGCAAAACCATTAAAATGGAGGTTAACAAATCAGCCATTCAGCACTCAACCCTTAGGGGCAAGCATTCCGCTTGCTATCGGCTATTTTGCACCCCCAATGGAATAGAATTTCACCCCACTGAACTTCTGTGCTTGGCGCACTGGAGCTCTTGAGAGTGATGCAATTGGTTTCATCAATTGGAATTCTGTGCTTGAATCCAGCCTACATTTGCATTTGATTGTATTTTCTTGTCGGCTGGCCAACTGTCGAGATGAAAAATAGGTTGCGTCAATAAAACTTCACAGCTTTTTTCCTCTCGTTTGTGAAATTGTCCTGAGTTGATGCGCATTTATATTTTGGAGAGCGAAGTCATACACAATGCGGGAAAGTAATTGACGTATGACTAGCGACATTAGCCTATCCTCCAACAGGCATGAGAATGAGAAGAGAAAGCTACTGAAAAACAGCATGCCTTAACTGATTATATTTGTGAACAATGCTCAGTCAGGCACAGAAAATTAAAAGACTCCGAAATGTACAGGAATTAAAATCTACGAGTAAATGCCAATCAAACATTCTTTTTATTTAATGGGGTCATTAAAAAGAGAATTGCAACTTCTATAGTACTCTCAAAAATCCCAAATGAGTGGCAATTAAGTTTAAAAGCTTTTACATTTTTTGTACGTCTTTGAAGATACAGAAGGCCTAAATAAATGAAGGCTGCTCAATCAACGAGTAAATGAAAAAAGCAGAATGACTAACAATGCATGGGCATAAACAAAACACCATTCATTGCAATATTGAGTGATGGGTTTATAAATAGAAACATGAGCTTAAATCAAAGAGATCATGCTTGAGTTTAATCCCTGCTTTGGCCTTAACTGGAATATCATGGAGAATTCTGTCCCCAAATGTCAGGGAAATATAAAGCCTTGGAAAGAGGACAGAGGAGATATACAAGAATGAGGGATTTCAGTTATGAGGAAGCATTGGAAAAGTTAGGACTGGTTCTCAGGGACAGGAAAGGCTGAACAAGGTGATGAGAGGTTTCGATACAGTTGGTAGTGAATTGGCGAGTGAGCAACTGGAGGTCATAGATTTACAATCATAGGCAAAAGGTCTCGGAGGGAGAAGAGAGGGATTGCCAAAATCCCGAATGCTCACTTTGAAAAGGTGGCGTATTCCGTAAATAATTTTAAAAGGTAGTAATTTATTCTTTCATGGGATGTTGTTGGTAAGGCCAACACTTGTTGTCCATCCTTAACTGCCCTTGAACTGAGTGGCCCATTTCAGACAACAGGGGCAGGATTCTCCCCTACCTGGCGTGACGGGGGGTCCCGGCGTAGGGGAGTGGCACCAACCACTCCGGGGTCGGGCCTCCCCAAAGGTGGGGATTTCTCCCCACCTTTGCGGGCTAGCCCCGCGCCGGAGCGGTTGGCACCAGAAGACTGCCGCAAAAAAACGGGGCTGGCCGAAAGGCTTTCGCCGGTCGGCGCATGCGCCGGCAGTGACGTCGGCGGCCGCCGCCACCAGCGCATGCGCGATGTGGGTTTCTCGTCCGCCATGGCGGAGGCCATGGAAGGAGAAAGAGTGCACCCAGGGCACTGGCCCGGAGTCTGAGCGGGGGGCCCCGATCGCGGGCCAGGCCACCGTGGGGGCACCCCCCGGGGTCCGATCGCCCCCCCGCACCCCCCCAGGACCCCGGGGCCCGCTCGCACCACCGATCCCGCCGCCACCAGAGGTGGTTCAAACCTCGGCGGCGGGAGAGGCCTCCCAGCGGCGGGACTTCGGCCCATCCGGGCCGGAGAATCACCGTAGGGGCCTCGCCGATCGGAGTGGCGAGATTCCCGCCACCGCCACTTCCCGGGTGGCGGAGAATATCTGCCACGGTGGGGGCGGGATTTTCGGCGGCCCCAGGCGATTCTGCTGGGGGTCGGAGAATTTCGCCCCAGATCAGAATTTTAAAATATATATTTTTATTAAAGATTTTCCATTTCCTATCAATTTGATAACCAAATCCACATTACCCATCGCAGATGTTACACAAAACTAACATGACAAAAAAAAACACCAACCGTATACACCTCAACCACAAAGAGAAGAGAGAAAATACCCCCCCCCCTAGTAACTAACTGATTAATTCCTTAAAATAGACCATGAATGACTGAACAGTTCAGTATTAACCACATTGATGTCACATGTTGGCCAGACTGGGTAAGGATGGCAGGTTTCCTATCTAAAAGAAGATCGGTGAGCCAGGTAGGATTTTACGACAATCGTCAGCAGTATGATGAGGCGAGTTTTCAATTCTAGATTTTATTAACTGAATTTAAATTCCACCAGCTGTCATGGTGGGATTTGAAACCATGTCCCCAGATCATTAGCCTGGCACTTCTGGATTACTAGCTCAGTGACAGTATCACTATGCCACGGTCTCCCCCTTGAACAGGTACTTGCGGATGAAGAACTTGCAGGGCCAGCGCCGGCCCTAGGGTTGCTGGCGCCCCGGGCAAGCTGAACTTCGGCGCCCTTGGGGGGGGGCGGGGGCGGGGCCGAGGGGGGGGGGGGGGGGGCGGGGGGGGGGGGGGGGGGGGGGGCGGACCCGAGGGGGGGGGCGGACCCGAGGGTGGGGGGAGGGCGGACCCGAGGGTGGGGGTGGGGGGGAGGACCGCGGGGGGAGCGGACAGAGCGGGGGGGGGCGGACCGAGAGGGGAGCGGACCGAGGGGGGGGGGGCGGACCGCGGGGGGAGCGGACTGAGCGGGGGGGGGGGCGGACCGAGGGCGGGGCCGCCCTGGGGGAGGGCGGCCACCGCGCATGCGCTGGTTGGCACCTGCCCAACTGCGCATGCGCGGGACCCGAGTCTCTGGCGCCCCCTAGCACATGGCGCCCCGGGCGACTGCCCGAGTTGCCGGTGCCTTGAGCCGGCCCTGTGCAGGGCTACAGCCAAAAGGTGGGATAGCAGGATGGCAACTCCTTAAAAGAGGCAACATGAGCCAAATGTCTCCTTTGGTTCGACAGGATTCTATGATTTTATGGGTAACACAGGGTATATTGACATGCAGTGGTGAGCTCTGCTCAGTACCAGGGACCCAGGTTACATTCTGGCCTTGGGTGACTGTTTGTGTGGCGTTTGTATGTTCTCCCCGTGTCAGTGTGCGTTTCGTCCGGGTACTCCAGTTTCCTCCCACAGTCCAAAGATGTGCAGGGTAGGTGTATTGGCCATGCTAAATTGTCCCTTAGTGCCCAACGGTTATGTGGGGGTATGGGTTACAGGGATAGGCCAGGGGAGTGGGCCTAGGAAGGGTGCTCTTTCAGAGGGTCGGTGTAAACTCGATGGGCCAAATGGCCTCCTTCTGCACTGTAAGGGGTTCAAAGATTCGATGTCCTTCGACCAACCCCACTCCACACGTTCTCCCAACTTCTCTTCCCCCTCTCGAAGGCATCGGACATCAATGAAAGTACCGAACAAGCCCTCTGTTACCTTAACCGCACTGTTTGAGTGCTTTGGACGTGGGTAGAGGTGGCACAATGGCCACCAGCAGGGCACTAAAAATCTGAAATGCACAAAAGGCCAAAAGTGTACGAGTGCACAGAACTTGGAGGATTGCAGGGCCCAATAAATAAATGTTATGTATCTAAAAGAAAAATGTTCCATTTAATTATATTTCTTTTTCACCAGCTACTTGAAGTGGGTCGGATGTCAAAGCTTCCTCTCTAAAAGTAAATCTTAATGCCCATAAACACAAAATTTCCAAAGGTTTATGTTCAGTTTTGCAGATATAAATTGCTTTCTAAGTGCTAAATATCTATCCTCTGCATCAGGATGAACAAGTCCATTAAAAACTTCCTGTGCTCATTATCGTGCAAGAAGTGCAAAAGGGCTGCCAGCTGAGAGAGTATGATAGCAATATTTTACTTTCTGTCAGCACTTGATTCAGGTTCTACTGCTCCCACCTCATCGCACGTTATTTATATACACCAGAGTTACCAGAAGTGAGACAGACCTAAAGCATTGAAACATTCGGAGGGGAGGACGTACATGAGGTGGTTCCCGCTTGGGTACTGGGCTTTTAGTCCTTTTCTTCCAATTTCTGGGGGCATTTTTGTTTAAATATGATTTTTTTTTAAACAAACAATTTTATTGAGATATTTTAGGCATATAGAAAAAGTGACATTGTACAGTACAAAAACAAAAAGTCAAGACACAAATTACAAATTAAACAGTGCAAACCACGGCTCTGTTCACACACAGACCTGCCTCAATATCCCCCTACTCTACTCTACTCTACCCCTCCCCCCCGCCAACCTCCTGGCTGGTGCTTACTCCTCTGTGAAGAAGTCAATATATGACTGCCACCTTCGGGCGAACCCTAGTAGCGAATCTCTCAAGGCGAATTTGACTTTCTCTAGGCCAAGAAAGCTTGCCATGTCCGATATCCATACCTCAGACCTCGGGGGCTTTGAGTCCCTCCATGCTAACAGTATTCGTCGCCGGGCTACCAGGGAAGCAAAGGCCAGAACGTCGGCCTCCCTCTCTTCTTGGACTCCCGGGTCCTCCGAAACCCCAAAGAGTGCCACCTCCAGGCTCATTACCACCCCTGTTTTCAATACCCGGGACATGACATCTGCGAATCCCTGCCAATACCCCCTGAGTTTAGGGCACGATCAGAACATGTGTACATGGTTAGCCGGCCCTCCGGCCGGCGCATCTATTGTTTAAATATGATTAATTGGACAATATGTCCAGATGAGGGAAATAAATTGCCCAGAAGTATCAGTGCAAAAAAACATGAAAGCAGAGGTTCGCTGGTGGAATCGGAGGCTTCTCGGAGCTCTTCAGTGGAGAAAATGGCAGAGGTAACTTCTGGAACTCTGGCCACTCCACTAATGGCCGAGCTGCTTACCGGCATCTTGGCGGTAGAATTTGAGAAGCAATAGCGGGTTGTGTCGGGGGGCCATTGTGTGTTGATGGAAGAGGCCCTGGCTCCCACTTGGTCGGCATTGGAGAAGACCAACGAGACAATAAAAGTGCATGACGATCAGATTGCCTCTGGTGGCTGGTGTGAATAAAGCACTGAAGGCCGAAGTGGATGATATGGAGAATTGTTCCAAGAGTCAAAATATCCATATTATGGGGTTGCCAGAGGGGATGGAAGGCCCACGTCCCACAGAATACTTTGCAAAGATATTTGGGAAGATTCATGTCCCTTCCCGAGCTGGATCTCAGCCCATGGGACACTCCAAATGAACCTCTGTGAGCAGTTGTGAAGTTCCACAGCTTCCAGGAAAAAGAACGGGTCCGGAGATGAGCTAAGGAGCATCGTGACTATAAATAGGAAGCCACACCATCAGGCTTTATCAAGACGATGGTGTGGAGCTGGCAAAGCAGCAGGCAGCATTTAAAAAGGCCAAAGCCACGCTGTATAAAAGTGGAGTACAATTTGGGGTGTTATACCCGCAGGGGTCAGAGTGACTTTTGAGAGAAATGACTATTTGTTCGATACACTGGAGGAGACAGATTATTTTGTAAAAAAGCATGGGCTAGGTGCGGGTTGATTGAAGTTTTTGGATGTTGCGGGTGGACATATGGCTATGGGGAGTTTTTGGGGGTTCCTTGTACATGTTTTCATCTCTTTATTCTTGTGTGGGTTGAGCATTTCGAAAGCTGAATTTAGTGGGAGGTTTAATGTTGTGCAGGGTTTTGCTCTACGTGTTGTAACTGTTATGAGAAATGTATAGCTCCCTGTTTTGAGTATTATGTATTAAGGGGCATTTTATACTTCGTGGGTGTGATTTAACGGGGGAGATAAAAAAAGAGTCTTGTTTTGGGCGTGTTTAATGGGGTGTTTCTCGGCCCCGAATAGGCTGCACTTGCATTTATTTCCTGCACTGACAAACTCAACTTATCAGTGCAGGAATAGATCAGGCTGTCATTTTTAAATGCTGTTCCGATCTCACGATTCCCCACTGTAGCCTCCGGACCCCAACAATACCAATTTACTGATTAGGGGGTCCTCGAGCCCCCCCTTACCCCACCTCATAAAGGCAGGGTACCCTCTGGCCCAATCCCCGGCATGGACATCATGGCAGCCAGGCACCTTGGCACTGCCAGCGTCACCTGGGCACCCTGGCAATGCCCGGGTTTTAGTTTAATGTTGGGGGGTTAAGATTGGGTATGATCTTGATTGATGGTGGTGTTCTTTTTACATTGTAACTTGAAGCATCTGTTGTGTATTTCTTTGTTGATAATGAAAAAGTTTTCCAAAAAAATGTTTTGTAAAGAAATAATTGGATAAGTTATTTGGGGATTAATTGACTCATATCATCCTACACAGGAGGCTTTTCTTCCCATTTTTACTGCAATGGCTCTTTGAAGGAAGTGCTCAATTTGATCTCATGTCTGGGCGGCACAGTGGTGCAGTGGTTAGCACTGCTACCTCACGAAGCCGAGGACCCGGGTTCGATGCCGGCACCGGGTCATTGTCTGTGTGGAGTTTACACAATCTGTGTCTGTGTGGGTCTCATCCCCACAACCCAAAGATGTGCAGGGTCGGTGGATTGGCCACACTAAATTGCCCCTTAATTGGAAAAATAAAAACAAATTAAAATTAATCCCAGACTTCACTTCCCCCGTAAGGCTAAAAATAAGTTTGTTTCCAGTACCTGTCCAATTACCTTTTGAAACGTCTGAGGAAATCTGATTCGATCAGGCAACACAGTCCTGACCTTAATAACTCTCATTTCCCCTCCAATTTGTGCACTTTTTCAAAAAGAAAGCCAAGTCCTCTGGTTGCTGATGTGCACGGTCTATCAAAACACTTCATTTAGTATTAGGTCCCGCTTTCACCTTAGCGAGGAGAACAGCTTCTTCAATCTTTCGCCATAACTAAACTCTCTCGTCCCCGATATCATCCTCATAAACCTCCTCAGTATGCTCTCCAGCATCTTGACATCCTTCCTAAAAGACACTGGTGCCCAGAATGGGACACAATTCCAGTTGAGTTGACATAGAGATTTGTGATGTTCAGCATGGCATAATTCAATGGCCTTTTTAAAGTATCCCATACAATTCCTTCACCATTTTGCCCTGCCACTTTCAAGGATATGTGATATGCAGCCACAAGTCCATCTATTCTTGCAGCCCTCTCAAAGTAGCAACCTTTTGATTATATGGCCTCTCCCTGTTGCTTTTGCAAAGTGCATCAATTTACACTTTTATCTGCATGAATTGCCATCTACCTATGCATTTGTCTATTCCAGCCATCTTTCCATACCTCCCTGAAGTATGGTTTGTCCTGCTATTCATTGTGCTTGGAGTTTGCGATCACCAGCAAACTAATGCCCTGATATAGAACTGCATACAGACTTTCCATGCATTTCTGTGCAGCATGTGCAGACTCCGCACAGACAGTGACCCAAGCCAGAAATCGAACCTGGGACCCTGACGCTGGGAAGCAACAGTGCTAACCACTGTGCTACCGTGCTGCCTCGTTCTGCCACGGGTCGAGAGCTTTAAAAGTATTTTAATGTGGAAAAACATCGAAAATAGAAGCAGGAGGACCGCTCCACCATTCATTATGATCATGGATAATTATCGAGTTCAATACCCTGATCAGTGCGAGGTGATTCACTTTTGTAGAAAAAATTTGAATGCGGATTACAGGGTCAACAGCAGGGTTCTGAGGAATGTGGAGGAACAGAGACATCTTGGGGTTCTTGTCCACAGATCACTGAAGGTTGCCACTCAAGTGGATAGAGCCGTGAAGAAGGCCTATAGTGTGTTAGCGTTTATTAACAGGGGACTTGAGTTTAAGAACCGCGGGGTTATGCTGCAACTATATATGACCCTGGTGAGACCACATTTGGAGTATTGTGTGCAGTTCTGGTCACCTCATTATAGGAAGGATGTGGAAGCATTGGAGATTTATGAGGATGCTGCCTGGTTTGCAGGATAAGTCTTATGAGGAAAGGTTGAGGAAGCTAGGGCTTTCCTCTTTAGAGCGGAGGAGGATGAGAGGCGACTTAATAGAGGTTTATAAGATGATGATGGAGATAGATAGAGTAGACGGTCAGAGACTATTTCCTCAGGTGAATGTAGCTGTTACAAGGGGGCATAACTATAACGTTCAGGGTGGGAGATGTAGGAGGGATATCCGAGGTAGGTTCTTTACTCAGAGAGTGGTTAGGGTGTGGAATGGACTGCCTGCTGTGATAGTGGAGTTGGACACTTTAGGAACTTTCAAGCGGTTATTGGATAGGCACATGGAGCTGACCAGAATGACAGGGAGTGGGATAGCTTGATCTTGGTTTTGGACAATGATTGACACAACATCGAGGGCCGAAGGGCCTGTTCTGTGCTGTACTGTTCTATGCCTGCAACAGTAGTGGACTCGCCAACACTAAACGCATTCAAATGGTCATTGGATAGGCATATGGACAATAAGGGAATAGTGTAGATGGGCTTTAGAGGGGTTTCACAGGTCAGCGCAACATCGAGGGCCGAAGGGCCTGCACTGCGCTGTAGTGTTCTATGTCCTATGTAATTTACAATAATCGGGAGTCTCAAACAGGTTGGAACCCTCTTCTGGAGATCCTGGACTAATGTGAGCAGGGAAATCAACAGCCTGGCTCTTCCAACTGATCAGATTAATGAATGCTTTCTGAAACATGCAAGGGTGTGAACTGGGGCATATAATTAGAATATTTAATTCAATGTAAACGCGTGAACAGAAAGTGAAATAAGATCAGAGAGAAAGAGTGAACAGAGAGAGAGAAAGAGAGGAAATTCAATGAGAAAGGAATTAAAAATGATATACTTTATTTCAATTAAAAAATTTTTTTAAGATCTCCAACAATCATTACAATCTGGAGTAATGGAACTGTACACTTGGGAAACTTAAGTTTCAATGTGAGAGTTTTTGTCTGACTGTAAAGGTATGTGCAATAAATGCTGGTCTAACCAGCGATGCCGACATCCCATAAATAAATAAAATGAAAATGAAAAATGAAATGAAAATGAAATGAAAATCGCTTATTGTCACGAGTAGGCTTCAATGAAGTTACTGTGAAAAGCCCCTAGTCGCCACATTCCGGCGCCTGTTGGGGGAGGCTGGTACGGGAAATAAAAGGAAAATTTATCATAGAATTTACAGTGCAGAAGGCCATTCGGACAATCTAGTCTGCATCGGTCCCTCGTGAAGAGCATGCTACTTAAGCCTACACCTCCACCCTATCCCCGTAACATAGTAACACCACCTAACCTTTTTGGACATGAGGACAATTTAGCATGGCCTAACCACCTAAACTGCACATCTTTGGATTGTGGCGGGAAACCGCAGCACTCGGAGGAAACCCACGCAGACACGGGGAGGAAGTGCAAATTTCACCCAGTCACTCAAGGCCGGAATTGAACCAGGGTCCTTGGCACTGTGATGCAGTAGTGCTAACCACTGAGCCACCCCATAGATTTATCTTGCAATGCGAGATCATCTTTGGACTGTGGGAGGAAACTGTAGCACCCGGAGGAAACCCATGCAGACACGGGCATGGGGAGAATGTGCGGACTCTGCACAGACAGTTACCCACTCTGGGAATGAAACCTGGGACCTTGTAACTGTGAAGTAACAGTGCTAACCACTGTGCTACCGTGCCACCCCACAGAGTTAAAGATTCACTTCCATTTGAACAGACAAGCCCTAACTTTGTTTGGATGTAGTTAGTAGCTAATCTAACTGGTTGGGGAAAGCAACTTCACTTGTTTCATTTGTTTGACCGCTGAGTACCAGTGGAGCAAACCACACAACTATTTCCTGGTTTCCACATTTCACAGCACAAGTTAATGATGGTTGAAGGCAGCCTTACCACAAAATCCTGATCTATGTTGCCAAGTTTGCTAACATTCACAAACTTCAAAATTGCATTACGTTATTTATGCACGGACAAGCAAAGCAATGGTCCCGATACCAAACGCTGGGAAACACGGCCTACATATTCCTCTCCAGTCAGTAACCACTATCCTCCACATCCCTTAGCCAACTGTATACCCAGATTATCACCATTCCTTTAATATCACATGCTTCTCCTTTCTAAATATGTCTGTTACGAGCTACTTGGTCAAATGCCTTTTGGAATTCACAGATACATTCATCATATTATCTTCACCAACCCTCTCTGTTACTTCAAATTAGGCTATTGAGACACAATTTGATGTTAACAAGTCTATGCTGGATTTATTAATTAATTGATGTTTCTACTGAATGAGAATTCATTTTGTCCTTGGTAATGGTCTCCGCTAAGCTTTCTCTCACTCATATTGGGCTGACTGGTCTGTTGTTACCCGGAGAGGACTGGAATATAGAAGTATGGAGGTTTTACTATTGCTGGACAGGGTCTTGACTGGAACACATCTGGAGTACTAGGTACAATTTTGGGCTCCTTATTTAAAAAAAGATATAGTTGCTTTAGAAGCATTTCAGAGAAGGTTCACTGCACTCATTTCTGGGATAAGGAGTTTGGCCTACGAAGAAAGGTTGGACAGGTTAGGCCTATGGAGAAAGGTTGGACAGGTTAGGCCAATGCCCATTGCTGTTTGGAAAACCGAGATGATTTGATTGAAAGATGGGAGATCCTGAGGGGACTTGATGATGTGGGTACCGAGGAAACACTTCCTCTTGTGGGGAAGATTAAAACCAGGGGACATAAGGGGTCTCTCCCTTTAAAGATAGAGATATGGAGAAGGCATTGCTGAGGCCTCAACTGGAGTACTGTGTACAGTTCTGGTCCCCTTACTTGAGGAGGGATGTAGCTATTTTGGAGGCAGTTCAGAGGAGGTTCACAAGATTATCTCTGGAGTCATCGGGTTTGTCTTATGGAGAGAGAACGAACAGTTTAGGCTTCTATTCTCTCATGTTTAGAAGAATGAGAGGAAATCTAATTGAGGTATATAATATGATAAAGGAGATTGACAAAGTAAACATGGAGCAGATGCTTCCTCTTGTGGGGCAATCTAGAACGAGAGGTCATAGTTTTAAGATAAGGGGTAGCAGATTTAAAACAGAGGTGCGGAGAAATTACTTCTCCCAAAGGGTCGTGAATCTGTGAAATTCACTATCCCAGAGTGCAGTGGATTCCGGGACATTGAGTAAATTTAAGGATGAGATAGACAGATTTTTAATTAGTAATGGGTTGAAGGGTAATGGTGAATGGGCAGGAAAGTGGAATTGAGACCGAGAGGAGATTGGCCATGATCGTATTGAATGGCGGAGCAGGCTCGAGGGGCTGAATTGGCAACTCCTGCGCCTAGTTCTTATGTTCTTCTCCCAAAAGTGTTCTTCGAGTGTGGAATTTTCTTCCCCAGAAAACAGTGGAGGTTGGATCATTGAATTTATTCAAGGTGGATTTAGACAGATTTTTAATACACAAGGGAGTCAAGGGTTATGGGGGGGGGAGGGGGGCTGGCAGAAAAGCGGAGCTGCAACCACAACTAGATCAACCATGATCTTATTGAATGGTTGAACAGGCTAAAAAGGCCGAATGGCCTACGTCTGCTCCCACTATCCGAACCTCCTCCCCACTTTCAAATTGTCGGGATTGGGGTAATAAAATCTTCAATCCTCCTGTTTTCTGGAGTCCCTTCCACATCCAAGGAGGATTAAAGGTTTATTCCAGAACTTGTGTTAAATAAGTCCCAAAGCTTCCAATATGGTGAGCAGGAATTTCACGTCAAGTGTCAGCAAGAAGAATACCTCCCACCATATTGGCAAAAAAGAATCAATGTTCAGGGTCTAGATCTGAATCAGGTGTTAAGACTTGTCGCAGATTTAAATAAAGGGTCAAGGGCAGCACGGTGGCACAGTGGTTAGCACTGCGGCCTCACGGCACCAAGATCCCAGGTTCGATCCCGGCTCTGGGTCACTGTCCGTGTGGAGTTTGCACATTCTCCCTGTGTTTGCGTGGGTTTCGCCCCCACAATCCAAAGGTGATGTGGAGATGCCGGCGTTGGACTGGGTTGGGCAGTAAGAAGTCTCACAACACCAGTTTACAGTCCAACAGGTTTGTTTCAAACACGAGCTTTCGGAGCACTGCTCCTTCCTCAGGTGAATGGAGAGGTATGTTCCAGAAACATATATATAGACAAATTGAAAGATGCCAGACAATGCTTAGAATGCGAGAATTTGCAGGTAATTAAGTCTTTACAGATCCAGAGATAGGGGTAACCCCAGGTTAAAGAGGTGTGAATTGTCTCAAGCCAGGACAGTTGGTAGGATTTTGCAAGCCCAGGCCAGATGGTGGGGGATGAATGTAATGCAACATGAATCCCAGGTCCCAGTTAAGGCCGCACTCATGTGTGTGGAACTTGGCTATAAGTTTCTGCTCGGTGATTCTGCGTTGTCGCGCGTCCTGAAGGCCGCCTTGGAGAACGTTTACCCGAGATCAGAGGCTGAATGCCCTTGACTGTTGAAGTGTTCCCCGACTGGAAGGGAACATTCCTGCCTGGTGATTGTCGCGCGATGTCCGTTCGTTCGTTGTCGCAGCGTCTGCATGGTCTCGCCAATGTACCACGCTTCGAGACATCCTTTCCTGTAGCGTATGAGGTAGACAACATTGGCCGAATCGCACGAGTATGTAGCGCGTACCTGGTGGGTGGTGTTCTCATGTGTCATGGTGGTATCCATATGAATGATCTGGCACGTCTTGCAGAGATTACCATGGCAGGGTTGTGTGGTGTCGTAGTTGCTGTTCTGAAGGCTGGGTAGTTTGCAGCAAACAATGGTTTGTTTGAGGTTACGCGGTTGTTTGAAGGCAAGTAGTGAGGGTGTGGGAATGACCTTAGCAAGATGTTCATCTTCATCGATGACGTGTTGAAGGCTGCGAAGATGATGTCTTAGTTTCTCCACTCCGAGAAAGTACTGGACGACGAAGGGCACTCTGTCAGTTGTGTCCCGTGTTTGTCTTCTGAGGAGGTCGGTGCGGTTTTTTGCTGTGGCGCGTTGGAACTGTCAATCGATGAGTCGAGCGCCATATCCCGTTCGTACGAGGGCATCTTTCAGCGTCTGTAGATGTCTGTTACGCTCCTCAAGGACGCGCGACAATGCAGAATTGCTGAGCAGAAACTTATAGCCAAGTTCCGCACACATGAGTGGGGCCTCAACCGGGACCTGGGATTCATGTCGCATTACATTCATCCCCCACCATCTGGCCTGGGCTTGCAAAATCCTACCAACTGTCCTGACTTGAGACAATTCACACCTCTTTAACCTGGGGTTACCCCTATCTCTGGATCTATAAAGACTTAATTACCTGCAAATGTTCGCATTCTAAGCATTGTCTTGCATCTTTGAATTTGTCTATATATATGTTTCTGGAACATACCTCTTCATTTACCTGAGGCAGGAGCAGTGCTCCGAAAGCTTGTGTTTGAAGAAAACCTGTTGGACTTTAACCTGGTGTTGTAAGACTTCTTACAATCCAAAGATGTGCAGGGTAGGTGGATTGGCCATGCTAAATTACACCTTAATTGGAAAAAATGAATCGGGCACACTAAATTTATTAAAAAAGGGCCTAACATCTGTATGATCCTAATTTCTATGTCATCCAGGACAAAGCAGCCACTTGACCGACAACTCATCCTTCACCTTTCAACATTCACTCCCTCCACCATCGACCAGCAATGACAGCAGTAAGTACCATATCCAAGAGCACTGCAGAAACTCACTCAGGCTCCTTTGACAGCACCTTCCAAACCCACGATCATGACCATCTAGAAGGACAAGGGCACAGATGCATGGGAATTCCATCACCTGGAAGTACCCCACTTAAACACACACCCTGACTTGGAACAATATCGCTGCTCCTTCACTGTCACCGGGTCAAAATTGTGGAACTACCTTCCTAACAGCACTGAGGGTGTACCTACACCATAACAACTGCGCTGGTTCAAGAAGGTGGCTCATTGTCACCTTTACAAGGGCATTTAGGGATGGGCAATAAACTCTGGCCTAAACAGCAATGCCCACACCCCGTGAAAATGGAATAAAATAATTTGTATGAAGCTCAGTAATACTGTATTGCCTAGGCTACTGCATTCGAGAAAGCGAGATCCACAAGTTAACAAATAGTTCTTTGAAAGGATCACTGTAACCAAAGCACCAGATAGAATCATCCCCCACCCTACATCCATGTTAAAATCAGAATTCATCACACACTCTCTGACTTAGACTTACTCTATGCTTAAAACTGAAAGGTCTCAGAGGAAGTGAGGATGGGAAATATTTAAAAACCCAACTAAAGTGGTGGAAAATCTACCTCAGATGCAATGTCAACTGTGTGTGAACTATTGATACATTCACATCTACCTCGGTATAAATAGGAGTCCGAGACACCGGACATGATCCACCTCTGTCCCTTGTCCCTAAACTCCATTCATTCAAAGTAATAAATCCATTATCTTAATTTTTAATATTTTTTCCAATTAAGAGGCAATGTAGTGTGGTCAATCCACCTATGCTGCTCATCTTTGTGTTGTGGGGATGAGACCCTCGCAGACACGGGGAGAATGTGCAAACTCCACACGGACTGTGACCCAGGGCTATCGAACCCGGGTCCTCAGTGCCGTGAGGCAGCAATAAATCCATTATCACTGAGATTTCAGTGCAATGCTGCTCAGGATGAATGTGGAAATCAGCAGGAAGCATTAAAAGAATGCTGACAGCAAAACCTGCAATGAATGAGCCAACGAATGTGAACCATTTCACTAACCACTACTTAGGAAACAACTTTAAAAATGGACTGAATTTGGTAACGTGCTGTTAAGCTGACTTTTACATACGCGCGGGGGGGGGGGGGGGGAGAACTGGCACTGTGCATGCCTTTTTACAAAATCATATCTTGTTCAGAACATTATTCTGCGACCAATAGTAATCATATTGCCCAGCAGACAGTTGTACAAAACACTCCTATTCACTGCCGAACAATTAATGAAATGGATCATTTTCTCTGATGGCTTAAACTCTCTGATCCACAATCGGTACCCTTGCAGTTTCCCTAGACATGTCTCACATTCAATTTTATTGGAAGTATTGGGACAAATGCTCTCTAACATTAATGACAACAGGCGAAGATTAAGCTAAGCATATAGGCCATCAATTTATATAAACTACCAGCAACAAGGACAGCATCCAATTTGGAAACACTGAACACTTTCTGAATTGCAAAATTCATCATCGTGAACTGTTTTGTATTTTGCAGCAAGTTAAATTGCCAACTGTAACTGGGTACCTCTGAAGCAGATCTATATCGAGGATCATTAAAAGAGTTTACCTTTTAGTTCCAGCTACTTCCCTGAGTTCTGCTCGCTGAAGCTGCCGGCTGCTTAAAGGAAGTGTGCTGTTGAGCACACCGGCGAGCATTTCTGCCACATCCTGTGCTGTTATATTCACTACACTGGTTACCACCTCTTTCGGAAATTCGGCAATTACACCACGTGTATCTATTCTCAGACATGCACCAGCCCTCTGAACTGCTCGAAAGAAGTGACAGCTCGTCTGAGCAAACTGTGCAGCTATTTCCTGCTTTATCGCTTTCCTCCTTGCAAACAAGTAGGATTGATTGCCAAATTTGTTCTTAAAACAAAAAAAAACAGAGCAGGGAATTTTTTTTTCATTCTGAATTAATTATTGTGGCTCATTTTGATTTCTGGGACAGAACCTTCCAATTGTCAGTGAGAAAATGACAGTGTAACACGGACTTAAAGATGAACAGAATGTAGTACACTGTGCCCTTTATGTAAATGTGTGACATAACCTGACTCTACACATTCACAGAGGAATTTCATTTACCCCAAATTCATCCAAAGCACTGTCATAACTGTTGTTAGGTTTTGGGGTTGAAGAAATTAATCCCCAGTATTCATGGAGGTTCACCAATGGCAACATATGGCATGAATTTTTGCTCGCCCGCGCACCAGCATCTGTGTGCATATTTTGGGCGTACATTCATGTCAAGAAGTTATTTCATGTGTTTACTCTGGAAAGTCTATTGCAGGTAACACTTGGCCTGTGTGCCTCTTTGACACAGGTTATAACAGACGTTATTTTGCGGACATGTTCAAATGACAGACATGAGGGGCAAGAATAACACGGCAGCAGGACAGTTGAGTTTGTGATCATTTGTGTCCCTTCTATTTTCCAAGGAACGGCAATCACCGTTGGATTGCCACTCTGCTCCGACGTTCCTACACCACGTCGGAGCTCCACATTTCTGGCCGGGTCGCTTCCCTTCCCCGCTTTTTCAGAAACACGGAGCGCAAATGGATGGAACTGCTTCCTTGTAGCACTAGATCACCAGAAGATAAGCCGCACCCCACTCTTTATGGCACTAGCTGCCGTCTTCTTTTATGTGTTCACTAATTCAGGGAGAGGTTTTGGGACATTTAATCAGCGTGTTAGTGAATGACCGCATGTGTGAACGGGAGAATGAAATGGATGAACATACAAGTGTGCAAGTTGGTAGCATGGCAGGTGGGTGAGTGGGCCAGGCGTAGTCAGGTCGGGAGGTTTTTTTTGGGTTGAATGCTAGTCAGGTTGGTTTGGGAGGGATGAGTCGGGAGATTGGGAGGAGCGAGTTGGGAGGTCGGGTGGAAAGTTGGGGTGGTCAAAAAGCAACCTGGGGCAGGATTCTCTTCCGCTTCCGCCATGGCGGCGGCAGAGGAGAAAGAGTGCCCCCACGGCACAGGCCCGCCCGCCGATCAGGGGGCCCCGATCGCAGGCCTGGCCACCGTGGGGGTACCCCTCGGGGTCTGATCGCCCCGCACCCCCCCAGGATCCCGGGGGCCCGGTCGCGCTGCTGATCCCGCCGCCACCAGAGGTGGTTCAAACCTCGGCAGCGGGAGAGGCCTTCCAGCGGCGGGACTTCGGCCCATCGCGGGCCGGAGAATCGCCGCAGGGGCCTCGCCGATCGGAGCGGACGTAACGCCGATCGCCGGGGCGTGATTCCCACCCCCCCCAATTCCCGGATGGCGGAGAATCTCTGCCATGGCGGGGGCGGGATTTCCGGCGGTCCCAGGCGATTCTCCGACCCTGCTGGGGGTCGGAGAATTTCGCCCCAGGTAAGTGAGTCAGAGCTGCCGATGCTAACTCGGAGTTGGAGACATGTTTTGAAGGATCCGAGGGAGCAGGCAATTTCCACCGAATCAGTGGGTCGGGAATTCCAAGGGTTCCCAAGGTGCACCTTGTCGGGGGAGGTCATCCAGTTTCTGATGATCCAGAGACTGGAAGCCCCAGATGAATAAGTCACCAAGCCAAACATTTACAAAAGGGCGAGTGATTTTCCATTTTTTTTTAATTTCTAACGTAGAGCAGCGTTTTTTGCACAGTGAGATTTTAAAAAATGCTTTTGTCATTTCACTTCCCGAGAAGCAATGAGCACAAAAGGCTTTAATCATAAGAAACAAAAGAAGTTCTGCTGCACAGTACAATCAGCAGAAACACCCATTTATCCACTGGTTTAGTAACAAGGTGCACTACAACCATCGGCAATTGTCAGAAACTTGTGGAAGGAGTTCCGCTCGCCAGTGCAGGAAGACTCGATCCCCAAAGGTAACCCCCAGACTCCTCCAATAGCCCAACTTACCTGTTGGGGATCTTTGAGCCCCCGTACCCCATCTCATAAAGGAAGAACATCCTTAGGTCCAATCCTTGGCATGGGTAAATTGCCACCTGCCATCAAGGCTGGCACCTGATGGCACTGCAATCAAGTGGCAGAGCCAGGGTGCCAGCTGGTAGTGCCAATGTGCCTGTATGGCATCAGCAGTGCCAAGGGGCCACGCTGCCCAGAGCCTGACCACCCGACTGCCTGAGAGACCCCCCTCCCCCACCCAAGTGCCGTTCTGCCTGTCCCTGATGTGGAGACAGGGACCAAACGGCGCCAGGCAGGGGTCTCCTCGACGAGGGGATGCAATCCCAGGCACTGGTTAGATCCGGCGAGTACATATTCAAGTCTGCCTGACCGCACTTGGGCGTCACCATGGCGCAGTGGTTAGCACTGTTGCTTCACAGCACCAGGGTCCCTGGTTCGATGCCCAGCATCGGTCACTGTCTGTGTGGAGTCTGAACATTCTCTCCGTGTCTGCGTGGGTTTCCTCCCACAAGTCCCGAAAGGCGTGCTTATTAGGTGAATTGACATTCTGAATTCTTCCTCTGTGTACCCGAACAGGCGCCGTATTGTGGCGACTGGGGGATTTTCACAGTAATTTCATTGCAGTGTTAATGTAAGCCTACTGGTGACAATACTAATAATAAAGATTATATGCAAAGATAGGTGCTACCCTTTGTGGACAGAATCCAGATCGCAATGTCTCATGAGATCCCATTAGATCTCGCGTGGCGTAGCGAGTTGGGTAAATCTCGCATCGCGTCCAGAGTCAGGCAGGAGCGGCCGCTAGATTTCACCCAGTGTCTACTTTAAATAAAACGTTACTGGCAAATTTTAACAAGGGAAGGCACTTTAAAGTTGCATTACAAAGTGTTGGCTCTCCCTCATTCTGAAATTATAAATACATGATGAAAGATCTCCTTTTATTCGTTGACGAGAGCACTTTCACAGATGAATGGCATCTGTCCACGACAGGATGTATCTGGGCTGGTGGCGGCCTCTACCCAACAGCTGCCAAGAATCTTCAGCTGTACAATACAATGTTTGACTGTTATCGACATGGCTTGGGCTTCTGTTCTAACCCCTGTGAAGAGCACGGGGGAATGTCAGTTGATGGCCCCATGGGATTTGTGCAGTACCAGTTCCCACATTGAGCAGGTGGAGGCTTGTCCAAGAGGGACCTGTTAGCGGAACTTTAAATACAGTAATTCCGACCCGGACCGGCGTTTCCGATGCTCCCGGGATGGAATGACAGCGTTGTTCCCCGCGGCTGCAGTTCCTTTTCCATTCTAGAATAAACTTTTGGTTTGTTTAGCCTGCCCTCCGCTGGAGTTATGACATTGGCAACAAAGAGCAAGAACACGATTCCAAACAGCCTTTAAAGTAAAGAAAACAGCTCTCTGCTAAGGAAACAAACCAGACCCTGAAATGCCCTTTCTTGGTAAATCCGAACTGTATGACTTGAACGGAGAAGACTGAACCCAGTATGTCGAGCGCATGCGCTGTTTGTTTCACACATTGAAAGAGATGAGTGACAGCTTGTGGTCCCCCCCGATGTTAAGCTTCATAAAAAACTTATCTTACCCAGCAGCCTCGACGAGCTCATAGACCTAGTCACTATGATCCAAAGCCATCAATCACCCTCCATAATGCTGTTTTAATACGACCAGGAAAACCCAAAGGGATCCCGTCACAGAATTCCTTGGTAGGTTGCAGAAATTGGCGGAGTACTGCGGATACCGCCCGAGATGTTACGCGATAGATTGGTATGTGGAATTAACAATGCCACAACTCGAAAGAAATTACTGGCAGAGCCCAATCTAGACCTGAAAGAGACCATCGAGATAGTCTTTACCCTGGAGAACACGGAAAAAAATAAATAAATAATTGTTTATTGTCACAAGTAGGCTTCAATGAAGCTTCTGTGACAAGCCCCTTGTGAAAAGGGGGCTCAGGAACTTCAAGCGACACAGGACAGTCGTGTCCTCAGGTTCGGGGGAGGGACCCCGCATCAAGAAGCCTGTGTTTCAGATGAAGGCACCCATGTGCATGAGCTATTATTGACAAACATCCCGTAGGGATGACCTGGCGGTCTAAAACCATGACAACCCTGGGTGTACCTGGGAAACAAGTCCTTTAGAAATGTAGCTGTCAGCATCTGGATTTTGCGAGTGTTGCAGAAGGGCACAACCTTGGCAAGGCTGTTGGAATTGGCAACATACATACCACCCAGACAAGAAGCCAGGTCTACCTCGTAGGTATGCCAGCCTCCGGATAAGGAGACGATGCAGTTGAATCGCATTGTCACGACCAAGGCCACTCCTATAAGGATGAGGCTATTCGGAAATGGTCATTCCTTTGAGATGGAGGTAGGAAACGGGGCGGCTGTCTCCGTCATTGGTGACAAACATTCAATCACTTCCGAACAGTTTTCCTACCCATATGCTAACGGATAGAAGAGTCAGACTAGTCATGTATATGGGGGAGTCTTTGCAAATTATGGTTACCACCAAGACCCCAGTAGGCTACAGACAACAGTCGTCCCGACTTTCACTTATAGTCGTATGAGGATCAGGACTAAGTCTCATGGGCAGGGGTTTGCGCCAGCGATTCAAATGAACTGGCTGGGAATTTTTAAATTGGCGATTGGAAGAGTATATGAGATTATCAGTAAATATTAACACACATAAGGGTCTGTACGGGTAGACCCACCTGCCCTTTGGAGTTTTGTCGGCATGTGCCACATTTCAGCATGTTATGGAGAATATCCACCAGGGACTATCCAAGATGGTAGATGATGTATTGATTACAGGCGCCACAGAACAGGAGTACCTAGTGAACCTGGAGGAGGTTTTGAGGTGGCTTTCAACTGAGGCGCACACCTCAAAAGAGAAAAATGCGTATTCCAAGCGAGCGAGGTGATTTACCTTGGGTACCGGGTGGGCAGGAAAGGATTACACCCTGTGGAACACAAAGTCAAGGCCATTAAGGAGGCGCCATCGAAATATGACAGCTAACTCCTTCCTAGGGCTGATAAACAATGGGAAATTCATCTCAAACCTGGCCTCTCTGCTGTCACCCTTATATCTGCTGCTAAAAAAAACCCAGAAGTGGTAGTGGAGGCACCACAAGATGAGGCCTGCCAAGGAAGTAAATAGTAACTATTATCATCAAATATACCAGCCCATTATGATTCCAAGAAAGCGCTTATGCTGACATGCTATGGCTCTCTTTATGGGGTGGGAGCACCCCTTTCGCAACATTCATAGAACTACAGAATCCCTACAGTACAGAAGGAAGCCATTCAGCCCATTAGGTCTGTGCCGACCCTTCGAAAGCTGACCCGACCTAGGCCCAATCACTGCTCTAGCCCTATATCCCAATCCAACCATTGGACACTAATGGGCAATTTAGCATGGTCAATCCACCTAACCTGCACAACATCTTTGGACTGTGGGAGGAAACCGGAGCACCCGGAGGAAACCCATACAGACACGGGGAGAAAGTACTGTCAGGCCAGGGGCGGGACCCTATCCATAATTGAGGGCACCAGTACCAGGAGAAACTAAGAAGCTCCTTATGTGCAAAATTGCACACCTGAAAGTATCTGAACACATTCCCTCTCAGAGCTAGAACTTCTGGACTGGCAAGAAACATATCCTTAAACCTCACCAATCTCTCCCATGCCCTGAACGTTGAATCTAAAGTAGAAGGCTCAAACCTATGGTTCCTACAAATTGTCGCCAACAGCGACATAGAGCTTAATTTAAAAATCTACCTAAATTGATTCAAAATCCTCAAAGAGGCTATTACCACTGGGATCGATGAAATCCTAGTGAACAGGAGAGCGGAGCCATACCAGGGCCCATCAGAATCGATCCTATGCGCAAAGCCTTCTCAATCCACCACCATATAGAGTCTGGATCTTTAAACCACCCTTGCACCTTCTCAATGTTTGCCACTCAGTAATAACAGAGAAGACTAGGCAGCACCAACCCCCGCGATTGTCTATTCCTTTGCAGAAAAGACCTGTGAATCCAAGAGGTTACCTGCCCAAACAAAAGTAGATAGTAACTTATTGATCCTACCAAAGAAGACCTTAGAGAAAAATACTGGGAGACACCGGGACAGAAACAAAAATCTTGGTAGAATATTCATCTTCACCGTCTGTACTCTTCCCACTAAGGTCAGAGGAAAGGTATCCCACCTCTTCAAATCAGCCTTCACACTATTCACCAGACTGGCCAAGTTAAGTTCATGGAGCGAGGCCCAATCATGGGTGATCCAAATTCCCAGATACTGGAAACTAGTACTGGTCGGATGAAATGGTCGCCTCCCCAGATGCGCTCCCCTCCCTCGGGGGTTCACCAGATAAAATTCACTCTTGTACATCTGACATTTTGTAATAGTGACAGACCACATGCCTTTGTTGGGCCTTTTCATAGAGTATAGGGAAATCTGTCCTATCGCTTTGGCCAAGATCCAACATTGGGCCTTGCTACTGGCAACCTACAAATACTCACCTCAAGGACCACCCTGGGATGTGAATAGCCAATGCAGACGCCTCGAGTCGTCACCCACTGCCCACAAGCCTGGCCCTTCTGCCAACATTAGAAGAGGTCACCATGACCTTGAATTTTCAAGACACCTTGCCAGTATCTGCAAAATAGATTAAGGCTTGGACACAGAAGACCAAATTAAGATGCATGATCCTTAATGGCTGGAACTGAGGACACCTCTCTGATGACATGGAGCCCAACCTCACAAAAAAAGAGATCCGAATGTCGATTTTGGTATTATCCTGAGGGGATCCCAGGTAGTCCTCCCCCGCCCAGGTTAGTGCCCCGTCCTAGTGGAACTGCACAATGGTCACCATGAAGTTTCCAAAATGAAGATGCTCGTGAGAAGCTAAGTCTGGTTGCCTGGGCTCGACTCGAATATTGACGACATGGGTCAAGCAATGCACGTTCTGCCAAGAGAACCACAAGATCTCTGCTTCTGCCTCTTGACACCCATGAGAGTGGCCAGAAGACCATGGGTACAGTTAAACGTAGATTTTGCTGGTTCATTTTTACGTTCTATGTTCCTAATCATGAGAGATGCCCATAAATGGATGGGTTTCTTTCTGCCCCCTATCATCTCTGCACCCTGGGCCCCATCGGTGCCCAGCAATGTGGGGTCCCTGACCCTGGCGTCCTTCCCTGCTGCCAGGGATTCTGTCGGCTGGTGCTGCGCATGCCAGTGGCACATTCCATGGCACCTGTCCGGCGATCCGGTAGGGGCTACAGATGGTTTGGGCCTTATCCCTGTAACCTAACCTGCACATCCCTGGACACGAAGAAGAAATTTATCATGGCCAATCCACCTAACCTGCACATCTTTGTACAGTGGGAGGAAACCGAAGCATTCAAAGAAAGTCCATGCAGACCCGGGGAGAATGTGCAAACTCCACACAGACAAAGCCGGAATCGAACCCGGATCTCTGGCACTGTGAGGCAGCAATGTTAACCACTGTGCCAATGCGCCACCAAGTGGCATTTCAGAGGGCCAAGGAATTATGACATTTGGTGGGGCCTGTAACTGGAGGAGCGAACAACATTAGCTAGTATTTTAAGACAGCTTTAACTGAATCTAATGATAGTCAAATAGATCAGTATTGTTCATACTCAAAAACTATCAAACTAACCCAAATATATCTATGCATTCTCTAATTAATTTGCATTATATTCTCATGGATGGATTATTCTTATCTCCTGTCTGTTATGTAGCCAAAATCCCTTCACTGGCTTTTTAGGACTAGGCAGCTGATTAATATATTCGGCAAACCTTTTTAATTGGCACATAGCTGTGGGTCTGGAGTCAAATCCATGAGTCTTGCAACAAATAAAGTAAGGATGGCAGATTTCCCTCCCTGAAGGACATTAGCGAGCCAAATTAATTTGACAATGGCCTCTTGGTCACCATCACGGCACGGTAGCATTGTGGATAGCCCAATTGCTTCACAGCTCCAGGGTCCCAGGTTTGACTCCGGCTTGGGTCACTGTCTGTGCAGAGTCTGCACATCCTCCCCGTGTGTGCGTGGGTTTCCTCCGGGTGCTCCGGTTTCCTCCCACAGTCCAAAGATGTGCAGGTTAGGTGGATTGGCCATGATAAATTGCCCTTTGTGTCCAAAATTGCCCTGTGTGTTGGGTGGGGTTACTGGGTTATGGGGATAGGGTGGAGGTGTTGACCTTGGGTAGGGTGCTCTTTCCAAGAGCCGGTGCAGAATCGATGGGCCGAATGGCCTCCTTCTGTACTGTAAATTCTATCTATCTATCACTGAGACTAGCTTTTGAAGCCCAGATTAATAATTGAATTTAAATTCCATTTGCTGTCTAAGATTTGAACCCTTGAACCCAGAGCACTAGCCTGGGCCTCTGGATTAATAGTCCAGTGGCAAAACCACTAGGCCACCGTCTCCTCTGAGAAAAGAGTATGTTAGTGAACGTGACATTCACTCACTCCCTCCATCGCAGTTCAAATTCATTCTCCCCAAAATCCCAAGCGAGCAGCAAATGTAACTGTTTCATTTTAATGGCAGTAGTAGAATGGTCAGGTTCCTGATGTTTCTCCTCATCTCCAGCGAGTCTGTCATTACTGTTGCCTCCACATGGTTGAGTGGCTCGTGTGCTTGCTGGATGGTATCAGACAAAAGTCTAATTCGAGTTCAGCTTTCATTACTTTAGCTTCGCCTCAGGTGGCCAATGACCCAAATCAACCTTGGCGAGCCAGTCCAAGGAGGTTAAGGTAAGACCTGGATTAGCATTCCGCTTCCAGGCAGCTAAATTTTATCCTCAATACAAGTCAAACCAATCTTTGATTTCAAACAGCAATTTTCCTGTCTTGGATTAAATGTCGCCTATGCTAGGTAACTTTATATAGCTCTTAGGAGCAAATCACTCAGTTTCTTTGATATGTTCAGAGCTGTTTTTAACTGTGAACAATCCCTAGGTTTTATAAGATTTATAGTTTGGTGAATTATAGAATCCCTACAGTGCAGAAGGTGGCTATTTGGCCCATCAAAGTGGGACCGACTCGGAGAGTGTACCCTAGCCAGGCCTCCACCCCATCCCCTGAGAAGGAAATCTGCCATCCTTATCTGGTCTGGCCTACAGGTGACTCCAGATTGATAAGTGCAGCCATCTCAGATGGCCACCTGCAAAGGACCGTGGGAATTATGGCCAACCCAGGACTCAGATAGTCTCAAATACACTTGTGTGTGTATTTGCAACCCAGATAGCTAGACGGATCGAAAACCCCGCTCATTGCATTCTAATGGCCCATTTCCCCAGAACAAAAGAACTGTGCTCAGGTGACCGATACTGATACAGACTAATCGGCGGCACTCCCTTTACTCAGGGAGCCCAAACAGCCAAGGTCAATGACCGCTAAGGACACACCCAGCCATCAAGGCACCCTGCCCTTTATTGGCCGAAATCGAAGGCAGTGATCGAAGCCTATCGAATTATTGGGTCCAAGTTAAGGATCGCCCCAAAGAGTGGAAATCCCAGAGGGATAAGAAGAGACACAGCGATGTGCTCGGTCTCTCTTGGATCCGGCCTATGCCAATCCAAGTGCCGCATAACAACCAGACAGACAAGTTCAAGACCAACGATTGCTACCAGACGGTTGAACCCAGCAGAAACAGAGCCATTTCTTCCACCCAGCCACGCAAGATACGGCCAAAGTCCTTGTCCATCTGCATAGAACCGGTTGCCCTGAAGTTAAGTATAGGTTATTGTAGTTGTTAGGTGTAGTTTAACTTGTAGTGTTTTGTGTTGCATGTCGAAGTAATCCTTGTGTGTAAATAAACCATCTTTGACTCACTGGTTGTGTGTTCCTTTGATCGATATCCGGTAAAGCCTTGTGGTGGTATCATTTGATACCTGGTGACTCTAAAGGGCATCATTATTAATTGGCAACATTATTGGCGACTCTGGTGGGATATAACATCATATCATAAAGAGCAACAACAGCAATGTGGTTGACTCTTACCTGCCTGCTGAAATGGCAAAGCAAGCCGCAATTTCCAAGGGACAAATCGGGTTCGGCAACAAATGCTGGCCTCGCCAGCAACGTCCACGTCCCATGAAAGAATGATCTCCCCACTATTGTGGCTTCTCTCTTCACCCTTCCCCTCTCAAACCTGGTATCCAGCCCCTCAGCTTTAGATCAATGGAACAACAACCAACGTTTTTTATGGGGGGGGGGGGGGGGGGGGGGGAGGAGGGGGGGGAGAGAAAGAGGGGTATGGGTATACGGCACCTAGTAAAATCTAGCCTGATGAGTTCAAATCTTGCCAAGATAGATATGAACTTAAATTCAGCAAAATTGGTAAGCTGGAACTAGAAAAGTGACATTGAGTGCTGAAAAACTATTGTTAAAAACATAAGCCGACTGCCAGTGGCAGAATGTACAAAGAACAAACAAAGAAAAGTACAGCACAGGAACAGGCCCTTCGCCTCTCCAAACCTGCTCCCACCATGCTGCCCATCTAAACTAAAATCTTCTACACTTCCGGGGTCCATATCCCTCTATTCCCATCCTATTCATGTATTTGTCAAGATGCCCCTTAAACGTCACTATCGTCCCTGCTTCCACCACCTCCTCCAGCAGCGAGTTCCAGGCACCCACTACCCTCTGTGTAAAAAACTTACCTCGTGCATCTCCTCTAAACCTTCCCCCTCGCACCTTAAACCTATGCCCCCTTGTAATTGACCCCACTACCCTGGGAAAAAGTTTCTGACTATCCACTCTGTCTATGCCCCTCATAATTTTGTAGACCTCTTATCAGGTCGCCCCTCAACCTTCTTTGTTCCAGTGAGAACAAACCAAGTTTATTCAACCTCTCCATGCCAGGCAACATCGTGGTAAATCTCTTCTGCACCCTCTCTAATGCCTCCACATCCTTCTGGTAGTGTGGCGACCAGAATTGAACACTATACTCCAAGTGTGGCCTAACTAAGCTTCTATGCAGCTGCAACATGACTTGCCAATGTAGGAGGAAGTCTCATGCTAGGCGGCTCCTGCTCGATGCTTGATTCTTGAGAATTTAATGCCCAGTCCCAGGGACAATTTTTCATCAAGTATGTGCATGGAGACATAAGGAAGGAGGGGGTTGTCCTAAAACCAAAATAAAGCAGCCGTGAAGAAAGGGCGAGTGACGGTTCGCTGTCGAGCGAAAGGGTCAGCTTGGTAACTGGAAAGGCGGCGGAGGCTGGGTTGCTGGGTGGGGCCGCATTGTTCACAGCAGAAAAGATGACCGCGGAGATGGTTTTGGGATTTACAAAACAGTTTGCCAAGCAGATGGAGGTGATGAGCAAAGAGGTGATGGTGGCATTGAAGGTGCTGGTAGAGGAGGCGATTGCCCCAGTGAAGGCAGTGGTGTCCAGGTGCGGGAGCAGGGTGAGAAGCTTAAGGGGGTGGAGAAACCCTTGTCGCAACACAGCAATTAGTTCACCTCAATGGGTGAGGAACTGCGGAGAGTGGTAGAGGCCAACAAAGGTCTGTAAGCAAAAGTGGAGGACCTGGAAAACAGATCTAGGCGGCAAAATCTGAGGATCGTGGGCCTTCCTGAAGGAGTGGAGGGCCCGAGGATGACTGAGTACTTTGCCAAGATGTTGGCAGAGCTGTTGGAGGAGGGGGAAGGTCCCTCATAGTACGAACTGGATCGGGCTCATCGTTCATTGAGGCCTAAACCAAAGGCGAATGAGCTGCCAAAAGTGGTGATTAGTTGTTTCCATAGGTACCACGTGAAAGAGAAGGTCCTGTGTTCGGCAACGGGAGGTGCAGTTGGCTGGAGTTGGTAAACGTATATATCAGGATTTAACTGTGGAGTTGGCGAGGAGGCGAGTGGCCTTTGGCCGAGTGAAGTCGGCACTGTATAATAGCGGAGTGCAGTTCGGCGTAGTGTACCCAGCTAAGTTGAGGGTGACCTACAACTCAAAAGACTTTTACTTCGAGATGGTGGAACGGTGGAGGCGTTTGTGAGAAGGCAGAAGGACCGGGCAGAAGTGAGAAATGGGACTGAGGTTTGGTCTTGGACTGAGGGTAGGGGGGGATGGAAGATTGTGTATAGTTTTATTTTGTATTTCATGTTATATGTGTTAAATGGGTGAAGTTGCCTATTTGGATAAGAGGTGGGGCTTCTTTTTTTTTTGCAATGTTGGTTTTCTGGGGTTTGTGTGTTTGCACTGGGTTAGTTTGTTAGAAGGGGATTTCTTTGTTTTCCTGGAATTGGGTAGAGGAGAGGGGACTGGAGCGGAGTGGGGCCTGGGCAGTGGCCTCCAGACTAGCAAGCCTAAACTGGCTCATGAACGGGAGTGAGGTGGGGGAGGGACTGTGGCCTTTGGAACCTGGTCGAACAGGTTTTGATGGGCCTAGTAGGTGTGAAAAGTGGGGGAAGAGGACAGATACTGGGTGAGGTGTTTTTGAGAGGGAGTGGATGAGGGGATTCTGGGGATGGGGGGGTTCGATGGTAACAATTGGATGGGGTGGGTCAAGCCCAGTGGGCAGGGCCCAGAGTTATGATGATGGGAGATAGGGGGGAGAGGGGTTGAGAGATCCACGGTCAGGATAGTTATGTGGAACGCCAGTGAATAGGTCAATGGTCTTTGTGCACCTAATAAGCTTGAAGGCTGATGTTGTCATGCTACAGGAGACTCATCTGCAGGTGAAAAACCAGGTGAGGCTCAGGAAGGGCTGAGTGAGCCAAGTATTTCATTCAGGGTTCGACAGCAGGATGTGGCGAATAGCAGGTTTGGTTGGTAAGAGAGTGATGGTTTCACATGGAGAAGGTGATGGCTGTGCAGACATGCGACAATAACAGGGACGTTGGAGGGGAGGCTGGTGACACTGGCAAGTGTGTATGGTCCAAACTTGGATGATGCAGGATTTGTGAGGAAGGTGTTTGGGGCCATTCCAGACCTGGATGTACACGAGCTGATAGTGGGAGGGGATTGGAATTTGGTACAAGTGCCAAGGATGGATAGGTCATAGCCACGCTTGCTCACCCATTCGAGGAGGGGGTGGTGTGAAGGCACTGACTGGGCGTATGAGGGAAATAGGAGGTATAGACCCATGGAGGTTCTTGCACCTGAGGGAAGGGAATATTCAAGGATAGAATTTTTGTAGTAGGGAAGGCATTGCTGGCGGGGTTAGGGGATCAGAGTATTCAGCGGCTGCAATCTCTGTTCACTAATTGACTGTTAATTTTTTTTTACCTGGAATGTATAGGTGGATGTTATGGTCTGTATATTGAGGAGGGTGCTGTTTTTGTTTGGGGGAATTGTTATTGTATTTGTTTTTGTTTGTTTTTTCTTTTGTTGCTTATTTGATGAAAATGTTGAAAACGAGGAGAATAAAAGGTTTTTCAAAAAATTGGTAAAAACATAACTGGTCCACAGGTGCCCTGCAAAACCCAGCATCTCTACAAGGTCTGAGCTGCAGATCTAATGCTAAGTAACAAAGGTAATTATGAATGCCCCTTGGCCAACTGGAGATAGAAGATAAATGGTATTCGCTGGTAACAGCCATCTCATTGGAACCAACCGTTTTTTTCCCAGTAGCAACCTGGAGTGGACGGAATTTGGAGGATAATTGAAAGAGGATAAATGATGTGTAAATTTCTCCCCAAGATGCCATGTCTCGCCACAGGTGGGGTGAATACCATGTGGCATGCAACTGTATTATCCTGCAGAATGGAAGACTTGTATAGCTGCCCATCTGTTCCCAAGCAGTTAATTAGATTGTCATACCACAACTGTAAGAACATTTTTATGAGAACACTCACGTCTTTTGTTTTCAAGGCGTTAAGCATCCCAATGAGGTGTGTCCACAACGTGGCCCAACAGGTTTGACTATCAGCCTGTAAATCCTTCCAATACTCCTGATGGCAAGTGGTGAGGGCTGGTCAACCACTCTGTGGTAGGCAACAGCAAAACCACGGCAGTACTTTGCCAAGCTTCATTGTGGGACAATCTAATGGAAGGCCATGATTGCCACGTGTAGGGCATAGGACATGCATAGGGCACGGTACCTCAAGGAAGAGGAATCATTTGAATGATTGGACAGAGATTCATCTTATTGCGTGCGCACAATAGTTCTGACCGCCTCCTGGTTAAGTGACTTTTTGCCACTTGATTCTTCTGAAGCAAAAATTAAATGACGGGAAAACACTAGCAACCTTGCAGCAACGACCGGCAGATCCTAAAGCTGGTACTCTTACATTCAATCTTGTACATTGGATTTTAAAGTGCAACTGCGACGCCGCCATGGCATTTCAAACTCAGCTGGTAAAGAAGCTTTAGCCTGCAGTTGTGTGCATAATAAGGTAGCCAGGCCATTAGATTTAATTAGTTTCAAACAACTGTCAATCAAAATCCCAATTACCCAAATGAAGAAGGTCATTCAATTACCTTACAAAAATATTTATTCAGCATAAAATACACAGTATGGAGCCCTTAACTGGCAATTCATTAGGAAATAGTGGCAGCTAGCAGGGAAGATAATTTTCTGACGCCAGAATCCTCCTCAAAGACCATTCTTGCAGAGAAAATGAGGATTATTTCATAGCGTTAAAGATTTGCATAGTTCCACTAGGCTGCGTCAAGTGTCCTGACACATTGTGGATAAGTTAAAATGTATAATGCAAAATACGGTTTATAATTTATATAACACAATATATATATTATAAAATTCATATTTTAGACAACATTTAAATATATATATGATTTTAAAAAACAAATCAACCATAATGAAATCCTTCTAAATCTGCGATTAGCGGACTTAATGTTTCAAAAGGCATCCATCCATCCATCCTATTTAATATAAGTGGAAATGAGAATAGAGGCAGGTTGGCAGCGTGTGGAGCAAGTGAGGTAAACAGTTTAAATTCAGGCAGTGTTGGAACTTCATCATAATTTATCCTGACCTCTATAATTTACAGCACTGCATCAAACTGTGCCACTGAATTCCCAGAGCTTTTTGTTTCAGTCACAGTACAAAAAGATGATACTTTGCCTTGCCTCAACAATTTATCATACCGGTACCACTGATTGACATTTTGATTATATCTACCGAGCTTCCGTTTATAAATAATACACCATTGCGAATCATAGACTAACACTACTATACAAATCCTGGCACAAAGTGCAACCAAAGATGTTTACCAAATCCAGGTTACCTCCCGGAAACCCCAAAATCAAGAGGCAGAGGACCTATAAATGGTACTGCAGTTTCACATGTCTGACTTCTTATGATTCTGCACTTGCTCCATTGTTGCGAACACAAAAAATCCTTTTAATTTACTTGACATCTTACCATGTATTATAAGTATTTCCCAACAGTCGATCACTTTTGAAATGGTAGAGGCAGTTGTTCTGTGGACAACTGCAGCAACTGTTCTGCACTCAAGCATTCCAGGCAGGAATATGGTGGCTGACCAGCTAATCTGCTCTTGAGAAAGGCCTCAGACTTGAAGTGTTAACTCTTGTTTTTTCTCTCCACAGGTTGCAGCTGACTTGCTCGCCATCGCCAGAATTCTCTGCTTGTATTTCTGAACTTTGCAGCTACTATTTGAGGGAATAATGAGAGGGCAGTGCAAAAGGCTGAGTGTTAGCTGAGTGGAGAAGAAATAAGAATTGACAATGAGGGCTTATCTAGTTAATCACACCAGCTTTTTAAAGTGGTTCACAACTATTACTATTGGCCATTGAATTAACCACAGCCCCATTAGGTATTTGGCAATAACGGCCACTTGATCCAAAAAAAAAGAGTTTACAAGTTGTAAAGATCTTGAAAATTAGCAATCCTAGTTGAAGATGTAGAGGCGAGTAAAACCTCAAAATATCTCCCCTAACCCTCCAAAAACAGGTTAAATATGAAAGAATAACTGTTGTAGCATGGTCCCTTTAAGGGCATTCCTTCATGGTTCATGTGATGGGTTCCGGGCCTTTCGTGCTAGAGTGCGCAAACCCCGACCAATGATAGACCTGCACAAGTCCCAGGGAGTAGGGTTCTTGCCAGAGTGAACACGGGAGACAGAGTGTTAACACCTGTATAGAGAATCTGTGCTCCTTCACAAGTTATCCTTGTTAGTTACCAATAAACACTTCACTCTTCATTACTATCATCCACCTATTATTGCCTTGAGCCACCACAGTAGTGATCTAGCCTTCCAGAAAATGTTCTGCCCTTTTGAATCTTCTTTGACCCTTCCCTATCCCATTAATGGAAGCAACCTGTCCATCTTCCATGGAGTGTGGAAGATGCATGTGGTGGGGGGCATGAAGAAGTAAGCACATCTTTCTCTTTTTTTTTCAAGAAAATATTTTATCGAAGCATTTGTAATTTTCACAGTTTAACATATTGACATTTCTGAAACAACCGTGCGGGTCGACACACACAAAACCCCCTAGAAGAACAACAAACAGTAAACTCCGTCCCCCACTTCTCCCACCCTGCCCCCAATTACCCGTATACTAAGTTCCCTGTCCTTATCTAACATCGCCATGCCTCCTGTTTTCCTCCCACCCCCTTTTCCCTTTCCCCCTTACTGCTGACGTTCCATTTTCCTTGAAGAAATCGATGAATGGCTGCCAATTCTGGGTGAATCCCTGTCTTGATCCTCTCAGAGCGAACTTGATTTTCTTCAGACTGAGAAACCCTACCATATCATTGACCCACACTCCTGACTTCTGGGGCTCCGAGTCCCTCCATCCCAGCATGATCCGTCTCCGGGCCACCAAAGCACACCTTCCTCATTGCATGATTGTAGAATGTCATGACAACTCACCCTTTATGTTCCTTAACTTTACCAACAATGTGGTTTTTGTTGCCAATATTAATATATATTTCCAAATGGCGATTCACCAGAAACGTTTCAAAGTATGGTTTTGGGCATGTTTGCTAGCGTTTTGCGACGGTTGCAATGCGAAGATGGAGACCGCTATTCAACGGCACCCAGTCATTTTATTGGATCCTCGGGGAGTTTCTCCCTGGTAGAGACCTGGGGCTGGATTATCCACTCCCCGATGCCGAAATCGCGTTCAGCGATGGGGCGGAGAATCTGTTTTGGCGCCGAAATCGGGAGCAGCACCGGTTTTTAAATTCTCCGCCCCCAAAGATTGGCGTGCAGGTCGAGTGCACCACGCCAAGTATCCACTGCCTCAAGCCATTGCCTGAGGCCCGCCCGACGATGCTCTGTCCCCGACTGGCCAAATTCCCGACGGCGTCGGACTCGTGTGGTCTCACCGTCCGGGATACTGCAGACTCAGTCTGGTGCCGCCACAGTTAGGGGAGGGCCGATTGGTGGGTGGAGGGGGCTTCATTCGGGGATTGGGGTAATGTGTGCAGGCGGTCCCAGATGCGCGAGCAGGCGATGCAGAGCACTATTTTGCTGGTCCAGGTCCACGGGCTGAGTCCGCCATGGAGCACAGGTGGCCGCTGCCAGCCGCCGGCATGCGCATGCGTGGCCCCTGACCCGGAAGTGCTGTGAGCCCAACAGCTAAAACTGCGAGCTCTACGATGGCTGCCTGCTGACCCCCAGCAAATGGGTGAATCTCTGGCCTTTTGACACCAGTTTTCCTGGCATAAAGACCACAGTTTTCATGATGGCGTGCGGACTTAGTCCCAAAACGGAGAATCCAGCCCCAGAACTTTGAAATTTTTCCGGCACTGGGGAGCTGAACCCGCCAGCAGGACTGGCTCCTCACAGATTGGGGCACAATTTTGAAAGGCTGCCCTGATCTTCAGCCCCCCCCGCCCCCCCCCCCAATGTTTCATACCCCCGCTCATGGGCATGGCCCCAGACAATGATTCTGATCTGTACCAACTTGGCACCTGGACAACTTGGCACTGCCAGCCTGGCACCCTGGCAGTGCTAGCAAGGGTGTGACCTAGATTACGCTGGGCTTAGCTCCCTGGGGATTCCCTTGTTGTGCCCCGCTCTGTGCCAGACACAACACAGTAGCAGAACCATGTCCATTGGCTTTACTCCATATACAGAATAGGAGGAAATGCTCCACAACTATAGACTGAAAGTCTACAGAAGCAGTCTCAGTTCTGACTCATGGTTGGCTTATTTTCAAGCATCCGAAATTATACTCAACTTTAAAAATAGAATTAAACAAAATAAACAAACAGAGTAAGACGTCATGATGCATTAAATATGAAACCTCTTGGTTTATTTTGGTGAACATTACAGAAGCGGGCTGCTATTAAAATATGCCGGCAAAATGTTGTTTGTCAACCCTTTTGTAGATCATTGGAAAATAAAGTCTGGGATCTGAACCATGCAACGCATTTGGAACAAAATGTTTAACAGCTCCCGACTAATTAAAATCACCAATTTATAAATATGTTGCACGAAAGATGAAACTTGTTACTTCAAGAGGGTCAAATTTCTTCTTTTTTTTTTAAATCACTGGCAACTGTATGACAGATAGAAGGTAATCGGGTAATTCAAGGGGACATCTCCAAATGGATTTGTGCGCTCACTGTGACAACACAGATCGTTAAACAGCCTGGGCTAAGTTGCCTGGGCTAAGTTGCCTGGAGCTAGCAACAAAAGATACAATATGTTGGTAGCTCTGTGTGCAAGTTCTGGAATCACATCCAGTTACAAACAGCCGGAGTAGAGTCATCAGTTATTTATCAGCAGTGTAACATGTCCCTGTATTCTGTTTGACGAACACATACTTCTGCACAAGTAATATATTTGAGGGGTTGAAATCCGCCCTCTTCTATCATCTCACTATCCAACTGTTGATGGTGGGACATCGACTGGTGGTAAAGTTGGAAGGTGGGAGACTGTTCCTGCCAACCTCCCCTTCCCCCCCCCCCCCCCCAAACAAATGGCACAAAAGGACCCTAAACGCATTTTTATTTTTCTATGTCAACACGAGGAGCTGAATAGCTGTCTTCAAAATAGGAGGTTGGCACCAGGGCCAGTTGTATCTCAGTGGCAAGCGGAAGGTTTGGAATTTTCTGGCCAAAGGTCAAGGGGTCGACATTTACGTGAGATTGACCATTTCTTGAGTATATACGGTACCACAGTGTCATTCCAAGGTCATTGTTCACCCCTTTTACTAGCTTCGACCAACGCGCCTGCCAAACAAAGAGTGAAATATGAAGAGTTTAAGTCTTCTAATTTTCACAATGCTCTCCCTCCACAGGCAACCTGCAAAAAGGCAGCAATCAGAGCTGAATGGGTAGATATCTAGCAATGGTGTTCTGAAACACATCTCAAGACGCTCATGGGAATAGCCTTGGGTAAAGAGTCTGTTCCAGCAGTTTATGGCTCAGAAGAGCTGAATAATCAAATTCTTGCTTTCAACTGTTCAATTGGGTCAGAATTAGGCCACTCGGCCCATCGAGGCTGCTCCGCCATTCAATTATGGCTAATATTTTCTTTTTTTTAAATAAACATTTTATTGAGATATTGTTTGGTATTATAACAACACAATAAACAATGTACATGAAACTATAAACATAGTGCAAAAGCCATCTCCCTCCCTTACAGGTCCCAACTTTATTAACCCCCTACTCTAAGCTAAACTAACCCCCCCCCCCACCTCTGCTGACGATTAATTTTCCGCGAAGAAGTCGACGAACGGTTGCCACCTCCGGGCGAACCCTAACATTCCCGTACCAGCCTCCCCGGACAGGCGCCGGAATGTGGCGACTAGGGGCTTTTCACAGTAACTTCATTGAAGCCTACTCGTGACAATAAGCGATTTTCATTTCACATTGACCCTCTCAGGGCGAACTTCATTTTCTCCAAACAGAGAAAGCTAGCCATGTCAGATAGCCAGGTCTCCGACTTCGGGGGCTTTGAATCCCTCCAAGCTAAGAGTATCTGTCTCCAGGCTACCACGGAAGCAAAGGCCAGAACGTCTGACTCTTTCTCCTCCTGGATTCCCGGGTCTTCCAACACCCCGAAAATCGGCACCTCTGGACTCAGCGCCACCCTTGTTTTTAACACCGTGGACATGACATCTGCAAACACCTGCCAAAATCCCCTAAGCTTCGAACATGCCCAGAACATGTGGACATGGTTTGCTGGTCCTCACGCACATTTTACACACCTGTCTTCCACCCCAAAGAATCTGCTCATCCGGGTCACTGTCATGTGAGCCCGGTGAATGACCTTAAATTGTATCAGGCTGAGCCTGGCACATGTTGCGGACGCTTGGACTTAATGCGTCTGCCCATAGACCATCCTCTATCTCACCTCCCAGCTCCTCCTCCCACTTTCGCTTCAGCTCCTCGGTCTGCGTCTCCTCTGACCCTATAAGTTCCTTGTAAATGTCCGAGACGCTCCCTTCTCCTACCCACCCTCTGGAAACTACCCTGTCCTGAATCCCCATTAGCAGGAGAAGTGGGAAGGTTGACACCTGTTTACGTAGGAAGTCTCGAACCTGCAGATACCTTAATTCGTTTCCCCTCGCCAACCCAAACTTCTCCTCTAGCGCCCTCATACTCGGAAAGCTCCCCTCGAAAACATATCCCCCATCCTCTCAATCCCTGCTCTCACGCCATATCCGGAACCCCCCATCCATACTTCCCGGGGCAAACCGGTGATTATTACAGATTGGGGACCAGACCAATGCTCCATCTGCTCCCACATGTCTCCTCCATTGCCCCCAGACTCTCAGGGCAGCCACCACCATGGGGATGCCAGCGTGAATGGCAGTGGCGCAGTAACCAATGCCCCCAAACTGCTGCCCTTCCATGAAGCCGCCTCCATACTCTGCCATGCTGACCCCTCCCCCACCACCCACTTCCTGATCATGGCTATATTCGCCGCCCAGTAATAGTTACTAAAATTTGGCAGCGCTAGCCCGCCCTCTCCCCGACCCCACTCAAGCATTACCTTCCTTACTCGTGGGGTCTTGCCCACCCAAACAAAGCCAGAGTTCACTTTGTTGACCCGTTTAAAAAAGGACCGCAGAATAAAGATGGAGAGACATTGAAACATGAACAGGAGTCTTGGGAGGACCGTCATCTTCACCGTCTGCTCCCTCCCAGCTAATGACAACGGAAGCGAGTCCCATCTCCGAAAATCATCCTTCATTTGGTCTACTAGCCGGGCCAGATTTAATCTATGCAGCCGGTCCCATTCCCACGCCACTTGAATGCCTAGGTACCTAAAGCTTCCCCAAACTAATCTAAATGGCAGCTCCTCCAATCGCCTCTCCTGTCCCCTCGACTGGACCGCAAACATCTAACCTTTCCCTATATTTAGATTATACCCCGAAAACCGGCCAAACTCCCTAGAATCCTCACTATTTCTTCCATCCCCTCTATTGGGTCCGATACTTACAGAAGCAGGCCGTCTGCATAGAGCGACACTCTGTGCTCCACTCCACACTGGACCAGCCCCTTCCAGCCCCTTGAGGCTCTCAGAGAAATTGCCAATGGCTCTATAGCTAGCGTGAACAGTGGGGAGAGGGGGCATCCCTGTCTCGTCCCCCGGTGCAGTCTAAAATAGTTCGAATTGTCCCATTCATCCGTACACTTGCCACAGGAGCCTGATACAGCAATCTGACCCAGTCAATAAAGCCCCGCCCAAATCCGAACCGTGTGGCTGATATTTTCTCATCCCCATTCTCCAGCCTTCTCCCCATAACACCGCGCATTGTGTTTTCTCCGATATTCAATGTGATCACTCGATTGGGCTTCCACTCGATTTTCCGGACCGTTCCCCATATCTCTCGATTCCCTGAGCCATCAAAAAAGAGGTCTTCCCCAGCCTTAAAGATACTCAACAATGGAGCATCCACAACCCTCTTGAGAATTCCAAAGATGAGCAACCAGTTGAGTGAAGAAAGTGCAGCAAACTCACAGGAATGAAGACTTAAAATGCTGACCTGGAGGTCCTCTGGTAGAATGGTTAGTGTTCCTTCCTCTGAGCCAAAAGCTCCAGGTTCGAGTCCTACCCCAGGATTGGATGGCCAAGAAAGGTGTGTTCATAAAGTGGTCAAACAGGCTGAGTGCCAACCTGTAAATCAGTTCAAACCACACCAATGGCTGGCGGTAAGAGGGGATAGCGACTCCTGGTCAACCATACTTGAAATAAAGTGGTGCCTCTCAAGCTATTAACCCCTGGCAATAGGCTAGCGACTTGTTCCAGGAATTAGTAGCCATGGAAACAGACAAAAGTCTGCCTTAGTCCACCACTCGATGTAGGCAGAGAATTGGATGGGAAAATGCTGACCTGCTGTGGAAAATTCTACTGTATTTGGACTTCAAATGGTAATAAAATGGCAGACTTAAAGTGGTAGCTCCATATCTCTTGAGTAAGAAGGTTGCAGACTCAAGTTTCTCTCGAGAGACTTAAGCGCATAGTCTAGGATGACACTCCAATATGGCACTGTCGGGAGAGCTGTCTTCGGAGAAATCATTAATCTAAGGTCCCCACTGTCTTCTCAACTGGACAAAGATCTCATGGCAGGATGAGGATTTAAGTATTTCTGTAATAAGTGAGTTACACCAGAGATTAAACAGTGTGAGATTCCTTGTGCAAATATCTGAGTAAGCTACGAGTATCTATCCCAGAGATCAGTGTAACAAACATTCGTGTAATGTCTCTGCCAACACAAATCAGCCTATTGCAAATGTTAACTTCCAGGAATGTCAGGGCTTCCTCAGGGTCCTGAGATGCACCAGCAACGAATGCATCATCGCTCCCGATAACGGAAGATCTGGCTCGAGGATTCACGGGTACTACATTGGCAGTGAAATTGCTCTTAAAGTCAGGAAAGGCAATATATAAATACAAGTTATTTTGCTCCCCACAATAACATGTCCAATGCATTGCAGGGCAGAACCAGTCACTGTGCGCACCTGAAGGAAATGTCCCAGGAACAATACAAATTCACATGTAGCCAAGAATGGAGAAACTATGTACATTCTGGACGGGATAAAGTAAACACAGGATTTCAGATGGAAGAGAAAGTTCCCCGCCACAAAAGTTGCTTTTGCTTGTCCTGATTAGGATGGAGAGCTGTCAATGTGCTGCTGGTAGCTACACCAAAGGCACATTTACCAAAAGACTAAGACTGTCAGGTAGGGGTGCCCTCATTCACATGACCTTGCCAAAGGCCAATCTTCAAGAAGCTATTGGGTCTTCACCCTTTGTAAACTCAGGTTGATTGTTGTAGTTGGTTAACTGAGAGCTGGGGAAGACTTGCCAGTTGCACCAGTATAATGGAATAGCATTTGTACATCATTGGGTATAAACTGCAGACAACCAGATCAAGCGGTTCAAACAGTGCCAATTAACACCAATAAAAAAAAAACAGCTGGAGAAAAACCCTTATAGAAATAGGAAGACATTTACCCATGTGTATGCTGTAAATGAGCATGTTCATCAGTAACTGCTCCTCTGGCTACTGAGCTTAGAAAGTCATTCACGGGTGACTCACTCCCACCAACAGCACCAATGCTGAACTCTTGTCGATCTTGAATGGCATTATTTTAAAAAAACATACTCACATCTTCAATGGGGTTGGAGGAGGCAGAAGATAAACAACCAAGGGGGAAGGTAAAAGAAAACACTTCTCAAAATCTAAAATTCATGAAAAAAATGTACATTTGAAGGTAACAAATAAGATAGCAGAGATAAGAAAAGGGAAAAGAAAACAAATTGAGAAGTAAGTAATTTCAGGTAAAATAATTCTACGTTTTGTCTTTGAAGCTAGACCAGTGATAGGCAACTGAGGCTCGGGAGTGGGCTGCATGACTGGCTCTCCTTCATCTCAGTGGGTCACATGATTGAAATCAGGCTTGTTCTCCAAACATGAGCCCATGGGCTGGTTTAGCTCACTGAGTTAAATCGCTGGCTTTTAAAGCAGACCAAGCAGGCCAGCAGCACGGTTCGATTCCCGTACCAGCCTCCCCGGACAGGCGCCGGAATGTGGCGACTAGGGGCTTTTCACAGTAACTTCATTGAAGCCTACTCGTGACAATAAGCGATTTTCATTTTCATGAATAAGATTAAATACATTTAATACACGCCAAATATTTCATAATGAGTTATAGCAAATGGTTAACCTTTTATATGTTGGTAGAATTATCGTCAACTTCAAAATAGCAAAAACAAAAGAAATATTTACACTTTGGATGCAGAGGGAGTTAACAGCACTCAGAGTCAATGTTCTTAGAATCCCTACAGGGCAGGCGGCCTTTTGGCCCATCGTGTTGGCATCGACCCTCCAAAAGAGCACCCTACGCAGGCCAACATCCCCGCCATCCCACCTAACCTTCAGACACCAAGGGGCAATTAATCCTAGCCAATCCACCTAACATGCACATCTTTGGATTGTGGGAGGAAACCGGAGCACCGGGAGGAAACCCATGCAGACACAGAGAGAACGTGGAAACTCCACACAGTCACCCAAGGTCGAATCAAACCCAGATTCAAGTGATAAACACTGTGCCGGCCCATGGAATCAGCCTCACTTCATTTGCCCTTGATTACCCGCAGATAATATCAGTCATTCGGGTCGGAAAAACAAAACATTGCTGGAAAGCAATGGAATATACCAATCCTTCACATGGGTAACGGTCGACAAAATGTCTCGTGGGCAGCACTCAGAACCCAGATGGGCCACATATGGCCCCTGGGTCGCAGGTTGCCCACCACTGAGCTCAACAATGTCTCCTGAGGATATGGAGGAAGTCCGGTTTGTTTAGCAATTAAAGCTGTTATTAAAATAATGTGGTGGGGAAGTGTTAAAGGGAGCAAGTGAGACATGTCGGGGAATCGCACTTAATTTACAAGACTTTAATCTGGGTGAATGCTGAAAAGTAATTTACGTTCTGGCTAATATATTATGGATAGTGTGTATTCTGATGTTTAATTAGTTTTATTATGAAAACATGACTTTTCTTTTCAACATCATATAAAGCGCGAGAAAAAAACTAAGACTGAGGTCCATCAACCACAGGGTTCCTCCAGGGCTTCCACATAAGCTCGGGGAGGCACGTGACAATGTTTTTAAGACGAAAAGAATGAGCGCGCAAAATAGAATGAGCGCAAGAGTCAGTTACGGAAGAGCATTGCAGCAAAGCTTTGAAGAGACCAGAGGATCAACGGCCATAAAATGGAAAAAAAAAAATCAAATTGTCCGATCAGAGGCTGGCTTCTCTGAGCTTTGACTTCTGATGGGCTGTCTAGTCAGAGAGGTTTGGAGTTCCCGGTGCTCTAAGGAGGTCACAAGGGGTTGCAACGTTCGGGAAACCCTGAATTAGATCATTGCTGATCCATATCTCAACCCCCTTAATCCGCCTTGGCCCATATCCTTTAATAAGTTTGAAGTCTGAGGTTTAAATGTAAATCTCTCCTGACGGAGAGGAATCACAAGGCAATTATTGCAGAGGAACTATTCTCAATGTGGTTGGCAAATCTATTTCAGCAAAAGGTTGGAACACGGCAACAAATTATTTTTAAACAAACCATCACATCTTGCAGGTGGTGGTGTTCTGCATGTGCATTGTGATTAAAATGGAAATAGAATGGATATGGATGAATACAACAAGACATTAGATAAAATCTCAAACCATGGATGCAGTGACAATATTTTCGATACATTTTACTATCTGGATAGTCTTGCATTGTCCTTATTCCACATTTCTATGAATGTCTGAGCAACGGAAGATAGCAAACTTTTCTTTCACTGTGTGAAGTGCTTGTAAAGTATACAGCTGAACTGTAAACAAAATGATTTTATGATAGTGGTCACTACTGTGACATCAGAAGCTGTCCCTGCAGCCAACACCAATTATGACCATTATGTTCTCCCAGAAATCAGCATGAACTAAGAAGGCACTTCGATCATGTATTTACACCTGAGAATAACCCAAGTCTTCAGGTGTCACTTTATATTCTCAGCCTCACTATACTATACTGCTTCTTCCTGAATAATTCCCCACAAGCTATGAACTTCTTTATCTTGCTTGGGAATAATCTCTCATAATCCTTGGTTATCTTAATCAATGCACTATTTGTGTAGTTAATCCTCTTTCATTCTATCCTCTAATAAGGCTACTTGCCAGAGCTTCTTTATATTGCCATGCAGCTTGCTTCTCCCATCTCTGCCAGAATCCTCAACTTCCACATCATGACATTCTGGGGTATAATTAATTTACAACGTGGAATGCAATACTGCTCCCTCACGGTGCTGAGGTGGCAAGTTTGATCCCAGCTCTGGGTCACTGCCCGTATGGAGTTTGCACATTCTTCCGTGTTTGCCTGGGTTTCTCCCCCACAACCCAAACGATGTGCAGGGTAGATGGATTGGCCACGCTAAATTGCCCCTTCATTGGAAAAAATGAATGGGGTACACTAAATTATATATTTTTTTAATTTAAAAAATGTAAAGTAAAGCAACTGTTTGCCATAGTCTCAATGTCAAAACCCTAATATGGAGCTGTCTCAAACACCTCAGTTCAAAACAAAGAACTAAACAAAGATGTAAAAGTTCAAATAATTTAAGGTTGGAAGATTTTAAGGCAAAGGCTGGCTGTGATGATTGTGGAAGGGGCTGCATTAGAGAGTGCACTTCATTTTTAAAATTACAACCTGTCCCGAGCAAATTGAACTGCTGGAGATAAAGGTGATCCTTGCAAAACAAAGAAAGATACCACTATTTTTAGCCTTTTATGTGTAACTGGTGTAGCCATGTAAAATGGCCACCTGCAAAGGATCATGGGAACGGTGGTCAATTTGGGACACAGACAGCTACACAGCCTGTGTATTGTGCAAAGAAACCAGACTTGGCTGAAACTTGCTTCCACTGAGAATCAATTACCATTTTCCCCAAGGCAACAGCATTCGCATTAAGGACTGACTATCAATGACAGCAGACGAACCGATGCCACCCCTCCTCCCCCTTATTTGGAAAGGCCTACGTGCCTGGGACAATGAGAGCTCGGACCTGCCCAGCCATCAAGGTATCTGCCCCCTAATTGGCTAAGATCAATGAGGGTGATTGAAAACCCTATCGATCCATTGGACCTGGAGTAAGGACCGCCCAAAAGGGCGCGAAAGAGACAAAGGATGAAAAGCCCTGCGCATTAGAGATCTGTCTCTTTTGAGACCGGCCTGTACACGACCAACTGTAGCAGAACAACCAAGTACAAGGACCCGCGACCATTTCCTGAAGGATGAGCCCAGTTGAGATGAACCCAACAACTTTCAACCAACCACGCGGACCCAGATAAAGGCCTCATCTAGCACAGTGCCAGTCACTCGAAGTTAAGTAAAGGTCATCTTAGTCGTTAGGTGTAGTTTACTACGGTGCCGCGTGTATTATTGCATAGAGATACAAATATTGTGTTATTAATAAACTGTGTTTTTGAGCTAACATACTGGTTGTGTGGTAATTTGGTCAATATAAGAAACAGCTTGTGGTTCACGTATAAAGTAAAAAGGCAACATTTATTGGCGACTCTGGCGTGGTCTCAATTAGAAGTGACTCTGTTACTCCGAGGGTCTTGATAAGAGAGGAAACTAAACACCAGGTCACCCAATTAACAAAGAAATGTGCCGATTTACAGGCAGCTTTAAGAGCGCTCCACCTGTACACTAAAGAACAAAGGCAGAGCACCGTTGACCACGCTAAATGCCAGCGGCAGATAGACAAGTTCCAGTCGTTACTCTCTGTTCAGAATGGTTTTATGTGTAACTTTGGGACAGACGAGACAGATGAAGAGGAGATGGCAGATTGGGAAGAGTTAACTGAAAGCGCGCAAATGTATGTTAAAGGAACGGAAAGTCAAAAGCAGCCGCCACGCATCCCAAAAAGAACGGCACGGGCAGCACCGGCTGCACAGGTCGCACCAAACACCACAGCTGCCCCGACACCCATGAATCCGATAACCACGGAGAGGATTAGAGACCAAGCAGGTCCAGATATCACCTACACCACCCCACTTTCGGTAACCCAGTTAAGGGACTCTTGCGGTAAAATTACTCCATTTCAGCCCACTGCAGACCCACATAGCTTCTTCGAGCAGGTGCACCAGCAGAAGGTCATGTACAGGTTACATGAGAGGGAAGAAGTAAAATTGATTGTAATGAGCCTCAGCCAGTCGGTACGATCAGCTTTGCCAGAACCCCAAAATGTAGGAGGAGGAACCCCAGAGGAAATGAAGGCCGCAATATTAGACGCTATCGGATACAACAAAGGGGATCCGGTAGAGGGTTTGAACGAATGCAGGCAAAAGAAAGGGGACATCCGACCGCCTTTGCCGGTCGCCTTTGGGTACATTTTAAGGCAGTAAATGGGGATTTAAACCGCGCTAAACTCGATGCTGAAGACACTACCAAATGGACCAGCACTTGAGTCTCCCACGCCACAGAACAGAAACACAATGAAGCATGGGTACTGAGACATTTATCTAGAGCATGGGAACAGTCACTGCAGGAACAGATGCAACACAATGGCCAGGAAGCCACTATGCATCCAGGTAGGATTAGTCAGGGACCCACATGGATAAACAAGGGTAGAGGAGAAGTCCAATATCCCAGGGAACCATACCCAAGGGAGCAATACACCAGAGTGCCTGCTCCACCTTACGTGCCCCGGGGGTCATGTTCCAACTGTGGGCAGTCATGTACTTCACTCGAGATTGCAGGAGACCCCCACCACCAGCTAGACTCGCCCCCAGACATGAAAGAGAACACCACCCACAGCAGCTACAAGGTCCCAGCTACCCCATGCAAACGGTGAGCTCTTACCCGCCACTTCTCATGGCTGAGACACCTCAGCAATGCCACTTCATTTTTGTTTCTCTCCTCCTTCCTCTCTTCTTCGGTCACACTGCACCAACTCCATATGCTAGTTACACCCCAAGCCAAATGCGATTGCGGCTAAGAAATATATAAAACTGGCCGCCTTCAAATTCGGCTGGTTAAGCAAAGCCTCAACCTCTCATGGTTGCAAGTAAAGATGGAGAATGGTCGAAGAAAGCATCTGCCCACTCCTCACATCGACCACACAAGCTGTGAGAGACTTGAATACTTGAATTGAGATACTTGGATTAGTACCTCTCCAAAAAAAAATTTTTGAAACAAAACGGGGGAGTCACACATGGTGACAATCATGCAAGCTAAGTGCAGACTGCATATACCAGGAACTGGTGAACATTTTCTTTCCACTCCAGCAGAATGTTGAATCTTGTGCAATAATTTACTTCTTGAGAGCAACATAGTCGATTCATGAATGAGTTAGCTGGAGATGTGATTAGGTGCTGAATGAAAGGCATGACCCCAACCTCTAGTCAATTTTTGTTTTGTTGGCTTTAGCTGGGTTAGCTTGGGATGGTGCAAAAATATCAGGAATGGGAATTAAAATGTTGCTGTTTTCACCTGAGTGCATTGTTCAGCCTACCAAATCACAATAATTGAAAACTATGTTGGAAACCTCTGTGAATAAATATGTTGCACAATGCAGTATTGAGGCAGGCAGATTAAAGATCAAGGTTTCATAACTGTGAAAGAATGCGACCTATCTAGCTTTCCAATGTTTCTATTGGGCTGGTTTAACACACTGGGCTAAATAGCTAGCTTGTAATGCAGAACAAGGCCAGCAGCGCAGGTTCAATTCCCGTACCGGCCTCCCCGAACAAGTGCCTGAATGTGGGGACTAGTGGTTTTTCACATTTTTTGGGATCTTGCCATTTTCTGTTCTGGTCCACTAAACGTGTTGAGCTAGTTCAATGAGTCAATATACTTTCATTCTGACATGAATGTTTTCCATCAAGTTCATGTCCTAGCCTGCCTGCTTTCAATATTTCTATGTTAAAAGTGCACAACCTTTTGGATCCAGGAATTTTGATTCTTTAATTTCAAAGCAGCATGGTGGTTAGCATAAATGCTTCACAGCTCCAGGGTCCCAGGTTCGGTTCCCGGCTGGGTCACTCTCTGTGCGGAGTCTGCACGTCCTCCCCGTGTGTACGTGGGTTTCCTCCGGGTGCTCCGGTTTCCTCCCACAGTCCAAAGATGTGCGGGTTAGGTGGATTGGCCATGATAAATTGCCCGTAGTGTCCTAAAAGTAAGGTTAAAGGGGGGTTGTTGGGTTACGGGTATAGGGTGGATACGTGGGTTTGAGTAGGGTAATCATTGCTCGGCACAACATCGAGGGCCGAAGGGCCTGTTCTGTGCTGTACTGTTCTATGTTCTATGTTCTATAAAGGGAAATTGGAACAAAGAGAGAGAGACAAACACACACAGATATTAACCAATGATACTGACATGATACTATGCTTGATTCCCTAGGATTACACGGAAACCAGACACCACAGGATGAACCCAGCACCCATGACCTTCGTCTGGATAATTGCCGCACCTACCGGACTCCAAACACAAGATACCCTAGACTTTCCACAGCCCGGTGATCTGTGGTACTGTCCCCCAGATACAGGGAATTGTGAGAGTGGCACCCTATGGGTGTGGAAGAGCACAAGCGTCATATCTGGGTGCAATAACCAACGGACAATTTACAGAAAGCCCAACGGGTCCACACCAGAATGTTACATTAGCACAACCGGAACAGAAGATTGGTGGGAACTTACTAATGAAGGGTGCCCCGAAATTGGATGTTTAAATAAAATTGCCGGGAACACAATAAGGATCAGACAAAATTGCCCCGGGACACCCACTAAAGGTAATTTGGCAATACACACAATTAGAGTAAGACCTAAGCCAGCCCCGAGCGACACCACCCCACAGACTACCTCCAATCAGGATCCAGTCAGGATACCACACAACAACTGTTAGAGATAACAGGTGGGAAGTCATTACAAAATAGAACCCACTCTCACACATAACAGAGAGCCTCCTCCTGATTGCAGTAATCTATAGTGTAGTCCTCACATTCAAACACGGCAAATGGAAGGCAAATGCCTTCCGGCCCCCTACATACACAGCTCAAGCCCCCCCTTTGGAATCCAATAGAGCTCTACTAAGAATCTACAACTTAGAAAAAAACTGTGATAACCGCTGCTAAATGGACCTTTTGTGCCTCTGTACTGATGAAATGTGATAGGAAGGAAAAATGCGGTGCTGCTGTTTAAGTTTTGTAGATTTTGTGTTGTAGATCCGTTCTTTATGTAAAACAGCAGCATGAGTGTAGCATAGAAAGTTTAGTTAGCAACCAACCGTTTAGTATGAAATTAAGTTTAATTAATTTATATGAATTAATTTGGATATAAAATAGCCAGTTGTAGTGAAGTGTTTTAATGAATGTATGTGATAAGGTATTAGGTAAAATTGTACAATGAAGTCTAGAACAGAGTAGAGTAGGACCTGAACTGACTGACCAGTGGCCGGCTTGATTCGGTAGACTATGGGATCAAGACTGTGATCCACCACGCTTTGCGTTCAGGATCAAGAGGACGGAATGTAGCCATGTAAAATGGCCACCTGCAAAGGACCATGGGAATTGTGGTCATTTTGGGACACAGACAGGTACACAGCCTCTGTGTATTGTGCAAAGAAACCAGACTTGGCTGAAACTTGCATCAATTGAGAATCAATTACCATTTTCCCCAAGACAACAGCATTCGCATTAAGGACCATCAACGACAGCAGACTAACCGTGCCACAACCCCCCCCCCCCCCCCCCCCCGCTTATTTGGAAAGGCCTACGTGCCTGGGACAATGATAGCTAGGACCCGCCCAGCCATCGAGGTATCCGCCCCCTAATTGGCTAAGATCGATGAGGGTGATCAAAAACCCTATCAATCCATTGGACCTGGAGTAAGGACCGCCCAAAAGGGCGCGAAAGAGACGATGGATAAAAAGCCCTGCGCACTAGAGATCGGTCTCTTTTGAGACCGGCCTGTGTGCGACCAACTGCAGCAGAACAACCAAGTTCAAGGACCCGCGACCATTTCCTGAACGACGAGCCCAGCTGAGATGAACCCAACAACTTCCAACCGACCATGTGGACTTGGATAAAGGCTTTATCTCGCACAGTGCCGGTCACTTGAAGTTAAGTAAAGGTCATCTTAGTTGTTAGGTGTAGTTTAGTACGGAACCACATGTATTATTGCATAGAGATACAAATCTTGTGTTATTAATGAACTGTGTTTTTTTTTAAATTTAGAGTACCCAATTTTTTTTTTCCAATTAAGGGGCAATTTAGCGTGGCCAATCCACCTAGCCTGCACATCTTTGGGTTGTGGGGGCGAAACCCACGCAGACATGGGAAGAATGTGCAAACTCCACACGGACAGTGACCCAGGGCCGGGATTCAAACCCGGGTCCTCAGCGCCGTAGGCAGCAATGCTAACCATTGCGCCACATGCCGCCCCCTTAAACTGTGCTTTTGAGCTAACATACTGGTTGTGTGGTCATTTGGTCAATATAAGAAACAGCTTGAGGTTCATGTAAGGGGTAAAAAGGCAACACTGGGCAGATTCTAAGCATCTCCCCTGGACATTAAGTGGTGTTGCCATCGCTGAGTCCTCCAATATCAACATCCTGGGGGTTACCATTGACCAGAAATTGAATTGGAGGGCTGGTTTAGCACAGTGGGCTGAACAACTGGCTTGTGGAACAAGGCAGCAGCGCGGGTTCAATTCCCGTACCGGCCTCCCCGAACATGTGCCGGAACGTGGTGACTAGGGGCTTTTCACAGTAACTTCATTGAAGCCTACTTGTGACAATAAGTGATTATTATTATTATATAAATACTGTGGCTACAAGAGCAGGGCAGAGGCTGGAGATCCCGTGGTAAGTAACTCACCTCCGGACTCCCCAAAGCCTGACCACCATCTACAAGGCACAAGTCAGAAGTGTGATGGAATACTCTCCACTTGCCGAGATGAGCAACACTTAAGAAGCTTAAAACATAGAGGACAAAGCAGCTCTCTTCATTTACACCCCAAGCACCACCTTAAACATTTACTCCCTCCATTACCAACCCACAGTGTGTACTATCGACAAAATGCACTGCAGCAACTCACCAAAGCTCCTTAGCCAGTGCCTTCCAAACCCACGACCTCTGCCATCTAGAAGGATAAGGGCAGCAGATACATGGTAACAACAGCAACTGGAGGTTCCCCTCCAAGACACTCACCACCCTGACTTGGAAATATATCGCCATCCCTTCACTGTCAAAATCCTGGAACTCCCTCCCTAACAGCACTGTGGGTGCACTTACACCACATGGACTGCAGTGATTCAAGAAGGAAGCTCCTTCTCAAGGGCAATGAGAGATGGACAATAAATGCTGGTCTAGCCAGCAACGGCCACATCCCATGAATTAATTTTTAAAAATTACACACATCTCTGCTGAATCACCCACCAAAATATTGCAGAAACCTCTTTCAATTATTTTGCAGCTGATTTCTGCAGGTGTTGATTTTGATTAGTATTGCAAAGAAAGTATTGTTATCAAATGTACAGGACAGCAGTACGTAGGTCTTTCAGAATATGACAGATCTGCCAGAAAAGTTTTGGCCCGAGCAAATATAATCATAAAGCACAACCCTCCCATCCAACAGGTACAGTCCCTTTGCAGAAATTATCTGAATGTCCCATTCGGTTTATAACCTTGGGATAATAATGTAGCAAATCATTTTTTGCATCAGAGGATGCATTTGATCAGAGACATTCTGATCACATTGTAAGATTGTACACACAGCTCACACAACCACTCAACTGAAAATGCAACTGGCCTTTCCCAACTCCGCAAGTCAACAACTAAGCAAGCTTGGGCTACACAACCTGGCAACTTAAAAAAAAAATTAACTAAATTCTCCCCACACATGCGTCCCAGAGTGCTCATCACGTTAGAATGATCTAAAAGTAAGAGTAATAGGAGTAGCAAGTTCTGGCTTAACTTTCTTCCCCATAGGAAGTATAACACCAAACCTACTCATCAACAGTGAGTGACATCACTAGCAATATTTACAGTAACAAAAACAATGGGCTGAATTCTTCTAAGTGCTGACGCCAACGGAGGATCTGTGGAGTTCCACAGTGGGGGGGAGAATCGACGCCACACCTGCACCAATTCCGCTCCTGATGAGGGGCTAGCACCGGCGTAGCATGAAACACCCACAGAACACGTGAAACCGGTGGGAGAATCGACGGATCCATGCTGGAAATGCGCAGGACTGACAAGCTGCAGCCGCGCATACTTACACCCTGCATCAATTGCGCCCGAAAAGGAGTCGCCGGTTGTGCTGGACAAAGTAGCCGTCCATCCCGCCGCCACAGCCCACCTCCCGGCCACCCCCCACTACTCCCTCAGTCCTGACAGAAGCCCCCAGCCAATGCCACAACTGTTGGCTAAGGATGGCGGTGCTGGACACTGTTGGTATGTCCTCTCTCTCTCCACAGCTACCCCTTCTGGCCTACCGGAGGCAGAGCATCGCTGGTGGGCCTGATGAGATGCGAATGCGGTTACAACTAAGTGGGGTGTGCCATAATTCCCTGATTTGAGGGAACGGAGTATCGCGACCCGGCGTGAAACCGCCGCCTGTCGCGATTTTGGCGTCGGGAGATATTCTCCGCCCAATCGCCGTTCCCGATTTCGGTGGCGGGCAATGGAGAATCCCGCCCAATAAGTTTTAAATTTCAGGACATGCAAAATCCTGAGGTAGCAGGCCACATTCAAAATGGGGAGACACGGTGAGATTTGTCACAAGAGATCATCTGTCGGGATAACTTAGAACTAAGGGTCGCTGTTCAAAAATAAGGGGTCGCTCATTTAAGATGAAGATGAGGGGAAACATTTTCTCTCAGAGGGTCATGAAACTCTGGAACTCTCTTCCTCAGAAGGCAGTGGAAGAAGATTCTTTTAATATTTTTAAGGAAGAGCTAGATAGATTCTTGATGAACAAGAGGGTGAAATTCATCAGTGTTCAGGAATGTGGAGTTGAGGTTACAATCAGATTAGCCATAATTTTATTGAATGGCAGAGAAGGATCGCGGGGCCGAGTGGTCTACTCCTGCTCCTAATTTGCACATTCGTATAACAATGGTATTCGAGTAGCTTTAAATTAATCTTCAGATTTTAGAAATCAAGGTATAGAATTATAGAATTCCGACAGTGCAGATAGAAGGCCATTCAGCACATCGGGTCAGCACTGGCCCTCTGAAAGAGCACCCTACCTAGGCCCATTTCCCTGCCCCATCCCGAGCTTCACCTTAACTGCACATCCCTGGACACTAAGGGGCAATTTAGCATGGCTAATCCACCTAACCTGCACATCTCTGGACTGTGGGAGGAAACCTGAGCACTCAGAGGAAAGCCACACAGACGCGGGAAGGATGTGCATATTTCACCCAGTCATTCAAGGTTTGAATTGAACCCGTGTCTCTGGTGCTGTGAGGCAGCAGTGCTAACCACTGAGCCACCCCATAGATTTATCTTGCAATGTGAGATAATCTTGGCAAATGTAAATTCAAGGGAGACTGATCTGAACGAACAGCAATAGTTGTTTTGTGCACAAAACGTAATGAAACCGCAACATGGGCCTTTCTTCCTTTTCCTGATCTTAAATATAGATTTCCATCAATACAATGAACAAATGAAAAAATGAAAATGAAAATCGCTTATTGTCATGTGTAGGCTTCAATGAAGTTACTGTGAAAAGCCCCTAGTCGCCATATTCCGGCGCCTGTCCGGGGAGGCTGGTACGGGAATTGAACCATGCTGCTGGCCTGCTTGGTCTGCTTTATAAGCCAGCGATTTAGCCTTGTGAGCTAAACCAGCCCCTATATTGTGTATTATCACAATTGTGATAAGTGTACAATTGATTGCAAAGCACATCTGCTGATTGCAAAGAATCACCACAGTATTACCAAAATCAACTTCAGTGCCTTTGGCTCAGAGGGTAAGGAGCAAACATTACTTAAATTGACAGGTAATTTGCCGCTATTGTATTGCCGTATCCTTGGTAACAAAATGCGAAACATTTTGCACTGATATAAGTCAACCATTAAACTATTATGATGGTAAAGCACTCTACCTTAAAACATAGTTTCTTCTATGCTGACCTACAGAGGCAGTAATTTTAAATAGTTATGTATTACATAACACTTTTTTTGTGTGTGCACCGCTGCTTCGGTGGGGAAATATAGTGAGAGAACTACAAAACTTTTCCTCTCGACTGATTTGTGCTTTTCCCGAAACACAAAAGCTGCTTACGCGACTTGTTTTGATGTGGAAAATCCATGGGTCTTTGCTTCTCAGATGATGAGAACGGTTGATGTTCGGCCCATCGAGTCTGCACCGAGCCACTTAAGCCCTCACTTCCCCCCCTATCCCTGTAACCCAATAACCCCTCCTAACCTTTGTGGTCACTAAGGGCAATTTATCATGGCCAATCCACCTAACCTGCACGTCTATGGACTGTGGGAGGAAACCGGAGCACCCGGAGGAAACCCACACACACACAGGGAGGATGTGCAGACTCCACACAGACAGTGACCAAGCGGGGAATCGACCCTGGGACCCTGCTGCAGTGAAGCCACAATGCTATCCACTTGTGCTACCATGCTGCCCTGCTACACTCGGTGCCAGGGGAACAAAGGAACAGGGGGAAGTAATTCAGCCTATCGAGCCTATTCAATCTTTCATTCAGATCGTGGTTGGAGATTTCCCAGCTCCTCCTACCGACAGGATCTTCTGGCCCTGCCAAAGTCAGCGGAGATTTGATTGGCTCACTGCACCCGCCACGGGGAAACCTGCCATGGCAGCACAGGGATACAGGGGTCCATGGGGATCCGTGTCTCAACAAGTTTCACATTTAACATTTTCCACTGACCTCACCTCTCTAGCCTTTTGGGGAAAGAGAGTTCCAGATTTTCCATTACACTTTATGTGAAGAAGTGCTGGTCCTGAACAGTCTGGCTCAAATGTTAAGGTTATGTCCCCTTGTTCTGGATTCCCCCACAAGAGGAAATAGCTTCTCTCCATCTACCCCATCAACTACTTTAGACACCGCAAGATTGTTTCCGCTGGTCGGGGAATCTAAAACATGAGGCCGCAGGCTCAGGGCAAGGGGACCGATCATTAAGAGGAGAAATTACATCACTCAAAGGGCTGTGAATCTTTGGAATTCTTTACCCAGAGGGTTGTGGATGCTCCATTCTTGAATACACTTGAGGCTGGGGTAGACCGATTTTGTCTCTCAGGAAATTCAGGAAAATGGAATTAAAAACCAAGGTTAGTCATGATCATATTGAATTGCGGAACTGGCTGGACAGGCCTTATGGTCTACTCTAGCTCCTGTTTCTTGCATTCTTATCTTCTTGATCACCTTGAATATTTCAATTATATCACCCCTCGATAGTTTATATTTAAAAGAATAAAGCCTTGATTTAACCATTTTCACCGCAGCAGCATACCAATGGGTCTACACTGTGCTCCCAAAGGCATTCATTTTACAATCAGCGGTGAAGTAATGTTATTCACTGCTAAACTTGAAGAAAGCGACACATCACGATTTCTTCCCCGACATTGATTCTGGCGCCAACCATCACACAGCCAAGCAGCTCATCACATTCTCACATTTTCACAGACATAAAGCAAAATCTACTTAGGAATATCCTTCCTTTTTTAGTCATTTTACAGTGAGTGATGTGAAGATGGGATCTTCACATGTGACTACAGTGAAATACAAACTAACTCAAAAGAAAAGTAACTTTATAATTAAAACCCCATGAAATGCGTTTTCACCATAATGGAGAAAGTTTACATTCCACAGATATAAAATTAGATTTTCAAGGCCAAAGAGGTGGTCTTGCTATAACTAATTAGGATGCCTTTTAGAACCCGTTAGGCCACATTCAATAAGATATAACTTGTTTGAGGATGTCACAGGATAAAAGTGAAAGTTGACATCAATTCAAGGGATTTCTAAAGATTTCCATCTGTGGGGGTTTCACCTTACAAAGTAAAGTCTTGATATGTCACTGAGGGGGGAGCGTCTTGGTTTCCTGCTTACGCGCAGGCACAAGAAGCCACTAGCATATTCTTCCTGCAGTGAAATGCCCAGAACTAAATGTAGTTCTCAAGTGGGGTCTAACCAGAATCTTGTACAACTGCAACATAAGAGGATTGCAAGCAAAGAATGATCCCTATGCTGTAGTATCAGAGGTCTTCATGAGGTAGATAGAAAAAAGAGCTGTGACCTCTAGTGGGTAGGTAGGGGAAGAGTCAGGAACGTGTGAAAAACAGCTCAGAACAAGGGACATAATCTCATCAGAGCCAAGCTGTTCAGGGTGATGCCTGACAGCATTTCTTCACACCAAGGATAGTGGAAAATTCTTCCCCAATGTGTTGAGGTGGGATCTACTGAAAATTTTAAAAGTGGGATTTGTTAAGAGACAGGTCAGCTGTGATCTAATACATTGAAGGAATAGGCTCGGTGGGCTGAATGATCTCGTGCTCCCATGTTCCCCAGCAATGAGTGTCAGCAAGCTAGTCAGTTGTGGGACCTATCACAACTGATCGCGAGTCTATTCTTGACTGATATCCAAGGGAGCAGGAATTTCCAGCATGAATAACTATTGTGAGTAGGAACGTCAACCTTGCATGATTTTCCCTCTCCTTAGGCTAGAGGCAAATTGATAAACTCTACCTCCATTATCACTCATCTGAGCTCAATGAACTCAGCAGTGACCTAGTGATTGAAACCATAGTCTTTATATAGCTCACATCCAAATTCATTAGTCTACAAATCCAATGTGCCATTGAGACAAAAGAATATTACTGGGGCCCTCCCAGACAGACTAATCTGACGTCAAAGATAACAAAGTGATCTTTGTATTATTGACAATATTAATACTGAACAAAGTATTTGAAACTGGAATACTTAAGGGATTCAATGAGCAACAACAAGATGAGAATGCAGTGAATAGTCACCCCTTTAGTGGTGACACCAATTAGACAACGGGGAATTGGGATAAGACATTCCAGGAACATATTAAACTCAAAGTCCAGAACTTCAATCCAAAATGATTTAAATCTACTACCTTTCAAAGGTATCTTACTCATGTTCTTTACCCAGAGCTTCAATACATACAATGAGCGGGTTCTCTATTCCCCCAGCCCCGTTTTTCTCGGTGGCCCGCCATTCGCTGGTGATGGGATTCTCTACTCGCACCGCATGTCAATGGGATTTCCCATTGAATTTCCCTTTGCCGCCGGGAACCCTCGGGAGGGGTGTACTGCCGCCAGGAACTGAGAATCCTAACAGCCGGTGAACTCCGGCCATTATGAGGCACCAGACTCAACTTGAGTATTAACTGAGGCCATTTGTCCCATTATGTCTGTGCCGACTGAAAAACAACTACCCAAATTAATCCCACCTTCCAGATTTAACCCAAGGCCTTGTGGGTTATGTTTACATTGGCAGGAAGAATAGAAAAGCAATATACTATTTAAATGGAGAGAGATTGCAGAACCTGCTGGTGGAGAGGAATCTGGGTGTTCTGGTACATGAATCACAAAATGTTAGTATGCAGAAAGTGATTAGGAATGCAAATAGAATGTTGCTATTTATTGCGAGGGGAACAGAATATAAAGATAGTGGCATTTTACTGCAGCTGTGCAGGATATTGGTGAGACCATATCTGGAGTACTGTGCACAGTGTTGGTCTCCTTATTTGAAAAGAAGATATAGTCCCATTAGATACAGTACAAAGCATGCCCACTTGGCTCATTCCTGGGATGAAGGGTTTATCCTCTGAAGTAAGATTGAGCTTATACCCCCCAAGAGTTTAGAAGAATGAGAGGTGACCTTGCTGAAACATATAAGATGTCAAGTAGACTTGATCAGGTGGATACTGGAACGATGTTTCCACTTGTGCGTATGGGGGGGGGGGGGGGGGGGGGGGGATGACTAGAATTATGGGACACAGTGTAAGAATAAGAGAACTCCATTTTAAGATGGGGAGAGTTTGTTTTCTCTCAGGGTGTCATTAATCTGTTGAATTCACAGTGGAAGCTGGGCTATTGAATTTATTCCAGGCTGAGTTAGATAGATATTTAATAGAGCAGGGAGTCAACGGTTTGGGGGCAGGCACGAAGACTGAGTTGTGACCACAATCGGAGAAGCCATGATTTTATTGAATGGCGGAGGGGGTTTGATGGACTGATTGGCCTACTTCTGCTCTTATTTCTTATGTACTTGCAAAGGAAATATGTCCTTTTATGTCCACTCTATCTGGGCCCCTCATAATTTTAATTGGCTTCCGGAAAATCCAAGCTATAGTCTTTTCTGTGCGACTTTTGCCCTGGGTGAATGATGTCAATGCTGTAGATGTTATTTCTATTTTTTATGTCAAACATCAGCAACAATAACTTCTAGGTCAGGTACAAAATAGAATGGGAACACAGCGCAGAACTGTTTATGCTTCAGTACCAATGTATATTAACAGTCCTCAGAGGGGCAATCTCAACTTCACCAGTCTGACATTTACCTTCATCATTTACATGAGGGCGACAAATTCAAAGGCAAATGCGCATTCTAATTCTTCACTTCAGATTGCAGAGATCATCCACTGGGATCCGCTCTACAATTGAGTGAAGTGGGTAATTAGGACTCCTATCACTGAGAAAAGAAACGTTTATCTTGACATTTTGGGCTTCAGTCAACCTTCAGTCCCAAAGGTGAAAAAGACAATGTGCCGACACAGGTCTGAAGTGTAAAAGTATCATGCGCTCATCTCCCATCTGGGCAATGGCGGACCCACTGCACAATGTCAACTTAGTGTAAAGCATTATTTTGAAGTGGCTACAATTGAAATACATTTCTCCAAACTACAGTCTGCCGAGCTGCTGTTACTTCCAAATAGGGTCACCGACTATAATTCAACGTATCGTTGAAGGTTTCATCACATGACTTGTCCCCACCTCCAGCCATTAGTCGGCCAGCACATCCATCCTGGTTACTCACGGCCTTTCTTACACCAATTGGAAAGCAAGACGACTCATTATATTTTAGTCCTTTATTTACAAAAACTAATATTCCGTTTGCCTTTTTGATGAGTCTTTCCCTTGAGCACGACATTTCAGTGATCTGGGTGCATAGATCTCCAAATCTCTTTGGATAGCCCAGCTTTTCATCACTTAAAAATGTACAAAAGGTGGAGGGATCTTGAGAGTGTCTTTATTACCGATACAAAGAGGCCTGGACACCGCTAAGACAGAAATATTTCAGTTGTTTTACTCTTTCCACCCAACAGTGTCAGCATCTGCCAGGCATATAGACTGCCGATGTCGCTGAAGTACTGTGAACGTACAATACAATGGAAAGCAAACAAAATAGCAATGGCACTTCACATGTACAGATCAAATGTACAGTGGGGCAGCACGGAGCATAGTGGTTAGCACTGTAGCTTCAGCGCCAGGGTCCCAGGTTCGATTCCCTGCTTGGGTCACTGTGCGGAGTCTGCACGTTCTCCCAGTGTCTGCATGGGTTTCCTCCGGGTGCTCCGATTTCCTCCTACAGTCCAAAGACGTGCAGTTCTGGTGGATTGGCCATGCTAAATTGCTTTAGTGTCCAAAAAAGGTTAGGAGGGGTTATTGGGTTGCGGGGGGTAGGGTGGAAGTGAGGGCTTAAAATGGGTCGGTGCAGACTCAATGGGCCGAATGGCCTCTTTCTGCACTGTATGTTCTATGTTCTAAAAAGGCCAAAGTTTTCCAATCCGTCACTTTTTCAAAAACGAGAGTCAATCATGCGTACTTACAGACTAATCTGTAATGCAGCTGTGTAGAATATGATGATCAACAAACTACATTTTTTCTCCCCATCTCTTGTCCTGTCAACATGACAGAAATTCTATGCAAATGACATTTGGTAAAATAGGCTATTAATTTTTGTTGGCAAAATGCCCTCCGCCGTAGGCCAAGGTATCCACCATGTGATCTTACAATCTTCAGCTATTGCCATCGACAAAGGAGAGAGCCATTGCTATTATAAGCGATCTGTTGTTTTTTTCATTTGATGCATTTTTTTGGAGTATTTAATGACCTGGCCTGGGAGAAATTTGACTGCAGTCTTTATTTGTTCAGCTGGAAAGAAGGACCGATTATAATTTCACTGCAAACTCCATAATGATTGAAGTGGAATGGAAATTCTACCTGGGGGAAGTGGCAATAAACAACTACCTGGAAATAAACAGCCAAACTGATTCATATTTGGCTGGTGCCGGAAACTTAAGACAGGATTTTTCGACCCCCAGCCGTGTGTGTAGCGCACAGTTTCGCACCGCTTGTAGATGGGATTTCCCATTAAAGCCACCCCATTCCGCCGGGAAAGTCACGAGCAGGGGTGTGCTGCCGGCAGGAAAATTGAATCACAATGATCGGAGTATTCCAGCCATAGCTTAAACATTCAGTTCATTTGAAGGCAAGTGGAGTCAGGCAAAGGGAGGTGGACTGAACAAACGTGCAATGGGGTGAGGAGATCGACTGTAGCTGGTAAATGACTGGAAAAAGATGGAGAAAATAAATTGGAGGTGGAATTCACTGACAGGCACCAGGCCGGAGCTGGGAACTATTATATATTTGGCTCTCACTCTGTGGATTTCATCTGTCTATTAGGGATGGTGAGGTCTCCCTCACTCCAAGCACACCTTGAGTATGATCATGTAAAGAAACTGAAAACAGCTTACAGAGCTGTGCAGTATAAGAAGGCAAGTAAACTTACTGAAGACATCTAAACGTGTCCCAAGTAGTACATTGGGTGATATTTTATGTAGGCGTGAAGGAAGTCTAGCCTCCCAGCTGGAGAACATCACCTCCTTTGGGAAGGCATGAGGTATAAGTGCCATCCAGGCATTTAAGTGGCCAGTGGTAGGCCTTCCCTGGGATCAATGACTCCAGCTTCCCCTCGCCCCCTCGAGAATGGGCAGAGGCCATTAGCTGTCCATTGCAGGCAGCACCAGCGGGAGCAGTGGTTGCTGCCAGCAATGGACCCATGGGGAGGCCGTGTATTGCTGAGGAACCAAGGCCGCAGGGCGAGTGTGGGCTGGATGAGGGAGTTTGTGGGAGGGGGTGGCAATGGCAGAGGATGTTTCTCAGCAGGGACTCCCTCTTGCTAAATGTCCCATCGCTGGGTCGCTCGATCAGGCACCCCGGAGCATGACAGGGCTTGCTTGTTGGGTTTTCCATATGACTGCCCCGCCCGCCACTCAGCGCCGGCCCTAGGGTTGCTGGCGCCCCGGGCAAGCCGAACTTCGGCGCCCTTGGGGGGGCGGGGCCATGGGGGCGGGACCGAGGAGGGGCGGGGCGGGGCCGAGGAGGGGCGGGGGCGGGGCCGAGGGGGGCGGGGACGAGGGGGGGGAGGGGCGGGGGCGGGGCCGAGGAGGTTCGGGGGCGAGGGGGGGCGGGGCCGAGGGGGGGCGGACCCGAGGCGGGGGGGGCGGACCCGAGGAGGGGGCGGGGGGGGGCGGACCCGAGGGGGGGGCGGACCCGAGGGGGGCGGACCGGAATGGGGGCCTGGGGGGGCGGACCCGAGGGCGGGGCGGACCGGAATGGGGGCCTGGGGGGGCGGACCCGAGGAGGGGGCGGACCCGAGGAGGGGGCGGACCCGAGGAGGGGGCGGACCCGAGGAGGGGGCGGACCCGAGGAGCGGACCGAGCGGGGGGGCGGGGCCGCCTTGGGGGAGGGCGGCCACCGCGCATGCGCTGGTTGGCACCGGCCCAACTGCGCATGCGCGGGACCCGAGTCTGGCGCCCCCTAACACATGGCGCCCCGGGCGACAGCCCGAGTTGCCGGTGCCTTGAGCCGGCCCTGCCGCCACTTGTTGAATACCATTTCAAATCTTGTATTTTCACAATTTTATATGTTTATTCTGGGAGTCAGGCCTCTCCATTGCCTAGCCCTGCTAATCTCAACTTCATAAATAGCCAACTTTGCAGGAGCTCTTAATCTACTTTTTAATGCTGTGTTCAACTCTGCTGAACCCTGAAGTTATCAACTGCCAGAATTTACACATTGTACATTTCTTAAGAAAATCTCAATGTTGGAGCTCTGCCCCTAGTTGGCAAGTTTTGTTTATTCAGTCAGACACAACAGAAAGTTAGAGGAGTTATTTTAAGGTTGGTGACCCAGAATGTTGCAATATACTCTTCAAGGGAGTATAGCAGCACAACATCACTAAAAAGGGAAGTATGTCATGCGATCCAATTTTAGTTTCATTTTCCTTAAGAGCAGAGGCGGTTCTGCTGCTAATGTCTTCAAGTTAACAATATGACACAGGAGACTTATTTTCCTTCATAACTGGGCATATTCACTTCCTGGGGCCAGTAAGTGCAGTGTTGCGACAGCAGCAGTGTGATCATGGAAATGGGGTCATTGTGCAGCCACATATATTAACATCACAATATATTGATTTTTCTTGTTGGTATAGGGATGGCAATACCTGACACATGCTCAGGGACTCAATGTCACTGTCAATTTGCACAGAAGCACAATATACCGGGCTTCACTTTGCAGCTGGTTTTAGAAAGAAAATAACGCAACACACTCTGGAGGCCAACTCTGCCACTCTGCCAATGCAACACACTCTGGAGACATCAACGTCCTACTTCAAATTACGATGCATCCCATCATTTATTTAATTCAGAGCAAATGTTGTATGAATGAAATGAAATGAAAATTGCTTATTGTCACGAGTAGACTTCAAGAAGTTACTGTGAAAAGCCCCTAGTCACCAAATTCCGGCGCCTGTTCGGGGAGGCTGGTAGGGGAATTGAACCGTGCTGCTGGCCTGCCTTGGTCTGCTTTCAAAGCCAGCAATTAAGCCCATTGTTCTAAACCAGCCCTGATGACGGTACATCCCTTTATCAACATGCACTAGATCTCACTGCCACTTCAAATATGCTACCCGATGCAACATTGTAATTTTAATTGGAAAAGTCAGATAAGACAGCATGGTGCCAAGTAACAACTCATGTTGGGAACAATTGAGCAGCATTAGGCACAACCACCTCTAAATTCTTTGAAGTATCAAATTTTCCTGAGCAATTTTGGGCAGTTTTAATAGTTTTAATTATATCCTTTACTCTAGTAGTTTCTGAAATATTGGGAGTTTTCAAATAAATTATAATCAGACTTGCTCCAGAATGTACATTTTCCTGCAGTGGGATCTCGGCGCCGTGAGGCAGCAGGGCTAACCCACTGCGCCACCATGCTGCCCTTCAATGAACATACTTTACAACGGGAGTCAATCAGATGGATTCCAGCCATCCTAAAAGTTTACATGTATGAAGAATCAACGGAAATAAAAACCTTTTTTTTTTATTAAGTTAAGAAACATTTACTGGAGAAATTGTTCAATGAAACAAGAAAACACAAAAGAATGTCAAATTTGTCATTCTTACACTTACTTTACTTGGGAATGGGGGTGGACTGTGATCAGGAATTGTAATACAGTAGTAAGAAACACCTGTGTGCGCATAACTGCAGACAACGGGCACGCAGAGCATACTTTCTACGGTAGGAAATAAACTTTTTTTTAAACACCTAGAACACCTAGATAAAAGCAAATTACTGCAGGTGCTAGAATCTAAAACTAAAACAGAAGATGCTGGACAATCCCAGCAGTTCTGACATTATCTGCGGAGAGAGAATGGGTTTGTGGGGGTGCTGGGGAGAGGGTATTGAGGGGAGGGCGTGATGTTGGAGGGCTGTGGAAAATTTGGAAGTTGGAGGGAGAGGGAGAGAGCTTGAAGGCTGGAGGGATGGAGGAAGGGGGGGGGGGGTGCGAGGGGAAAGAGTTTAGACCCTGAGACCTGGGCAATGGGTGGGTGGAACTTGTAGACCAGGAGACTAAAATCAATTGAGAACTGATGAGGATCAGGTGGTGCTCTCAAGCATGTAATGCACGTGCAGAATAATTTTTGGGACAAAATGAATAAATTTAGATATTATTTAAGCAATGAATTCTTTCATTTTGCAATGAAGGTTTCTGAGTGCATTTGATAACTTTGAGCGCGCTGGAACGTTTTGGGTATTAAATCCAATCAAAATTATTATTATTTTAAAAATAATTTTGAGTAGCCAATTATTTTTCGTTTCCAATTAAGGGGTAATTTAGCGTTGCCAATCCACCTAACTTGCACATTTTTGGGTTGTGGGGGTGAAACCCGCGCAGACACGGGGAGAATGTGCAAACTCCACACGGACAGTGACCCAGGGTCGGAATTCTATTGGGATCAAATTATAAGTTAGAGCATTGAGTACACAGAAAGCAAAAATTATGTTAAAATGATGTGTCGGGTGACCCTACGGTTCTCTGATCTTTCCCCTCATTGAAACTCTTCTTCTCAGTCGTCACTTCCCTCTTGTAAACAAGGGCTCGGGAGATGAGTGGTGAGGGGCCAGCAAGGGCAACTTTGAGTTGTGGTAAGTCTCAAGTTGGAAAGGCAATGAGTGAGAAGGTCGGCAGTGACCGGAAGGGTTGGCAAGAGGGAGCAAGCTCAGCCTCACAATATGGGAGCCGTCAGGCACCAAGGGCGGAACTGCGGACCCTCCCCATTCCGTCTTCATTATTCTTCCCCACTGCTCCGCCCTCAGTATCAATCAGCCTGTTGAAATGGGGGCAATGCAAACCAGGGACCTACTGGATTGATGGCTGCAGGACACAAAGAGGCTGGATTTTCTCATCCTTAATCCAGACGGAAGGGAGGCAGGATAACAAAAAAGAATGGCACTGGTGACCTGGGTGTGGTCTATCACCTCCATTCCCAGCTTTGTTGATCTTCCTGAGGATGGGGTGGGGCAGTGGATAGAGCAAGGAGTAGGCAGAAACGTAACAGTGGGTAGATTAGACTCATTGGGAAACATTAAGAGCTGACCTTCTGAGACTCTCATGGGAATATGCAACCGTTCGGAGCTCTCTGAAGCTGACCAGCTGCTGCCAAGCACTAACGGGCAGCTGTGCTGAAACAGCTTTATTTGATGGAAAGCGTTTGGGCCAAAACAGAACTACTGGGCAACAATTACACTTTAATGACCAATCTTTCTCTGTTCTATCCCACATTCCAACACTCCATTTGCCCTGGCAATTTTGAACACAAAGATTCTCTTTTTCTCCCCAGTACCATGCACAGATGACAGTCACCACAATGGCTGCCCATTTGGGCCAGAAGTGGGACCACTTCCCTGGTCTAACGCCTCCATTCCTGTCCTGTCAGCCTATAATTGGGCAGCGGACTCATCTTTAGGGGTCATTATGACCCTGATCCCGCAAGAAATCCAGGGTCCCGGCAGGCTGGCAACAAAGATGGGAAGACAAGCCAGCATTGGCCCCGCCTCCCAAATCCTGCCTCAAAGAGAAAACCCAGATTTGGCACAATAGTAGCACTCACATCTCAGAGTCAGGAGGCCAAACGGTAAAGAACCACTCCCAAGACTTGTGCACAAACCTCTGTTGACACCCCAAACACATTTCTCTGCAAACAAAAGAACTCGTTCAAGCCTTGCATCTTTTATAGTTCCCTATTGTTTTCGCCATGGTGACCCCTTGACTAATCAAAGTAGGCGCCCCAACCAATTCGCACCCTTCTCTCCTGTAGTATTAATGGTTGGGCGATAATTTGAAATTTGGCATTCTTGTGTTTGTCCTGATGAAAACCCTCAGCAAACATCTCTTCCTTTTCAGCAAGATCCCATTTGCATCCTTTCTGACTTTTATTTCTGGAAGTCTTATGAGCCTTTGGGACTAAGATGGAATATTTGATTCTGTACGCAAGTGATCAGAGAATCAAAGCTGATCATCTGTCACTTTACAATTCTCCAATGATTTTTGAATGATTATGTTGCACACCAATAAACACCAGGCATTTCATTATCTGAAGCAACTATTCTTTCATAACAAAAACTTCAATTCAATCCTATACATACTAAGTGAATTTGCATTTACTGGTTCACAGTGTACGTTGATTATTTTTGAAAAAACAGTAAAAATGACTCAAAGGAGGAAATAAAAGCAGATGTGCTGCTTAGGTTTCCCCTCACCTCACCCAATAGCTCTCAGGATTTCATTACCCTTAACAATTACTATTATCGCCATTTGATCTGCCACATTGAGAATGACAGACTATTCTTTGAGATGAATGCAATTATATTGGAAAAATAGAGTTGCACTTCAACATCCATTCTCAGGTGCATTCGGAATGTAGCATTGGTGTAAAGTGGTTTTGCTTTCCACTGATGATGCAGTTGAATTGTGCCTGAAACCTGCACCCAGACTCGAGCCCCTTTTCACACATCGTAGCAATGAAAGAATCCTTTATTTTCTTAACACCTAACTTACTTTCTGCTACTGTGAAAGTGGCACAAGAGCAAATCACTTCACACTGCCCCGTAACCTTGAAGCATTCAGTTGAAGACTGGTTGAGTTTTAGAAAAATGAACCAAAACTATCTCAACAGAGCAGCAACTTCATATCTCGCGAGGAATAAAAGGGTATCGTGCGTAATCAAAAATGATAACATAATTATCTGAAGTTCGCACAATGCAATCACTGAGGCATTAAAGGGACATCAGCCTCTTGAGCATCTTGACCAAAGCGCAAAGTGAGTCTTGGCATGCAAGTACTCTGCCTCCCCTTCCATCTTATTCTTAAATTTGCACAAATACATTTTTAAAACATCTACAATCTTCACATGACAGTGTCTTCAAATGGCAGTGTTGTTTTCCAGAAGCGTTTGTAACATGTGCCTTGTTGAGGTGGTTGTTCGTCTCAAAAGTATCACCAGGCCATACAAACATCATCAAGCTGACATCATGTACGATTGCTTCAGTTGCTTTCCTTCCTCAAGCAAGATAAATTCCTCCTTTCCAATCCCAAATAAAATCAATGTCTTACTTTATTCTTTATTTCCTGGGTTTCTCTTGATCAACATCGATGCCTCACCTCTACTGCTGGCTGACAGAAAAGAGCTACAACTGACGACATATAAAGTGCTCTATCCCTGTTGTAGCTCTTTAACGATGTTATAATGCCATCCGTGAATCATTTCCTGTATTCACATCACTCACATTGCTGAGCAATTCATAGAATCCCTACAGTGCAAGAGGCCATTCGCCCATTGACTCCGCACTGCCCCTCCAAACGAGCAGTCCACACAAGCCCACTTCCCCGCCCAATCCCAACAACCTCTTAACCTAACCTACACATCTTTGGACATTAAGGGGCAATTCATCATGGCAATCCACCTAACCTGCACATCTTCAGATTGTGGGAAGAAACCAGAGCACCCGGAGGAAACCTACATAGATACGGAAGAATGTGCAAACTCCACACAATCAGTCATCCAAGGCTGGAATTGAACCCGGGTCCCTGGCACTGTGAAGTTGACAATTTAGTGGAAGTACTTGGTAAGGCATGTGTTAATACACAACACTTGCCTGGATGAGTGCAGTTCCAACAACACACAAGAAGCTCGACATCATCTCGGACAAAGCAACCCATTTGATTGCCACCCCATCAATCACCTTCAACTCGCTCCACTGCTGATGCACTGTAGTACAAGATGCACTGCAGCAACTCACCAAGGCTCCTTTAACAAACCCATGGTTCAAGAAGACAGTTCATTACCACCTTCTCCAGGGCAATTAAGGATGGGTAATGAAATATTGCCTCGCACCCACTCCCCAGGAACATACATTAAGAAAACAAAACTTACTTCTGAGATACCTGGAAGATGACTCCATGAAATCCCAATGATTCCACGCATTTTTATACCCCACTACATAATGGTCTGGCAAGGGGTTTTTCTCAGAAAGTAGAAACCTTGAACTTGCAATCATACCAAGCCTTTCCTGACCTCTTTGCAAATGCCTTGTAGCCAGTGAAGAGTTTTTGATGTGGAGCCACTGTTGTAATCTAGGAAACAGCGTGGTCAATTTGTGCACAGTAGGCTCCCATGAACAGCAACAAAATAAACAGAGCAGGTAGTGTGATTTCTTTTCAAATGATTGAAGAATAAATATTTGCCAGAGCAGCAGGGAGAACTCCCCAGCTCATCTTCAAACTCTGCTGTGGGATCTTCTACATCGAGCTGACAGAGAAAACAGAAGCTTGATTTAACTTCTCACTGAGAAGCTAAGGTATCAATTGAGCAGTGACCTGATGATCTTTAACTGCAAACCTAGAGGAAATTCTGAAAGTAAATTTGACAGCATCGTGAATGACTTTGGCCGGAACAAATAAGTTTGTTTTGCATAATATTTGTAGTTATGTTCAGTCATTAGTACAATCCAAAGTTTGACCTGTCCACAGACTTGGCCTTTGAGCACACTGGTAGGGATAATTTGTGTCGTCTCAAACTACTTTTGTCTCTGGGTTTTAGCAGCAGCATCCACGCTATTTAACACGGGAAGATCCCAGATGCATTGCCTCTCCTGGACATCAATATCCTGAATGATGAGCATATGCATTGCACCATATTTTGCAGAACAGTCAGCACCAGTTTTGGTGCTTTCACACACAGTGCTATTTTCAGGTTCGAGAGTTGTTGCAACGATATTACAGTCGAGAAATGCAACAGCACAAAACAAGATGAACTCCTTGTGTCAAAGCTAGTCAATCAACCCAGATGGCTCCTTCTGAGGAGACGGGGCCAACAGGGAATATTATGTTTGATAGAGAGAGAGAAAAGAAAATACATCCTCGGTGTTCATGTTGATTTCTAAAATAGCAGAATTTGTTTGAGCATGTATTGAAAATTGCTGCTTCACTGAGGATGGCAAGCATAGTAATTAGTGTTGCAAAGTCTGACAGCTTCAGAGATACTTTTCCCACATGTCACGAGTTCACTGGGATCTTTTTTTTAAAAAACTGTTGTGCTTCTGGATAAAAATGACTTTCAAGCAGAAGTGACATTATATTAAAAGCTGATGGCAGTGCCCGCTGCTGAACTGTCCCAATTTAAATCTCGCCCCTGAGAATATCAGAAAGGCTCAAGATCAACTTAACGTCCACCCGTTGGCAAGTAGTGCACTGGGTAACAGCACCTGAAGCAATTTTTCTGATACACAAGGACACAGCGGAGTAAAAACAAAAATTGCTGACAATGGTCGTTAAGTCTTAAGTGAAAAAAAGATTACCATTTAGAGAATGCCTTTCGTGACCTCACGGGTCTCCCGAAGTTCTTTACAATATTTTCAAATGTAGTCACTGTTGTAATGTAGGAAATTAGTTGGATAATTAATACACACTTTTTAGTGTGATAGGTTGAGGGATAAATTGCTCAAGGTGTCCATGCTCCTCTTCAAAATAGTGCCATGAGATCTTTTATATTCAATCATGAGGGCAGGTGGGCCCGCGATGGGCAAACGGACCTTTGTTAACGGACTTTTTTGGGACCTGGCAGCCTGAATCGGTGGAGGAGATGATAGGGAAGAGGCTTCCTTTCCGGGGTATGGGCAGCTGGACTAGAAGTAGTCGAGTGGAGCGGATCGAAGCGGGAGCAGCGGGGACCCCAGGCCGGGCAGCCAAGCATGGCGGACACCGGGGAGCGGAGGCTCACTGGCCAAGGGAGGAGCAGATGGAGTTCTTTAAGAACTGCTTCGCCGAGCTGAGGAGGGACATGCTGGACCCGATGAGAGCGGTGATGGACCGAATGGTCGATACACAGGCGGTCCAAGGTAAGGCGCTCAGGGAGGTCGAGGCAAAGCTCTCCAGTCAGGCGGGCACGGTAACGGAGCTGGAGCACGAGGTGGAGGAGCTGAACGCCCGTCAGAGGAGGATGCAGGAGCAGCTTGAAGAGCTCGGGAACAGAGCCAGGAGGCAGAATTTACGAATCATTGGCCTCCCCGAGGGCTGCGAGGGGTCAGATGTGGGCGCATACGTGACGGGTATGCTTGAGGCGCTGATGGGACCGGAGGCCTTCCCTCAACCCCTGGAGTTGGATGGGGCACATAGAGCCCCCGCAAGGAAGCCCAGGACGGGCGACCGACCGAGGGCCTTGGTGGTCCGCTTTCACCGGCTTGCTGACAGGGAACGTGTGCTGCGATGGGCCAAGGCGGAGAGGAGCAGCAGATGGGAGAACTGCGAGGTGCGCATTTACCAGGACTTGGGAATGGAGCTGGCCAAGAGGCGTGCAGGATTTATCAAGGTAAAGGCAGCCCTCTACAAAAAGGAGGTGAGGTTTGGAATGCTGTATCCTGCAAAGCTTTGGGTTACGTTTGAGGAACTCCACTACTATTTTGAGACACCAGAACAGGTTTGGACCTTTATTAAAGACAAGAAGCTGGACTTGAACTAATGGGCACTTGGTTCTTTCAGTGCTGTACAGTGGCGGCGGCCTGTTAACTCAAAATTGCTCTGATTAGGACTTTTATTAAAAGAAGAAGCTGGACTGGAACTAAAGGACTTTGGGCTCTCAGACCTTTTGTGTGGCGGCGGTTTGTTAAACTATTCTGTACTGTAATGTTTTATCCAAGATTGTTTTCAGCCTGGACAGAGAGTGGGGGCTGGAGGGCGCACTGTTTAGGGTCTTTTGGGGGGATTGCAATGGGGGGGGGGGGGGGGGGGGGGCTGTGCTTGGTACCTTTTGGCGCGAGATCGGGGCCTCTGATAGGGTGATGGGCTAGGGGCTAGTTACGGGACTTGAAAGGGCACGGTGGGATACAATTAGGTTAATGGGTCCCTGGCGTGTGGGGGGAGGGCCTGAGCGCTGGGACGGGAGACAGGTAGGCGCCAAGGGCAGGGGTCAGTGTGGCTAGCGTAGGTCAGGGGGCACCAGGGGGATCGGAGGTGGGGCGGGGCGGGCTAGGGCCAAGCGCAGGGCTGACCGGGCAGGTCAGGCCTTGGGGAGGCCGGGGAGACCAGGCGGAGAGGGGCGTGGAGGTGGAAGAGGGTTAGGGCCACGTTAGTTTAGTTGAACACGTGTGGCATGGGCAAACAGAGCTGGCAGGGAAAGTGCCTTATTGAAGGATCTTTGGCTTCAACACTTATTAACATGTTTATTCTTTCCCACTGTTCGTTTTCACTATGTTAAGGCTCTTTGCACAGGGCCATTTTTCTCTCTGTAACTGTTACAAATTTGTGTTAAATAAAAAACTTTAAAAATAAAAAAAAATCATTAGGGCAGGTGGAGATTTGAGTTTAACCACTCAGTTTCCCTCTGACAGGATGGTGATACACTGGTTAGCACTGCTGCCTCACAGGACCAGGGACCCGGGTTCAATTCACCTTGGGCGACAGTCTGTGTGGAGTTTGCACATTGTCCCCGTGTCTCCGTAGGTTTCCTCCGGCTGCTCCAATTTCCTCCCACAGTCCAAAGATATGCAGATGAGGTGGATTGGCCATGATAAAATTGCGCCTCGTCATGTCCAAAGGTTAGGTGGGGTAACCGGGATAGGGCTTGGAGAGTGGGTCAGTGTCGACGCGATGGGTCAAATGGCCCTACTCTGCACTGTAGGGATTCAATGATTTTGTTAGTACAGCACTCCCTCAGTACAGCACTGAAGTGTCCGCTAAGTTCCAGAGTGAAACCCTAACCCACACCGGCAAGAGTGCAGCCACAGGACCATAGCTGACATTAATGAATAGCTAAAGTCACAAATTAAAAACAGTTCTTCTGATGCAAATTTGCTTTAACCCCATTAAGGTCAGCTTGATTCTTCCCAAAGTGAATTAACCCAGGACACAAGAATACATCATGCACAGATTGAGAGCTAGAAATGCAGAGGCTGGTGAGTCCTTTGGCCAGGGAATATTTACAGGGGCTGGATTCTCCATAGTCTGACGCCAAAATCGTGTTCAGTGATCAGGTAGAGAATGGATTTTCACGCCAAATCGGGGCCGGCGCCAGTTTCACGCCGGTCCGCCATCCTCCGCCCTCTCCAAACTGCTGTTGTCGTGACGTTTTAATGGTGTTGGCGCATCATCGGCAAGCCCACCCGTGATGCTCTGCCCCAATGGGCCGAGTTCCCGACGGTGCGAGACACATGTGGTCCTAACCGTGTGGGAGCCCGGGCGTGACAGCTGAGAATTGCGTTGGACGGTGGGGCTTCTGCAAGGGCTGGGTTGGACTGGTGGGGGTTGGCCAAGGTGTAAGCTGTGGGGCCGCGGTTGTGGTGTTGGGGTCATGTACAGCCGGCGCCATGTTGTACAGCGCGACCGGTGCAGGTTATCAGCCGTGTGCATGTGCGGCCAGGACCCGGCCATTCTCCGGTTGTTTTCAGCATGAGCACTGGGGGTTTCAGCCGGCGCTGCTGCTAGCTCCTCACCGGTGCTGAATCGGTGAGGATTGCAGACCGCTGGCACCAGCACTTAGCCATTGAAATGACAAATCCAGCCCAGGATATTCTTGATATTTTCCCACCTCCCAGCATTTGAGGCAAATGCAATGACAGAAGTACAATGAAGTGGTATTTTTATTTATTATTTGTTCATGGGATGTGGGTGCCAGTGGAAAAGGCAGCATTTGTTGCCCATCCCTAATTGCCCTTGAACTCGCTCAGCTACTTCAAAGGGCTATTAAGAGTCAATCAAACTGATTTGGGTCTGGAGTCATGTGTAGGCCAGACCGGGTAAGGATGGCAGATTTACTTCCCTAAAGGACATTGGTGAACTGGGTAGGTTTTTACAACAACCGATGATGGTTTTATGGTCACTATTACTTAGACTAGCTAAGGTATTCCCCATCCCCCCCCCCCCCCCCCCCCAGATCGCGCACGCAGCCGATCGGTGGCCCCGATAGCGGGCCTGGCCGTCGTGGAAGCACTCCCCCCCCCCCCCGTAGACTGATCACACCACACCCCCCCTCCCCATCAGGACGGCCACCGCACCCGCGACGCCGAGCTCCCATCAGGTGGAGCCATACGTGAACCACGCCAGCGGGACCTCGGCTGGTTGACCGCGGAGAATTGCCACGGGGGCCTCTTTCAAGGGCCCCTGACCGGCGCCGCGTTGACCGTGCCCGCATGACTGCCGCCGATTCTCCGGTCGCTGACCGGCGTCGGACCCGATCACGGGTCTGAGGCCCCATTCGCCGCCCCCGCGCCAAGAGCAATTTCAGTGCGGAGGCTCAGAGGATCCTGGCCCCAGATACCTTGTTAGGTCAAAGCAAAGAGAGCTTAACATCGTTCAATGATACCACATGACGTTCATGATATAACCCATCAGCGACCACTAAATGATAATACTGGGTGTGCAAATATATGCTGTTCTTCAGTTACATCTTTCACAATCAAGAAGCCTGCCTGACTGACACCCTAGATATCAACTTGAACACTCATTCCCTCAACCAGTGTACCACTTATAATGTACTGCAGCATACTGCCAAAGCTCCTTTAACAGCACTTCATCTGTGCCCTCTACAACCTAGAAGGACAAGGGCAGCAGATGCAAGGGAGCGCCACCAGCTGCAAGTTCCCCTTCATGCCACACCCATCCCGACTTGGTAATATGCTGCCAATTTCGTCACTGTCACTGGGTCAAAATCCTAGAACCCTCTTCCTAACAGCACTGTGGGTGTGCCTATGCTACATGGACTGCAGCGGTTCAAGGAGGCAGCACAACACCATTTCTTCAAGGGCAATTAGGGAACGGCAATAAATGTTGGCCTAGCCAACTACCTGGTTTTTTGATACAGGACACGGTTGTCGCTGGCAAGGCCAGCATTTAATGCCCATCCCTAATTATCCTTGGGAAGGTGGTGGTGAGCTTCCTTTTTGAACCGCTGCAGTCCATGTGGTACAAGTATACCCACAGTGCTGTTCGGGAGGGAGTCACAGAATCTTGACCCCAGCGACAGTGAAGGAACAGCGACATATTTTCTAGTGAAGATGGTGAGCGACTTGGAGTTGGTACTGTTCCCATGCATCTGGCACCCACATTCCAAGGACAAAAATAAAAAAAAACAAATAATAACCAAACATATCAATGCAGCAGATATATATCGAAATACAGTTACTTAGTGAAGTGTAACTTACTTTGCTGTGAATAGTATCGACCGGTTTATCCCAGAGAAAATGCACACAGAATTCTATTTGAGCGCTGTACAATTCAACAGGCAGAGCAGCCGTGTATCTAAAAAGGCAATAAATCCAGTTACAGACCTAGGGGGTACAATAATCTATTAAAAATTTCTGTGCAAACTATTTTCTATTTGGAAGCCTACTACTTCAGCAATTAGCAGAGTTCCAGGAAAAAAAAAACAACCTCAGCTGTGATATGGTTGACCAGAAAATTTGAAATAACAGTTCTCACTGTGGCACACTGTTCAGAGAAATTACTTACAAGTTATGCCCTATGAACTGGTCTAATATTCTGACCAAAAAACACTCCCTCAGATTTCAAAGCATTTTCCAAGTTGTCACCTGGTGTTCTGCTTTCAATCTCTTGCAGCAGTTTCTCGAAGGAACACTTCAAAAATGGCACATACGGTCATGAGGAAAACATTCACCGTGGCTAAGAAATAAATTACATTTGACCCTGGGATATAGTGTATGTTTTTAATCCCAATTCACTGGCTTGGATAGGTTTAGGAGTGACGAAATCCAGGCTTACCTCAACACAGGTCGCTGCGGGCAAAACCGAGCTTGAGATTTCTACAAGGCTGGGTTGTCGTCTCCCTAAGGGAAGAAGGAAAAGAGATTTTTAACAGTCGATTGGATTGGATTGGATTGATTTATTGTCACGTCTACCGAGGTACAGTGAAAAGTATTTTTCAGCGAGCAGCTCATTAAGTACATGGAAGAAAAGAAAATACATAATAGGGCAACACAAGGTATACAATGTAACTACATAAGCACCGGCATCGGATGAAGCATACAGAATTAAGTGTTAATGAGGTCAGTCCATAAGAGGGTTATTTAGGAGTCTGGTACCAGCGGGGAAGCTGTTTTTGAGTCTGATCGTGCGTGTTCTCAGACTTCTGTATCTCCTGCCCAATGGAAGAAGTTGGAAGAGTGAGTAAGCCGGCTGGGAGGGGTCTTTGATTATGCTGCCCGCTTTCCCCAGGCAGCGGGAGGTGCAGATGGAGTCGATGGATGCGAGGCAGGTTTGTGTGATGGACTGGACGGTGTTCATGACTCTCTGAAGTTTCTTGCGGTCCTGGGCCGAGCAGTTGCCACACCAGGTTGTGATGCAGCCAGATAGGATGCTTTTTATGGTGCATCTGTAAAAGTTTCCTGGGGAAGTATAGGTGCTGTTGTGCTTTCTTGGTGGTAGCATCGACGTGGGTGGACCAGGAGAGATTTTTGGAGATATGCACCCCTCGGAATTTGAAACTGCTAACCATCTCCATCTCGGTCCCGTTGATGCTGACAGGGGTGTGTACAGTACTTCGCTTCCTGATGTCAATGACCAGCTCTTTAGTTTTGCTGGCATTGAGGGAGAGATTGTTGTCGCTGAACCACTCCACTAGGTTATCTATCTCCCTCCTGTATTCCATCCCATTTGAATCCCATTTGAACAGAAATATCAATTCTTCACGGCTCTGTGGGAAAACAGTAACATTGGTCTTTGAAAGACATCCTTTCAGGAATCAAAAGAACCTCTGCTGGAGGACCTCCATAGAATATAAAACACTGCAGGCTTTTTTAAGTCACCTCACTAACCAGGTTGAGCAGGGCTGGCCATGCAGTGGAAGCCACTCTTTAATACTGTTTGGTGGATTCCACAGCACTGGAGAAGTCGGCAAACAGATGTTTATTTGTAGCTGTTGAATTGTGTTGTAAGGAATCCAAGTCAGGTGGTGAAGAATGAATCTAGACAGAAACCTGCTTTCTTCATGGTTGGTTTATCATAGAGTTTACAGTGCAGAAGTAGACCATTCGGCCCATCGAGTCTGCACCAGCTCTTGGAAAGAGCACCCTATCCAAGGTCAACACCTCCACCCTATCCCCATAACCCAGTAACCCACCCAACACTAAGGGCAATTTTGGACACCAAGGGCAATTTAGCATGGCCAATCCATCTAGCCTGCACATCTTTGGACTGTGGGAGGAAACCGGAGCACCCGGAGGAAACCCACGCACACACGGGGAGGATGTGCAGACTCCGCACAGACAGTGACCTAAGCCGGAATTGAACCTGGGACCCTGGAGCTGTGAAGCAATTGTGCTATCCACAATGCTAGTCACACAAATCAGCAGCATTGTGTGCCTCCTTCCTACCAACATCCCAGTGCCCCACAAGTTCCCTTTTTATACTCTTTTGAGTAGCAATATGATTCTCTTTATAAGCGTGTATACCAATAAAAAAAAATGTTAATTAGCAATTTATCAAATTGACAGCTCCATAAAGGGGCAATCCCTCTTTATATGTGCTCAAGATACTTAATCAATCAATACCCTTCAGCATTTTATCTTTCACCGTAACAATACAATTACATAACATTAACAAGCTTTCCAAGTCTGCTCTTCCATATCACTGCCTGCCCGCGGTCAAAGAAGATTTTGCATCTTTGGCAATGCTTATACTGCTACTAACATGCCACCACCTCAAGAGGAACCCACAAAATCTCACCAGTTGTTGTGCAACCCAGTAATTTGAAATGGCAGCAAGCTTGCCTCACCAGCAATGTTAACAACAAGACTGCTGTTAGAAGTAATGTGATAATACATTATTATCACATCATTATTTTCGGTCACAAAAAATTTCCAAGGTAAGTGTATTTATTATGTAAGTAAATGTGCTATTTCACAGTTGAAAATAGCTTCTCTTTTCCCTCCCTGACCTTACCAGCTGTGATTCTTACCGTATGTGTATGAAACTGCTTATCTTGCAATAAATTAGCTGTTGGCCAATTTCCACTCTTTCAAGGATAATTCCCTGTATTGTATAAAGTTATTTTCTCTCCATTCCTGCAAGTGATAGATTATGCTGAAGCACAGTTCCATAGTGCGGGGCCAATTAGCTCAGTCGATGTGCGGCCCAGATTAATGCCAACCAAGTGAGTTTGATTCCCGTTCTGGCTGAGGTAGACCCGGGATCTGCCTCCTCCCTTTACAACCCACCATGGAGGGGAACAAAAACCAAGAAAATTGCTCAGGAAAAAGCACCAGCAGTGAACCAAGGGCCTGCCTTTGTGCAGAGTAGAAATGACAGAATTGTTGCAACACAGGAGGAAACCATTCAGCCTGGACACCGGTGCCTCCGCCAATCTCATTGCGCGGTCTGACCTCCAAAGCCTTCATGTCAAACCAGCCATCCTGCCATCAGCCTGCCAGCTATTAGATTATAATGGCAATGCCATTGCTGCCAGCAGCTCATGCCAACTTGAAGTGACGCACAGGTCACGCAAAGCCATCCTTCCCTTTGAAATCGTTGGCTCCTCGAAAGCCTCCCTGCTTGGCACACAGGCATGCAAGCTGTTGAACCTAGTTCAGAGAGTTCACTCTCTCGCCTGCTGATGCGTCTGCCTTTCAGGGCACTGATTTCAGGGCATAGCTCGACGCCATTATCAACCAGTACCATGACGTCTCAGAGAGCATGGGCACGCTCCCGTACACCTACAAGATTTTATTAAAACCGAATGCCACGCCTGTGGTGCACGCACCTCGTAGGGTCTCAGCACGCCTGAAGGACCGCCTCAAGCAGCAGCTGCAGGACCTCCAGGACCAAGGAGTGATTTCCAGAGTCACGGAACTGACCGACTGGGTCAGTTCCATGGTATGTGTAAAAAAAGCCTTCCGGCGAATTGAGAATGTGCATTGATCCCAAGGATCTCAATCGCAATATTATGAGAGAGCACTATCTAATTCCCAAGTGCGAAGAGCTCACATGTGAGATGGCTCGCGCCAAGCTCTTTACAACTTACAGCACAGATCTTCACCATGTGCTGAGTGCATAGACTGGTTAGGATAGGCATAGGTCTTTAGTTTAATCTAACATCATGTTAACCCACGGTGAAAGTATATTCAACAGTTTCTAGCTTAATAAAATAGTGTTGTACTATTTTAAGTGTTGGTAGCCTGTATGTGTTCCACGGATCCAGAGCACCCAACACATCAGATAGCACTGTGGCTTCACAGCGCCAGGGTCCCAGGTTCGATTTCCCGCTGTGTCACTGTCTGTGCGGAGTTTGCACGTTCCCTGTCTCTGCGTGGGTTTCCACCGGATGCTCCGGTTTCCTCCCACAGTCCAAAGACGTGCAGGTTAGGTGGATTGGCCATGCTAAATTGCTTGTAGTGTCCAAAAAGGTTAGGAGGGGTTATTGGGTTACGGGGATAGGGTGGAAGTGAGGGCTTAATGTGGGTTGGTGCAGATTCGATGGGCCGAATGGCCTCCTTCTGCACTGTATGTTCTATGTAATCTATGTAACCCGAGGCCGGAATTGAAGCCGGGTCCCTGGCGATGTGAAGCAGCAGTGCTAACCACTGTGCCACCACGCGTTCTCCTTGAACCCTGCACAAAGACCAAAGAAAGGAACAGCACAGGAACTTTGGCCCTCCAAGTCTTCACTGACCATGCTGCCCGTCTACCCTAAAATGTTCTACACTTCCGGGGCCGTATTCCTCTATTCCCATCCTGTACATGCATTTATCAAGATGGCCCTTAATCGTCACTATCGTACCTGCCTTCACCACCACCTCCAGCAGCGAGTCCCAGGCACATTCCTCCTTTTTAGACAACAATCCAATCCCCTCTTGAATGCCTCAATTAATCTTGCCTCAACCACACTCTCAGGCAGCACATTCCAGATTCTAACTACTTGTTGCGTGAAAAAAATTCTTCTCCTGTTTCTTTCTTTTGCTGATTACAGTACTTTAAACCTCTGCCCTCTTTTTCTTGAACCTTCCAACAGTGGGGACAATGTTCCCCCGTGTGCATGGGCAATAAATGCTGGCCGAGCCACATCACACGAATGACTAAAAACCCAATAGGCTAATAACGCAGCATGGACAGTCTGAATATCCCAGTGCTGCAGAGGCAAATACTTTCACTCACTGAGATCTTACCGCAAATTTTCTGACAACCAGGCAAAATTAAGCGACTGCTTGTGTTGAATGAGTGATGGAGAATCATAGAACTGATTAGTTCAACTAAATCAGCAAGACCTGCTGATTGCAGACTGCTACAGAGGTTTTGATGCACAGCAAGCTATGAGGAAGTTTCAGAACCAATGGTTTATATTTTTTTTGTTACCTGAAACAAATAATAATAATTTTTTTTTTTATAAATGTTTTTATTCAGTTTTCATATTTTATATTGAACAAATTACAAATTGTTAGGAGAAAGAAAAAAAAAAACAAACACGCAAAAATTAACATACATATTTACAGGTAAGCATCTTCGTAGTAGTAACTGCGCCCCCCCCCCCCCCCCCCTCAACATGTTTATTTAGTTTGGTTTTGGGCCTTAGCTAGCCATCGAACCCCCGTAACGAACCTGTAGCCCCCCCCCCCCCCCCTCCCGCTACCTTCCCCCGACTATTCTTCCTCTTGTACATTGGCCACAAATAGGTCCCGGAACAGTTGCATGAATGGCTCCCACGTTCTGTGGAAGCCGTCGTCCGACCCTCGGATGGCAAATTTGATTTTCTCCATTTGGAGAGATTCCGAGAGGTCGGACAGCCAGTCCGCAGCTCTGGGCGGTGCTGCTGACCGCCAGCCAAACAGGATTCTACGGCGGGCGATCAGGGAGGCAAAGGCAAGGGCGTCCGCCCTCCTCCCCAGGAATAGATCTGGCTGTTCTGAAACCCCGAAGACCGCCACTATTGGGCATGGCTCCACCCTCACTCCCACCACTTTGGACATTACCTCGAAGAAGGCTGTCCAGTACTCCACGAGTCTGGGGCAAGACCAGAACATGTGGGCGTGGTTGGCCGGGCCTCTTTGGCACCGTTCACATCTGTCTTCCACCTCCGGGAAGAACCTACTCATACGGGTTCTTGTTAAGTGGGCTCTATGTACCACTTTTAGTTGCGTCAGGCTGAGCCTTGCGCACGTGGAGGTGGAGTTGACCCTATGCAGTGCTTCGCTCCAGAGTCCCCACCCGATCTCCATCCCCAGGTCGTCCTCCCATTTCCTCCTTGTTGCGTCCAGTACGGTGTCGTCCCTATCTACCAGTCGGTCATACATGTCACTACAGTTCCCTTTCTCTAGGATACTTGCGTCCAGTAGGTCTTCCAGTAGTGTCTGTCGTGGCGGTTGTGGGTACGTCCTTGTCTCCTTTCGTAGGAAGTTTTTGAGCTGCAGGTACCGTAGCTCGTTCCCCCCAGCTAGCTGAAATTTCTCTGTCAGTTCGTCCAGTGTTGCGATCCTGTCGTCCGTGTATAGGTCCCTGACTGTCAGTGTCCCCCCGTCCTGCCTCCACCTTTTGAAGGTGGCGTCGGTCAGTGCTGGTTTGAACCTATGGTTGTTGCAGATGGGAGCCCTGTTCGACATTTTGGTCAGGCCAAGTTGCTGCCGCAGTTGGTTCCAGGATTGGAGGGTGGCTGTCACCACTGGGCTGCTGGAGTGTTTTTTGGGTGGGGATGGGAGTGCTGCCGTGGCGAGGGCCCGGAGGGAGGTTCCCATGCAGGAGGCCTCCTCCGCACGCACCCACTCAGCTTCTGGCTCCTGGATCCATCCCCTTACTCGCTCGGCTGTTGCTGCCCAGTGGTAGAATTGTAGATTCGGGAGGGCTAACCCTCCCCTGGTTTTTGTTTTTTGTAAGACCTTCTTTGGGATCCTAGCATTTTTACCCCCCCATACGAACGCCATGATGAGTTTGTCCAGCACTTTGAAAAAGGCCTTGGGGATGTAGATCGGAATGGATCTAAACAGGAAGAGGAACCTGGGCAGTACGTTCATTTTGATCGTCTGAACTCTCCCCGCGAGGGAGAGCGGGAGTGTGTTCCATCTTTGCAGGTCCTTTTTAACTTCCTCCGTCAGGCTGGTGAGGTTCCATTTGTGGATCCCTTTCCAGTCATGGGCTATTTGGATCCCCAGGTAGCGGAATTTATGTCGGGCTTGTTTGAACGGCAGCCCCTTTAGTGCTGCCCCCCCCCCCCCCCCCTTGCGGGTGTACTGGGAAGATCTCACTTTTGCTCATGTTGAGTTTGTAGCCCGAGAAGGCTCCAAACTCTTTCAGGAGCGCGATGATTCCGTCCATGCTGCTTTGTGGGTCCGAGATATAGAGGAGCAGATCATCCGCATAGAGTGAGACTCTGTGCTCTCTACCTCCCCTTCGGATCCCCCTCCAATTTTTTGCTGCCCTGAGCGCGATTGCTAGCGGTTCAATTGCTAGTGCGAACAGCAGCGGGGACAGTGGGCATCCTTGTCTGGTGCCCCTGTGCAGCTGGAAGTATTGGGAGTTGGTATTGTTGGTCTGTACACTCGCCATGGGAGCGTTGTACAGGAGCTTTACCCAAGCGGTGAACCCTGTTCCAAGCCCGAACCGCTCCAGTACCTCTATGAGGTATTTCCACTCGACTCTGTCGAAGGCCTTTTCTGCGTCCAGGGAGACGATCACCTCTTGTGTTCTCTCCCCGGAGGGGGTCATTATCACGTTCAGCAGGCGCCTGATGTTCGCGGTCAGCTGTCTACCTTTGACAAAGCCCGTCTGGTCCTCTGTGACCACCTCAGGTACACAGTCTTCTAGCCTTTTGGCTAGGATTTTGGCCAGTATTTTGGCGTCTGCATTCAGCAGAGATATGGGTCTGTATGACCCACATTCCGTTGGGTCTTTGTCTTTCTTAGGTATCAGCGAGATTGAGGCCTGTGCTAACGTGGGTGGCAACGTGCCCCTAGCTAGCGAGTCTGTGAACAACTCCCGCAGGTGCGGGGCCAGCGCTGTCGCAAATTTTTTGTAGAAGTCCGCCGGGAATCCGTCCGGTCCCGGCGCCTTCCCCGCCTGCATGGAGCTAATGCTCTCCATGATCTCTCCCAGTGCTAGTGGTGCTTCCAGATCCCGTTTTCTGCCCTCTCCCACAACTGGTATGTTCAGTCCGTCAAGAAACCGGTTCATCCCAGCCTTCCCCGTTGGGGGCTCTGAGGTGTACAGCTCTTGGTAGAAGGCCTTGAAGGTTTTGTTAATCCTCTCTGGTTCTGTTTCCAACGTGCCTCTGGTATCTCTGATTTGCGCAATTTCTCTGCTGGCTGCCTGCTTTCTCAGCTGGTGGGCCAACAGGCGGCTGGCTTTGTCTCCGTGTTCGTATAGGGCCCCGCGTGCCTGGCGGAGTTGGTGTACTGCTTTCCTGGTGGAGAGCAGGTCAAAGTTCCTTTGTAATTCTTTTCTCTCCGCCAGGAGTTCTACAGTCGGGGCCTCGGAGTATTTATGGTCTACCTCCAGTATGGAGTCGACCAGCTTCTGCCTAGCCACCCTTTCCTCCCTATCTCTTTGCGCTTTGTAGGCTATGATTTCCCCTCTTAGTACGGCCTTAAGCGCTTCCCAGAACGTGGAGGGTGAGACCTCCCCGTTTTGGTTGATCTCAGTGTACTCCGCTATGGCCTGCGCTATCCTTTCGCTGAAGGCCTTGTCAGCTAGTAAGGCACCGTCCAACCTCCATTTGGGGCGCTGGGCCCTTCCCGTCTCTAGCCGCACATCCATGTAGTGTGGAGCGTGGTCTGATATCACAATTGCGGAGTATTCCACCTTGTCTATCTCTGGAAGCACCGTTTTCCCCACCACAAAGAAGTCAATTCTGGTGTACACGTTGTGTACTGGGGAGAAGAAAGAGAATTCTTTCTCCCCCGGGTGGGCGAATCTCCAGGGGTCTACTGCTCCCATCTGCTCCATATAGTGGCTGAGTTCCCTTGCCATGTTTGAGGTTCTCCCCGTTCTGGGGTTTGATCTGTCCGTCGTTGGGTCCTGTACACAGTTGAAGTCCCCCCCCATGATTAGTCGGTGCGTCGCTATGTCCGGGATTTCTGCCATGGTCTTTTGGATGAAGCTCGTGTCGTCCCAGTTGGGCGCGTACACGTTAACTAGAACTACCGGCGCCCCATCCAGGGCCCCGCTGACCATGACATACCGTCCCCCTGGGTCCGTAACCGTCTTTGTCGCCCTAAACATTGTCCTCTTGCCAATCAGGATCGCCACCCCCCTGGCCCTTGCCCCATAACAGGAATGATAGGTTTGTCCCACCCAGCCCTTTCTTACCCGCAGTTGGTCCTGCTCCCTCAAGTGTGTCTCTTGGAGGAAGACTATGTCGGCCCTCATGTTTCTAAGGTGGGTGAGGACTCTAGATCTCTTCACTGGGCCGTTAAGTCCCCTTACGTTCCAGGTGACTATTCTGGTGGGGGGCTTCTGCCCCCTTGCTCCTGTGGGGTTAACCATATTTGTCCGGTGGACGCGCCCCTGCCCTCTGGGGTTTCCCTTTGTTAGGGGGCCGTCCAGGATGTCCACTATCACTGCTCTCCCCATGCGGTCGGGTCCCTGCGCTCCGGGGTTCCCCCTTGTCCCGGGGACACCCGCCATTAGCCGTCCACTGTGTGTCCGCCACGCGGGTAGTCCCCTGCACTCCGGGGGGCCCCTTCACCCACAGACCGTACTGGGTGGGTGCTTGCAGCAGTTCCCTGTTTCGAGCCCTTGTCTGTGGCACTTTGTGGCCCTATTCCCTTACTGGCCTCTTTTGTCCCTTCGTCCCTGCATTTCCCCTCACTGGTCTCTCGCCCCCCGAGTGCCCCCCCCCCCCCCCGCTCTATCCCTTTCGGGGATACCCCTGTATACCCCTCCATTGCCCCTCTCTCCCCCATTCCTGTCCCCATTTGCTCTCCCACCTTTGATGGGTGATCCCCCCCCTCCCCTGCCTGGCGCCTTCCCCCCTGTTGGGGGTGCGCTGCGGCCCTGCTCTGTTGCGCGCCCCCTTCGCTAGCTTTCCTGCTAGCACGGTGGCTCCCCTCTCGGAGGTTGCTGTCCCGCTTCCCCTCTCCCCTCTCCAGTACTCCCGTTCCCTCGTGCCGGGGCCTGGCCTCCCACCTGGAGCGGGCCCTTGGGCATTGGGTTGTTTTTCGTTCTGGGTGTTCCTGCCAGGGGGGAGGGGGCTGGCTTTGCCTCGCCCCTCCCCACGTCGGCATGACGTATCTCCTTGCCATGGGCCCCTCGTCCCTACTTCCCATTTATTTTTTCCAGCCCGTGCTCCTCGACGAATCTATTCGCCTCGGCAGGGGCTGTAAAGAAATATTCCTTGTGTTGGTATGTGACCCAGAGTTTTGCTGGGTACAGCATACCAAAACGTACTTTGTTCTTATAGAGAGCTGCTTTCGCTCTGTTGAACTCCGCCCGTCTCTTAGCTATGTCCGCTCCAAAATCCTCGTAGATTCGGATGGCGTGCCCGTCCCAATTGCAGGCTCTATTCTCCTTGGCCCAGCGCAGGATTGTCTCCCTATCCCGGTGCAGTCTGGCTATAACTGCTCTCGGTTTTTCCCCTTCCTTGGGCTTCGGGCGCAGTGACCGATGAGCTCTGTCCATTTCCGGTGGGGTGGGAAAAGTTTCCCGCCCCACTAAGGAGCCCAGCATCGCAGCCACGAATGTTGTGGGATTTCTACCCTCTATCCCCTCTGGCAGGCCCACTATCTTAATATTTTGCCTTCTCGAGCTGATCTCCTGGTCGTCTACCCTGCCCTTCAGGCTCCCCTGTGTTGCACTCAGTTTCACCATTCCCCTCTCCAGGGATATGCCCCGGTCGCTCGCGTCAGTCGCTGCCTTCTCCAGCTCTTTAATGGTTGCCCCCTGGGCTTCCAGTATCTTCCCTTGGGCATCCACTTTCTTCTCCAATCTGGTCAGAACCTGCTGCACCCCTGACATGGCCCTGGTCACTGCTGCCTGTGCTGCGGCCTCTGCGTCTGCTTTTAACTCTGCCTTGATTGCCTGCAGCTGCTCCCTCACCACCTCGGCAAAGGCTTCCTTCCAATTCACGCCCCCCTCTAACCCCAGGGGAGAGGTTGCCCGCCCGTCCAGCTCTTCTGGATGCGGCGAAACATTCTTCCCGCCGCTTCGCGTGTTGACTCGTTCGCCCGAGCTGGCTTGCGCTTTGCCCCGTCTACTTCCGGTGCCCCCTTTCTCTTGGTTCCCTTCTGGCATTTTTTTCTCCCCCTTCCCCTTCATCTTTTCTTCTCTCCTTGTTCTTCTTTTCCCCCTTTTCCGCACCCTATTTTTATTTTATTTATTATTATATCTATATATATATATATATTTTTTTTTTTTTTTATTTATTTTTTTTTTAATTTATTTCCCCTACCCCTTTTCTCTTTACCAGTTTTCTTTTGGGTTTTTTTTTTAAAAAAAAAAAGAACAGAAATACAAGTCTCTTTTTTTTTTGTCTTCTCTCCCCACTCAACCAGGAGAGAGAGAGAGAGAGTCCCTTTGTCTCTTTGTCCTTGCCACGTGGTGGTCACTGCAGTTGGGGGGGGGGGGGGGGGGCGAGTGGGCCGGTGGTCGCTGCCGGTTGGGGGGGGGGTGTCCCCGCTGCTGGCTTGGGGGGGGGGTGTCCCCGCTGCTTTGGGGGGGGGGTGTCCCCGCTGCTTGTGGGGGGGGGGGTGTCCCCTCTGCTTGTGGGGGGGGGGTGCCCCGCTGCTGGCTGGGGGGGGGGGTGTCCCCGCTGCTGGCTGGGGGGGGGGGGTGTCCCCGCTGCTGGCTGGGGGGGGGGGGTGTCCCCGCTGCTGGCTGGGGGGGGGGGTGTCCCCGCTGCTGGCTGGGGGGGGGGGGGGGGTCCCCGCTGCTGGCTGGGGGGGGGGGGGTTGTCCCCGCTGCTGGTTGGGAGGGGGGGGTCCCGCTGCTGGTTGGGAGGGGGGGGGTCCCGCTGCTGGGTGGGGGGGGGGTCCCGCTGCTGGTTGGGAGGGGGGGGGAGAGAGAAGAGGGGCCGCCGCCGCCGCCGCACCGCTCCTGGCCCGCGTGGGGGGGGGGGGGGAAGAGAAGAGGGGCCGCCGCCGCCGCACCGCTCCTGCCCCGCGTGGGGGGGGAGGGAGAGAAGAGGGGCCGCCGCCGCCGCACCGCTCCTGGCCCGCGTGGGGGGGGGGGGGGGGGGGGAAGAGAAGAGGGGCCGCCGCCGCCGCACCGCTCCTGCCCCGCGTGGAGGGGGGGGGGGAGGGAGAGGGGTTGGACCTGCTGCTGTTGGGCCCCCCTGTCGCTGCCTCTCCTCTGCCGTCGCCGCTCCGCTGCCGCTCCTCCGCTCCGGCTCCTCCGCTGCGCTCCGGCTCCTGCGCTCCGGCTCCTCCGCTGCCGCGCTCCGGCTCCTCCGGCTCCTCCGCTGCCGCGCTCCGGCTCCTCCGGCTCCTCCGCTGCCGCGCTCCGGCTCCTCCGGCTCCTCCGCTGCCGCCCTCCGGCTCCTCCGCTGCCGCCCTCCGGCTCCTCCGCTGCCGCTCCGGCTCCTCTTCCGCCGTCCGGCCTGTCGGGGGGGGGGGGGGTGTTCTCCTTGTTTGGCGCTCCAAATAATAATAATAATAATAATAGCTTATTGTCACAAGTAGGCCTCAATGAAGTTACTGTGAAAAGCTTCTAGTCGCCACATTCCGGCGCCTGTTCATGGAGGCCAGTACGGGAATTGAACCCGCGCTGCTGCCTTGTTCTGCATTGCAAGCCAGCTATTTAGCCCACTGTGCTAAAGCAGCCCCGCTAAACCAGTACTTGAACTGGTTTCAAGTACAGCTCGCATATCCTTTGTGCATAAATCCGGAAACCGAACACATTCAAATGTCGCCCCTTCGTTTGAACCTCATTCACCTTTAGCGCGAGAACGGCGCTGCTGTGGAATGGTGGTTAACGCTGCTGCTGCCTCACAGCGCCAGGGACCCGGGTTAAATTCTGACCTCAAGTGACTGCAAGAGTTCTCACATTCTCCTCGCGCCTGCGTGGGTTTCTTCCGGGTGCTCCGGTTTCCTCCCACAGTCCAAAGACGTCAGGTCAGTTGGTTGGCCATGCTAAACTGCACTTTTGTGCCCAAAGGTTAGATGGGATTCTGGGAATAGGCAGTGATTGGGCCTGGGTAGGATACTGTTCCGGAGTGCCGGTGCAGTCTTGATGGGCCAAATGGCCTCCTTCTGCACTATCGGGATTGTATGATTGTATGATTCTAAGTCAGGTTGTTTCCCTGCACTGGTTACTTTGCGAGTTTTGTGCTGAACATGTCAAAAAGAAACTTATTTCAGGTACCTTGTACTTACTATTCAGTGAAACATCTCACTTTTCGAGCCATTTTCTTTACTTTAGACGAGAGTTGGCCGAGGCACAGGCTACTGTAATACAAGTTTATATATGCGGTATCCAAAAACTGAAATGATCTGAAATCCGATATTCAATGGGCCCAGGGGTCTCAGATAAAGGAAGCTCCCACTGTAACTGAGCCAGAACTCAACGTTTTGCAAAATTGGGCAGTTCCAGATCCCATGCAACTATGCAGAGTTGCCTCATGGAGTCTTACTTGCCAGAAAACAAAAAGTAATGCTGGCCGCCAAAGACAGTCTGCCTTATGTTCTCAGAGTCAAATTGAATCTCAAATTAATGTTTTTCTCCTTTCCTCCAGGTTTCCCTGATCTGACTGTTACAAATAACATGATTAGTAAGCACGCATACAAATCTGCTTGGTTACTGTAGTATCTTGGAAGGAGTGGTGGCCATCAAGCAGAGTAACTCAAGAACTATTTATTAACAGCATAACGATGGACAGACAATGATGATGCTGCTCCTGATGACTTCAACACCTATTTCTAGACTCTCCAGGAGAGCCCACTTGCGCTTAACTCCAGGGTTCACACTCTTCGACCCGATTGGCCGAAAGGTCATATGACCCTCCGAAACCTGTCCCTAAACCAGGCTTGTTAATACAGTTACCAGTGTGCTTCTTAAAATAACAATTATAATCTTTATTAGTGTCACAAGTAGGCTTACGTTCACACTGCAATGAAGTTACTGTGAAAATCCTCTAGTCGCCACACTCCAGCGCCTGTTCGGGTACACTGAGGGTGAATTCAGAACGTCTAATTCACTTAACAAGCACACCTTTCAGGACTTGTGGAGGAAACCCACGCAGACACGGGGAGAATGTGCTTACTCCGCACAAACAGTGACCCAAGTCGGGAATCGTACCTGGGTCCCTGGCACTGTGACGCAACAGTGCTAACCACTGTGCTACTGTGCCACCCTTCATGATAATGATTCAGAGCTTTAATTGTTACTTAGTTGTGTTTTTGAAAATTCAGCTGGTGTTTGACACAGACTGAACCCATCGCTGAGCTCATCTCCAGCTGAAACAGGTGAAAAATCCATGTTTAAAATCGTTGTTTTTGGCAATTTAGTCTTTGTCAACTCTCTCGCTGTAGCCCAGATAACTTGTAGCGGGTTAAGCAAAAGAAAAAGCATGATTTGAACCAGTCCCAAATACATGGAGGAGAACTCCTGCTAAGCTTCCCAGCAGTGGTAATTGGCAAGCTTTCTGCTCAGTCTCCTGTCAGGGCTGTCCCACAATTTAAGTACGGGTTTCCAATTTAACCAGGAATAGTGAGGAGAATCCAATCTTCAATAACAAACGTCTCTCTCTCCACATCCCACCAATGAACCAGCCGGGAACTGGTCAATATACAACAGATAGGAAGTAAAAATGTGTCCCCTCCGCTCTTTCTATCTGCCATGCTGTAGTTCAAGGGGAATGCACACTGTAATACCCATAGTTGGGAGCATGTGGTTTGTGCTGACTTCAGGGATTCTGCACAAAGTCTTTAACAGAGAGCAAATTTATACAACTCTAGAAGTCACCACACACGAGAAATTAATCAGTAACCGAGCTATAAGTAGTGCTGGTGGCAAGGGTCCTTCCTGCTGCTGAACGTGTTCCAGAATCACAGAATTGTTACGGTGCAGAAGGAGGCCATTTGGCTCATCATTTCAGCACTGGTTCTCCAAACGAGCATCGTGACTTTGTACCATTCCCTTGCCTTTTCCCCATATCCCTGTACATTGTTTCTATTTAAATAATCACCCAAGGCCCTCTTGAATTCCTCGATTGATCCTGCCTGTACCACACTTCCAGGCAGTGCGTTCCAGACCCAAACCACTCATTGTTTAATTTACAGAATGGGAAGGTTTACAATGTTCAGCAGTGTGAGGTTAAGATAGGGCATTAGCTGAAGTGTTGAACTCTGAAATTAAAACCAGCAGGAGAACAGAATCTACCTGCACTGTCCTGTCCCAACACATGCTCTGTTTGCACATACTAATGCCCTCACTAAGAACTGTTTCCAGCATGGCCATGACCAGGAGCATGCACACATGCATTGCTGATCTCATCCTGCAGCCAAACTATGCTCATTGCGCCAAAAAGCCGAACAATATGGCAATACGTTTTAAATTCAGAGGTGAGTATAAGATCTTAAACAAAAGGTGAGCTGCAACTTAACCAACGGTAGTCTGATAGTATTAATGCTATAACCTAGGTGACATGCAGCTTTAAGTCGCACTGAGGTTTCAGTACAAAGAGCAATATGGCCTCCTAAAATGACCATGTAATACATTTTGAAGAGGCTGCCAATGGTGATCTAGTGGATGCACTGAACTTAGATTCAGAAGGTTGTGAGTTCAAGTCCACTTGGAGACTTCATAGAATTTTCATAGAATTTACAGTGCAGAAGGAGGCCATTCAACCCATCGAGTCTGCACCGGCTCTTGGAAAGAGCACCCTACCCAAGGTCAACACCTCCACCCGATCCCCATAACCCATTAACCCCACCCAATACTAAGGGCAACTTTGAACACTAAGGGCAATTTATCATGGCCAATCCACCTAACCTGCACAGGTTTCCTCCAGGTTTCCCTGATCTGACTGTTACAAATAACATGATTAGTAAGCACGCATACAAACTCTGCACAAACGGGGAGGATGTGCAGACTCCGCACAGACAGTGAATTGAACCTGGGACCCTGGAGCTGTGAAGCAATTGTGCTATCCACAATGTTACCGTGCTGCCCCTAGGAGCAAAACACTTCAGCAATATGGAGGGGGTGCTCCCTTTCAGATGAAAGGCCAAGCTTCTCTCACGTGGACGTAAAGGGACACCACATGTTCAGACAGCAGGGGAGCTACCCCGGTGCCAATATTGATATCTTAATTATCACCACCAAAACAGTTCATCTACTACACTGTTCCTTTTGAGATCCAGCTGTGTACATTGCCTACGTTACAGCAGTAAGGCTTTACATTAAAGAGCATTTGATTAGCTGTGAAGCAGTTGGGTCACTCTGTTGTTGCAAATGGTTCTATAGAAATGCCAGTCTTTTCATCTCTTTGATTTGCTGCATAATCGCAATGGCCAAGCCACTGCAGCAATTATTCCAGAAATAACCAACTCGACTTCCTGAGCCTTCACAGAGCAACATTGTAGGAAATTTACAAATGTTCTATGAAAGTATGGTAAGCGGAAGTCTTTGTCTTCAATCTGTCTGCACAAATACACAACACCCTGCGGTATCTGTGAAATACTAAATGCTGCAAATCTCGGGCCATCAGCTGATTTGTAAACTCGCTCAAAGGACTGTTGGTCAAAGGTTGATCGAACCAAATTTTCAAACGAGGAAAATTTTGATACGGGATTCAAAATACAGCTGGGAAAGACCTTCAGGGATAATGGCTGGAGAAGATGTCACAAGGCAAAATTAAGCATTAGGTTGTGATCATTTTTATACGTCACTGATTTGTCTTCATGTTGCATGACTTAATTTTTAACCTCCTGGTACATGGCTATTTAGCACACGTTTCAGGCATGGTAGCACAGTGGTTAGCACTTTACTTCATAGCTCCAGGGTCCCAGGTTTGATTCCCAGCTTGGGTCACTGTCAGTGTGGAGTCTGCACGATCTCCCTGTGTCTGCGTGGGTTTCCTCCGGGTGCTCCGGTTTCCTCCCACAGTCCAAAGATGTGCAGGTTTGGTGGATTGGCCATGCTAAATTGCCCTCAGTGTCCAAAATTGCCCTTAGTGTTGGGTGGGGTTACTGGGTTATTGGGATAGGGTGGAGGTGTCTGCTTAAGTAGGGTGCTCTTTCCAAGGGCCGGTGCAGACTTGATGGGCCGAATTGCCTACTTCTGCACAGTAAATTCAATGATTCTATATCACCCCAGGCTTACAGCCTGCTTGCTTTACTGCAAACACATTCTATTTTTAATCACAGCTTTCCAGCTTTTCAATACCAGCGTCTACTTTCTTTCTACTCACTTCACCTTTTCCAACTATTTCCAACGAAGAAATTCACAGGCACAGCATTTTCATTTTACCTTGGTTACAAGGTAAGCCGGGCTTTTTGATCCTGTTGCTGAATTAGCTCCAGTTTTACATTAGCTCCTATTCTTCTCCACATCCTGATTTCATTTCTTCCTTGGCCACCGGTTAACTAACCTGTTCATAATGTCTCCATTTGATTAATAACCGTCCTAATCTTAAAGAAAAGCCAACTGTGCAAAGGCAAGCTTGTGCCTGCAATGTTTAATATACAAGATTTGAACTGGTTGCTCATGTGACCAATCCGCAGCAAACATGATGCCTGTTGGTGTGTGGACCTGGCCAAACTATGCGGAGTTCTTTCGTACATAGAGTTGCTTTCCTCGGTTTGTACGCAATTCAATGTGTACTCACTTTCCTATCCATGCTCATAATATCCACACACATGCAAGCACACACACACACTCTATTTCACACAAATGCAGCATTGTGTCACAAAAAGAAAAGAACAAGCATGTTTCAATGCAACTTGCTCTCTGCAAGGGAAGGTTATCCTGAAGGTGCAAATTCCAATGTTCAAGCAGTTAAATCATAGCCAGCAAAGTACCCTTCCTCAAGTGGATGGGGGAGGGGGAAGAAACCATTTTCACCAGCCAGCAACACCCATTTCCCATGACTTAATGACATGATTTTTGTTTTTCAAAATGGACTGTATTTGGTAACTGCAAACACCTGGTTATGCTTTGACTCAATTCAGAGAAACTAGGAGCAGGAGGAGGCCCTTCGAGCCTGTTCCATCATTCAATATGATCATGGCTGATCGTCCACCTCAATGCCATTGAGTGACTTGGTCTCCACGGCCTTCTGTAGCAGAGAATTTGACTGGTTCACTACCCTTTGAGTGAAGGAATGTTTCTTCATCTCAGCCCTAAATGGTCTACCTGTACCCTGAGATTGTGTCCCCTGGGTATAGATTACCCAATCAGGAAAAATATCCTCCCTGCATCAAGTCTGACCAGCCCTGTTAGAATTTTGTACATTTCAATCAGATCTCCTCTCAGCCTTCGAAGCTCTAGTTCATTATTGATGAGACCATCAATTCACAAGACACGTGGCTGGAAGTGAACAGTGGTTTTAATAGTCTTACAACTGAGCCTGCCTGTGACGAGATGAACTGGCAGCAGGCTCACGGCTGCAGATCTTTATACTTCCGGTTAGTGGGAGGAGCCATGGGCGGAACCAAGGGTGGAGCCCAGTACAAACTCCTCATCACCCCCTATGGGCAGAGCCGCGCAACGGCTCGTATACAGAGCCCACAAAGACACAATACATATGATACAACACAGTGTGAATTACTGGGTTTATAATTCACCACAATTATGTAGTGCTCGCTATGTAGTCTCATGAAGCTGTTTATCAAACCAACAGAGGGGTGACTGCACAGACTTGGCTCCAGCTGCTCCCAACTTGAGGGATGGATTTACAGTATACTTTGCCACTATATTAGCATTAGAGGCGTGTTGAATAGTTCAGTCAGCGAATAAGGATTTGAAAAATTTTACACTTCATGCAGCCTACTCTGTAATCGAAGCTTGGTCTTTCTAAACATTTTGATCTGCGGCCTAAATAGATCAACTGTGCTGAGACCTTCCAAGTCGTGAGTGATGATTCCTCATTTTAGTTTAAAACTGTCATTTATTCTACAACGTGATTTTCTTAAAATTAAAAGTTGTATTTTTAGAAATGACTTTGCAATCTGTCACTCCCTACAGAGAAGGTATCATGGATGGTATTTAATGTAAGTGATCATAGTCTTACCAACTGGAGAGCTGGTGGGAACCTCGGGTCATCCCTTTTCAGGAGGATCCACTGTATTAGGTACCAATTAGGCACATAACAGGGCAGCGATAGTTACTGGCCGCTCTGCACTCAGCTGAGGCCCAGGATCAGTATAGGACCCAGGTCACAGGTCAGTGATGGTGGGAGGGAGATGACAGGGTGGGAATGCTGTGAGGGAGCAGGGAGGGTGTTCAAACCCCTCCACTTACCCTCTACCCTCTCAAGGCGAACTTGATGTTTTTCCAAGCTGAGGAATTCCAGGCCGCTCATCCATGCCCCCAGTTCCTGCGGCCCCGTGTTTCTCCATCCCAACAGGATCCGTCTCCGGGCTACCAGAGAGACAAAGGGCCTCTCTCACCCCGTTGGACTCCCGGGACTTCTGACACTCAATAAACTGCCAATTCAGGACTCAAGACCACCTTCATCCTCAGCACCTCAGACATCACGTCAGTGAACACCCACCAAAATCCCTCCAGCATTAGACAGGCGCAAAACATGTGGACATGGTTCGCGGGGCCCCTGGCTCACAGCTATCCTCCATTCCCTCAAAAAACCTGCTCATTCTGACCCCGTCATATATGCCCTGTGAACTACTTTAAATTGAATGAGGCTAAGCACAGCGCATGAAGAGGATGTGTTCACCCTTCTCAGAGCCTCCTCCCATAACCCAGCCTCCAACATCCTCCCCAGCTCTTCATCCAACTTCCGCTTAATTTCTCCTACCACAGCGCCCTCCCAGTCCACTAATTCTTTGTAAATCTCCGACAACCTGCCCTCAACAACCCCCGCTTTCGACACCAACTTGTTCTGCAACCCCTGGGCTGGCAGGTCAGGAAAGGACGGCACCTATTTCCTCACATAGTTTCGCACCTGTAAGCACCGGAACCCATTCTCACTGGGCGGCTGATTCTCCTCTATCAGTACCTTCAAGCTTGAGACCACGAATAGGCCTCCAAACTGTTCAATCCCCTCCTACCACCATCCCCAGAACCCCACGTCCAACCTCCCTGGAACAAACCTGTGATGCCCACTTGTGGAGTGCCTAGCTAGCGAGAACGGCAAAGGCGCTATCAACAGTGCTCCCAAGCTAGTGTCCTTACACGAGGCTGCCTTCAACTGATCCCATACCAACCCCTCCCCCTCTACCCACTTCCTTACCATGGCTTTATTTTCTGCCAATTAATAGTTTATCAAATTTGGCATGGCCAATCTGCTCCCCCTCACTTTCCCACTCCAGCAGCACCTTCTTCACCTGTGAGGCTTTCCCTGCCCACACAAATCCCAAGATCAATGTATTGATCTACCCTCCAGGGACCGGTCGAAAGCCCCCTCCCCTGTCAACTTCTCCAACATCTTGAAATGAAATGAAAATTGCTTATTGTCACGAGTAGGCTTCAATGAAGTTACTGTGAAAAGCCCCTAGTCGCCACATTCTGGCGCCTGTCCGGGGAGGCTGGTACGGGAATCGAACCGTGCTGCTGGCCTGCTTGGTCTGCTTTAAAAGCCAGCCATTTAGCCGAGTGAGCTAAACCAGCCCCAAAGTGAGCTAAACCAGCCCCTAGTGAGCTAAACCAGCCCATCTTGGCCACATACGTGCCAGTGTCCGCCCCCTCGATGCCTTCAGGCATCCCAGCGATTCTTAGGTTCTGCCGCCGGGAGTGGTTCTCCAAGTCGTCCACAAAAAGAAACCTCGCGAGTACTGTCATTCTCATGGGCTGCACCCGCCAATGACAGCAGGGGCACGACCCACCTCTTAAAATCTCCCTTCATTTGCTGCACCAACTGGGCAAAATCCAATTCATGTAATTGCTCCCATTTCATTTCATTTCATCCCCGTGCCACCCGGATGCCCAGATACCTGAAACTCACCCCCACTACCTTAAATGGCAGCTCACCCGATCTCCTCTATGCCCCCTCGCCTGGATCGGAAAGACCTCAGATTTCCCCATGTTCAACTTGCATTCAGAAAACTGGCCGAATTCCACCACAATGTCCATGATCCCTCCAATTCCCACATTCCCTACCCCCCAGCCAAGAGCTCCAATTTATAAAGCCCCCTGTAAATCTCCTCAAATACCCCATTCACCCCCACCGGGTCCAAAAGCACACCACACCTACCATCATTCACCCTTCTAATTCCCTCGCTGCCTCCTGCTTCCCGAGCTGGTGGGCCACCATCCTACTAGCCTTCTCCCCGTACTCATACACTGCCCCTCTGACCCTCCGCAACTGCCCTACTGCCTTCCCCGTGGACAGCAGCCCAAACTCCATATGGAGCTTCTGCCTCTCCTTAAACAATCCTGCCTCCGGGGCCTCTGAATATCTCCTATCCACCCACAGAAATTCGTCCAGCAGCCTTGCCATCTCTGCTCGCTACCCCTTCTCCCTATGTGTCCGGATCAATATGAACTCTCCCCTAATCACTGCCTTGAGTGCCTCCCACAACGTGGCAGCCGAGAAGTCACCTGTATCGCTCAGTTCCACATACCCCCGAATGGAGGCCCTCACCCGCTCACATACCTCCTCATCTGCTAACAACCTTTGTCCAGCCTCCACTGCGGGCACTGCCCCCCACCCCCCTACCCCCACCCAGTCCACTTGCAGGTCCACCCAATGTGGCGTGTGGTCTGAAACCACGATTGCCGAATGCCCCGAGTCAACCACCTCCACCAAAAACATCTTATCCACCACAAAAAAACAATCTGGGAGTACACCCTGTGCACGTGGGAGAAGTACGCAAACTCCTTCGCCCTCGGCCTCCCAAACCTCCAGAGGTCCACACCCCCATGCGCTCCATTAACCCCTTCAGCTCTTTCGCCACCGCCTACACCCTCCCCAACCTTGGGCTCGACCGGTCCAACCCTGGATCAATGACCATGTTAAAGCACCCCCATAATACGAGGGTGCGAGTCCAGTTCCAGGATCTTCCCAGCACTCACCTCAAACAACACATCGTCCCTATTTGGGGCATAAAAATTTACCAGGACCACTGGCACCTCCTCCAACTTCCCACTCACCATCACGAACCTGCCTCCCCGAATCCGCGACCATATTGCCCACCAGCACCGCCACCCCCATGTCTTCATGTCTAATCCCGAATGGAAGACTTACCCTTCCCGCCCTTTCCTTAGCCTTGTTTGATCCCTGATCTTCAAATGTGTTTCTTGTAAAAAGGCCACATCCGCTTTCAAGCTCCTCAGGTGCATGTAAACACACAACCTTTTAACTGGCTTATTCAGCCCCCTCGCGTTCCGTGTGACCAACCTGGTCAGATGGCACCCCACACCCCTTCCCTGGCCGATCAACCATACCCCCGGTCTGTGCCACGCAACCCTCAGGTGTCCACCGACACCACTCCCACTCATGCCACAGCAACAACACCTTTGTCAGCAGCCCCCCTCCCTTCCCTTAAACAAAACAATTACCCCATCCCCCTCTGCTTCATAAACCACCCGATTAACTCCCACTGCGCTCCCATTAACTAGCCCGCTCAGCTAGCCTGGCAGCTCCCGCCCAAGGCGCCAAAGCCTTCTGCCATCCCGCGCCCCCCCCCCCACCCCCGCTCGCCCACCTCACATACAACAATGCAACAAGAGAAAGAAAAGGTGCACTCACCCTCAATCGCAACAAAACATCTCTAAGGAGAAACGTTCTCCAACAACCAACAAAAAAGAAAGATCCAGGACAAAATGGACAAAATAAGCACCCATCCCCTCACACCTCCTCCACAGTTCAATCTCCTCCTTTTCATGTCAGTTCATTGTCTCTTAAAACTCCATCGCCTCCTCTGGTGTCCCAAAATAAGCTATTACAAGTCACCCAGGGGCGAGCCGAGTACAACATCCCAAACTTCACCGCCTTTTTAAAGAGGGTGGCCTTCACCCGATTAAATCCAGCCCTCCTCTACGCCAGGTCCGTGCCCAGGTCCTAGTATACCTGAAGCTCACTCCCCTTCCACGTGTATCTCCTCATCTGCCTCACCCATCTCAGTATTTTCTTCTTGCCCAGAAACCGGCGAAGATGCACCACCATCGCCCTTGATAGCACATTTGCATGTGGCTTCCTCATCAGCGCCCTCCAGGGACCGGTCAACCTGTCCTCCCCTGTAAACTTCTCCAACATCTTGGCCACATACATGCCAACGTCCGCCCCCTCGATGCCTTCAGGTATCCCAGCGATTCTTAGGTTCTGCCGCCGGGAGTGGTTCTCAAAGTCCTCCACCTTCTCCTTTAACCACTGCTGAGTCTGCTGCATCGCACCTATCTCGGCCGCCAATAAGGCAAGCTGTTCCTTGTGCTCCCCCACCGCCTCCTCCACTTTCCGACATGGCCCTGGGACTCCAGCCTCTACTCCACCTGGTCAATTCCCACTTTTAACAGCTCCACTGCCTTGGCTAGGTCCTCCGGGGCCTTCCTCCTCTGTCGCCTAAACTTTTCAGTTAAAAAGTCCACAGTTGGTCCGTCGACCATTGGGCAGGCAAGGTAGACCCTTTGTCATCTTGACCTGTAGTGCACAAAGATTCTGTTGCTCCAACTGCTCCCTTCTTCTCGACCCACTTCTGGTCCGTGGATCTATCCCCAAACCCCACCAGTGGAGTCAAACTTTCCTCCAGTCACCCCTACACCTTTTTCCGCAAAACATCCACCCAAAAAACTGGGAAAAGTTCCAAAAAAAACCAGCCCCGAGCGGGAGCTGCCAAATGCGCAACCACTCACACCATGGTCGCCACCGGAGGTCCCCTTAATTGCTCACTTAATAACCTCAATTGCCAGACGGGCAAGAAGGCTGCCCATAGGTCTTTCCACCACAGATTTAATCAGGGCAGATGTGGGGAGGGGGTGCGGTCACATGATTAAATGCCCCCACCCTCCCATGTGATTAAATGCCTCCCACCTCCAAAATCACCATGGGGGGAAGGAATTCAACTCCATCCGAAGGATATTCTGACACTATTGGGAGTAGTGTTTGATTGCAGCCAAGATTCCCCATTTAATCAACACCAGAGAAACAGATCAACTCGACACTGATCTCATTGCTGCTTATAGGCTCCTGCATGTGCAAAACAAGTGAATCATAGTCACATTCCCAAGTAACACCCAGGCTGTTTGAGGAGGAAACACTGGCTGCAACCTCACCTGACTGCTGAAGATCAAATGGGAGTTCCCAAAATATGGATGTTGGCTTAAAAACGGTCTTGCTGCGATTAATCTTAGCAATAGACACCACATCTGTTCTGAAAGTCAAAAAACACAGCACAGGACCTGTTAATTCTGAATCCAAAAATCTTCCCAACAGGTGTACAATTTGCAAGCATGAAATAATGGAGAATCATTGCAACACATTGCGATTTAAATGTGCAAACAGATTTATTTCACACTGTTCTTGTTACTTATATGCTCCACGACAATGGATAGGTTGCTTGCCATTAAATTCCCTCAGCTCCCTGCCTTGCTAATACCATAAAGTGATATTCAGGAGAATAAATAGATGGAACTGTGAAAGCATCCTTCTTTTAATACAGACATTGGTTAAATCAATTAAATTCCCTCTCAATATCCCTCAACCTTCCACCCATCCATTAAAACCAACCTCTTTGATCAAGCAATTGGGCCACCCCTCCTGCTATCTTATTCTTTGGCTGGCCATAGATTTTCCTTTTGATTAAACTTCCGCCATGCGATGAAGGATATTTTTCTGTCTTAAAGATATGACATGAATGCAAGTAAGATGAAGCCCTTTTTTGTTTTGAACATTCATACGGAGAAGAGATACCAGGTCTGGGACTTCTTGTGCTGCTACTTTTGCCACTGCGAAAGATTGCAAGTCGAGAAATCTTTTGAAATTGACTGCAGACAGAATCAAATCCCACAACTTATTAAATTTGTGTCTTTTATCTATCCAGTGCTTCAGCAAAATGTAATTAAGTGCTGCACTGTGTCTGCAGTTAACACCCGGCTCCTTTCATTTCACTGAAAAACCTCTGCTCTTGGTTATTTAAAGTAAGTTCTAACACTTCCCTCAGGGGAGTTTTTATTTAGCTAACCACATTAGAATGCAGATTTTCTGATGAAGCTTATCAATTGCGTAGCGTTTGCCAGCAACCAAAAATGCCCCTTGTAGCTTTGAGCTTTGAACTGTGATATTTCCAAATGCAATGACGCTGCATCCAAGCGGATGACGAGAAAGACTGAAAATACCATCCTGCCTTTACCCTGATGAAGCAGAGAATCTGACCTTTCCATTCATAGCATCTATAGTAGTTCAATAACAAACTAAACTCCAGCCAGCAAAATATCCTGCAACCCTTAGTCGTTCAGCATTGCTATATTTTCCATCCTGAACCACACGATAACATTCTCCCTCATTCTAAATTGCTCAACATTTGTAGGAGTTTACCCTCACCCCACATAACCTCATACAGGCACTGCCCTCTAAAGACCACCCCCCACCTCACCACCACCATACTTCCTGAAACACTCTTGCTCGGACACACTCTCTTGCCTCCTCATCTCCTCACCTCTGTTGTGCGAACACTCTACTTCTATTTCACAATGGGAATTCGCAATTAATCTCCGCGCCACTTATGATAATTTAATGGCACTGGAATGCCATTTTCCAGCCAAGTGACTCATGGCAGGGGGTGGCGAGGGAACTGAGTGCTTGTAAGTTTTTTGCAAAGTTTTGGCAAAGTTTCCTCCTAATCCACTCCACAAACTTTCCGCTTTTCACCATTGACTCCATGGTGCAGAAAGCTAGTGGTGTGTTAATGGGACGTTTCCTGGACACATCCCTCACTGGTGCACATGGGGTAAATGTTACACCGCTGACAATTACATGAGTCAGCTGTCAGGGTTAGTTGTCAAAATGGCGAAAGCGAGGAGTTCCGTGATAGTAGAATGGTCTCAGAACCCCTCTGATAGCCCATCATATCACAGTCGTGTGCTGGGGAAATCAGCTGCACCAAGTGAAAAATGAAAGGTACCCTTCAGCCAGCCAGCTTTCAGGTGCAACTGGAGTTGTGCAGTGCAACTTAAATTGGCACGTTGATCAATAGAAAATGGATTCTGCAGCTTTACACGTAAAGAAATCTGTCTGAACATGGATCCTGGACCATTAACTGTAAGCACTATAACATTTCAATCCAATCTCTCCAGTACCTTTTGGCAGCCAGTTAAGAAGTGATGCCAGGGGGCAGCACGGTGGCCTAGTGGTTAGCACAACCGCCTCACGGCACTGAGGGCCCAGGTTCGATCCCGGCTCTGGGTCACTGTCCGTATGGAGTTTGCACATTCTCCCCGTCTCTGCGTGGGTTTCGCCCCCACAACCCAAAAATGTGCAGAGTAGGTAGATTGACCACGCTAAATTGCCCCTTAATTAGAAAAAATAATTGGGTAATCTAAATTTTAAAAAAAAAGAAGTGATGCCAGGAGAGTTTCATGGAGGTGGTGAAACAAAACGAAGGAAGTTGGAAAATATACAGAAGAACTTAAGAGCTTGAAGAAACGCTTGTCAACAAAAGGATGAAACCAAATGCCACCTTTGATTTGGACTGTTAATTGCCAACATTTCATATCAGCCATTTTGAAAATCACAGTGAATATTGCATCAAAATCCTCAAAATTATGGCATTTATTTTGCTTCTCCACTGAGTAAAGGAAAGCTTGCTGAGGCCTGTTCAAAATGTCGAAACAGGTGAATGGGGAAAATTATGGCAGATAGAATTTAATGTAAGAAAATGTGAGGTTATCCATTTTGGACCAACAAAGGATAGAGCAGGGTACTTTCTAAATGGAAAGAGGCGAGGTACAGTGGATGCCCAAAGAGACTTGGTGATTTAGGTACATACGTCCTTAAAATGCCAGGAACAAGTGCAAAAAACAATCAAAAATGTTCATGGTTTTATATCTAGAGGACTGGAATGTAAAGACACAGGGGTTATGCTGTGGCTATACAAAACCCTGGTTAGACCCCAATTGGAGTACTGTGAGCAGTTCTGGGCTTTCGGAGTTTGTTTTAGCCTTGGAGGGAGAGCAACGTAGGTTTAGAAAAACTGTACCTCGATTATAGGGGTCGAGTTAGGAGGGGCAATTTATAGAATCCCTACAATGCAGAAGGAGGCCATTCGGCCCATTGAGCCTGCACCGACCCTTCAAATAAGCACTCCACCCATGACCACCCACCATACCCTGCCCTATCCCTGAACCCCATTACCTAACCTACACATTCCTGGACACTTAAGGGGCAATTTAGCATGGTCAATCCACCTACCCCGTACATCTTTGGACTGTGGTGGGAAACCAGCGTACCCGGAGGAAACCCATGCAGACATGGGGAGAACGTATAAACTCCACACAGACAGAGACCCAAGATCGGAGTTGAACCCGGTGTCATGTGAGAGTACCTTTAAGAAATGCGTATTTATAAATGGGTGTGTATATAAGTATCTGTAGTGAGAGTACTTTTAAGTAATGGGTGTTTATTACTGCAGTGATGTCAGAGTGGGTGGAGCTGGGCTGTCTGTCAGCTTTTTACATTCGATTTAGGCTGTTTGCTGCAGGGTGTGTTTTAGTTTCGCTTTCAGTGTTGGAGCTGAAGCCAGACAGAGCAGGTGGACTGTTCATCTCTCTGCCATGAAAAGACTATCTCTTGACCATTTGGTGAATTCAGAATTATAAATGTTCTCAGTAGTGAATGTAAGCTTGATGCCTTTCTGCACAAAGGTGTTTTTAAGTCTTACGGACGTTAGCTGTTTAGCTCACAGGGCTAATCGCTGGCTTTGAAAGCAGACCACGGCAAGCCAGCAGCACGGTTCGATTCCCGTAACAGCCTCCCCGAACAGGCGCCGGAATGTGGCGACTAGGGGCTTTTCACAGTAACTTCATTTGAAGCCTACTTGTGACAATAAGCGATTTTCATTTTTCAAAAGGAAAACTTAAAGGATTAGTTAGTGTTGTCGTCTTTGGGCGTTGTATTTGAATTGATGGTTGCTAAGATGTTCACTGCATGTTTTAAAGGTTAGCTTGAGTTCATAGAATAAACATTATTTTGCTTTAAAAAATACTTTTCCATTTCTGCTGTACCACACCTGTAGAGTGGGCCGTGTGCTCCACATACCACAATCTATTAAAAGTTGTGGGTCAGGTGAACTCCATGATACACTTTGGGGTTCTCTAAACCTTGGCCCATAACACCAGGTACCTGGCGCTGTGAAACAGCAGTGCTAACCACTCTGACACCATGCCGCCCAACTCTACGATTACTCAAATTAGACATGTGTTCACTAGAATTTAGAAGGTTATGGGGTGATCTGATCAAAGTATTTGAGATATTAACAAGGAAAGACAAGGTAGATAAAGATAAACTATTTCCACTGGTTTGAGATTCTAAATCGGGGGCATAGTGTAAAAATGAGGGATAAACCATTCAGGAGAAATATTAGGATGAACCTCTTCATTCAAAGGGAGATAGAGGTTTGGAACTCTCTCCCATAAACAGCAATTGAAGCCAGATCAGTTGTTAATTTTAAATCTAAGTAGATAGATTTTTGTTAAGCAAAGATATTAAGGGATATGAGCCAAAGGCAGGTGTATGGAGTTAGGTCACAGATCAGCCATGATCTCATTGAATGGCGGGATAGGCGCGAGGGGCTGAATGGCCTACTCCTGCTCCAATGTCTGAACATTGGATGTGAAATTCATCAGCACAAATTGGCACACAGTCAGTTAAGTTGCCAGTGCTACATAATCAGTCAAATTACTCACCACCACTTTTGGGTAGCCTTTGGCAGGAATCAGCCTCACTCAATTGAGCTTAGTTTGCAACCTGTCCCCTAAGTCTTGGCACGTACAGCACTTCAAAAAAAAACAATATTACCATTGCCCCTCACTGACCTCTTACTGAAAGAATCCTAACAACATGTCCATGATGGTTTGATTCAAAGTCAGAACATCTTTGGAATCGCTGTGATTTTGGGTAAGGCTTCTGAGTGAGATTTGGTTGCCCCAGTTGTTCTTAACCTTCGCACCCAGCCCATCTGTCCAATCCTGTAATATCAGTCTCACTGGCATAGATCTCAGTATGAAAACAGAATATCTGCTGTTCAACAGAAGAACTAAATGTGTACTGCTCCACCAACCTAATCATCTACTCCACCCGCTGATTACTCAGCATACTTTGTGTAATAACAGTCAAGTCTCCCATGTGATTCTTGTTCACAATTTCCGGGTTCCTGCAAGACATGAGCTATTTTGGTTCCCAGCCAAATGCTATTTCAGAGGTCTATTCTGAAACACCAGGGCAGCACGGTGGCACAGTGGTTAGCATTGCTGCCTACGGCGCTGAGGACCCGGGTTCAAATCCCGGCCCTGGGTCACTGTCTGTGTGGAGTTTGCACATTCTCCCCGTGTTTGCGTGGGTTTTACCCCCACAACCCAAAGATGTGCAGGCTAGGTGGACTGGCCACGCTAAATTGCCCCTTAATTGGAAAATTGAATTGGGCACTCTAAATTTATTTTTAAAAAATGTTTTAAATTATTCTGAAACACCAAACTCCGAGGACGCCATACCTGTCAGTATTATAGTTTCTAACCAAGGGAGATGGTGTTGAAGTGGTAATATCGCTGAATTGGCAATCCAGAGGCCCAGGCTAAAACAAGGGGGACACGGGTTCAAATCCCACCAAGGCGCTGGTGGAATTTAAATTAAATTTTAAAAATCTGGAATTGAAAGTTGTACTAGTAATAGTGTGATCATGTCAACTCGCATCAATTGTTGTTAAAAACCCATCTGGTTCACGAACATCCTTCAGGGAAGGAAATCTGCTATCCTTACTGCTATATTACACTTTGATGTAATATGTCGTTATTCTTTGTTTTGAGATCCAGAATGGTTTGATGAGTGGATGATAAAGAAACCAGAAATCTTAAGATTGAAGCAAAATTAACTTATTGAATAACGATTAAATAAAATAGAGTTTGCACACGCTACGGAGCTATAACTATTAATACAGTAAGCTATAATCTAATATTAACTGATGACGTACTTGTGCTACTTCTTTCGCTTACCGAAACTATTCCTGGACCTGTGATCAATTCCTCTGCTAACACTGAACTACCCAAGATTCCCTGAACTCTGATATTTATACTGGGAACTAGTGGTGCCCTCTAATGTTTGAATTACACGGAGATGTAATAATTAACTCTTCACTGGTATACCTACACACATATCACTGGACTTACCAAGTCTAGCCTACATGTGATTCTAGCGGTTAACTCTTAACTGACCTTTAGCACAGTGGGCTAAGACAGCTGGCTTGTAATGCAGAATAAGACCAGCAGCGCGGGTTCAATTCCTGTTCTAGCCTCCCTGAACAGGCGCCGAAATGTGGCAACTAGGGGCTTTTCACAGTAACTTCATTGAAGCCTACTTGTGACAATAAGTGATTATTATTATTAAACCACCCTGTTCAAGGGCAACAAATTGTGACCTTGCCAGAGACGCCAACATCCCATGAAAAGTAAAAGAAAAAGAAATTATAATTGAGCCATGTCAGCCTGCTGATCACAACTGTGCATGGGGCATTGTAACAATACCAAAGTCTCACTCCTGGGCTGAAACTACAACAATAAAAATCAACACTGTCACTTGCTCCTTGTTTCAGAAAGGAGCAAGTTCTTGGACGCATCCTCTCTTGCAGCCGTTACTAATTAAGCCAGATCTGCAAATTACACAAGTCGGCCTCACAAATCCACACTCCGAATCAGTCGGAATGTTTGCAGTGCTGTGCCGTAATTGGGCCTTGCTTGGTGGAAATGTAATTTTTCCTCATCCATTTCAGCAAATACAAACGTGCCCTTTGGCGCTCCGTCATTCCAAGCAAAGGGCATAACCACATTCTATTACTAATTTAAATGTCAAGCTTCATTTCTGCTCCTTTTCCACCACTATTTGTTGATTCGTTCACATCAAGCACCACTGTAACATTTTGTCTTTTTTAAAAAATAAGCTTTCTTCAGTGAAAGTTCGTACGTGCCATTTGCAGTAAATCAGCAACGAAAGAACAAGAATTACAGAAGTAGCCCAGCACATTTTTAACACAATATATTTTCTCAGCACCATCAGCATCAGCCACTCCTGTGGGTTGGTCTCATGTACCTTCTCATTTGGAGCGCATCTTTTTTGCCTAATATCCAGGTAAATGACAATGACGAACATAGCAGAGAAGCTGTATACTGGACACAGGAAGCCTAGAATCCCTACAGTGCAGGAAACCAATCGGCCAATTGAGCCTGAACTGACCCTCCAAAAGAGGACCCCATCCAGACCCACTCCCCCACCCATCCCTGCAGCCCCACCCATCCTGCACTATGGGGGAAATTTATCATGGCCAATCCACCTAACCTGCACATTTTTGAACAATGGGAAGAAACCAGAGCACCCGGAGGAAACCCACGCAGACACAGGGAGACCGTTCAAACTCCACACAGGCAGTCACCCATGGCCAGAATTCCTGGTGTTGAGAGGCAGCGGTGCAAACCACTCTGCCACTGGGCCACCCAATATATCATCAGCTGCCAAACAATATCATGCTTGGAAAAGGTGAATTAAATATGCGGTATCAGACTAAGACACAGGCCTTAATCCAACAAATGCCTTTACGTAAATAAAGTAAGTAAATGGCCAATGTGCGCACAATGAATACTGTTATGATTTGATGGACACCAGTAGCTTTTAAAAAGAAATCCGAACCCCCAGTTATACATAGAAATATAGAAAATATGAGCAGGAGGAGACCATTTGGCCCTTCGAGCCTACTCCGCCATTCATTATAATTATGCTGATCATTCAACTCAATAGCCTAATCCCACCTTCCCCCATATTCATTCATCTCCTTTGCCTCAAGTGCTATATCTAACTACCTCTTGAAAACATACGATCTCCCCCATGTCCTCAGACTGTGGCCCATGGTGGACACTCACACTATCTGGAACACCCTTCTTGCATCTACCCTGTCTAGTCCTGTTAGAATTTTGTACGATTCCATGAGATACCCTCTCATTCTTCTGAACTCCAATGAACACAATGCTAACTGGCTCAACCTCTCCTCATATGTCAGTCCTGCTATGAAAGTATTACCCCATAATATTTCACATTTAAAACCAATATCTTTACTATACAAAAGTTAAACAAATCAAGTACAACTAACTTATCATTATATTTTGTAAATACTTATACTTTAAACCTGAAAATTGCCACTTTCTATTCTATTTTTATTCCTACCCAAGAATTCCGCTATATTTCCCAGGATTTTCAAGGTTACTTCACATCTCATGGGACGAAACCAAAGTCTGCTATAGTTCTCAGGACTTCACTTTGATTCACCTCAGTGTTCCCACTATTCTCTGGAGTATGGAATTTCTTGGGGTCTTTCCAACAGCATCAATCTAGATGACCCTTCAACCCCTTTAATCATCTCATGAATGCAGACTCCTCAGTTCGATCATGGCTCGCACTGCACGCCCTAGCTTTCTGAAAGCACTTTGCCACTGGTCATTGCACAGATTCCCACTGTGCTTCCCTCAAAGTTGTTTCCAGGCTGACTTCAACTGTCTGTGAGAAATTGCAGAAATAAATCCATACAAAAAGGATAGGTCCCTGCATAACGTATTGCCATAAGAATGCGACATTCCTGGGATATTCCAGACAGAATTTATTTTATTGTAAATTTAGAGTACCCGATTCTTTTTTTCCCGATTTAGGGGCAATTTAGTGTGGCAAATTTACCTACCCTGCACATCTTTGGGTTGTTGGGTGAGACCCACGCAGACATGGGAGAATGTGTAAACTCCAGGGGCAGCACAGTAGCACAAATGGATATAGCTTCACAGCTCCAGGGTCCCAGGTTCAATTCCCGGCCTGGGTCACTGTCTGTGCGGAGTCTGCACGTTCTCCCCGTGACTGCGTGGGTTTCCTCCGGGTGCTCAGGTTTCCTCCCACAGTCCAAAGATGTGCAGGTTAGGTGAATTGGCCGTGCTAAATTGCCCTTAGATGTCCAAAATGGTTAGGAGGGGCTATTGGATTAGGGCATAGGGTGGACGTGAGGGCTTAAGTGAGTCGGTGCAGACTCGATGGGCCGAATGACCTCCTTCTGTACTGTATGTTCTATGTTCCACACGGACAATGACGCAGGGCTGGGATCAAACCCGGGTCCTTCGCACCATGAAGCAGCAGTGCTAACCACTGGACCACCATGTCGCCCGACAGAAATTTAAACTATCTCCAACTCTCCAGACCCTTCCTTTGATCTGCAAGTATATGGATACTTAAAGACCTTCCCTTGTTTACCAGTCGTTTTTAAACACTTCTTTGATTTAGGGAAATTGCATGAATAATGTAAATGTCTCATGGAGACAACTTCAATCTTATCAGACTTTCTGACTTCATTCCAAAGTTAAGAGAGAACCACCTGTGGTTTATTGTCTTCACAACTCTAACTCCTTCAGGATGAACCATTGTTCAAATTGTAATTATTTTAGGGCTGTTCACCAGTTTCTCAAACCCAGTGCTTTTATTCATCTTGTGTTCAAAAAATGACGATCCCCAATCTAAAAGCCATATTCCTAAAACGTATGAAATTACATGTTCATAATAATAAGTTTTATTATTCTGCTCAACATATAAACAGTAAAGACGCAATCTCCGAACATAGACTTTAAAACAACAGTTTAAATCTGACTGAGCTTCCCCACGGGTGTAGCCTTACAAAAGAGCATTTCATTTGGTTGGAAAGATGAATCTTCAGTAAAACAGATTTCCGGCAGGAATACAAGCCGAGACCTGTAGACATACTGAAAGAAATATCGATAGAAGATTGTACCACTCATGGCGACATTGGATCGTGAACCACTGACATCTGAATAGATGGGTCTATTTCGCTTTTTGGAATTCTCTATCCCAGAGGGCAGTGGAGGCTCAGTCATTGAGTACGTTTAAGACAGAGATCGGTAGATTTCTAGACATCAAAGCTATCAAGGGACACAGACAATAGTGCGGGAAAATGTCTAGATCAGCAATGATCTAGTTGAATGGCAGAGGTGGCTCGAGGGACTCCTGTTTCCTGTGTTATCCTGGGAGCATGCACCTGTCCTACGTTGAGTTATTCTGTTGCTGGAAAGTAAAGTAGAAATGGTCTCTATTGAAACAAAGCTAATGTTAAACCAATAAGTTTGTTTTACATGAAATAAATAAACCAGTTTCCAACAAAATACAAATCTATTTCCCAAAGGCCCCTCACAACACTAAAATGAATACATTAACAGCGTAACTCTTGTTCTGGAACTAATGGCATGACTAGTCAGTATTTACTGGTGTAAAGATTAATAATAATATTGCTATCCAGGGGGCCTGGTTGGTTGGACAGCCGGTATGTGGATTTGTTTCACACCAATGGCACAGGGTTTAATCCCTGCTCTTGCTGAGGTAGACTCGGGGCCTGCCTCCTCACTCTACCCATATTAAAGAAAATCACAGCACTTTGCTGTGCTGATGCGGTTAATTGCCAAGGACCTTCCTACGGGCAGAGAACTGAAGATCAAATAAAGTACTGCTGCTTTCCTGGGTGTTTCATACTCCAAATGCAGGCAGACACAAACTGATGGTAGAATCAGAGCACTGAGGAGACCATTTGGCCCACTGTGGTTGTGCCAGTCCTTTGGCAGACTAATCCCACTTCCCTGATCTTTCCCCATAGCTCTAAATATTTTCAACTTCAAGTCTTTCTCCAATTTTCTTTTGACTCTCGTTACAGAATCTGCTTCCTGCACCTTTTCAGGCAGTGTATTCCAGATCACAGCAACTCACTGTTGTTTAATTTTGCTGCCAACTCTGTGTCAATTGGCTTAAATTTGTCTTTTCTGGTTACCAACCCTTCTGCCGTTGCTACTCCTTAATATGGTGTATAAGTCAATCTGACATACAATTTGACCCCAATTTTCCAACACCAAATTTCATGTTTAGGCAACGACTCAGTGTATGAGTAATCACAAGCCCCCCCCCCCCCAGCTCCTTATTTGTCAGACAACAAATGCATGTTTAGGACTATACTTGCATTAGGGACCTTAACTTTTCAATTCAGAAACACATTATTAGGATCACGCTCAATTTATGAATCATCACATTGGCTCAAGCAAACGATGTGGACTTTGTTACCATGATGTTGCGTCAGAGTTTAAAGCATGCCCACGCAGTGCAGAGCACACAAAGCGAATGACGAACAGAAATGGGTCCTCCAGCAGAAAAGAACGAAGTACGAAGCTGGTTTTCAAGCTAAACATTGTGACAGTTGCGTAACGCGTCATGTAACTGTGGTGCAGTGAGAGAATTCGATGCTCTTGAAAAACTGGTGCAAGACTGGAAGGTGGAAGAATTCACCCTGAAGAAGATTCCTAAGACGAAACAAGAACAGGGAGCAGTCATTGGGTTGATCTTGAGAAACATGTACCTGAATGTGTCCTCAAAAATCAGCGGAATGGTGGCGTCATCACTGGAAATGAAATGGGTTAATACACACTTTAGTATGCCAAATCAAACCCTGACTCCAAACAGAATTAGTTGGTGCAGTCTTTGTGGCAAAAGACCAAGATTATTCAGTGATAACCAAAAGACCATGATGTCAAAAATTGCCAGTTTCCAAGGAAGACTTCGGAAGCAAGGCTAGGGGCATGGCTCTCAGCAGAACCCCCCTCCCTTCCTAATGCCAGGTACTTTGATCAGGCACTAAGTACCTTTAAATGAGGGGCCATCACCGCCACAATTAGACAAAAGATGGAAGCTCCATCATCGAGGATGATCAAGATGAAAATTACTAGATTTCTGGACACGAATCACATCAAAGGACATGCGGATAGTGCGGGAAAATGGAACTGAAGTAGATGATCAGCCATGATCTAATTCAGAACAGGCTCGATGGGCTGATGGCCTACATTCTGTTCCTATGTTCCCTCCTAACCAGCCCACACAGTGTAATGATATGCGTAAGAAATTCTGTATGTTAATATGTTAGACATCCAACCAGCCGGTGGCAATAGAACTGCAAACTCGGGGAATCTGGGTGAGAAGGCGTCATGGATAGTCGTGTTTTGTATTAGCTCTCGTACTCTATTGTTAACTTGTGGGAGGAAACCCTCGCAGTTTACAGTTCGTTAGTAGTGTTAGTATTGTTTTCTACCCACGTTATTGTAATTTAATAAATATTATCTAGTCACAAACTACACGTTCTTTGGTGCACTGACTCAACGCACTAGAACGTAACACACCGGTTCATTTGTTGTGCTCTCAGTGTGGCGACAGGCTCATCCACAGCTGGGTTCATACCAGCAGTGTGGGATGAGGCCCTTAAGTTGTCACTAATTGTTCACTATAGGGTTTTGATCAGCGGTTGGACAGGAAGGCCGACCATGGGCCTTCATATGGTGGAGACAGGTAGTAGTGGGATGCTCACCTGTCACCCCGCCAAATGATTAAATTCCCTCCAGACCTTCAAACACGGCAGTAGAAAGGGTAGAAGATTCTGTCCAATATCTTTGATCAATATTATCCTCCATTCTTAAGCCAGAATATTAAAGTCCCATTCCCAACACTATTTGAGGATGTTTCCATTATGAACATGTGTAAATGTCAGGAAAGGATCAGCAGCTCCATGAGGTTTGTTCCATACAGTCTTCAAGCATTATGACCGCCCAAACCCACCCTCAATAGAGAGCACATTTTGCTCATCACTATGTCAATTCCTCTGGAGGCTCCTAATACATAATTAAATGTAAATGTCGCCATAGTCCCCGAGAATCATATATTGTTCTCCACTTTGAGGTAGCACAGTGGTTAGCACTGTTGCTTCACAGCGCCAGGGACCCAGGTTCGATTCCCATCTTGGGTCACTATCGGTGCAAAATCTGCACGGTCTCCCAGTGTCTGTGTGGGTTTCCTCCCATAAGTCCTGAAAGACGTGCTTGTTAGGTGAATTGAACATTCTGAATTCTCCCTCTTTGTACCCGAACAGGCGCCGGAGTGTGGCGATGAGGGGATTTCCACAGTAACTTCATTGCAGTGTTAATGCAAGCCTACTTGTGACACAAATAAGTATTATCAGGGTCACCACATCGCAGGCAATGGGCAAGGTGGATCCTTCATGAATAACCTCAGCCGGTTCTGGAATTGAATCCCACACTGTTGGTTTCACTCCACACCACAAACCAGCCATCCAACCAACAGAGATAACTGACCCCTACAATCGGTGATTAAGGCATCACAAAGGTGAGAATCCAAGTCCCACTTAATTATTAGTTAGATTAAAAGTAAACTGCAATGACCTTTCAGCAGAAATCTACTTGTCAACATTCAGAACAATTCAGCTGTTTGGCATCTGTAACTAGCTCATTAGAATAACTTTCTAAACAAGGAAAGGACATCAATCGGGGGGGGGGGGGGGGGGGATTTTAATCTTTTAATTGAGACCAACGTGCATAACAAAAGACCAGAGAAACCAATAATACAACTTTTATGGGACTATTAGTGTATTAATTCTCTAATTCTTTTGGGTAACTGATCTGTCTCCATCATTAAGTGGATCAACACAAAATGCCTCACAGCACTTTCCACCCAGAGGAGTCCATCCTGCATGTAGATGTGGACTAATTAGAAAATGCAGATTCTTCCCTTGGCAATTAATTGAATTAAGTGAATATTTCTATCGGGCAATGCAAGTAAAACAACGTTTCACAGCCTGGAAGAAAGACAATCACAGGCTCAGTGAGCTCCAACTGCGGTGAGCATTTTGTTTTTCCCTGCAGCCTCAAGCCAGGTGACAAAGCACAACTTTGGGAACAGGTCACATTTGAAACTTTAAACAGGCTTATGTGGAAGCAATGATCATTGAGAACATTTTCTCCACTGGCCAATGGACAGAATGGAAATGGGGCAAAGAACCCAGAATATTGTCCTGGCTCTCCTTATTTGATATTATTCCTCAGCACTTGAAATGTTGCATCCACAAGTTTGCATCAGACTTCCGGTGGCGGCCATGGAGGAGAAGGTCACACATTTGGTAGCACCTGCTTGTGATGGAATTTTTGGACCTTTTCTCCAGATTTTTTCGGAATTTCACTGGATAGATCAGTGGAGAGTGAGACAGTGAGGAGCAATCCCCCACCAGTGTATGGTCAAGTGGACTAGAAGTGGCTGTGTAAGGAGACATAGTCAAGCAAGGAAGACGTGGGTAAAGCCGGCAGGGCAGAAAAGCTTGGCGGAGACGCAGGACCCTGGTGAAGTGGCACAGTGGTCGACAGTACAGCTGGTGAAGTTCTTTGAAGAGTGCTTCACCAAGCTAAAGAAAGACGCACTGGACCCAATTAAGGCATAGATTGATCGGGTGGAGCAGAGTCTAGAAACCCACAAGTTTGCATCAGAACTTGGAATGGAAGACAGGGATCCAATATTGGGAGATTGTGAGAGAGCACACAGGAGTGTGCGAGAGGGATTATTCAAGAACAGAACACGTGTGTGTGTGTGTGTGAGAGAGAGAGAGAGGAGAAAACACGTGAAAACATGCAAGGGATTGCACGGCAGCTCAAGAACGAGAGAGAAAATATCAGGAATTTCTCATTCCAATATGGAAGACTCAACAAAGGTTTGATTTGGTCCCTACAGTATTTCCCAAGTCTAGCCACACACAGTTGACGTTTGGATACTCACTCTTCAACTAGACCATCTGAGAACAAACTTAAAATTCAGGGTGGCAAGGTTAAAGGATTCTGGAAGCCAATGATTACAGGATAAAGAATGAACATTGTTTGTTCATTTAACTAAAATGTAGTCACAAAAGCTGAACTTTAAATTCTGAGTTGGAATAGATTGCTCGATTTTAATTGGTATGATCCCTTTAAATTGTTCAAATATTAATGATCTGCTCGGCCAGACTATCAAGTGGCTTTTAAGAATGAATAACAGAATTCTTCAATTTCTGTTTGACAATTATTTGATATTTGCCAGTGATGCAATGGCAAATGAAGTACATTGTTTATTGTTGAATGGGAACATTTATGGCCACAGGGTGTAAATTGCTGAACTTGCAAATTCAAAAGACAACTTTATGTTTCCTATCTAATTCTTTCCCCCCTTCATTGGAAGAGCACTCAGGGATATCATCCTACTCGTACCATCAACCCACCAGAAACTGGTCCATTCATGAGTCCAGACAGCACATTCTGCCGGTATTGAGATCCAGGGTTTTGGGAAAGAGCAAGTAACAGGCACAGCTCATCCTCTCCTTTCCAGGGAAACACACTTTGCAGAAAATGCCATGATAGTGAATATGAGCAGGGACTTTGGGAAATATCTCCCATCCAGGCCCAGGGGTGTTGCGATAATCTATAGTCTTACCTTTGAGAATACCTTACTGAGCACAAGATCAGCCGTCAGAGTTTCCAAGTCTATATGGACCCAATGCTGTGAAAAAGGTGTTTGAGAACATTAACCTGTTAAAATCCTCTGCCAATTCCTTTTAAAAAAAAATCCACTGCACTGTATCCACCAATTAGATCGAAGCCATCCAATTGCCAAGTTCCAAAATAAGTTGCCTCGCTGATACCACCTTCATCTGATACCCCCTGCACCACAACCTCCGCCATGGGTAGGGCAAGGTGGCAGGTCCTGAATGTACCCCAGCCAGAACAGGGATTGAACCTCATGTTGTGAGCACCAATCTGACCCACATTGGCCGTCCAGTCAAATAGCCAACCAGCAACCCCCTACCCACCCACTAGGAGTTGCTGTGACAATGTGCACTTTTACATGCAAGTTGTAGTCCGGAGCTATGGGTGGAGATGGTAGAGGTTCCAGTTTTTTTTTTCTGCATGCATGGCTGACCAGGACTGTTTCCCACCTTCCAATGGTGTATGTTGGAAGGATTTACAGGTTGGTATTTAATCTGTTTGGTCGCATAATGGTCGCACTTACCTTGGCCACCATTGAAACCACAACTCCAACTTACTTATGAAGTGTATTATGCAAAAATAATCCACACTCGACAGCTTTCATTTTCAAAACAGTTCACTTTCAAATGACAATAAATCATATTGTTTGAAATATTACTGCACTTCATCAGATTCTGACATAGGGGAATGGATTCTACATTGCCGGAGGTCAGTATCAAGATTCCCGATCGGGCAGAGGATGGGACTGGTGCTGGGCGCCAGACCTGTTGCAATGCTCCACTGCCATGCCTCTGGCCTCAGCGAACTACCCACTCCATGCCGGCGGCACCATGCAAATCCACAATTTGCATGCTTTTAAAGCAGCAGTTGTTACAGGTATTAGAGGCTTCTTCAAAAGCCAAGTATACTTGAAAGGGCTTTAAATCCCTGAACAGCCTTTGAAATGCAAATCTTCCATTCAATTCACACAGCAACACTGCATTAGCCAGAGATTGGCAGTTTTATTTCTCCAGAGAAGGGTGCCTGGTGGATTTAGCTGCTTTTGATATGGTGAGGGGTTGTCAATCATGAAAGAGTGCTTATAAACATTGTGGTTAGCATAAAAGCAGGGAACTTGAGGTGCATTCAAGCGTGAAGGGAAAGATCGTAAACTACCCACAATCCACAAAATGCAGCGATTTTTTTACTCTACTGCTCCCACTGCTCTTCAGCATTTAGGCAGGCATGACTGATGCGGGATTCTCAGATTTGAGGGGGGAGGGGAGGGGGGGGGGGGGCGGTGTCACCTGTCAGGAGGGGTCTCTGATAGCGAAGTCTCTTATCTGGTGGGGGGGATTTCTGATGAGTGGGGGTGTCTGATGGGAGGTCTCCGATGGTGGGTTTCTGATGGGAGGGCCACTGATCTAAGGGGTAATTGATCTGGGGGGGGGTCTCTGATCTAAAATGTCTCTGATGGAGGGGGGGCTCTCTGATGGAAGAGGGGGTCTCTGATGGAAGAGGGGGTCTCTGATGGAAGGGGGGTCTCTGATGCAAGGGGGGATCTCTGATGCAAGGGGGGATCTCTGATGCAAGGGGGGATCTCTGATGCAAGGGGGGTCTCTGATGCAAGGGGGGTCTCTGATGCAAGGGGGGTCTCTGATGCAAGGGGGGTCTCTGATGCAAGGGGGGTCTCTGATGCAAGGAGGGTCTCTGATGCAAGGAGGGTCTCTGATGCAAGGGGGGTCTCTGATGCAAGGGGGGTCTCTGATGCAAGGGGGGTCTCTGATGCAAGGGGGGTCTCTGATGCAAGGGGGGTCTCTGATGCAAGGGGGGTCTCTGATTCAAGGGGGGTCTCTGATTCAAGGGGGGTCTCTGATTCAAGGGGGGTCTCTGATTCAAGGGGGGTCTCTGATTCAAGGGGGGTCTCTGATTCAAGGGGGGTCTCTGATTCAAGGGGGGTCTCTGATTCAAGGGGGGTCTCTGATTCAAGGGGGGTCTCTGATTCAAGGGGGGTCTCTGATTCAAGGGGGGTCTCTGATGCAAGGGGGGTCTCTGATGGAAGGGGGGTCTCTGATGGAAGGGGGGTCTCTGATGGAAGGGGGGTCTCTGTTGGCGAGATCTGGTCATCCTTATGTGTGTATGCTGTTGCAGGGGCGAGGGGGGGGGGGGGGCAGTGGGTGACCAGTTACTCCTTTGGTGGGGAGGAAGAGGAGGAGGATGCCCCTATTCGACAGTGGGAGGCGTCAGGATTTGTGTTGCGGGGGGAAGGAGGCGTACTAGGAGGCGGCCTAGTTATCAGGCCGCCTGCTCACAATGGCGGCCGAATACCAGCATTCCGATGATATCCGGTGAGCTCTCCCTATGCATAAATTAGCATGGTGAAAGAGAGAGACTCACACCTGGATGCCACTCAGTGGAGTCCAGGTGTCAGTGGAGACTCCGCTAGTGGGAGCATTTGGGGTACAGAACGGAGACTCCTAGCCATCGTCTTCCACTACAAATCTAATGATTTTTAAGATTTCATCCACAGACTTTCAAACATCCAATCTACATGCAAGTAATTCAGACTCTTTAGCATTGCAAATGATAGTTATGATGCTTTATTAATATTAAATTGCAGCATACATCATTCAAAGTCATAACAGAAAATGCAGCTACTCGAATAGTGTTTAAGAACTATCGGCTGTGCCAAATTAAATATTTGCTAGACGGAGCTCCTTCTGATGCTTCAGTGAGTTAATCTACTCCGTAACAGTGGACTGAGACCACACAGATCAGAATGATCTTGGGTTTAATACTTGGTTATGAACATTAGCTGATTTAAACTGGCGATGCTGCAATTGAATCCTCTACATTGCAGTTCGAGGGTTCCTGCTGATCACCATTCTGATTTGGAAATTTATTGGTGTTCCTTCACTGTCATTAGGTCAAACTCCTGGAACTCTCTCCCCAACAGCACGGTGGATGTACCTACCACATGGACTGCAGCGGTTCATGAGACATGTACCAAAACCCCTCGCGCAACACTGGCATTGAAAAATAGTTTCACGCACAGAGCTCACTCACTCCTGTGGTCAGGAGCACAATTCATAGGACTTTCTGGTGATGGATTAACGCAACTACTAATTCAGAAATATAGTAAATGTGAACTCCCTGCGAATGTTCGCACTGTCGATTTTATAGCAAGGAGGCCCAAATGTTTACATTGTCTTTCAGATATCGTCCTTTACGCTTTGTCTAACCTCTCGGGTTTACATAAAAAGAATCCATAGCAGTGCTCAGGAAGAGCAAGGAAGATCTCCCAGTTTCCTCTCCAATATTTATCCTACAGCCATCTCAAAGCAAAATAATCAGTCACTTGTTGGATTGGTGTTTGTGGGATCTCACTTGTGCGGATTTGGCTGCCATACTTCATACAGTGGAAAGGATGTTATCAATTCAAACGTATGTAACTAGCTGTAAATTGCTGCGGGAGGTCCTGGGGTGGAGAAAGGCAGTGCATAAATGCAAGTATTCCTTTTGAGAGAGAAACATTGTAACTCTTTTATCTATAAAAATGCAAAATTGTTCCGCACAATTATGGTGGATTGGAAAATGATCAAAAACATCGAGAAATGGCATTCCTTTTCTTGATGCAGGTGTACAAATTATTATTTATAACAGCTTCCATGACATTGTTAGTTTAGATTTCAACCTATATTTGGATATTTTTAACTGCTGCATTTTGCCCAGAGATTAGAAGTGTCTAAGCATTTCAAATTTAAGTGTCTGATACCTACCACTTACATATATTTAAAAAAAAACATTTTATGAGCAGTTGGGTGGTTTTATTTTGAACCTGAAGTTTTACAATGCAGTCAACTTGATCGAAGCTAAACTTACTGCCTGTATTTTGAAACGGGGGCTAAATAGCTGGCTTGTAACGCAGAACAATGTCAGCAGCGCAGGTTCAATTCCTGTACCGGCCTCCCCGAACAGGCGCCGGAATGTGGCGACTAGGGGCTTTTCACAGTAACTTCATTGAAGCATACTTGTGACAATAAGCAATTATTAATTATTATTGATTGAGAATAAGCAAGCCTATTTGATTAGATTTCCTGTTGCTAGTCTTGACTGATTCATTGCGCGCTCAAATCTATTTCAAAATGTTATGGACTCCAGGTCGCGACAATGACATGAGGATTAACCCAGACTGACAGTTCAGCACTGAAAGAGTGCTGCACTGACAGAGGGTCGGCACCGAGGGAGTGCTACACTATCAGAGTGTCAGCACTGAGGGAGTGTTGCATTGTCAGAGGGTCAGCACTCAGCGAGTGTTGCACTGTCAGACGGTCAGCATTGAGAGAGTGCTGCACTGTCAGACGGTCAGCACTGAGGGAGTACTGCACTGTCAGAGGGTTAGCACTGAGGGAGTGCTGCACTGTCATAGGGTCGGTACTGAGGGAGTGTTGTGCTGTCAAGGGATCAGCATTGAGGGAGTGCTGCACTGTCAGAGGGTCAGCACTGAGGGAGTGCTGCACCATCAGAGGGTCAGCACCGAGGGAGCTTTGCACCGTCAGAGGGTCAGCACTGAGGGAGTGTTGTGCTATCCGAGGCTCAGCACTAAGGGAGTGTTGTGCTGTCAAGGGGTCAGCGCTGAGGGAGTGCTGCACTGTTAAACAGTCAGCAATGAGGGAGTGCTGCACTGTCAGAGGGTCAGCACTGAGGGGCTGCTGCACTGTCAGAGGGTCAGCACTGAGGAAGTGCTGCACTGTCAGAGGGTCAGCACTGAGGGAGCACTGCACTGTCAGAGGGTCAGCACTGAGGGACTGCTGCACTGTCAGAGGGTCAGCACTGAGGAAGTGCTGCACTGTCAGAGGGTCAGCACTGAGGGACTGCTGCACTGTTTGAGGGTCAGCACTGAGGGAGCACTGCACTGTCAGAGGGTCAGCAGTGAGGGAGTGCTGCACTGTCAGAGGGTCAGCACTGAGGGACTGCTGCACTGTTTGAGGGTCAGCACTGAGGGAGCACTGCACTGTCAGAGGGTCAGCAGTGAGGGAGTGCTGCACTGTCATAGGGTCAGCACTGAGGGACTGCTGCACTGTCAGAGGGTCAACGCTGAGGGAGTGCTGCACTGACAATAACCCAGTCTCAACAATCAGGTGTTAAGTTGGGGCCCTGTCAACATATTCTGGTGGAGATAAAAGCTATTCAAAGAACGTGCAGGGGAATTATGGAGAATTGTACCCCTCAGCTAACACTGCTGAAACAGGTTATCTGTGTTTATTATTTAATGTTCTCGCTCTTTATGGGAGCTTGTTCAACTGTGAATGCAATTCAAAAGTACAAAATGACTGTCAATAACATGGGATATCTGGAGGTTGGAAAAGAGCTATATAAATGCAAGCTCTGAAACATTTTTAAAGCACGTGAGATATCAGTGTGTCAAAGCTGGCCTTTGTATGTCTATTTAAATTCACAAGGAGTAGAAGCCAACCTAATATCAATGGAACGATATAGCAGAGGAAAACTCTTCATATTTGGATTGGTTTATAATCACGTGTACCGATGTACAGTGAAAAGAATTGTTCTGCATACAGCTCAGACAGGTCATTCCGTACATGAAAAGAAAATACATAGGGTAAACATACAATAGTTTTAAGAGATTAGTACGGTTATAGGAGATGTAAGAAGAGGATCTATGTGAGAGAGCTCGCAGAGAGTCTCCACGCTCCGGCGCCATCTTGCTTTTCCAGAGACAGACACAATTGTGCAAAGAGTGGGAGAGAAAGGGACAGAGAATCAGTGAGACAAAAAGGCAGTGAAAGAGGTACAGAGATAGAGAGAGTGAGAGACAGTAAAGGAAAGATGTACAGAGATAGAGTGAGACACAGCGAGGGAGAGAGGTATTTGATGACGGTTCATCGCTGAGCCATTTCATAAACCTCGCTCCACAACGGATCGAGTTTGTAATTGACCTTGGAACAGCTGAGATCAAAAGTGCTTGTTCAAAATAGAAAAATACTCCATTCCTACCACTGACACTCAGATATAGTTAGGCCCAAAGCATTAACAAAGCCACATCGCATCCGACCAAAGTGGTGCTGAAATTTTAGTGATGAAAACGGCACAGAGCTGTGCATTGTGGTGTTATTGTGCCAGACTCTGAAGCCATCAGACATGGATTCATGCATATTTGTCTGTACATACTAAGGCCAGTACTTCTCCACGGGGTAATAAAGTCATCTAAGGTTGCTCTCATATGCTTGCCAGCATCGTTCTGCTTCACAGAAATGTTGGCAGAGGCCTTGGCACAGGCCTTCTCTCTTTTGGAAACACCCAAGAAAGGGAAAGGCAAGGAAAATGCTTTACTCAAGAGAAAATGTTACAGAAGGTAAGTAAAAAGTGGTGACACATACCAATTATTTTTCTCACATATTAACCACATTATTGATCAAACTTGGAATTATCTTTTGAAATTACAGAGTAACAATTACTGAGGGGATTGTGTCCCGTAATGACAGGTCCGGCATCAGAAGATGAGGGTAGCCCAAGATTGCTCAAGCCATGCAGGTAAAGACCTTTTTGTGAAGTGAACAGACCACAGAAAATGTACCCCTTCGGTAATCATTATGATGCACTAAGGTAGGACTGGCTTCTTTGATCTTCTTCACAGTGTAGTAATTTCAGCAAACAACTCCAGCAATAATAGTTTCCTTACACGGCCATTTTGTGCGGTGGGCCTCGTTTTTGACAATATAAATTCCAGCCGTCCGACCACTACTTTCCTTAGATGTCAGTATTTTCCAACACTGCTGTGCACTTGCAGAGCACTTGAGCCTCAATGTTTCAGCTTGCTGCTTTTCTGGGTGCACAACTTTCTGTTTCCTTGGACAAAGTATTCGGAACATTTCCAAGCAGTGCAATGCATCTAAACTAACAGGCTTAAAACGAGAATGCGGAGGCAGTTGGAGGGGGTGGGGGTGGATAAGAATAGATAATTCACTGAACCCAAGCAATCGCAATTTAGAAACAGGAAAAGTGCTTCAAATTGACTACTATGCTACAATCCTACACAAAGTAAATTTTTCAGCATTTGTAATATTTTAAAAGCACATCGACGTTACAAATTTAAATCAAGGATGTTATCAGGATGGAGTTGATTAAAATAGACATGTGTTCAATTACTTTGGTATTTTGTCAAATGGAATCCAATGATAACAACACTAGCGTTTCTCAGATTAACAGACAGAATATCAACCTTGGAAGACTCACAATTATAATTGTTATAATGGTTATAATTGAGTTCTGGCTTGGCTCCATTTCCCCACATTGGAATTCTCAGTGCATTCTGGGAACTGCAGTTGAAAGGAAGATGTTTTCACCATAATGTTCTGACCTTTTGCATTTTAACTGTACTGTTTGCTGCTGCGTGCTTCATAACATCCCAATCCACAAACGGCTCCACTGTGCCGTTGCCTCTGGATTGAGTCGGCATCAGTCTCCAGCTATGGTGTATCACTTATGGTGGGGCCAGCCTGGCAATATTCACACTTCGACTGAATCAACTTTGTGGTGTTCTTTGTGTTGCTTATTTCAGGATGGTTGGCGTTGTGTTCACAAAGACCACATAATAGCATGAAATTAAACAAAGCTAGAAATTTATTAACACTACTAACTTGGATAAGACACGTACTCCTAAAGAACACACAGTTGATTAATAACATCTAAACTACACTCAAATATTGCTGATCTCACTATTCGTTTAAACTATGATCTACTATCTGTACTTCTGAGTCTCACTAGCTAACTTCTGCACACACTCTCCCACAAGGCTTAGCATCACTGCCTTATATATTTGCAACTGTATCTCCCTCTTGTGGCTACTCTCAACACTTTGTTAACCCTTGCAGTTCTGACATTTATAATAATACCACAAACCTTGGGCAACATGTGATGTAGGTATGCAGGGCTCGGCCGTCCAAGATCCGAAACTGAGCAGAAGATATGCTTTACCAAATGGCAATCAGTCACCAATACTTGATTGTAGGCACAATTCTTGATGTCCCAACTAAGGGCATTTAATCATCTTCTTGAAACCAGACATTCTCCTTTCTTGACCACCATACAGATATATTTTATAGCACAATTATGGCTCTGGAGACCAAATTCGGTACAATAATTCTCCACCTCAGTACCACTGAAGCCAACTGTTGTGCTCTCATCGGAGACCATGCAACTCAGCAAATCAGACAGCTCAAATGTGGCCTGTTTGGTTCTATCAGCCTGTGGTGATATGATCTGCATACTTGTCTGCCATTGGGCCAGAACGTCGGCTTACCATTGGCCCTGGTTGGTCATGTGCCTCTCGACCGATTGGCCGAGAGGCTGAGTTAACCACGCCTCTATTAACGAGGTATAAATGGTCAGGCGCCTGACGATCGTCCCTTTCCATTGTAGACGATCGCAGAGCTGTGTTCTAGTCAATTAAAGCCAGGCTTTGGTAAATCACTCGCCTCGCGTTCAATTGATGGTACATCAATTTAATTGACTACGACTTTGAAGATGGAGTTTCGCATCAAGCCCGAATGCCTCCGCATCAGCCCGCAAACTCCGAACTCTGCAGAACTTTTCCAACTCTGGCTGACTTGCCTCGAAGGGTTCCTAGCATCTACAACCACCGGGGCACAGAAGCTGCACGTCCTCCACTCCAGCGTGGGTATCAACGCTTACACAATAATCAAAGAGGAAACGGATTATGATGACGCTATACAAAAGCTAAAAGGACAATTCATCAAACCGGTCAACAGGGTATTCGCTCGACATCTGCTGGCCACCAGAAAGCAGGTCCCCGGTGAGTCTCTAAGCCAATACGCCCGGGCCCTCTATGCCCTGGGGAGAAGTTGCTCCTGTGTAGCAGTCTCGGCTACAGAGCACATGGAGCTACTGATCAGCTTACGTGGCTGGGATGCTGTCTCCCGTGATCCGCCAGCGGATGCTGGAAAGAGACGAACTCAGTTTAACTGAGACGCTGACTCTCTCCGCCTCTCTGGAGGTCGCAGATCAAAGCGCTCGCACCTATGACCCTGGCCAGGCCTCCTGGCATGCTTCCCACCCGCCGCTCCCGACCTCCCTCAGGCTCGTGCCGCGGGACGCCCCGATAAATCCGCGGGGCCCCGCTGCTACTTTTGCGGGTACGCAAAACACCCTCGCTCGCGCTGCCCAGCCCGCTCCGCCCTCTGTAAGAGCTGTGGGAAGAAGGGCCACTACTCCACGGTCTGCCAGGCCAAAACGCTGTCTGCAGCGCTTCTGGAAGCTGCACAGCACTCTTCCCCCCCCCCCCCCCCCCCCAGGCCTCTGCAAATGGCCTGTGTGCCTCTCTCTCTCCCCCAGGGCCCCCCCAGCCGCTCCCGACTCGCGCCCCGCCGGCCGACAAGCGCACCTCCCCGGCCCCTCCAGTTCTCTGCCTGCCCGCCGCGCACGTTTCTCCCCCCCCGCCCCCGGGCCCCGGCGCCCGACCGGCTCGCCTCTCCGGGCCTCCGGTCCAGAAATCTCCCTATTTCCCGATGGCAAGAGGTGATCCCCGATGCCCTACACTCTATCCGCTCACTCCTCTGTACCGCAACTAATCAGACACCTCATGAACGTCTTCTTGTTTTCCCCAGGAAGTCGTCCTCCGGATCCCCTCTCCCGACTTGGCTGGTCACCCCCGGGCCCATCTTGCTCCGGAAGCATGTGCGGGTGCACAAGTCCGACCCGTTGGTGGAGCATGTCCAGTTAGAACATAGAACATAGAACATTACAGCACAGAACAGGCCCTTCGGCCCTCGATGTTGTGCCGAGCAATGATCACCCTACTTAAACCCACGTAACCCGTAACCCAACAATCCCCCATTAACCTTACACTATGGGCAATTTAGCATGGCCAATCCACCTAACCCGCACATCTTTGGACTGTGGGAGGAAACCGGAGCACCCGGAGGAAACCCACGCACACACGGGGAGGACGTGCAGACTCCACACAGACAGTGACCCAGCCGGGAATTGAACCTGGGACCCTGGAGCTGTGAAGCATTGATGCTAACCACCATGCTACCGTAAGGCCCGTGAGTACCAGTTACTCCACGCTAACCCACAGTACGCGTATGTGGAGTACCCCGACGGTCGGCAGGACACGGTCTCCCTCCGCTGACCTGGCACCCGCCGGCGTGCGCCCCATCCCCCCCACCACAGACCCCCCCCTCCCCTTTTTCACCCCAGCATCCCACTCAGCTTCCCCATCCCTCATCCATGGCGTCTCCGCGGCCAGCAGAGGTGACGGAGACTACTCGAAGTCCATCGCTCCCGGACTCCAGGACATCAGCAGGACCATCGGCCGATCCGACATCAACTCCTCCACTGCGGCGCTCTGCCAGGACGTCAAGGACCACCAAAAGACTGATCGAATCCTTCTAGAGTTCTACAGACCCATGGACTTTTTTTTGTAAATATCGTTATGTCTGGGCCAGTGGGAAGCCCCCAAATTCGATAAGGGTAAGGAGAGAAAATTTATTCTCCCGACAGCTACTCATATCACCAGTTCCCCCCCCCCCCCCCCACCCCACCCTGGGTCTCATTCACACACCCCCCCCCCCGCCTTCCTTCTCCACAAGGGGTGAATGTGGTGATATGATCTGCATACTTGTCTGACATTGGGCCAGAATGTCGGCTTACCATTGGCCCTGGTCGGTCATGTGCCTCTCGACCGATTGGCCGAGAGGCTGAGTTAACCACGCCTCTATTAACGAGGTATAAATGGTCAGACGCCTGACGATCGTCCCTTTCCATTGTAGACGATCGCAGAGCTGTGTTCTAGTCAATTAAAGCCAGACTTTGGTAAATCACTCGCCTCGCGTGCAATTGATGGTACATCACAGCCTCAGCTCCGACGCGCTCAACGTTCACAACTGCCCAAAGATATACTAAAATGGGTGAGGCAGGAAATAAGTTGATGAAGATCGTTCAACCATTCCCAGCATGCATTACCACCTTCAAAAGAACAATTGAAGCAGAGAAAAACATGGAGAAAGAAAGCATTGTTCCATCCATCTGGGTGGGCCTCGGGCCTAAACGTTGTGATACACAAGAACGAGAGCTGCAAAGCAAATTCAATATCATTACAATGAATTGTACTCACCTCTTAATCAGCAAAGGCGTAGCTGCACATCACATTCCAGAACAGAGCAGCTCAACAGCTTGGTTTGAAAAACTGGCTGCTGCCGTAGCCTGGGGATGTCAGCTGCCGCTCCACTTTGCCCCTCACATTTGGAGCTTTCGGAGCAGTGGCACAGCCGGAGTTTGGCAGCAGCAGTCCCATGGTGCACTCAGAATTACAATGCAATCCTTTATCAGAACACTTCCCCCTATAGAAGCCGCACTGTCTGAGTGAAACAGTGCCGTCATTCACTGGTAGAATAAAAAATCACCTTTGCTTTCCTCAAAAGTTCCAGCTCATATCAGAATGAAGTGTCCGATAGCATAATAAACCTTTCTTGTTTGGGCTGGTTTAATCAGTTTTAAACCTATCACACAAATACATTCTACTCTAATTGAGTTGCCCACCTGCTTCTCAATTGCGAGAATAAAAACAGCTGTGAATTATTGAAAAGTGGAAAGCTATGGTGGAAAAGCTGACTGCAAATGGAGTTTAAATCCCAGGGCCACATGCCCCAAGTACAAAAAGCAAATAATTTCCCCCGGCAACACTTGGAGAAATTCAGCCGATGATAAACTAACAAAATTATCCTAAAGTTGTCTTTGGTTTAGTGAGGTGTACCTTGCGTGGCAACTGTTCGGCAAACACCAGTTTCCTAACTTTCAACTGCGGAAGTGTACTTCAGAGACGTCTTTCCAAATTCTCTAGATGCACAAAATAGTCTTAAACACCAAACTGATGCAGCTCAGAAGCAAGACCACTCTTTATTTTCAACAGCAAATTCCACTGGTCAGCCACAATCATAGAATCCCGACACAGCAGGAGGCCATTCGGACGTCGAGTCTGCACTGGCCCTCCGAAAGAGTACCCTACCTAGGCCCACTCCCCTACCCTATCCCTGTAATCCTACCTAATCTTTTGGACACTGAGGCACAATTTTATCATGGCCAATCCATCTAACCTGCACATCTTTGGACTGTGGGACGAAACCGGAGCACCCAGAGGAAACCCACGCAGACATAGAACATACAGTGCAGGAGGCCATTCAGCCCATCTAGTCTGCACTGACCCACTTAAGCCACGGGAGAATGTGCAAACTCGACACAGACGGTCAGCCAAAGTCGGAATGGACCCGGGTCCTGGTGCTGTGAGGCAACAGTGCTGACAAGTGACGAACAACAAGCTTGGAAGCTTAATTTTTACTGTCGCAGGGAAGGTTCATGATTTGTAAGCAGGTTTACTAGGTCATATGACCATGACCAGGAATTACAGTGCGAGTCCTTTGAATACCATCATTACACAAATAATTGAGGGATACAGCAGATCTCGGGCGGGATTCTCTAACCCCGCCCCGGTGGGTCGGAGAATCGCCAGGGGGTGACCCAAATCCCGCCCGGCCGCCCCGTGATATTCTTCGGGCCCCCAAAAATCCCGTCGACGTGAATCAGGGGAGGGAGGGGGGGTTGGGGAGGGTACATGATGGAGAGGGTGCATGCCGGGGAGGAGAGGGGAGTGCCGGGAAGGGTGAGTGATGGAGAGGGTGCGTGCCGGGAGGAGAGGGGGGGGTTTGGTCACGCTGCGTGCCGGGGAGGGGAAGAGGGGTGTCTGCCTGGCCATGTGCCAGCTGGCAACAGTTGCGACCATGCGGGTCGCCGTGGCGGGAGGTACACTTCTACATGTTGCCGAGGGGAGCTGGAGCAGGAGCGTGCCAGGGAGGCGGCGGAGGCTGCCACAGAGGAGCGTGCCGTAGGGAGGCAGGTGGCAGCCACCCAGGCTGGAGGGCCGCCCGCACGACAGGATGAGAAGGCGGAGGAGGAGGTGGTGGTGGTGCTGCGCCGACGCCTAATGAGGCCCCGTGTGTACGGGCCCCACTCGTCGTACCAGGACCTCACGGACCGGGCATGCAGGAGGGGACTCCGAATGAGCCGGGAAACCGTCACCGATATCTGCCACCTTGGGCACACCTGGCACCACATGGCAATGGGGGGGGGGGGGGGGGGGGGGGAAGACACCCTCTCCCCGTGGCCATCAAGGTTACGGTGACCCTGAACGTTCATGCCACAGAGTCATTCCAGGCGCAAGTAGGGACCTGTCCGGCATCTCGCAGGCGTTGGTGCACCGGTGCATCTGTGCAGTGACGGACGCCCTGTATGCCATTGCGGACCGCTACATCCAGTTCCCCGTGGACTGGGCCAGCCAGGATGCCCGAGCAGCGGGCTTCGCTGCCGTGGCCAGGATGCCCATGGTCCAGGGGGCGATCGATGGGATGCACGTCGCTGTGCGGCCACCTGCGGATAACAGGGCCGTGTTCACAAATAGGAAGGGGACCTATTCCATGAATGTGCAGGGCGTCTATGACCATTGCATGAGGATCCTACACGTCTGCGCCCAGTACCCGGGCAGTGTACATGACTCATTCGTGTTGGCGCAATCTTTTATCCCCACCATTTTCAAGGGACGCCCCCCCACCCCGCCCCCCCCCACCCCCACCCCTCCCGCCCAGCCACCCACCCCCCACCCGGCTGAGGGGCTGGGGCTAGTTGCTGAGCGACATGGGTTACCCGTTGCGGTCGTGGCTGCTGATACCTATACGGAGGCCACAGACTGACGTGGAGAACCGCTACAACAATGCCCATGCAGTGACCAGGGGTGTGATAAAGAGATGCTTTGGGCTGCTGCAGATGCTCTTCAGGTGCCTGGACCGCTCTGAAGGGCCCCTCCAGTACCCATCAGATAGGGTCGGCGCATCGTTGTGGTCTGCTGCGTCCTGCACAAGACAGCCCATTAGAGGGGCGATGTGCTGCAGGCAGAGGAGGGGGAAGGGGAGGAACAGCAAGACGAGGCACAGACCTCCCCAGATGAGGAGGATTGGGGCAATGATCAGGACAGACGGTCCGAGTTGTCGCAGGGGTGCCCGGAACGGGCCCCAGCACCTCCTCCTCCCTCGGGGTGCCCGACGGCCCCCGGGTCTCTACATGGGTCGGGGATGCGAACGGACAGAGCACCCGATGCCCCCCGACACCTGGCACTGCCAGTCCTGGAGGCCCGCCCTGGCATCAACAAGTGTCTGCGAATTTGCAGCCATGGAACTCAGGGAGTTGGCCATCCCTGTCTGTGTCTGGGCGACGCCAGCCAGCACCTGGGAAATGGCCTGCAGAGACTGGGCCATTGCCTGCTGTCGCCATCTGGGATGGCCATGTCCCGATTACAAAATGGACACTTTGCAAAAATGCAGGGAAAATGGACAATACTGAGAAAGCAAGCAGGTGCAAGGTTTGTCTGTTGATTGGAGCTATAGCTCCCAGACAAGACCGATACTGCAAAGCCATTACCATATTAATGAGCCATCTCCGGGGACAAAAGAGTAACATTTAAGTAAATGATACTAAAGCAGACACCTCGGCGCCAGAGGAGGCTAGAACAAAGCAGGCCAACGGCCACCTAGGATCCGCCCAGCAATCGGGGCACCCACCCCTTTATTGGAGGAAATCGATACCGATGATCAAGATACTGTCCAATTAATTGGAACCAAGTTCAAGGCCCACCCAAAAGCGCGCGAAGCCCCTTTGGGTATAAGAAGAATCCCCCGAGAATCGCTCTCTTGGCCTTGGCTCTCAGCGAGGAGAGACCTGGCTAGCAGCTGCACCAGAAAAAGTAAATCCAAAGTCAATACACGCTACGAGACAGACGCTCTTGTCTACTATTCCGTACCAGCTCGACCCCAGCAGCCTCAGAACCGGACAACGGCCATTGTTCCTCTGACTGAGTGGGCGCCCGAAGCTAAGTATAGGCTTTAGTAGTAGTGATAGTTTAGTTTTTTTTTATAAATGTTTTTATTCAGTTTTCATATTTTATATTGAACAAATTACAAATTGTTAGGAGAAAGAAAAAAGAAAAAAAACAAACACGCAAAAATTAACATACATATTTACAGGTAAGCATCTTCGTAGTAGTAACTGCGCCCCCCCCCCCCCCCCCCCCCTCAACATGTTTATTTAGTTTGGTTTTGGGCCTTAGCTAGCCATCGAACCCCCGTAACGAACCTGTAGCCCCCCCCCCTCCCGCTACCTTCCCCCGACTATTCTTCCTCTTGTACATTGGCCACAAATAGGTCCCGGAACAGTTGCATGAATGGCTCCCACGTTCTGTGGAAGCCGTCGTCCGACCCTCGGATGGCAAATTTGATTTTCTCCATTTGGAGAGATTCCGAGAGGTCGGACAGCCAGTCCGCAGCTCTGGGCGGTGCTGCTGACCGCCAGCCAAACAGGATTCTACGGCGGGCGATCAGGGAGGCAAAGGCAAGGGCGTCTGCCCTCCTCCCCAGGAATAGATCTGGCTGTTCTGAAACCCCGAAGACCGCCACTATCGGGCATGGCTCCACCCTCACTCCCACCACTTTGGACATAACCTCGAAGAAGGCTGTCCAGTACTCCACGAGTCTGGGGCAAGACCAGAACATGTGGGCGTGGTTGGCCGGGCCTCTTTGGCACCGTTCACATCTGTCTTCCACCTCCGGGAAGAACCTACTCATACGGGTTCTTGTTAAGTGGGCTCTATGTACCACTTTTAGTTGCGTCAGGCTGAGCCTTGCGCACGTGGAGGTGGAGTTGACCCTATGCAGTGCTTCGCTCCAGAGTCCCCACCCGATCTCCATCCCCAGGTCGTCCTCCCATTTCCTCCTTGTTGCGTCCAGTACGGTGTCGTCCCTATCTACCAGTCGGTCATACATGTCACTACAGTTCCCTTTCTCTAGGATACTTGCGTCCAGTAGGTCTTCCAGTAGTGTCTGTCGTGGCGGTTGTGGGTACGTCCTTGTCTCCTTTCGTAGGAAGTTTTTGAGCTGCAGGTACCGTAGCTCGTTCCCCCCAGCTAGCTGAAATTTCTCTGTCAGTTCGTCCAGTGTTGCGATCCTGTCGTCCGTGTATAGGTCCCTGACTGTCAGTGTCCCCCCGTCCTGCCTCCACCTTTTGAAGGTGGCGTCGGTCAGTGCTGGTTTGAACCTATGGTTGTTGCAGATGGGAGCCCTGTTCGACATTTTGGTCAGGCCAAGTTGCTGCCGCAGTTGGTTCCAGGATTGGAGGGTGGCTGTCACCACTGGGCTGCTGGAGTGTTTTTTGGGTGGGGATGGGAGTGCTGCCGTGGCGAGGGCCCGAAGGGAGGTTCCCATGCAGGAGGCCTCCTCCGCACGCACCCACTCAGCTTCTGGCTCCTGGATCCATCCCCTTACTCGCTCGGCTGTTGCTGCCCAGTGGTAGAATTGTAGATTCGGGAGGGCTAACCCTCCCCTGGTTTTTGTTTTTTGTAAGACCTTCTTTGGGATCCTAGTATTTTTACCCCCCCATACAAACGCCATGATGAGTTTGTCCAGCGCTTTGAAAAAGGCCTTGGGGATGTAGATCGGAATGGATCTAAACAGGAAGAGGAACCTGGGCAGTACGTTCATTTTGATCGTCTGAACTCTCCCCGCGAGGGAGAGCGGGAGCGTGTTCCATCTTTGCAGGTCCTTTTTAACTTCCTCCGTCAGGCTGGTGAGGTTCCATTTGTGGATCCCTTTCCAGTCATGGGCTATTTGGATCCCCAGGTAGCGGAATTTATGTCGGGCTTGTTTGAACGGCAGCCCCTTTAGTGCTGCCCCCCCCCCCCCCCCCCTTGCGGGTGTACTGGGAAGATCTCACTTTTGCTCATGTTGAGTTTGTAGCCCGAGAAGGCTCCAAACTCTTTCAGGAGCGCGATGATTAAGTCCATGCTGCTTTGTGGGTCCGAGATATAGAGGAGCAGATCATCCGCATAGAGTGAGACTCTGTGCTCTCTACCTCCCCTTCGGATCCCCCTCCAATTTTTTGCTGCCCTGAGCGCGATTGCTAGCGGTTCAATTGCTAGTGCGAACAGCAGCGGGGACAGTGGGCATCCTTGTCTGGTGCCCCTGTGCAGCTGGAAGTATTGGGAGTTGGTATTGTTGGTCTGTACACTCGCCATGGGAGCGTTGTACAGGAGCTTTACCCAAGCGGTGAACCCTGTTCCAAGCCCGAACCGCTCCAGTACCTCTATGAGGTATTTCCACTCGACTCTGTCGAAGGCCTTTTCCGCGTCCAGGGAGACGATCACCTCTTGTGTTCTCTCCCCGGAGGGGGTCATTATCACGTTCAGCAGGCGCCTGATGTTCGCGGTCAGCTGTCTACCTTTGACAAAGCCCGTCTGGTCCTCTGTGACCACCTCAGGTACACAGTCTTCTAGCCTTTTGGCTAGGATTTTGGCCAGTATTTTGGCGTCTGCATTCAGCAGAGATATGGGTCTGTATGACCCACATTCCGTTGGGTCTTTGTCTTTCTTAGGTATCAGCGAGATTGAGGCCTGTGCTAACGTGGGTGGCAACGTGCCCCTAGCTAGCGATTCTGTGAACATCTCCCGCAGGTGCGGGGCCAGCGCTGCCGCAAATTTTTTGTAGAAGTCCGCCGGGAATCCGTCCGGTCCCGGCGCCTTCCCCGCCTGCATGGAGCTAATGCTCTCCATGATCTCTCCCAGTGCTAGTGGTGCTTCCAAATCCCGTTTTCTGCCCTCTCCCACAACTGGTATGTTCAGTCCGTCAAGAAACCGGTTCATCCCAGCCTTCCCCGTTGGGGGCTCTGAGGTGGTGATAGTTTAGTTGGTAGAGTTTTGTGCATGAGTATAATTGACTGTGTGTGTAAATAAATGAGGATTGATTTCGAACTTACTAACTGGTGTAGAGTCTTTGATCAGTATTCGGTTTTGAACCTTGTGGCGGTATCAAAAGATACCTGGCGACTCTTGAGCAAACGTAATTAGAATTAAGGACGGCGACCATATTAACCGCCATAAACAGAGCCAATTAAAGAGAGAACACAACGAGCAACACTGCTGAGACCGGGCCACGCCGTTGAGCGCCTGTGCGATTTGCTGCTGGCTCTGGCTCATGGCCGCCTATGAGAGGACGCGCCTGCATGGGAAGCCCCACACTTTGCATACTGCGACCCATGTCTGACACCGTCGCATCCATTGCGTCCACCGCAGACATGACCGGCACCACTACCTGCTCCTGCACGCGGGAGGATTCCTCCACCTTCGTCTGCAGCTGCCGCAAGCTGGCATCACCCCCCTTGATCGCCCCCGAGTCCGTGACTACATCGGGTCTATTGGTGGGTGCGGTAACTCCAGGAACCCGGAACCCGTCTGGGCGCCAGATTGTTACCTGCGCCGCGCTGCCCTCCGAACGCCCAGCCCCTCGGCTGCTCCTGCCTCCACCTGCTGTACAGGGACGGCTGTGTTGTGCGCAACAGAGAGTGTACCAGATGCCTCATAGCTAAAGTGCCCAACCAAGGCGAGTTTCTCTGTGATGGTGGAGGGTGTAGGAGATAGCAGTGGCGTAATGGCGTGCTCCTCACACGGCCCAAATTCCGGGGTCCCCTGGAGTGGTGATTCCTGCCATCCGTCCCCTGGTGTGGATGTCGTGTGCGTCAGTGCCCTGTGCGTCAGGGTCCTGTGCGTCAGTGCCCTGTGCGTCAGGGTCCTGTGCGTCAGTGCCCTGTGCGTCAGGGTCCTGTGCGTCAGTGCCCTGTGCGTCAGGGTCCTGTGCGTCAATGCCCTGTGCGTCAGTGCCCTGTGCGTCAGGGTCCTGTGCGTCAGGGTCCTGTGCGTCAGTGCCCTGTGCGTCAGTGCCCTGTGCGTCAGGGTCCTGTGCGTCAGGGTCCTGTGCGTCAGTGCCCTGTGCGTCAGGGTCCTGTGCGTCAGTGCCCTGTGCGTCAGGGTCCTGTGCGTCAGGGTCCTGTGCGTCAGGGTCCTGTGCGTCAGTGCCCTGTCCGTCAGGGTCCTGTGCGTCAGGGTCCTGTGCGTCAGGGTCCTGTGCGTCAGGGTCCTGTGCGTCAGTGCCCTGTGCGTCAGTGCCCTGTGCGTCAGTGCCCTGTGCGTCAGGGTCCTGTGTGTCAGTGCCCTGTCCGTCAGGGTCCTGTGCGTCAGGGTCCTGTGTGTTGGTGTCCTGGGTCAGGTGCAACGGGGGCCTGTTGCTGTGGCTGCCCTTTTCGTCGCTGGGTGTGGCCCACCGGCGTCGCCGCACTTGCACTAGATGTGGGCAGTGTCCACCTGGTGCGTCGGGGTTGTCCCTGGCCAGTGGCCGCCCTGGAACGTCCTGGGGGCGTCGTATGCCTGATGGGCTGGGTCTGTACCCCTTCCCCCATATCCTCCCCTCCCCCCATGGGGGATATGGGGGAGGGGGAATATGAGGGGAGGAGGGAATATGAGGGAAGGGGGGAATATGAGGGAAGGGGGGAATATGAGGGAAGGGGGGAATATGAGGGAAGGGGGGAATATGGGGGAAGGGAGAAAGGGGGGCAAGCAGTGGGGTGTCTCACTTGGCGCTGCGTGACGGGTGGCCATTTTGCCGGGTCTCCGGGGGGATGGGGGGGTGCATTTTGTGCAGTGACGCCATGTGGTGTCACGCCGCTACTTGCCTATTCCCAGCCGGAGAATTTGTGATGTTTCGGGCGGCCCGACGCTGGAGTGATTCGCGCCGTTTTTGGCGCAGGGTTCGGGCCATCGCGCCGATTCACGGAGAATCCCACCCCTGATTCTGTTTTCCTGATTCAAACCTCTGATTGCTAACAGAAGTGCAATCAGTACAATGCTCCACATCAGTCCCAGTTTTTAGTGAACTCAGGGTGTGTTGCCTGTACCTTTTGAAACACCGCTGTGTAAATTTAGGAAGGAGACTTGAGCAATGACGTACCTCTCAGGCGCCCTGCAGGCACACTCGACCTGGATGGTTAGAGAAATGTGCCCATTATTTTCCTGCCTCGATTTGCACAGCAGGACTTCAATCTGTGATCAGAAAATTAAGACAGCAGCACAGGAAAAGTCTGAAAGATCTGTTTAGAAATATTAGAACGAAGAGGAGTAGGCAATTCAGTCCCCCGAGCTTGCTCCGCCATTTAATACGATCATGGCTGATCTCATCTCGGCCTCAACTCCACTCTCCTGCCCATTCTCCATAACCCTTCAACCCATTACTAATTAAAAATCTGCCTATCTCCTCCTTAAATTGACTCAATGTGCCAGCATCCACTGTAGGGTAGTGAATTCCAAAGATCCTCATCTCAGTTTTAAATCTACTACCCTTTAATCTAAAACTATGACCTCTCATTCTAGATTGCTCCACTAGTGGAAGCAGCCGCTATATGTCTACTTTGTAAATACATTTTATCATCATATGTACCTCAGTTAGATCACTTCTCATTCCTCTAAACTCGAGCAAATAGCGGCCTAAACCGCTCAATTTCTCTTCATATGACACACCCCTCAGGCTGGATTCACCGCATCCCGACGGCGAAATCGCGTTCGGGAACGGGGCGGAGAATCCAGTTTCTCCGCACGAAATCGGGACCGGTACCGGTTCCGCGATTCTCCGCCCCCCAAAAAGCAGGGAGTACGCCATGCCGATTATCCACCTCCTGAGGCAATTCCCTGAGGCCCACCCCGCTATTCTTTGATCCCGACCGGCCGAATTCCCGACAGCGTGAATCACTCATGGTCCCACCATCCATAATACCCGCATGGCAGCTGCACTCAGTCTGGGGCTGCCAAGGTCAGGGGAGGGCCGATCGGAGGACAGGGCAGGCCTCATTCGGGACTGGGTTTTTTTTGTGTGGGCGGCTCGGGTCGGGCGAGCGGCTGATCGGGGGCACTATTTCCGCGGTCCAATCCGTGATCTGAATCCGCCATGGAACATGGTGCAGCCGCTGGAGGCCGCCACCGTGCGCATGCGCGGCCTCTGACACGGAAGTGCGTGGGGGCCGTATCGGCAGCTGAAGCTGCGAGCTCCATGACAGCTGCCTGCTAGCCCCCAGCAAAACGGGGGATCTGTGGCCTTTTGACGCCAGTTTTCCTGGCGTAAAAGAATCAGTTTTCATGACGGCATCGAGATATAATCCCAAAAACGGAGAATCCAGACCCTCACCTTTGGAATCAATCTAGTGAACCTCCTCTGAATGCCTCTAATGCAACTACCATCCGTCCTCAAATAAGTGGACCAAACGCCAGGTGTGGGCTTCACAAACGCCTTGTGCAGTTGTAATTCCATTTCCTCCTCTCCGGAATATATTTTAGTTGGAAGGAATTGAATATCTCCTTAAACATCTGCAACTGCTCATCAACTATCCTACCTTTCAATCTTCCTGCCCAGTCCACTCAGGCCAAATCTGTCCTCATGTCTACGTAATTCCTTATGTTTAACTCCAGAACGCAAGTGTGTGACTCCAATTTCCCTGGTTGGTTCCATAAGATATTGCTCTAATGAATTCAATGAACTCTCCTGTGTGGCTACCCTTGCCAATTTGATTAATCCAGTCGAAATGCATATTAAAATCTCCCATAACTCTTGCCTTACCTTTCTTACCAGCCCTCAGTATTTCCTGGTTTATACTCCCACTGCAGAACTACTGTTTGGGGATCCACCAGGAACTTCTTTCCCTTGCGATTTCTTAATTATAGCGAAACTGATTCTACGCCAAAATCATTTCTCAATAATGCTTTAGTAACAAAGTAACACCACCTCCTTTACGTTTCTATCTATCCTTCCAACATATTGATTACCCTTGGATATTAAACTTACAGACCTGGGGCGGCATTCTCCCCTACCCGGCATGACGGAGGGTCCCAGAGTAGGGGAGTGGTGCCAACCACTCAGGGGTCGCGCCTCCCCAAAGGTGGCCCACCTTTGGGGGCCAGCCCCGCGCCGGAGCGGTTGCCACCAGAAGACCGGTGCAGAAAACCGGCGTCCCCAGCAGCGGGGCTGGCCGAAAGGCTTTCGCCGGTCCGCGCATGCGCCGGCAGTGACGTCAGCGGTAGCTGGCCGCTGACGTCACTGCCGGCGCATGCACGATGTTGGGTTCTCTTCCGGACGCGGAAGAAACTAGTGTAGCCAGGGCACTGGCCCGGAGTCTGAGCGGGGGCCCCCGATCGCGGGCCAGGCCACCGTGGGGGCACCCCCCAGGGTTCGATCACCCCCCCCCCCCGTCCCCCCAGGACCCCGGGGGCCTGCTTGCGCCGCTGTGCCCGCCGTTCCAGAGGTGGTTTAAACATCGGTGGCGGGAGAGGCCTCCCAGCGGCGGGTCTTCCGGAGAATCACCGCAGGGGCCTCGCCGATCGGAGTGGTGAAATTCCGCCGCCGCCACTTCCCGGGTGGCGGAGAATCTCTGCCACGGTGGGGGTGGGATTTTAGGCGCCCCCAGGCGATTCTCCGACCCTGCTGGGGGTCGGAGAATTTCGCCCCTGATCTCCTTACAACCATAAAACATAGAAAATACAGCGCAGAAGGAGGCCATTCGGCCCATCAAGTCTGTACCGACCCACTTAAGCCCTCACTTCCACCCTGTTCCCATAACCCAAGAACCCTTCCTAACCTTTTTTGGACACTAAGGGCAATTTAGCATGGCCAATCCACCTAACCTGCACGTCTTTGGACTGCGGGAGGAAACCGGAGCACCTGGAGGAAATCCACGCAGACATGGGGAGAACATGTAGAATCCGCACAGACAGTGACCCAGCGGGGAATTGAACCTGGGACCCTGGCGCTGTGAAGCCACAGTGCTCGCCTCTTGTGCTACTGTGCTACCTTAGTCTATGTCATGTCGCAGTAATTGTCTCAGTAATTGCCATCAAATCCTACCCCTTTGTCTATTTGCACTGTTAATTCATTAATTTTATTCAGAATGCTTCGTGCATTCAGATACAAAAGCTTTATGTTTGCTCTATTGTCAAATTCCCCCACTCTTGCATGATTCCTCGGTGCAATGCGATGTTCGCGTGTTATGTCCCTTCCTTTTACTTTCTGATAACCATCGTCTTTGTCACGAAGCTGCACCCCGTTGGTAAACCTTCTCTCTCCACACTGTTTCTTGCTCTGAAGCTGCTTTCCCTTTCCCTGTCCGACTCGCTGCTTCTCATTCTGAACCTGCTCTCCCTTCTCCCGCTGTTTTAACTCACTGGGTCCACCTCTCTCCGCCAGGTTGTTAACAATCGATTTAGTTCAACCTTAAACTGGGATTCCCATCAATTTAAAAGGGTAGCCTTTTATTGAGCACATTTGTTCAATTTTGCCACTGTTATTGAATGTCAGTTAATCACTACAACATCGCTAAAATAAAAATGCTACTTCCAACGTATTTGGAATACAGCATTAGAGAGACACGAGTCCTTTCAAGTGTTTAATTGAAACAACATTGTGCATGTCATTATTGTTGCAAACTCTACTAGCCGTAATAAAATTCTGGAATAAGGCCCTAGAATTTTAAATGTTAAATGTTATAGTCTAAGGCTTTAAGACGGCGGGGAATGGGGAGGGGGGGGGGGGAGAGAGAGAGAAAGAGATAAAAAGAGATAAAGCAAATGAGCGATCATCCTCCAAACCTTTGCTCAGAAGCATAATTTGCACAGTCCCGCATAAGAATTTATAATTACCTCAAAAAAATAATTGCACTAACTACATAACAAAACAGTATCTGCTTGTTAAGTGCCAAACTCAAGTATTGTCAGGCTCCAGTATTCCAGCATTGTCAGAGAATAACCAAGAATCCTTGTGAAAGTGTGAGGTCTCATTCCTTCAGGTTTTAATTGTAGGTGCAGATTTGAGAATTACAAAATTAAAATTAAAGGATTTGTTATCTGTTCCGTTTCATCTTTCTCTCGATTGAATCAAGTTATCTCTTCCTATTTCTCATTCCATCCCACGTATGACATTGACTTTATCCCACTTTATTTTACACTTACTTTTCAGTCCCTGCTATAGTTTATTTATCAACCCTTCAATCTGATTACATTGTTATGCAGTTGCTTGCCTCGTTCACTTGGGTCTCAGGTGCTGCAACCTTTTGTGGCTTTGTTGAGCAAATAGGGTAACAACTTAAAACATGCGAGGGCAAGTCTACCTTATTGCAAATGTCATTTGATTCATTCCTACAACAAATTATGCCGCTTATTTTAAATATATATTCCTATGTTTTTGTCACAGCTAAGGATACCTGACATTGGTTTGCTTACAATAATTTATTGGTTCAATGAGCAAACTTCTCATCTGCTCCTCTGATCAAATAGAACGGTCTACATCCTGCTCAGTCATTATGATAATGGTCATCCAATTATTAAGCTCAGAAAGTTCCAGCAAAGTAATATTTACACTAACCCAATTCTCATATAGGGATAAGGTGAGGAGGTTTTAAGATATCATTTGTTGGATGAATGGATTCTGAAAGATATGACACCTCTTTACTCCCGACTATCACTGCACTTCAATCTACAGGTACAAAATAAACATGCGAGGAAACACGTGTTATGTAATAAACTCTGTCAAGACGAAACAGGGATAAAGTGAGGACCTTTTCACCAAAGAGTCGGAACCCCAAGGGGGTAAACTAGCTCATTTCTCACCAATAGCTGCACACGTCTGCCCACTTTCCGTTTAAAGCACAACCCTCCCTAGAAACCATACCTAAAATTAAGCGAGCGATGTCGAATTAACTCCCATTTCCCACCAGTGAAAAAGTAGGTCAATATGGGAGTTAAGACAAGCCAGCAGCGACAATATTACACAAGGAATGGGAACAATTTCAAAGGGACCACCAGTAAAGGAAATACTTAACCCCCCCCCCCCCCACACCCCACCCAGATATTTTCCAACACAATAGAAGCCTTTAGACTCTAGAACAAACTAGGTCAATGCTTTAATCTGAATCTGTGTGTCAAGAAACTGTCTAGCCTGCCAGTCGGGCCCTGCCCAAAAGATAGGAGTATCAGAACTGCACTTGCATATCATCCCACTGAACTAGATAGATGGGGAAAAACAGGTTCAAATCAGTGGTGAACATTTATTTGTGAAGAATCAAAAATATACTCATGGCCTCAGAAACAAATCTGGTAACATAAATACTCCAGCAGGGAGTCAGAAACTGTAATCTAACGGATGTCAGAAGCATTAGAATTGCTTGCTTGGGGGTTCGGCAAAGTGAAATCTTAATTTTACAAGCCTGGAAGCTCTCATCTGCAAGCTTTAGGTGTTTTTATCACATTGACCTAGAAAATCTGTGTGTAATAAAAGCAATATTTCACAGGGATTACAGAACAGGAGACAGCAAAGTTATCATAAATGGACATTGAATGTGTTTTTTTAAGTGGTTGGGAATGGAGGAGAGTGTTACAAAATGTATTAATAAATAGTAATGTCTATATAGGCCTGTGAATGCAGAGGTGCAAAGAAGGGTCCTTCAGCCGTCAGGCATAAGTGTTGCTGACCTCCAACGAAAGAGATTTGTTGCTCTCCCTTCTCTCAAGGGTGCCTCTGTGTACAGTTCTATAAGCACCAGAGGTCCTATAACATTTCCCTCATAAGGGACATCATTCATGTGTTAGTTAACCTGTAGGGGGAATGTTGGTCAACTTTCAATACCATGATATACGCACGTCACAAACCAAACTCAACCCTGTCCTTATCTGTGTCCATTTGCACACTTTCTAGTGTGGTCACCCCACAGGGTCAGATCCTTGCCTAGTTTCCACCCTTGTAGCCCAGGTGACTGATGCCGTTTGTCACAGCCCACTTCAACCCAACAGAGATCATCCAAACACAGTATAATTCAGATCAGGACTTTGACCTGTCTGCATTTCCTGGCCCTACATTGGGCTTATGGGAGGAGGAAGGAAACACAGGACTGCTTCTAGTTAAGCAACAAACTAATTGTTTTGAACTCTAATCCCAGCACTAATCTAATTTATGCTCAGGCAGGTAGTGTGATAATCAGATTAATGCATGACAAGCCCATACCTCATGAGTGACAAAGTCACGGTGGCATTATTTAGTCTGTTTTTCTGATAAGTGGTTTCGACTGGCCCCACAGCTCAATTTTCAGCAGTCATGCTCAGCTCACCTTTCAAAGCGAAACGCTCTTATTTGTGCTTTATATCATCATGTATTCTGTCTTAATTTGACACATTTGACAAACTTAATTATCCATGCACCTTAAGGATGTTTGCCCTCTGCTATTTTTGTCTATTTCTCATCTCCTGGGCCTTCCTGTTGCTCCAAGGGTAACATTTTGTCAACACTGGATAGATTCTAATTTGCAGCAACCACAAGGCATAGTCGAGGCAAATCTCACCGACAACCGAACTAATTACACTGAAATACGCTCATAACAATTTGCGCAGGCTTCTTAATAACACCGATGACATATTGTTCTGCTTGAAGGGTTCCATTATTAATGCTGCATGGGAATACAATTGACATCTTTAAATTCCGAAAACCAAGTGTACAACCAAAATGTCAATTTTACACAGAATAAAGCAATGAGATGCATATGCAGGACTAATTTGCCACATTTCGCTGGTTCCCATTCATCTTTTATGACATCATTATAAAATGCACTGTTTGTTTCTGTACACTGGTGTGCAAATCATTACCTGATATCATAACAGTGACTCCACATCAAAAGTACTTCACTGACTGTAAAATAATCTGGGATATTCTCAATTTGTGAAAATGATATATCGAAGTCTGCCATCTACAAGGCACAAATCAGGAGTGTGATGGGATATTCTCCACTTGCCTTGATGAATGCAGCTCCAACAACACACAAGCTCAACACCATCTAGGACAAGCAGCTTCATTTGATTGACACCTTTTGTTCCCTCCACCACTGGCGCACAGTGGCAGCAGTATCTGCAACTCACCAAGACTCCTTCGACAGCACCTTCCAGACCCCTGACTTCTACCACCAGAGGAACAAGGGCAGCAGATATATCGATACACCACCACCTGAAATTTCCCCTCCAAGCCACACACCACTTTGATATGGAACTATATCGCCGTTCTTTCACTCTTGCAGGGTCAAACTCCTGGAACTTCCTTTCTAACAGTGGGTGTACTTCAACCACATGGACTGCAGCGGTTCAAGAAAATGTAATAAATGCTGACCCAGCCAGCGACGTCCACATTTTGGAGGGAAAATTCAGACAAAACAATGGAGAAGGTTGGTAGAAGAAGCATCCCTGCAACTCCCTAACTGTAATAATGGTTTTCTCATTGATCACAATAGCAAGAGCTAGTCAGTGAACCAGGGGAAGAATGATGGGAGACAGACAAGGTTAGGAGACAGTGAGCCATAGCATTCAGGTAATGAGTGAGGCAGAATGCTCAGACAATGAGGCAAAGTGCCTCGACATCTAAGCAGGAATCAAGGCAAAGGAGTCAGCTGCCTATCACTGTGGATAGAACAAACAATTTAGTCATGGCAAGTGATCACAGATTACTGAACAATTCAACGTTCAAGTAGCTTTCACTGTAACTCTCCTCTCCTGAAAAAAACAATCCTTGACTGCACCACACTTGTAAACTACTGTCCCAGCTCCAAGTTCCCTTTTCTTTCCATCGCCCTTGAACATGTCGCCTCCCAAATCAGTTCCCATCTTTCCCAGAAATCCATATTTGAATGGTACCCATCAGGTTTCCATCCTTGCCACTCTACCGAAGCAGCTCTCATCAACATCACAAATGGGACCCGATGTGATTGTGACAAAGGTAAACATTCCCTCCTCATCTTTCTCAACCTGTCTGCAGTCTTTAACATGGTTGGCCACTCCATCCTCCTCCAATACCTCTCCACTGTCCTCCAGGGATCATCTGGTTCTATTCTTAAATATCTAATTGGAGCCACAGAATCATTTTCAATGGGTGCCCTTCCCGCTCATGCATTGTTGCCTCTTGCATAAAAACAGAAAATGCTGGGTGAGCTCAGAAAATCTGATAGCATCTGTGGAGTGAGAAACAGAGTTAATGTTTCGAGTCCATATGACTTCTTCAGGGCTGAAAGGAGTTAGAAATGTGATGCACTTTATCATGGTGGGGGTTGGGGGGGACGTGGAGAAGAATATAAGATCTGGATTAGGTCAGAACTAAGGTGAAGCTTGCTATGATGTTACGGAATCATAGAATTTAAAATGCAGAAGGAGGCCATTCGACCCATCAAGTCTGCACCGGCCCTTGGAAAGAGCACCTTACTTAAGTCCACGCCTCCACCCTATTACCATAACTCAGTAACCCCACCTAACCTTTTGGACGCTAACGGGCAATTGATCATGGCCAATCCACCTAACCTGCCCATCTTTGGGCTGTGGGAGAAAACCCAAGCACCCGGAGGAAACCCACGCAGACACGGGGAGAAAGTGCAAACTCCTCACAGAGAGTCACCTGAGGCCGGAATTGAACCCGAGTCCCTGGAGTCGTGAGGCAGCAGTGCTAACCACTGTTCCACCGTGCCACCCGATGTCATGTACACAAGGCAAAGTGAGTGTTAATGACAGCAGTAAGGACTAAAGCAGGTCCTTAATGCTACCATTAACACGATGTTACCTCTTGTGTCCCCAAGAGATCTATCCTCCTCCCCCCCCCCCCCCCCCCACCCACCTATTTCTTAACTACATGCTTCTCCCTGGCAAAACTATCTGAAGAAATTAGTTTTCACGTCACCACCACCACCGCTCTCAACTCATCCACTGTGGCTAAATTATCAAACTATTCAGCTGACATCAAGTACTGGATAAGCATAAATTCCCCCCAATTAAATATTGGAAGAAATAATCAAAATTGCTTTCTAATGCACTGCTGAAGCTCCTTGGGATTTTACATCACGTTAGCGGCACTATTTAAATATAATTTGGTGTTGGTCTTAGCTCAAACAGCTGCATTTACTATGCTATCCCTATGCACATTGTACCGCATTTAGAAGGATTTCAAGGACCGGTTTCAGTCAATACACAATCGGACATTTTAAGTCTCAGGCAAACATGTTAGAGATCTGAATGAATGCCATACAGTTGTTAGCTGGCCTGTAGGCAAGATTAGCCTTACATAATCCACACAATATTGTCAATTAGACCAAGTTGTGAGCAGTATTCATGTATGTGAGAATGGTGCTGCTTTCAACATTCAACCAGCATAATCACCATAGTAACCAGTTAACGTGGCATCGGTTGGTCTGATCCCCATGGAGAACAACAAACTGAAGAACAGTTTCACTGAACAGCTCCAATGAAAAAAAAATAATCGATTGGCAAGATTGGACTTTTTATAACTTTTATTTTGTCAAACCAAAATCAATACAAATTAAACATGAATTAACAGGCATGTTGTAGCCAATATAAACTGCAAATGACACACACTTTAAATAGTTCATATAACAAAGATGGATCTTACAGATCTCGGACATGATTTATTCAGCTTACATGGAATCTACCTCAGCCACAAAGGCCTTCAAAACTCTGTCTTCCTCAGGCCAAATTCCAGCTCCTTCTCTTCATGCAGTATTTATCCCCATTCCCCTTCGACAGCAGTTGTATTCCAGCTGAGCTCCATGCACCAAAAGGCACACTTTTTGAAATCCCTTTCAGCTCTGCTTCTGGATTCAGCTGTCTCGACCTTCTATTCCAGCTGCCACCACCTCTCCACTTCACAGCCTGCCAGCATTGAACTGCGCTGCTGAAATAATTTCATAGCTGGCTTCTGTCCGGTTTCCATCAGCTTCTGTTTCCCTAGCAACCCGAGGTCACAGCCAATGTCCAGCAACCCAAAGTCAAGAGTTTCTTTTTCAGTTGGGGCTATCTTATAAAAGCAAGCTTCGAGACCAGAGTTAGTGAACCCAACAAACATTCAACAATGTAGACAACTGCTGGTACATGCGCCTCCACTGTTTCCACAAACCACAGATTTCATAACCCAATCTTGGCTGTACCAACAGAAATATTTGGCACGGACTTCTGGTGGCGGCCATGGAGGATTGGTTGCACATTTGAAAGCTCCCACCTGTGGCAGACTTTTGAACATTTTTCCCCTGGTTTTATCCGGATTTTCTGGGATAAATGAGTGAAGAATGAGACAGTGAGGAGAAATCCCCCTCCGGTGTATGGAGAATTGGACCAGAAGTGGCTGTGTGAGAAGACAAAGTCCGATAAGGAAGACGCAGGCAGAGTCGGTAACGCAGAAAAGCATGGGTGGAGTGCAAAGGCTGCGGGGAGACAGCACAGTGGTTGACGGAGCAGCTAGTAAAGTTTTTCGAAGATTGCTTCGCCAAGCTGAAGAAGGACACGCTGGATCCCATTAAGGCTTCGATTGATCAAGTTGAGCAGAATCAAGAGACCCACGGAAGAGCGATCCAGGAGGTGGAGAACAAGGTGTCCAAGCACGAGGAATACATAACTGTGCTGAAGACCAAGGTGGAGATGATGAGCGATCAGCAGAGAAGAAAGCAGGAGAAGCTGGAGGACCTGGAAAACAGGTCCAGGAGGCAGAACCTTAGAATTGTCGACCTCCCTGAAGGCAATGAGGAATCGGATGCGAGAGTTTATGTGACGGACATGCTGGAGATGTTGATGGGGGCTGAGGTGTTCCCTCGGCCCCTGGAAGTGGATACAGCGCACAGAGCCCTCGCGAAGAAGCCCCGAGCGAATGAGCCACTGAGGGCGATGGTGGTGCGCTTTCTCTGATTCCTGGACAAGGAAAAATTCTGTGGTGGGCCAAGAAGGAAATGGGAGAATTGCGAGCTGCGCATTTATCAGGACCTGGGCGCAGATTTGGCCAAGAGGCGAGCTGGGCTTAATCAAGCAAAAATGGCCCTCTTTAAGAAGGGGGTGAAGTTAGGGATGCTGTACCCAACCCGTCTGTGTGTCACACATGGGGAACGGGGCTTTTACTTCGAAACACCAGACAAAGTATGGACTTTTATTAAAGAAAAGAGGCTGGAGGCGAACTAAAAGACACTGTAGCCTTGGAGACTACTGTGGTGACGATTTGTTGTGCTGGGCTGTATAAGTATAAGCAGTGTTATGTGTAATAAGGGTCTGTTTGGATGGCTGAAGGTAACTTTGGCTTGCAGGGAGCTGGTTAGAGGGGGGGTGGTCTTTGGGGCTGGTTCTGTTTTTGGGTGGTTTTTTTTGCTCAACTGGCTGTTTCTTTACTGTTTTTACTGATGTTTGTTTACTGGGGAATGTGATGCTTTTAATATGTTTGTTCAAGTAGGGGGAAGAGGGGAGAGAACAATCGGGAGACAGGCTGCTTGGTGCCAGGGGCAGGAGCTACCAAGTCAGCATGGGTCAGCTGACTCACAGAAGCACAGTGGGGGGCGAGCAGGTGTTAAGCTTGAGCTTGACTTGGGGATTGGGTTTCTATTGTTGTTGCTGGGGGGGGGGGGGGAGTGGGGAGCTGCTTTGCTAACAGGGGAGGAACTGTTACTGGGGGACAAATAGGAGGTCGGGAACTGCGAATGCCCGAGGAGGGGCTCGAGGAGGCGGAGGGCGCGAGCCAGAGGCTGGCCTAAAATGGGTGATGGTTAGTCGGCGGGGAGGGGGTGGGGGGGAAGCCCCCCAATCACGCTGATTACATGGAACGTTAGAGGGTTGAATGGGCCGATCAAGAGGGCTCGCGGGTTTGCGCATTTGAGGGGGCTGAAGGCAGACGTGGCAATACTACAGGAGACACACCTAAAGGTTACAGACCAGACAAGATTGAGAAAGGGGTGAATTGCAGTGTCGGATCATGCCCCACATTGGGTGTATCTGCGGGTTAGTGTGGAGAGAGGGCAACGCCCTCTGTGGAGACTGGATGTGGGGTTGCTAGCGGATAAAGCAATTTGTGGGCGGGTTAACAAGTCCATCCAGAATTACCTGGAAATAAATGATACGGGGAAGGTCTCTGCAGCGACGGTTTGGGAAGCTTTGAAGGCAGTGGTCAGAGGGGAATTAATCTCGATACGGGCCCACAGAGAAAATGCGGAAGGGGCTGAGAGGGATAGGTTACTTGAGGAGATACTCCAGGTGGACAGGAGATACTCGGAGGCCCCGGACGGGGGGCTACTGAGGAAGCGGCGGCGGTTACAGGTGGAGTTTGGGCTGTTGACCACAGGGAAAGCGGTGGAACAGCTGAGGAAGGCAAGGGGGGCGATTTATGAGTACGGGGAAAAGGCAAGCAGAATGTTAGCGCACCAGCTCAGGAAAAGGGAGGCGGCCAGGGAGATAGGTAAAGTAAAGAGGAGAGGCGGGAATACTGTCCTGGACACAGTGGGGGTGAATGAGGTGTTTAAGGACTTTTATAGTAAACTATATGAGTCAGAACCCCCGGCTGGGGTGGAGGGGATGAGGCAGTTTTTGGATCAGTTGAGGTTTCCGAGGATCTGGTGGAAGGGCTGGGAGCCCCAATTGAAATTGAGGAAATAATCGAGGGGTTGGAGGGCATGCAGTCGGGCAAGGCCCCGGGGCCTGACACTATCCGGTGGAATTCTATGAGAAGTTTTCAGAGATATTGAGCCCACTATTGGTGAGGGATATTTAATGAAGCAAGAGAGAAGGGAGTCCTCCCCACAACAATGTCACAGGCCTCGATTTCATTGATCTTAAAACGGGAGAAGCAATGCGGGTCATATAGGCCCATTTCTCTACTGAATATGGACGCCAAACTGCTGGCTAAGATGCTGGCCACAAGGATAGAGGACTGTGTCCCGGGGGTGAGAGGGGAAGACCAGACTGGGTTTGTAAAGGGCAGGGAACTCAAGGCCAATGTTCGAAGGCTTTTGAACGCTATTATGATGCCCTCAGAAGGTGGGGAGATGGAGGTGGTGGTAGTGATGGATGCGGAGAAAGTTTTTGATCGGGTGGAGTGGGATTACTTTTGGGAGGCGCTGGGAAGGTTTGGGTTTGGTGAGGGCTTTATTGACTGGGTGCAGTTGCTCTATCAGGCACCAGTAGCGAGTGTGCATACGAACCGGCTGAAGTCGGGGCATTTTAAACTGCACCGAGGGACGAGGCAAGGGTGCCTCCATCTCCCCATTTGCTCTGGCCATAGAGCCACTGGCCATGGCATTAAGCACCTCTAGGAACTGGAAAGGGCTGGTTCGGGGGGGAGTGGAGCACCGAGTCTCGCTTTACGTAGATGACCTGCTCTTGTATATTTCAGACCCATTGGAGGGGATGGGGTAAGTAATGCGAATCCTGGGGGAGTTTCCCAATTTTTTGGGGTGCATGTTGAACATGGGGAAAAGCGAAATGTTCGCGATCCAGTCAAGAGGACAGGAGAAGAGACTGGGAGAGCTGCCGCTTAGAATGGTAGGAAAGTGCTCTCGGTATCTGGAAATCCAGGTGGAACGGGAAAGGGAGGCACTGCACAAGCTAAACCTATCCCGGCTGGAAGAACAAATGGAAGGGGACGTTAAGAGATGGGACATGCTCCCGCTATCAGTGGCGGGGAGGGTACAGGCCGTGAAAATGATGGTCCTCCCCAGATTTCGGTTTGTCTTTCAGTGCCTCCCCATCTTCATCCCAAAGGCCTTTTTAAAGCTGGTGAATGAGGTTATTTTGGGCTTTGTGTGGGTGAGTAAAACCCCGCGAGTGAAGAAAATGTTGCTGGAGCGCAGTTGGAGGTAGCAACGGTTTGGACCTTGATTTATAATAACCATCGGTTTGTACCGAGTAGGCTGGATGGGGGTTCTGGAGGTGGCAAAGGGCAGGAATGAGAAGGATGGGGGATCTATTTATAGATGGGAGTTTTCCCAGCTTGAAAGCCTTGGAGGATAAATTTGAATTGCCAGGAGGGAATGGGTTTAGGTATTTGCAGGTGCGAGACTTCCTGAGAAAGCAGGTTCTGGCCTTTCCGCAGCTCCCACCACAGGCGATACAGGATAGAGTAGTTTCCAGTACCTGGGTGGGAGAGGGGAAGGTATTGGATATTTACCAGGAGCTTTCGGAGCCGGAGGAAACTCCAGTGTAGGAGCTTAAGGGCAAGTGGGAGGACGAGCTAGGAGGAGAGATAGAGGCGGGGCTATGGGCAGATGCCCCAAGCAGGGTTAATGCCTCCTCATCATGTGCCAGCCTTAGCCTGATACAATTTAAGGTAGTCCACCGGGCACACATGACAGTGGCTAGGATGAGCATGTTTTTTGGCGTGGAGAATAGGTATGCGAGGTGCGCAGGAAGCCCAGCAAATCATGTCCATGTGTTTTGGGCATGCCTGAAGCTTGGAGAGTTTTGCGAAGGCAATGCCCACGGTACTAAAAACACGGGTGGTGCCGAGTCCGGAGGTAGCGATCTTTGGAGTGTCGGAAGAGTCGGGAGTTCAGGGGGCGAAAGAGGCCGACGCCTTGGCCTTTGCCTCCCTGATAGCCCGGAGATGGATCTTATTCATAGAGGTTTATCATAGAATTTACAGTGCAGAAGGAAGCCATTCGGCCCATCGAGTCTGCATCGGCTCTTGGAAAGAGCACCCCACCCAAGGTCAACACCTCCACCCTATCCCCATAACCCAGTAACCCCACCCAACACTAAGGGCAAATTTGGACACTAAGGGGCAATTTAGCATGGCCAATCCACCTAACCTGCACATCTTTGGACTGTGGGAGGAAACCGGAGCATCCGGAGGAAACCCACACAGACAAGGGGAGGATGTGCAGACTCCGCACAGACAGTGACCCAAGCTGGAATCGAACCTGGGACCCTGGAGCTGTGAAGCAATTGTGCTATCCACAATGCCACCGTGCTGCCCACAAATGTGGAGGGACTCAAAGCACCCGAGTGTAGAGACCTGGGTTAGTGACATGGCTGGGTTTTTCAGTCTTGAGAAGATAAAGTTTGCCTTAAGAGGGTCAATGGCCGGGTTCACCCGGAGGTGGCAGACGTTCGTCGACTTTCTCGAGGAAAATTAAAATGTCAGCAGAAGCAGTATTCCAAGGGGCAGGGGCAGCAGAGGGCCAGATTGTTGTTTTATGGTTGGGATGTGTGAAGGTTGGGCTGGGGGTGGCAATGTTTATTATTGCATGTTTATGTCATTATTATTATTATAAAAATTTTCAAATACCTTAATAAAAACATGTTTTAAAAAAAGAAATACTTGGCACAGTTGATGAAGTGCACTGCCAGCCTTGCCTCAGAAGGCAGCATTGGCAGAGGCTCACAGATTTGTTCCCTATTCAATTCAGGATTGTACCACATGGGGAGGCTACTAATGGGAGGCTGAATTCAACATTTCAAACTAGGGCCAGGCAATGGAGGTAACTTGCTACTGGCTGCCAGCAGGACCTTCCAATCCTGGCAAAACCAATGGCCATTTTTGCTGCTTGCCCGCCGAGCCATTGGGGTACCCACTGCGGGGGTTGACTTCGGTGGGACTGGAAGACCCCATCATTGGGAGGGAGTGGATAGGTCTCATTCCATTCGGATCTTAAGTCTCCCCAAATGTTAGGTGACCACAATGCACTGCAAACATCTGAAGTATCTGATTGTTAGATTATACTCTTTTCAAAGGAAAGAGAAAGGTTAGATCATCCCAAGAGTTAGATAGGAGTGTCTTCTGTCTGGAAACTTTGGGGAATCAGAATCTGATTAATTAAACACACAAGAAAAACTGGACTTAGCTCATTGACCTTGGATGTATTCAAACCCAGTAAAACAACTCTAAATTTGAGACCTCATGATGCTTCGTGTTATGTATAAGATGTTCTGACTGAGAGCAAAACCAGGGTTCCACCCGCACCACAAATGAGGAACTACTTCTTGAAATACAACCCCAAAGAGTATTGCAGAGGTATAAATGTAACCACATGATTCTCCAACTGTCTAGACATGCAATGTCCCTACAGTCAGCAGTGTGTTATAACTAAATGTAATGACCATAAGGACGGACAGCATTTTCCAAACTTTGTGAGAGTATTTGGAATATTGTGGATGTTTGTCAATGCTAAACATAATTTGCTTCTTTGTTTACTATTAGAAATACAAACATGCTTGAACCTTACATCCAGAAGGACAAGGTAATGATATGGAAATGATTAATTACTGCCCTCCTGCAAATTGGAAGAAAAGCATTTCAATGCGATTTTTTCTTTTGGTTCATTCATGGGATGTGGGCATTGCTGGCTCGGTCATCATTTGTTGCCCGTCCCCAAATACCCCTCGAGAAGGTGGTAATGAGCTGCCTTCTTGAATGACTACAGTCCACGTGGTGTATGTACACCCACAGTACTGTTAGGGAGGGTGTTCCAGGGTTTTGACCCAGCGACATTGAAGGAATAGCGACATGATTCCAAGTGAAGATGGTGAGTGGCTTGAAGGGGAATTTGCAAGTGGTGGTGTTCCCATGTATCCCATGCTGCCTTTGTGCTTCTCGGGTCTTGGAAGGTGCTGCCTAAAGAATCTTCCAGAAGTGCATCTTGTAGATGAGATGTTTATCTCAGTTCATAAACACTTGTTTTAAAAATTTGTTCATGCGACGTGGGCGTCACAGGCTGTGCCAGCATTTATTACCCATCCCTAATGGGTCTGGAGTCACAGGTAGGCCAAACCAAGTAAGGATGGCAGATTTCCTTCCCTAAAGGACATTAGTGAACCTGATGGGCTTTTATGACAATCAACAATGGTTTCATGGTCATCATTAGACTTTTAATTCCAGATTTTGTATTGAATTCAAATTTCACCAACTGCAGTGGCCGGATTTGAACCTGGGATCCCAGAGTACTCTGGGTCTCTGGCTTACTAGTCCAGTGACAATACCACTGTGCCATTGCCTTCCCATCACGTAATAAACCACAATTAAAGGTTACTGGTCTGTTCCTCCAGTCAGTTATGTGATAAGCCCAAGCCATTTTATCACCTCAACATCAGAGATCGTGCAGTGTCACACGTTGGCAAAAGATTCTTCTCCCCCACTAACTGTCGTGACAGATGATTAGCTGGTTTGATGCAATGACTTTAGATTGATTTCACATACAGGTCGTTATTTTTGACTTCTGAGAAAGGGAAGTACACAAACCTAATCAGCTGGGGAAGGCATTTGACTAACTTGACAGCAATGACGGGGTCAACTACAAGTTTCCTAATTATATGTTTTTCAAATGTCTTTTGATTGTCAACTTGGTGTCCTTGTAACTTGCTGGAAATATAATTAATACCATAGAATTTAGAAACACACAATTACTGCTGCCATGTTCAGGAGCTGCAATTGGTTAACCATCAAGACGTGCCTTGCAGGCTGTCCTCTGATGGTTTAGCTTCTACAATAGGATATGCAGACTTCTGATGGCTCAAATGGCTCAGGTTGGACCATCAAATGGACTGTTAGCCTCCAAACTCTCACAGCGAGCTGGGAGCATGCTGAGCCCACTTTTACGAGGAATTTTTGGGTACAGTTTTCTCTTTTTGCTCGACTTCTGTTGGATCCCTTCATGTTCCAAGGATTATAACAATATATGTTGTTATAAGGGTAGAGTTCTCCAAAGGCGGCACAGTGGCACAATGGTTAGCATTGTCACTCCACAGCATCAGGGACCCGGGTTCAAATCCAGCCTTGGGTTTGCACATTCTCCCCATGTCTGCGTGGCTTTCCTCCGGGTGCTCCGGTTACCTCCCACAGTCCAAAGATATGCAGGTTAGGTGGACTGGTCATGAATCCATCTAACCTGGACATCTTTGGGCTGAGGGAGGAAACACCTGGAGCACCTGGAGGAAATCCACGCAAACATGGGAAGAACATGCAAACTTCACACAGATGTTGGAATGGTACAAAGTGAAAGACAGGCCAAGGTGGCACCACCAGCCACCACAATTGGAAGACTGCCACCAGTGAAAAATTATCCTCGCTACCTCTTTTTGCAGACAAGCATTAAGAAACTGCGCCAATGGCCAGCTCCATATTTCCCTTTCATGTTCCAATGTGGCCTCCTTGAAGCCATTCAAGTTTTTGCAGCTCCCGGCTCTACTCTGGCTCAGGTCAACTTCCTTGTCATCTTAACCCTACATTTAGTAGTGGTTTCCATCCTGCATGGAAGTAATTGACCATGCATCATGTCACTGGGTTGTATTACAATGATTGAAGAAGTTAGCATGGCAATTTCACTTGCTAAGTAGCAGCTTAAATACGTGTCCTGTTGCAGTTTGAATGAGCGTGGTAAATGAGTCAAAGGTAGCAAGGCTGCCTGGGGCTTGGCATGGGTCAGCAGTAACTATATAGAGAGTTGGCAGACAAGATTTTGAGGCTTTGAGGGATAATTTGCCATGTGTTGGGTAGTTTTATTTTGACAACTTCTTTAAGAAATGCCATGGCTCTCTGCATCAGTGAACAGGCTATATCGATAATGTACACAGTGCTGGCCCTGACCATCATTTCCTGGTTGGCGTTCTGTAGTACTGCCCTCTGGACAGGACAGTCGGGAAACAAGGCAACCTCCCTGGCAGCTACCTCATGCGGAAGCCCCTCCACCTCCCAATCCTTCCAAAATGGAAGTCAGAAACCAACACAAATCCATCAGTTGACCACAGACTCTTTTCCTCACTTGCAAGACGTACTTTCCAACTTTGATCCTTTTGCTCACCAAGGGTGATTGTACCATGTCAGGAATGTCAGCCGCCAAAAGATGTGTGCCATCCAAACTCACTGAGTTAGCTTTTTTTCCAGATGGTTGCTTCACCTTTCCGTAGCTTCAGCTGCAAGGGAATTATTCTGGCACAGGCCCTCTGTCAGACAGAGGGCTCACAATGTTTCTGCAATTAATCTACTCAAGGACAAAGACGTGTGTGTGTATGTGAGAGAGAGAATGAGAATGTACATGTGGAATATATGTGTGCATGTGTTGTTATGATCCCAACTGATGTGACCAATGGACAAGTTAAATTCCAGAATGGAACCCAGTTGATAGTTCCTAACTTTTACTTTTAATTTAGATACGTGGATGATGGTTACTGAATAGAGTCACAAGAGTCAGCTTATGAACTTTTAACAAAAGAATAAAAGAAAAAAATAACAATAATACACTACTCCTTCAACCCAGTTATACCTTTGCGGTTAATATAAGTTACAAAATATATCTTAGGCTTTAATATTCGCAGTATGTACACAGACATGTAACCTAATAGGAAAACTGTTGTCAGATACACCACACTCCAAAGTCAAGAGGCAGATGCCAACCCAAAGCTACTTTTATGGATTTCTCATCACGTCCCGAGATGTTGGCCACTCTGTGAGCCAACTGGTTTCACTGGAGCTCTGTCCTTCACACGAGTGTTCCCTATCCCCACTCATGAAAAACAGTGTGGGCGGGATCACTGTTTTCCAAATCTGCATTTTAGAGTATGACAGCTAGTCTCACTCTAATTTGCACTGGCCTGGCCCGCGGTCTGGACCCACCGATCAGTGGGCGGGCCTGTGCCGTGGGGGCACTCTTTTTCTTCCGCCTTCGCCATGGTCTTCACCATGGCGGAAGCGGAAGAGACCCCCTCCCCTGCACATGCGCCGGTATGACGTCAGCAGCCGCTGACGCCACTGGCGCATGCGCAGACTTACGCCGGCCGGCGAAGTCCTTTCGGGCCCGTCTGGCATGGCGCCAAAGTCTGTCCACGCCAGCCGGCGGAGTGGGAACCACTCCTGTGCGGGCCTAGCCCCTCAATGTGAGGCCTTGGCCCCTAAAGGTGCGGAGACTTCCGCACCTTTGGGGCGGCCCGACGCCGGAGTGGTTCACGCCATCCAACACGCCGGGACCCCCCGCCCCGCTGGGTAGGGGAGAATCCCGGCCCTAATTTCAACTGGGATACAGCTCTGCTTTCCAGAAAGAAAAATGTAAAGTTTTAGTTTCAATAATTTCACTGTGAAGTGATTAATTCAACATGAAGAAATAACAGAGGGGCACCACATCTCACACAACGACACAAAGAATAATTTTTATCACAGTAGGTTCAATTGAAGACAGTATTTATTTAAGAGTCGAAGTTGCAGGTTCAATTTGCTCCTGCTGAGATAACAGATACACTTGTTTTCTACACAAAAGGCACAGAGAACAGCTTTCACCTATCTAACGAAATATAAAGAACTGCAAGTACAGAGTCTTCACTGAAAAGATCAATATCATCTCAATGGGGAAGTTTCATTGACTGAAATGCACAGACGCTGCAGGCTCTTGGCAACGTGCACTGGAAAATACTCTTCTAATGGCCAACTGGTCACCTCTCTAACGTTCCACTGATGGGTATTCTTGCCTCTGACAATGCCACTTATTCAGATGATTAGTAGGAGGCTTCACAGATCCATACAATCCCTTCAGTTCAGAAGAAGTCCCTTCGGCCCATCAAGTCTGCACCAACCCTCCGAAAGAGCAGCATACCGAGACCCAATCCCCTGCCCTATCCACATGACCTCATAGCCCCATCTATACTTTGGACGCTAAAGGACAATTTGGCATGGCCAATCCACCTAACCGGGCATCTTTGGACTGTGGGAAGAAACCGGAGCCCCGGAGGAAAACCACGGAGACCCGGGGAGAACAGTCAGCCAAGGTCAGAATCGAACCCAGGTCTCTGGCACTGGGAGGCAGCAGAGCTAACCTCTGTGCCACCCTGCAGCAAGCCAATAACGACCCTTTACTCCTTTTTTCCCTTCTTCCCTGCTCGCCAAGCAAAGGGGAAGGTGGTGAGTGGAGAGACTGGGGAAAAGAAAGTCCGAGTAATTAGAACATAGAACACTACAGCGCAGTACGGGCCCTTCGGCCCTCGATGTTGCGCTGACCTGTGAAACCATCTGAAGCCTATCTGACCTACACTATTCCATTTTCATCCATATGTCTGTCCAGTGACCACTTAAATGCCCTTAAAGTTGGCGAGTCTTCTACTGTTGCAGGCAGGGCGTTCCACACCCCTACTACTCTCTGAGTAAAGAAACTGCCTCTGACATCTGTCCTATATCTATCACCCCTCAATTTAAAGCTATGTCCCCTCGTGTTGGTCATCACCATCCGAGGAAAAAGACTCTCACTGTCCACCCTATCTAACCCTCTGACTATCTTATATGTCTCTATTAAGTCACCTCTCAGCCTTCTCCTCTCTAACGAAAACAACCTCAATTCCCTGAGCCTTTCCTCGTAAGACCTTCCCTCCATGCCAGGCAACATCCTAGTAAATCTCCTCTGAACCTTTTCCAAAGCTTCCACATCCTTCCTATAAAGTGGTGACCAGAAGTGCACGCAGTACTCCAGGTGCGGCTGCACCAGAGTTATGTACAGCTGCAGCATGACCTTGTGGTTCCGAAACTCAATCCCCCTGCTTATAAAGGCTAGCACACCATATGCCTTCTTAACAGCCCTATTAACCTGGGTGGCAACTTTCAGGGATTTATGTACCTGGATGCCGAGATCTCTCTGTTCATCTACACTACCAAGAATCCTGCCATTAGCCCAGTACTCTGCATTCCTGTTACTCCTTCCAAAGTGAACCACCTCACACTTTTCCGCATTAAACTCCATCTGCCACCTCTCAGCCCAGCTCTGCAGCTTATCTATGTCCCTCTGTATCCTATAACATCCTTCAGCACTATCCACAACTCCACCGACCTTCGTGTCATCTGCAAATTTACTAACCCATCCTTCTACACCCTCTTCCAGGTCATTTATAAAAATGACAAACAGCAGTGGCCCCAAAACAGATCCTTGCGGTAGACCACTAGTAACTGAACTCCAGGATGAACATTTGCCATCAACCACCACCCTCTGTCTTCTTTCAGCTAGCCAATTACTGATCCAAACCGCTAAATCACCTTCAATTCCATACTTCCTTATTTTCTGCAATAGCCTACCGTGGGGAACCTTATCAAACGCCTTACTGAAATCCATATACACCACGTCAACAGCTTTACCCTGATCCACCTGTTTGGTCACCTTCTCAAAAAACTCAATAAGGTTTGTGAGGCATGACCTACCCTTCACAAAACCGTGTTGACTATCGCTAATCAACTTGTTCTTTTCAAGATGATAATTCTCTCCGTCTCAGTCGAGGTAAGTTGCTGCTGTGCCCTACAATACATCCACTGATCTATAATGCATCAAAAATTGGACATCTGTGCACTCTTCCTGATAACTTACACCATCCAATGTTCTTGTGGGAGAATTCTTCTTGGCGAGAGGTGCAGGAAACAGGTGGTAACTGATGAAATCTGACTGCTGGTCCCATGATACATGTTGCCGTCGCTATCCTTGAAAGATACTGCTTGGACACCATGAAACACCCTGGCGTAAATTATCAGTAAGTCTAATTTAACAATGCTTAACTATATACATTTTATAATAGGTATGGAGAGTACTCCATACCAGGAACTTGCACATTGCTACTCAACTTTAGACTGGTCCCCAGCCCAAGATGATTTGCCTCCTTCCATCACCGTGTGGCAGTACCATACTCAGTCTTGTGTTAACCCTTTTGGTACCAGATCCTTCACTGCAGTGTCCGATCGGCTAATCCTTATACGTACCAGCCAACATTGCAGACAACGGACCCGAGCATCAGATGCTGTGCATTATAGCAAGTTGATCTGACCCCAGCTGTGTTGTGTTGCCTCCCAAATTGAATTACTAGACCCTTGTGTCCACATTTTTAATGGAAGTCACCTGAACAATGTTGTCACATGCTCACCACACCTTTGCCCAGAAGAAGTGCTGAAGCGTGGTTTATTTTAGTACAGCCAGTCTTTTATCAGGCCTTTGCAGAAAATTTATTTTTACCTTCTCTTTCTTTGTAGATCTCCCTTCAGTGCATTATTTTTACTTTCCTGCATCTGATTTTTTTTCAAAGGCCTGTTCCCCTCCTCCAATGTTTTTTTTGGCACCTTTTCCCTGTCATTTTTGGCTTCCTTTTCCTCACTGACGCTCGTTCCACTGATTCACTTTATTCGATTCGTGCAAAATACAAAATAAAATCTCTGCTCATTATTCCAACTCCAAAACGCACCATCACAATAACTCCTCCCAACCTCTCAACTCCTCAGAGCTTCTCACACCTCCACTACAATACCCCGATAAATCCAAGTACAGTACATTTTATATCTCAGATCTATGCAGAGATGACACCATTTTCTATGTGCATAAGCATTTTCTATAGTGTCCTTTAAAATATCTCTGCAATCACAAAATGTTGACACTCATGCTTACAACTCAGGTTTCCAGGTCTCCCCACCAACTTTGTTTACTTTTCTCTTGAGTGCACACCCAGACAGTACTAATCAAGCAGAATAAGCTTCAATTTTAAACAGGCTCACATAATCAAACACAGAATAATTGAACCAACTACCTACAAAGATACTGGGCGAAATTCTCCGAACCCAACGACGGGTCGGAGAATAGCGGGAGGGCCTTCCCGACATTTTTCCCGCCCTCCCGCTATTCTCCCCCACCCCCCGCACAACTCCCGACCCGAATCGCTGCCGCCGTTTTTTTACGGCCGGCAGCGATTCACAGCTGTTCGATGGGCCGAAGTCCCAGCCCTTTACGCTATTTTTACGAACGGCAAACACACCTGGTCTGGCCGTTCGTAAAAACGGCGTCACAAACTCGCTTTTTATAACCATGGCACCGATTGGCACGGCAGTACCACGGCCGTGCCAAGGGTGCCATGGGCCCGCGATCGGTGGGCACCGATCGCGGGCAGCGGGCCCGATGCCCGCGCACTCTTTCTCCTTCCGCCGCTCCGCAGTATCCATTCGCGGGGCGGCTGAGGGGCAACCCGGCCCGCGCATGCGCGGGTTTCGCGCAAATACGCGATGACGTCATCCGCGCATGCGCGGGTTGGAGTCTTCCAATCCGCGCATGCGCGGCTGACGTCATATGACGCGTCAGCCGGCGCTAACTCCGGCAAGCGGGCTTAACGATATTCGTTAAGCCCGTCATGCCGGAGCCTACGGCGTCGGGCTGCTAGCCCCGACCGGGGACCAGAATCGGTTCCCGGTCGGGAAGGGGCGCGCTGGCGTCAAACCCGCCCGGGTTTGACGCCAGCTTTACGATTTCTCCCGTTTTGGGAGAAACGCGCCCACTGTGTACTGTCTTTCTCAATTCCCAACCCACTCAGCTACTCCAGTCAAATCCCACCAATAAAAGTGGGCTTCTCCCATAAACAAAATGGTCTTTCCTACACTAACCAGTACATGAATGGAGTCTATTCCTCATTATTGACTAAATCTTCAGTTTCTCCTAATAGCACACAATTGTCATGAGAGTACCTTTAAGAAATTAGTGTTTTAAATGGCTGTGTATAAATATCTGTAGTGAGAGTACCTTTAAGAAATGGGTGTTTACTACTGCAGTGATGTCAGAGAGTGGGTGGAGCTGTGATGTCTGTCACCTTTTTACTTTCATTTTAGGCTGTTTGCTGCAGGGTGTGTTTTAGTTTCATTTTCAGTGTTGGAGCTGAAGCCAGACACAGCAGGTGTACTGTTGATCTCTCTGCCATGAAAAGACTATCTCTTGATCATTTGGTGAATTCAGAATTATAAATGTTTTCAGTAGTGAATGTAAACCTAATGTGCTTCTGTTAAAACGTGTTTATTTTGTCTTCTGGATGTTGTTTGGGAAGTTATTAAGGATTACTTAATGTTGTATTCTTTGGGGATTGTATTTGAATTGATGGTTGCTAAGATGTTCACTGTATGTTTTAAAAAAGTTAACATGAGTTCATAGAATAAACATTGTTTTGCTTTAAAAAATACTTTTCAATTTCTGCTGTACCACACCTGTAGAGTGGTCCGTGTGTTCCCCATACCACAATCTATTAAAAGCTGTGGGTCAGGTGAACTCCATGTTACACTTTGGGGTTCTCTAAACCCTGGCTCATAACATGATGTACACAGGGTTTGGTGGTTTGTGGTTCAGAGGGAGGGCTGCCTCCATCTGCAGCCTTCTTTTAACATCTGGTGCATCCCCACCCCCAACAAGCCCTGTCCCCAAGTGTGCTCCCTCTCCCCCTAATCTCTTCACCAACAGCCCCACCTCACCTCTGCCCACCCACTGGGTTTCACCTATGCTCCCCACCCCGAGACCTCCGCACTTACCTCACCCTGGACTTCCAGGACTTGGACTCTGCTCTGTCCACCCAGCTTGTGGCACTGCTTGGATTTTAGCAAGGACTCGCTTCCTCCCAAGTAAGGGGCGGGTGTACCATCGCCAGTCAACTACCACCCATTGGAGTGACAGTGGCTGAGGGGCAACAGTATAGGTTGTGATGTGTTTGCCACTGATTCCTCAGATGGCAAGAAGGGAAACCCCACCATCCTAACTCTGGACCTTATTTTTGCTGCAGAAAGTGGGAGGTGCCAATCATCATAATGGCTGGATTCGCAGTGGTCAGTTCTGTGGATTTGTTATATCATGAATGGGTCAATTCATTTTCACTGCCACTGTAATACACATAAGAACATAACATAAGAACTAGGAGCAGGAGTAGGCCATCTGGCCCCTCGAGCCTGCTCCGCCATTCAATTAGATCATCTGCATCATCTGCAGATGCACATCTGCATCTTTTGTAGTATTTACCCACAGAAAGATGACTGTATGGCAAAGGGCTACTTCTTGAAGAAGTAGGAACTTAGGTTAGCTTTGAGTGTGCAATTACATGGAGCATATCGTCACAGCAAGGATGCTGCAATTGCCCAAACACGTATGCAATTGCCCAAACACATACACACCGAAGCAATAGTGGGCATTTCTCCAAAATGTATTGACAGAAATGTTTCTAGAAAGTAATGTAAAACTGACTGAATTTAACAGGCATGAACTTACATGGTAAAAACACTGACTCTGAATTTCATTTCAGGTTCTGCATGCCACTAATTGGTAGAATTTAAACATTTCCCCACAAACTTACAATCTAGTTCTAAAATTAACATTCACAGCTCCTGCTCCAACCTGCTACACAATTAACCCTGCTGGGAATGTGTGCATGTATGCAAATGTATGGTGACCATGAAATTAAACGCAATGGTGTTTCCAATTAACGCTTCCTATCCACGCTCATATATAAACAGTTGCTGAGCGAGGCAACCAGTGGGATCGGCAATCAGCACCTTTCACAAATGGCATGAAAACGAAAATCTGCTTCACACGACAAGCTATTTCCCATAGACAAGAAACATTTCCTCTTAAGACAGTAAAGGGCACATAAATCATTTATTTTCTTTATTCTTTCGTAGGATGTGGGCATCACTGGGCAAGGGCAGCATTTGCTGCCTATCCTTGGGTTGCCATGATGTGGAGATGCCGGCGTTGGACTGGGGTGAGCACAGTAAGAAGTCTTACAACACCAGGTTAAAGTCCAACAGGTTTGTTTCAAACACGAGCTTTCGGAGCACGGCTCCTTCTTCAGGTGAATGGAAAGCCTTTCCATTCACCTGAAGAAGGAGCCGTGCTCCGAAAGCTCGTGTTTGAAACAAACCTGTTGGACTTTAACCTGGTGTTGTAAGACTTCTTACTATCCTTGGGTTGACCTTGAATGGATCAGCTTTCACAGCCATTTCAGAGGGCAATTAAGGGTCAACCACATTGTTGTGGGCCTGGAGTCACATGTAGGTCAGACCAGGTAAGGATGGCAGATTTCCTTCCCTCAAGGGCATTCAAGAGCCAGATGGGTCACCATTACTGACACTAGCTTTATAATTCCAGATTTATTAATTGAATTGAAGTTTCACCAGCTGCCATAGTGGGATTTGAACCCATATCCTCTGGGCTTCTGGATTGCTAGTCCAGTGACATTACCACTATGCTACCATTGATCATGTTGCATTTGCATTGAAAGCTGGTTTCCATTCGTACATATTTACCTGAAGTGCAATGCAAAAATAACTCGGGGATAATCAAAAGCAGAAGTCTTGATTCTATTCCATACTCTTTTTAAACATCAGGCATTTAGGAAGATGGGAGATGTTAAATTAAATGTGTTTGACCTTGGTCCTGCTTTGCTCATTAATCATGGAGCACATTTCACAGTGCTGCTTGGTTCCAGAGTGCTTTTGGCTGAGAGAGGCAGAGCTCCCAGGCCATATACAGTGTAACTTGGCAGCAACCTACATCATCCTGATGAATGAGAAGTTTGCTCCTCACAGATATTTTTAGCCAGGTTTCCCCTGTTGGTTCTCTGTGACATCTGCTCTCCTTCACCCTGCATGGTGGCCAAGCAGATTGCAAATTCCTTCATGACTTCTGATAGCCCTGTCTCACTGCTCAGCCAAGGGGAAGCTCCATTACCACAAGGTCGGACATTTGTGCTTCTAGGCTATTGTGCTCAGAGCAATGCCTTACTCAGTCACCACAACCAATCAACATTGAATACTCTCAGGACTGTCTGAACCGTGCCCAACACTTAAGACTAAAGATACCATCCAGGTTCTAATATATGAACTCACTGACCTTTATGAAGTACGCCAACAATGGAACACAGTAACACACAGACTAAGGGAACGATCTGCCGGCCGCATTGCACCCAAATGGCGGTGTGGCGGGTAGTTGCCAGGATATACCCTACACGCCGTGCCTTGAGAGACGTTGCAACCTGAATCCCTACCATTGTGGGCGGTCACTATTTTGTAAATCTGCATATTACAGTGAGACAGCTAGTCTCACTCTAATATGCAATCCCCTCATCTATCTGAGGCATTGAGATCTAACCCCTTCGCCTCGGAGACTTTGTGCAAGTGCCGTTCAGTGCTGGTCCCCACAAATGGAGACCAGGTGGAACAACACTTGTGGGGTATCTCCCAGGGGATCGAGGCCCCCAGATGGTTACCCTCTGAGCAGGGTACCATCCGGCACTGCTGGTGCCATCCAGACACCTTGACACTGCCACAAGCGAGCAATGTTCCTCAGTGCAGGAAATGGGGCTAAGTGCAGCCTCGGTGGGGTGTTCCCTGTTGAGGCCCTAAATTGAAACAGAATTCCGATAGATAGCGTGATGTGTCTCCCGTTGGAAAACGCCCGCCAAATGCACACGTCATGGGTCTCAATTCCAATTTGGTTAGATTGCGCCATAAGTCTTGTTCAGCTCAACTCCTCCTTGTTGTAACAATCATTAATGTTAGATGCGATTCCAGGAAGGGGCAGCGCTTACTGAACAATCCTGAGTGTGTTGAGAATTAAACTATCAATTTTACTAGATGCATTCATAGGCAGGTCCTGACGTCTACAAGCAAAAGGACCATGTCCAGGCATTCTGCCTTTTTAAAAATGAAGCAAAAGCAGGGGGACAGTAGTTCATCGATGCATTCTCCATGTCAATGCCTCGATCACAGTCGACTTGCTAACCAATTAACATTCTTTTCTCATGCGGTATAAATTGTTTCTCCCTCAGAAGTTTGTTATTCTTGCATCTGTCCTGATGAGTGCAAGACGAAAAGCTCCGACAGCTTGTCTCTTTTTTTTCCGATAAAGTTCGGTACTACCATTCTTGTCCTAATACAGCTCAGTACATTCAAGCTCAGCCCAACCATCACTAACCATCATCAGCTGGAGGAATGTCAGATACAGACATGAGCTGTTCACCTCTGTCACACAAAGTGAGGCATCCAGAAGAAACAGGTGCAATATATTATCTGCTCATTCGTCTAAAGCTTTCAATTCTGCAGGTTGGCTGCTGAAATAGATAAATAGAGGAGCTCAATCAATGTTTCATGAATTGTGTCATCGACATACTTTTTCTGATAAAATATATTGAAAAGATTTGAACGTGAAAACATGAAAAATATTACTCTAGCACCTCAGTATCAAATACTAATAATGTCTGCTTTTTCGACTGGTGTGGTATCTTTGTGGGACTGAGAGAGGCATGCACATGGAGGTCCAGCACCTAACTGAAGCGGATTATTCTAGTTTGCTTATCGACATACACAGATGCACTCCTCCGTCCACAAGAGAAAATCTGCACAAAGTTTAAATTTGTTACAACTGTATACATGGGTAGTCAATGTTGGCCTAGCCAGCGATGAACACATCTCGTGAATAAAACTTTAAAATCTTGTTCTTCATTTATTTAAAAATGATTTACAAATCTAACTTCATCACTGGTTTCGTATTCCGAAGGCAAAATGTTCTTTCTTGGGGTTACACGGTGGCACAGCGGTTAGCACTGCTGCCTCACAATGCTAGGGACTCTGTGTGGAGTTTGCACGTTCTCCCTGTGTCTGTGTGGGTTTCCTCCTCGGTGGATTGCCCGTGATAAATTGCCCCTCAGTGGCCAAGGATGTGCTGGCTAGGTTGCAGGTTCGCTAAGATAGGGCGGGGGTGCATATTCAATGGGCCGAATGGCCTCCTTCCGATTGCAGGGCATCTATGGAATTTATTCTGCATTGGCTTTGCCTCCTGCATTACAAAATAATTCATATGTCAATCTAAATAGGAGCATGATAAATTACGGAAAGTATTAGAAGATAATAGGATAATAGATATTTACTAGTTACTGAGCTGACATTGAATAGGGACATTATGAACAAAGCCAAGAAGCATGGTACGATCGTGCAAGCTGTCCAGCATATGTTGTATCACATTCATGTGATGATCTGGAGACAACAAACACTCAGAATAGGCCACTAAACATCACATTTATACGTGGCGGGGCCGAATGGGTTTCTGGTAGAATATTATAAAAAATTAAAGGATAAGCTGGCACCCCTGATGGTGGGGATGTTTGAAGAGGCGATAGGGAAGGGGTGTTGTCAGAAACATTGGGGGAGGCATCGATTTCCCTGTTGCTAAAAAAAGATAACGATCCAACGGAGTGTGGGTCATATAGGTCCATATCGCTTCTGAATGTGGACGCAAAAGTATTGGCGAAGGTACTGCCGGGTAGGCTGGAGGAGTGCCCCCGAAGGTGATAGGTGAAGATCAGACGGGGTTCGAGAGGGAGGCAGCTCTTTTCAAACGTTAGAAGGGTATTGAACGTCGTTATGGCACCGGCAGAGTGGAAGGAAACAGAGGTGGTTGTGGCATTGGATGCTGAGAAGGCATTCGACCGGGTAGAATGGGGATACTTGATGGCAGTTCTGGAGAGGTTTGGGATTGGACCAAGATTTGTGAACTGGGTAAAGCTACTATATAAGGAGCCGAGGGCGAGTGTCCGCACAAACAACGTCAGCTCGAGATACTTTTCTCTCCCCCTTGGGACTAGGCAGCGATGTCCTATGTTTGCACTCGTGATTGAGCTGTTGGCCATCGCATTAAGAAATTCTGGGGTATGGAAAGGAATAGTGCGGGGAGGGATAGAGCATAGGATGTCCTTATATGCCGATGATTTGCTGTTATACGTGTCGGAACCGAGTGTGTCGAAAGGGGGAGCTGCTTCAATGTTTGGGTCCTTCTCGGGGTACAAACTAAATATAGATCAGTGTGAGTATTTTGTGGTGTCTCAGCCGGGGGTAGCGGCAGGGGTGGGGGGGGGGGGGGGGGGGCTGCCATTCCGTCGGGCAGGGACTCACTTTAGGTACCTGGGGGTGCAGGTTGGACAGGAGTGGGGAGGGGGGGGGGGGGCTCCACAGGTAGAGAACATTTCTAGTTCGGTGGGGAGAGTGAAAGCTGATCTGGCACGGTGGGATGGTCTCCCTCTGTCACTGGCGGGTCGGGTACAGGCGGTTAACACGAATGTGTTGCCACAATTTCTGTTTATTTTTCAATGCCTGCCGATTTTCCTGCCAAAGGCTTTTTTCAGAGAGATTGAGGGAATGATTACTTTGTTCATATGGGGAGGGAAGATGGCCAGCGTTAGAAAGGTGCTACTACAGAGGGGAAGGCAGGCAGAGGGTTTGGGTCTTCCAAACCTGATGTATTACTACTGGGCGGCGAATATGGAGACGGTGCGGAGCTGGGTCAGAGGGGTTGATTCCCAGTGGGTCAGAATGGAGGAGAGTTTGTGCAGGGGGTCGGGATTGAAAGCACTAGCAACAGCGCCGCTCCCGATAGCTCCGGGGAAATACTCAGGCAGTGGGGCAGGAGTGGGGCAGTAATAATAGCTTCATTAAGAATTTCGAGGCAGTTTTGCCAACACTTTGGGTTGGGGGCAGGGTCAAGGGAAATGCCGATTCGGGGGAACCACAGATTTGAGCCAGGGAGGTGGAATTGAAATTTTTGGAAATGGGAGGAGGAGGGGATTAAGACATTAAAAGATTTGTTTCTTAGGGGTCGGTTTGCAGGGCTAAAGGAACTGGATACGAAGTATGGGCTGAAGCAGGGGGAAATGTTTAGATACATGCAGGTTCGTCCTTTTACCAGAAAGGAGATAGAGCTTCCCAGTGGCGCAGGCCTCCACATTGCTGGAGGAGGTGCTGACGACAGGAGAACTGGAGAAGGGGGTAGTGTCAGCGGTTTATGGAGCTATTTTGGAACTGGAGAAGGCACCACTGGAAGCGATCAAAGCAAAGTGGGAGGACGAGTTGGGAGAGGATATGGAGGAGGGGTTCTGGTGTGAGGTGCTCCAGAGAGTGAATGCTTCCACCTCGTGCACAAGGTTTGGGCTGGTACAGCTGAAGGTGGTATACAGAGCACACCTCACGAGGGCAAGGATGAGCCGATTCTTTGAAGGAGTGGAAGATGTGTGTGAACATTGTGGGGTAGGGGGGGTCGCTAATCATGTTCATATGTTTTGGTCCTGTCCAAAGCTAGAGGATTACTGAAAGGAGGTTTTTAGGGTAATTTCTAAAGTGAAACTGGACCCGGGCCCCTGGGTGGCCATATTCGGGGTGTCGGACCAGCCAGGGTTGGAAACAGGTGCGGAGGCCTTCTCCTCATTAATTGCCCAAAGGCAGATCCTGATGGGATGGAGAGCAACCTCTCCACCCTGTGCCCTGGCGTGGTGGGGGGGCTTGTTAGAATTCTTGACTCTTGAGAAGGTTAAGTTTGAACTGAAGGGAAGGATGGAGGGGTTCTACAATTCATGGGCATTATTCACCATGCACTTTCAAGAACTGGATAACATAGAACATAGAACAGTACAGCACAGAACAGGCCCTTCGGCCCTCAATGTTGTGCCGAGCCATGATCACCCTACTCAAACCCACGTATCCACCCTATACCCGCAACCCAACAACCCCCCCTTAACCTTACTTTTATTAGGACACTACGGGCAATTTAGCATGGCCAATCCACCTAACCCGCACATCTTTGGACTGTGGGAGGAAACCGGAGCACCCGGAGGAAACCCACGCACACAGGGGGAGGACGTGCAGACTCCACACAGACAGTGACCCAGCCGGGAATCAAACCTGGGACCCTGGAGCTGTGAAGCATTTATGCTAACCACCATGCTACCCTGCTGCCCATCGAACATTAGTTGGGGCGAGTGGGTGGGAGGGTTGGGGGAGGGGGACTGTGTGTGTTGATGGTGACTATGGGTGATTCCTGATTCCTTCTTGTCATTTGTTTGTGTGAACATGCCGGCTAGTGTTTGGGGTTTGGTGGGAGGATGGAATTGTTGTTATTGATATGGGGATTGACATATTTGTCACTGATTATTGTTTGTTGTTGGTGGGTGTAAATTTGGGAGAAAATGTGAAAAAGGAGAATAAAAAATATTGAAAAAAACACATTTACTTTTGAAAGGTTCAGTTAGGATGTGGTTGCTCTGCAACTACTAAAACAAACCACAAGCTAATAATTGCTCAATTTTTGAAACCTTTGACTAACTGCCTTACAGAATAGGAAGAATCATTACTGGGCGACAGAAGAATAACCTGAGGGAGTCACATACACTAAGAAAATGTACGTACATTACTGAAATTTATGACAGTTAGTGGACCAGAATGCAAAAGCCAATAAAAATAGCTGATGAGAATGAGTCTGCTCCTGAAGGCTGTTCGATTCATATTGTTTATATTCATTTTTAAGCACCGAATTCCCTTCTGCTCAGTTATTTACATTACTTTATTCAAACTTAAATAATTTAACTGTGCCAGAGCCTGAGCATAAGACAAAGGACTGTAACAGTGAAAGACCTTAGGCATGTTCTAAAGAATAATAGATGGCTGGCGTGGCAGCCTGGACCCCTTTAAGAGGACAGGCTTTGCGGTCCACTTAACTGGCTCTGTACCAATCGCGCGGGAGCGTATGAACCCTGACCAATAGAGAGAAAGCGTGGGGCAGGACCCCGACATCTATGGTATTAAAAAGTTCCACCAATACATTTATGGATTAATAATAACACCCGACCATAAACCGGTATTGAGGACAGGATTCTCCGTGGCCGTCTGCCGGAAGTGGGATCAGGATGACCCACAGAATCCAGCATCAGGCTGATATTGGGTTTCCTGTCCAAAACTGACAGGATCATGCAAACAGATCTATTTTACATCTCACGGACCGGCAGTACACCGGAGCAACTAACTAACTAGGATGCTGCCGAATGTGTCCCTGCACTTTCCAGGAAGCACTTGAGAACAAAGAGGTAGCTTCGTAAGAAAAAAACTGGTTCGGAAAACACCTTTGACCCTGCGTGAATGGATCCCTGCAGAGCTATATAAATAAGCAATCTCAACCTTTCCTTTGAAACTGCATCAACCTGTCAATGAGGAAGTTTTTAGCAAGCAACAAAATTGAATGTAAACAATGCAAATCAAAGCTTTCAGCCTTCCAGACATGCATAAAGACTTCTATACTTTGAAGGGCAATGAAATGCATGAAAACTTCAAAGGTATCACCACTTTGAAGGATTTACTTTTGTCTTCATTTCACAGATTTTTAAACTTGCCATGTTTTAACGGTTTTAGGGTATAGTTGAGAACACTTTCGCTTTATTATGAGAAAACTTTAATTTTTACACAGTGACTGACTGTTTAAAGGCTTCAAAGGGGGTGAGCAGCCAAATGAGCCCCATCCAATGAAAGACCACCGGCCTGAGCCCCTCCAGCCCAGCACAAGAGCCCCCCACAATCGACACCTCCCATGAAGAACCCCACTTGGCATCCTTACGGAAATTGTTGGGGAGTATTACCACTTTGCCACCCTAGGACTGCAAGGTACCAGGTTTGCACTGAAGAAGCGGGGCCTGAAGGGGAATACTAAGGGCGGGACTGGCAAGTTGGGATTGGGGGAAGAAATGGGGGCTTCTGAAGTGGAGCCTTGCTGGTCAGGGTGCCCTGCCAGGAATCCAGAAGGGGGGGGAGTTGGGTGGGCAGAGGCTGCAGCAGCCTTTTAAGATTGGAGCGCTCTTTAGGTCCCGTTCCTCTCAATTGCAGAACGAACCTCAATGTGCCATGAAATGGCACGGAAAAGCTGATTCACCTAAATAAATTGTCAAATGCTGTAACATGGCACATTGGGTTCACACCTAGCACCAGCGGGAGTCACTCTGGTGTTCCCATTGGTGGGAGCATGTAGTCACGGTTCTGGAGAATCGCACCCAGGGTCTTTTGGGAGAGGAAAAGCTAGTACCCTCAATTGCCTCCAGTACTGTGCAATTTTTAGCCTTGCTGCTGGCGGCCGATAACTAAACTTTCCAACACAGGCCTGACGTCCAAATCTCCAATGCAGAGTTGACTCCCTTTGCCTATGAACTTGGCGCCAACGCCAGTATCCAAGGAATCAACTTGACCATGAACTTCTTGAACATCTTGCCAGTGTGGACACATAAGAAATTGGACTCAGCGAGATCCGGTATTATCCAAGGTGAAATGGATGCGACAAACAGTTTGGCACCACAAGATGTCCAAATTAATTGAGGCCCTACTTAACCCCCAGGGATGAATTAATCTGCAGGATGGGGTAATACTTTGAGGCTCTTGAGTCGTTATTCCACACCTGGCGAGGGAACTCCTCTCACAAGAAATATACAGCTCTCATTCAGGCCAAACAAAAATGAAGTTGCTGGCTCACAGTTATGTCTAGTGGCCACATCAATAAAGCTACTGAGGAAGTGGTACGGCAATGCACCCCTGCCAGACTCAATTGTAACCTCCTTCAGCCAAGCTCCACCCTTGGACCAGAGTAAACGTCAACTATGCAGGTCCTTTCTTGGTCAGGATGTTCCTCGTCTTGGTAGATGCTCATTCCAAATGGCTATCCAAACAAAAAATGGCAGCTATGACCTTGGAGGCTTTTGTGGACGCTTTAGGCCAGTTATTTGCGACATACAGCCTACCAGAAGCCACTGTGTCCAATCATGGCACCCGCTTTTACTGACGATGTCCAACACTTTGTTCAGATAAATGGAATCTGTTAAACCAGGACTGCCCCATATCACCCTGCATCCAACGGATTGGCAGCAAGGGCCGCACAGACTTAAAAAAATTCTATGAGGAAGCAATCAAACTGGTCGTTGCGCCATCAGCTGGCCAACATACTATTGTCCTGCAACGCGGCTACTCCGTACCACCAAAGAGGTCACACCGGCTGAATTGCTTGTTGGAGATCCCCTCATAAATCTTTTAGACTTGATATTTCCCAATTTGGCGGGGAGGGCGGAGGCACGTCAGATCGCCCAGAAAAATCAAATTTTGCCTTGGGCCCAATCTGGTCAGCCAGTCGGATCATATCCCAATCTGAACGTGTATTCTATGTTGTACATGTCAATGGCAGGACTGTGTAGTAGCATGTCGACCATGTGAGGGGGCGGGGGACAGTAACCCCCATTCCAGAACAGATGGGTCCAACTAATGCCACCGGTGCTCCTGTGGCTCCTGGGAATTTCAGAATCAGCCCTGCCGGCAGTCCAGGTGGGAGCTGGTGAGGGGAAAAGCTCGACGGAAGAGGTGGAGCCTCCTGAACCATTGTCGTCTGCAGACAACAAGATTACCTTGGTGAAGGTGGAGACGACTGGGGGACTAAGGAGGTCCATGAGGATGTGAGGTCCCCGGACAAACTGACTGTGATAAACTCTTTCCCTTATGTCTCTTAACCTTGTATATAGTTTACTTTGTAAAATGTAATGAGGGACCTTAGGGAGGAGGGACTGTAGCATGGCCCCTGTAAGGGGCAGGTTTTGCGGTCCACGTGACTGGCTCTTGGCCGATCACACTGAAGCACAGAACCCTGACCAATAGTGATAAAGGAGAGGCCCTGGGAGAATTGGCCTGGGCCGTGTGGATCCTGAGCTGGAGAGTCCAGCCCTAACCATCATTGTTCTGTGCTTGTATATAGTTGCCTTTACCTGCTGTTAATAAACCTCCTTTGTTGTTACTGGAAGTCTCCAGTTTATTAATCTGAGCCATCGCAGCTGGTCACAAGTAAAAAGACTGCACCTGCCAGAAATTCTGTAGTGTGCCAAGAGAAGCTAACTTTTAAAGGCCAGCTAAAGTGCTATGATACTGAAAAGTTCACATCAAGAAATGACTCAACAAATTTGCAAGGGGCCCCAGACAAATGTGAAAAAATAAACATTTGAGAACCTGTAATGGCCAGCTTGAGACATTGCTCATCATGCTTCGAAATGAATTACGGCAAATTGCCAAAGCTGCAGCCATTGCTGATATTCTCCCACACAGCGAAACACGAGTCACATACCACTCCCATTATCCAAAACACATAGCACTTGTAAAAATGGTGAGGTATTACATAAATGCTACTCTCTCTGGCTATGGAATAGCTAATAAAACCTGATAAACTGTGGGCCATGCATTTTTCTTTTTGAGTTCAGGCAGTTTGTCAAAGAATAGAATCTAATTCGCCGAACCTCGAATTACGTCTGAATTATCCACTGCCAAATTACCTCACAAAATAGCAGTGTAGACTGTGTAGAATTGGATGAAGGGATTGTGGAACAGTACAAATTGTGTTTTTAAAGAGTTTCCTAATTTACTAAAAAGAGAATGCAACACTCTGTCTATCCCGGACAGGTGACCGAAGATAAGTAACTCAGAGCAAATAAAACACAGAAAACAAATGAATGCTTAAGCAAGCAGTCATGATATGCTCTCATGCACATAATGAGATCCAGACAGGCAGTGACAAACACCCAGTACTGTCAATCAACACACAGGACAGAACACAACCAATCACCAGGCCCAACACTAGAGGGGGGTTTCCCACTATAAAACACACAAGGCATCAACACTCTGCCTCTTTCCACTGGTGACAATTGTAGTGACAGTCAGGGTGTATATATCAGTTAGCACCTTCTACACGTGGCTCAGAGCTAGTCTGGTCTAGGTAGTTATAGCAAGCACGCTTAGATTAGTAGAGTGTCAAACCCACAGCGAGCTGTGTGCATTGCTTAACAAGTTCAATAAAACTGCATCCAGTTGCAGTCTGTGTTACCCCAGGGTGATTAACACAACACAAGCAAGTTATTTTCTAAAAGCACAAGCACAGTCCTTCAGCAGTGGGATCCTCTGTTAAAATCTGGTTTACAAAATCATCCTACAATCATACCCAAGATTGTGATTGGCACAAAGTGCATTAACAGTTTGTTTTAGCAGCCATGTTCCATTGATGGGTTTCTTTATTTGTTTTTAACCCAAATATTTTTGATCCGTGTGTTAAGGCTCCTCTTGCAGGTAAACTCTTGATTGTAGCATGGACTAGGATCAAACAAAGCATCCTCCTGCAATTCTCCTGAGTCTTCACAAAGCAGAACACCAAAGAGAACTTCAAGTTAGTTTGTAACTGTGACACACACTTACAAATAGGTTAAGATCAAGCGAATAGTAATAATTTATATATCTCCTTTCATGATGGTAGAATGTCCTAAAGTGCCTTACAGCCAATGGAGTTTTAAAAGAAATTCATTGCCATTTTCCATTTTTACAGAAATCGCATCAAACAAAACAAAACAAAAACGATAGCCACAGGTAACAATTTACAACAGGTACAGCACACAATGGGTAACCCCACCCCTCCGTCTTATCCTTTCTAGAGAAATGGGCTTAGTCTGTTCAACCTTTTCAGATGGGGATAACCTCTCAATTCTGATATTATTCTACTAACTCTTTTTACACCTTCTCCATTGCCTCTATGTCCATTTTTAACAACATGAATTCCAGTACAAAGTGAATTATGAAAGCGCTCAATGGAGTAGATGCAGGGAAACTGATGCCACATGTGTGTGTGTGGGGGGGGGGGGGGGGGGGGGGGGGTTTCCAAAGCTAGACACTATAAATATGATAGTCACCAAGAAATTGAATAGCACATTCAGGGTTCTTTTTCTTAAACCCAGAGAATGGCTTGAATGTTGAACTTGCTACCACTAGGAATGGCGAAGGCAAATAACACATGCATTTAAATGAAAGATGGATAAACACGCACGTGTTTATAGAGGATATTTTGATGGGTTTAGGAAATGTGGGGAGAGACATGTGCCGCTGATGTTGATATGGGCGGCATAGTGGCAAGCGCTGCTGCCTCACAGCACCACAGCCTCACAGCGCCAGGGACCCTGGTTCAATTCTGGTCTTGGGTGACTGACTGGACTTTCCACATTCTCCCTATGTCTCTGGCTGCCCGGTTTTCTACCACGGTCTAAAGATGTGCGGGTTAGGTGGATTGGCCATGCTAAAACAAAACTACCAGTGTCAGGAATGTGCATGTTAGGTAGAGTTCTCTTTCAGAGGGTTGGTGCAGACAATGGGCTGAATGGTCTCCTTCTACACTGTAGGGATTCTATGTTTCTCTGTACAGCTTGGTTCCTTGTTGTAAATGCCATGCATTTGTAATTAGTTATGAAGCCTTGCTAGTTCAAAGTAACAGAAAATATTTTATGATTAATGTGCTGAGGAATACAAGGTTCACCTCCACACCCTGACGATCACGCCTTGAAGGCTGCCAACATATTGATAAATATTGTCAAATAAAAATGACCAGGGCAGCACGTTGGCACAGCAATTAGCATTGCTGTCTCATGGCGCCGAGGTCCCAGGTTCGAATCCCGGCTCTGGGTCACTGTCCTCGTGGAGTTTGCACATATTCGCCCCGTGTTTGCATGGGTTTCGCCCCCAAAACCCAAAGATGTGCAAGGTAGATGGATTGGCCATGCTAAATTGCCGTTTAATTGGAAAAAATGAATTGGGTACTCTAAATTTTAAAAAATAAAAAAATTAAAATGACCAGGGCCAAACTTTTTACATAACCACTGGTTATATCTGACACATAATTCAGCAAACTCCACAAAATCTGATCTGGACACCTGTCTCAGATAAACTGACATAGCTCTCTGCGCCAAGTTAAACCACAACACAATTTCTCTGTGTAAAGCATTTTTTAAAAAAAACATTCCTGGACAACAATAAGGTTTAAAAAAAGGTAATCTCATGATAAGTCACAAATAGCAAACTTATCAAAAATGTTGAAGTGTTTAACGCAGCAAGTTCGTCCAGTATGATTTAGTCAATGGGAGCAGTAACCTGCTTATTTTCAATGAGTTAATGCTTGCTCAAGTACCTGTGAGGAATTTCATGGAAATGTGGGCAGATGATAACGTGGTACTCAGAGCTATTGTTGTCTGGTGTTGATTGGCAGCTTAAAATTCATTCATAGCTCACAGATAACAGTTTAACATAGAATGACTTCAGTTGAGATTTTGGTCCCAAGCCGATTCTTGATACAATGTTGGATGCTGCAAGGAGTTGCAGGCTGCAGGCAAAAAATAATTCATGTTTGCTCAATACAGTGAGATTGGTTCAGTTTGTAGAGTACCTCTGATTTAGAAAATTTGGATGATTATATATTTAAAATCCAGAAGGTTAACACTTTTTTTTTTAAACAAACAATTTTATTGAGGTAGTTTTTCAGCACTGTAAACAATTACAGACATCAACAAAAAAAAAGCAAAAAAAAGGAAAAATGTGCAAACATCCACGTACATTCAATACTTCAATCGTACCATACTGCACAAGCCCGCTCCTCTCCCATCGGCACTACCCGTCAATTTACCCCTCCTACTCTACTCTAACCTTCCCCCCCCCCCTCCCCGGCTGACGCTCACTCTCCCGCAAAGAAGTCAATGAATGGTTGCCACCTTCGGGCGAACCCCTGTACAGATCCCCTCAAGGCGAACTTAATTTTTTACATACCCAGAGAACTCGACATGTCCGAAAGCCACAACTCAGTCTTCGGGGGCTTTGAGTCCCTCCATGCCAATAATATTCGTCGCCGGGCTATCAGGGAAGCAAAGGCCAAAACATCGGCCTCTTTCTCACCCTGGACTCCCGGGTCCTCCGAAACCCCAAAAATTGCCACCCCTGGACCCATCGCCACCCTTGTTTTTAGCACCCAGAACATGATCCCCGCAAATCCCTCCCAGTACCCCCTAAGCATCGGACATGTCCAAAACATGTGTATGTGGTTCGCTGGTCCTCCTGCACACCTAGCGCATTTGTCCTCTACCCCAAAGAATTTGCTCATCCGCGCCACCGTCATGTGGGCCCGGTGAACGACCTTAAATTGAATCAGGCCGAGCCTGGCACATGTTGCAGTCGAATTTACCCTACTCAGGGCTTCTGCCCACAGCCCATCCTCCATTTCCCCACCTAGCTCCTCCTCCCATTTGAGTTTCAGTTCCTCCGTCTGGGACCCTTCCCCCTTCATGAGCACCTTATAAATATCAGAGACTCTACCCTCCCCTCCTTCACCCCTAGAGACTATTCTGTCTTGGATCCCCAGTGGCGGGAGGTGTGGGAAGGATGGGACGTGTCTACGGACAAAGTCCCGCAACTGTAGGTACCTGAAATCGTTTCCCCTTACCAGACCAAATTTCTCCTCCAAGCTCCTCAAACTCGCAAAGCTCCCTTCCAGGAACATATCGCCCACCCTTCCCGCCCCTGCTCGCCACCATACTCGGAACATCCCATCCATACTCCCGGGGGCAAACCGATGGTTGTCGCAGATTGGCGCCCAGAAAGACGCCCCAATCTCCCCCACATGCCTCCTCCACTGGCCCCATATCCGCAGGGTCGCCACCACTACCGGGCTGGTGGAGTACCTGGCTGGCGGCAGCGGTAGAGGAGCCGTGACCAGGGCTGCCAAGCTGGTGCCCCTTCACGAAGCCGCCTCCACCCGCTCCCAGATAGACCGCGTACCCATCATCCACTTCCTTATCATAGCGATGTTAGCCGCCCGGTAGTAGTTAATCAGACTCGGCAATGCCAGCCCTCCCTCGCTGCGGCTCCTCTCAAGCATCGCCTTCTTCACCCGCGGGGATTCCCGCCCAGACAAAGCTCATGATAATTTTGCCAGTCCTTTTGAAGACGGACTGCGGGATAAAGATCGGGCGGCAGCGACAGCGGGAGTGCATCCCATCTCCGAAACTCTCCCTTCATTTGCTCCACCACCCTGGCCAAATTTAACTTGTGCAGCCTGCCCCAGTCTCGCGCCACCTGGATTCCCAAGTACCGGAAATTTTCCTCAACCAGCCTAAATGGTAGCCCACTCAATCTGTTCTCCTGGCCCCTTGCCTGCACCACAAACATTTCACTCTTGGCCATATTTAATTTGTACCCTGAGAACTGGCCGAACTTCCTCAATGTTTCCAGTATACTTTCCATCCCTGCCAATGGGTCCGACAAGTACAGGAGCAGGTCGTCCGCATAGAGAGAGACCCTATGTTCCACCCCTAACCATCCCCTTCCCTCCCTTTGCGGCTCTCAGCGCAATCGCCAGCGGCTCTATGGCCAGCGCAAACAGCAGCGGGGAGAGCGGGCAGCCCTGTCTGGTCCCACGGTACAGCCTAAAGTACTCTGACACTTCTCGGTTTGTCCTGACGCTGGCCTTTGGGGCCTGTTACAATAGCTTGATCCAATTCACCAGTCCCTCCCCGAACCCAAACCGTCCGAGCACCTCCCATAGATAGCCCCACTCCACCCGATCGAAGGCCTTCTCGGCATACATCGCCACCACTATCGCAGGGAATCAGCCGCTAAAGCCCCGCCGGAGTGAGAGCCCGCCGAATGTGCGGCTCACTCGATCATCGCCGCCACCGGAAGTCCAGAAGGTTAACACTTTTAACGCAAAATAGAAAATACCAATTTTGTCTCAATCTTGTTCAATTTAAAAAGATGGTAACCATGATGTGGAGATGCCGGTGTTGGACTGGGGTCGGCACAGTAAGAAGCCTTACAACACCAGGTTAAAGTCCAACAGGTTTGTTTAGAGTCACTATCTTTCGGAGCACTGCTCCTTCCTCAGGTGAATGAAGAGGTAGGTTCCAGAAACATACATATTGACAAAGTCAAAGATGCAAGACGATACTTTGAGTGCGAATCTTTGCAGGTAATTAAGTCTGTACTTAATTACCGGCAAAGACTTAATTACTTGCCAAGACTCACATTCAAAGTACGTCCTCCCAGTGTGTGCGTGGGTTTCCTCCGGGTGCTCCGGTTTCCTCCCACAGTCCAAAGATGTGCGGGTTAGGTGGATTGGCCATGCTAAATTGCCCGTAGTGTCCTTAAAAAGTAAGGTTAAGGGGGGGTTGTTGGGTTACGAGTATAGGGTGGATACGTGGGTTTGAGTAGTGTGATCATTGCTCGGCACAACATCAAGGGCCGAACGGCCTGTTCTGTGCTGTACTGTTCTATGTTCTATATAAACCTGTTGGACTTTAACCTGGTGTTGTAAGACTTCTTAATTTGAAAAGAGACAATGTTTGAAGGGACGGAATAAGAGAATGCTTGTTCTTGACTCCCATAAATTGTGCAAATCAAATTAGTCCCAACTTAAATAAAATAACAAAAATGATCTTCAATCTCAATGTACATAAACAAGTTCAACGAATACAAAATTAAACAGGAAGCCAGTTCTTCTGGGTCCTAATGCCTATTTGCAGGAAGCTGAGTCTCTTGTCCCTACTTTGACCCAAATTTCCATGATTTTCCAAGAGTGGTAAAGGGCCAAGAACTGTCCGCTACAATCTAATTTCCATGACAACACAAGCCAAATGCTGTATTGCCCTCAGATCAGAGTACCTCGAGGGCCAAATATTAGAAAGTTGGAATAAAATGAAAACAAAAGAATTGGCTAAAAAATAAACCAAAAGGGATTTAGCTGCACTGGGGACTTGTGAGATGCAGATTAACCCAGTAGCAGGGTAAAACAGATACTTTGTTAAGCAAAGTGAGCAACATGGTGGTGCAGTGGGTAGCACTGCTGCCTCAAGGCGCCGAAGTCCCAGGTTCGATCCCGGCTCTGGGTCGCTGTCCATGTGGAGTTTGCACATTCGCCCCATGTTTGCATGGGTTTCGCACCTACAGCCCAAAGATGTGCAGGATAGATGGATTGGCCATGCTAAATTGCCCCTTAATTGGAAAAATGAATTGGGTACTCTAAATTTATTTAAACAAAAGCAAAGTGGAGACTAGCAATCTAGGGACCTAGATCATTGCCACACCCCATTGCAAAGCAGAGCTCTCTCAGACAATCAAGCTGTTGTCAGAAAAAGTCCCCAGAAGCTCTGCCCTGAGCTAGAAAAAAAGATTCCCAAAATAAAGCAATCAGTCCTGTGTGGTAATTACTTGCTGGATTTGGCTCATAGTGTTAAAACCTTGTCTTGGGGAAGCTGCATACAGAGTTTAGGAAAGTAGATAGATTTGAATTGGGAGGAATAATTTAAACATACTGTCTGTGCAATTATAATTGCAGTTAATTGTAAATGCTGTTCTTTACTGTTGCCTTAATAAACATTGTGTAATTTCCAAATTTCATCTCTTTTCTTACATTTATTTCCACGTGGCAGAAAATTAATCATTCCAAATTTCCCTTCTGGGATTTGGGATACCCTCACATTGAACATCAGTGGGGTTCGGTACACAAGCAGCAATGCAAAGAAGGTTCAAAAAGGTGAGTGACATAGTTGTTGCTGATCTCTGGTACCGTGAGTTGTAATTCCAATCCATCACGGAAGGGGCTGCTCAGGGGAAGGCCCGCATTGGGGATGCAACCAGGTCTCTACATTTGGTGGTCAACCAAAATCTGGGACTTAAAGTCTTAGACAAGCTGACCAAACTTTGGAAGTGGTCCAGCAGTTTAGGGCTCGAGTATATGTGTGGGAGGGGAGAACAAGGGCAGAAATATCAGTCCCCTGAAGGTAGGAGCATATCAAATATTCTCCAGGAGGGAGGTACTAACTGGGATGAAAAGTCAGCATTTTCTTACCTTAGTTTTAATGTCAGCTGACAAATGATTTATTAATTTTCACAATTCTCCATCACTTGGGAGTTCCGAGGAATATCTTTTTTAATTATCTGCCTGGGAGATCCTAGGAATATCTTTTTTGATTATCTGCCTGGGAGTTCCTTGGAATATCTTTTTTGATTATCTGCCTGGGAGTTCCTTGGAATATCTTTTTTGATTATCTGCCTGGGAGTTCCTAGGAATATCTTTTTTGATTATCTGCCTGGGAGTTCCTAGGAATAACTTTTTTGGTTATATGCCTGAACTATCTAAATCTATAGGGAAAGAGCTTAAATGCATTGAACATTAATAACCCTGTGCACTAAACAGAAATAATTAATTGATGTACTGTGTTATGCGAGTAACATCACATGGCTACTAGATGGCAATTAAAAATGATGATCAACAACAAATAGATGAGTTTTTTTCTGTCACGGGCACAAACAACCTGAAACACAATGAATTCCTTTTGATCATAGGTCGCCAGTCTTGTAAAAAAAGTGAGAGCTCAAACTAGAACATGATGAACACAACAATGTATACCACTAATGAGATGAACACAATGGGGAAAGAACAAACAAGCTGGGCCAGCATCAAGACACAAAGCCATATCAAGCCAAAAGTTAATAGCGCGCTGCCAGGCACGATTCTCTCACGGCCTAGCTTTCTTGAATTCACAAAGGCATACTAACGATTTGTCTTGATGCTACCCCACCTCATTTGTTCTTTCCCCACTGTGTTTACCGCATTAGCAGGCTGAGTTGCAGTGTTCGTACCATGGTGTGTTGTGTTCACTCACTGCCACTCTCTTACTTCTGTGTAATGCTGTTGAGGCTGGGGTTTAAGCGAATCGAAACTTTTGACATCCACGTTCAAAATGAATTCAAATCATTTCAGATTCTTCTTTTACTTTGACCAAAAGAGATTTTCATCCGTTTGTTGGTTGTTATCGTTTGTTGCCGATCATCATTTTTAATTGCTACCTACTAGCTGTGTGATGTTACTGGCATACTGCATTCTCATTACATCAATTCATTAATTCCGTCCACTCCACAGAGTTATTATTCAGTGTATCAAAGCCCTTTACTTCCGACACCCTTTCCATATATTCAAACAAACATCCTCCGAAACTCCTGGATAATTAATACACAAGTTTATTTGAACTATATCAATGCGATTTATTGTGGATCACACTGGAAATGCCAATGATCCTGAGCACTCGGAACATTCTGCTGAAAAAAGGTCTTGATTTCATATGGTCCAAAATGGATATTTATTGCCACCTTTGTTCGAGCAAATAAATCCAAATTGGAAACAAATCAGGATTGAATGGAATGCAAATTACACAGGAAACATAAACTGTTATATTCCATCTCCCAACAAATATCTCACAAATCTTCTACAGCTTTCCTTCGGTCACCCTTAATTTAGGGTCTAAAGTAGCTCAAATGATATGTTCCATTCAAACCTATCACAGCTTTTAGCACAGAGCAACTGGCATTAATGAATTCAATGGAGGAAAAGCAATATGTTTTTCAGCGAGCCGTTCGTGTCAACGTGAACCAATTTAAAATTAATATCCTTTTAAAAAAAAAAAATTTAGAGTACACAATTCATTTTTTCCAATTAAGGGGCAATGTAGCGTGGTCAATCTACATGCCTGCACATCTTTGGGTTGTGAGGGCGAAACCCACGCAAACACGGGGAGAATGTGCAAACTCCACATGGACAGTGACCCAGAGTCAGGATCGAACCTTGGACATCGGGGCCGTGAGGCAGCGGTGCTAACCACTTTGTCACCGTGCTGCCCAAAAATTAATATCCTGAGGCTACATAATTGCAAAAATAATCACCACAAATTCATGTACCTACTTGTTCCTCATGCTCTGTACTTTGTGATGAGTATGGAATATGTCATGTGGTGTCATGTATTCTCATTTCATTGGAAGACTGGCTATAGTGCGTCAGGTGTGTGGGTGAATTGCTGTCAGACCTGCTGAATTTATCCAGCATTTTCTGTTTTTATTTCATATTTCATGCATCTGCGGTATTTTGCTTTTATTTGCCTTCCTATTTGTGCAGGATAACGTCTCTGTTAGTTTTCACAACAGCCTTAGCGAGGCCTTGTCTTGCTTCTCTGGTTTTCTTCAGATCTCCCTCAGTCCATATCTTAAATATTGTCCACCTCTCTGATTTTTCTTTATCCTCTCTTGTTTTTATCCTGAATTTCTCCTTCAATTGTTGTTCAGGGCAAGACGGTTGGGTATTTGCTTCCAATGTCCGTGCTTGTCGTTCTCTTTCAAACTCAACCCTTTGATTCCTGATCTATAATCCACTCTTTTGTCTTCCTCGATTCTTTTTTTTTAATAAACAATTTTATTGAGGTAGTTTTTGGCTTTATAAACAGTTACAGACATCATCAGAAAGGAATCAAAAAAGGCAAAAATGTGCAAACATCCACGTACTTTCAATACTTCCATCATAACATATTGCACAAGCCCGCTCCTCTCCCACCGGTACTACCCGCCATATTTTCCCTCCTACTCTACTCTTTCCCCCCCTCCCCCCCCCCCCCCCCCCCCACCCCCCTGCTGATGCTCCACTCTCCCGCAAAGAAGTCAATAAATGGTTGCCACCTCCGGGTGAACCCCTGCACAGATCCCCTCAAGGCAAACTTAATTTTTTCCATCCCCAGGAAACTCGACATGTCCGCAAGCCACCACTCAGTCTTCGGGGGCTTTGAGTCCCTCCACGCCAATAATATTCGTCGCCGGGCTATCAGGGAAGCAAAGGCCAGCACATCGGCCTCTTTCTCCCCCTGGACGCCCGGGTCTTCCGAAACCCCAAAAATTGCCACCCCTGGACTCATCACCACCCTTGTTTTTAGAACCTGGGACATGACCCCCGCAAATCCCACCCAGTACCCCCTCAGCTCAGGGCATGCCCAAAACATGTGAACATGGTTCGCTGGTCCTCCCGCGCACCTAGCGCATTTGTCCTCTATCCCGAAAAATTTGCTCATCCGAGCCACCGTCAAATGGGCCCGGTGAACGACCTTAAATTGGATCAGCCCGAGCCTAGCACATGTCGCGGTCGAGTTTACCCTACTCAGGGCCTCTGCCCACAGCCCATCCTCCATTTCCCCGCCTATCTCCTCCTCCCATTTAAGTTTCAGTTCCTCTGTCTGGGACCCTTTCTCCCTCATGAGCACCTTATATATACCCGAGACTCTGCCCTCCCCTTCTTCCCTCCTAGAGACTATTCTGTCGAGGATCCCCATTGGCGGGAGGCGCGGGAAAGATGGGACCTGTCTACGAACAAAGTCCCGCAACTGTAAGTATCTAAAATCATTTCCCCTTACCAACCCAAATTTCTCTCTAAGCTCCTCAAACTCGCGAAGCTCCCTTCCAGGAACATATCACCCACCCTTCCCGCCCCTGCTCGCCGCCATATTCGGAACCCCCCATCCATACTGCCGGGGCAAACCGATGGTTGTCGCAGATTGGCGCCCAGACAGACGCCCCCATCTCCCCCACATGCCTCCTCCACTGGCCCCATATCCGCAGGGTCGCCACCACTACCAGGCTGGTGGTGTACTTGGCCGGCGGCAGCGGTAGAGGAGCCGTGACCAGGGCTTCCAAACTGGAGCCCCTGCACGAAGCCGCCTCCACCCGCTCCCAAATAGACCCCGGACCCACCATCCACTTCCTTATCATAGCGATGTTGGCCGCCCAGTAATAATTGACCAGACTCAGCAAAGCCAGCCCTCCCTCGCTGCGGTTCCTCTCCAACATCGCCTTCTTCACCCGCGGAGACTTTCCTGCCCAGACAAAGCTCATGATCAGCCCGTTAACTCTTTTGAAGAAGGACTGTGGGATAAAGATCGGGAGGCACTGAAAAATAAACAAAGGTCGAGGGAGGATTGTCATCTTTACAGTCTGCACCCTCCCTGCCAGCGACAGCGGGAGTGCATCCCATCTCCGAAACTCTCCCTTCATTTGCTCCACCACCCTGGCCAAATTTAACTTATGCAGCCTGCCCCAGTCTCGTGCCACCTGGATTCCCAAATAGCGGAAATTTTCCTCAACTAGCCTAAACGGTAGCCCTCTCAATCTGTTCTCCTGGCCCCTTGCCTGGACCACAAACATTTCACTCTTGACCGTATTTAATTTGTATCCTGAGAACTGGCCGAACTCCCTCAGCATTCCCAGTATAGTTCCCATCCCGGCCACTGGGTCCGACACGTACAGGAGCAGGTCGTCTGCATAAAGAGAAACCCTGTGTTCAACCCCACCCCTCACCATCCCCTTCCAACCCTCTGCGGCTCTCAGCGCAATCGCCAGCGGCTCTATGGCCAGCGCAAACAGCAGCGGGGAGAGTGGGCAGCCCTGCCTGGTCCCTCGGTACAACCTAAAGTATTCTGACACTTCTCTGTTGGTCCTGACGCTGGCCCTCGGGGCCTGATATAATAATTTGATCCAATCCACCAATCCCTCCCCGAACGCAAACCGTCCGAGCACCTCCCATAGATAGTCCCACTCCACCCGGTCAAAGGCCTTCTCGGCGTCCATTGCCACCACCACCTCCACCTCTCTACCCGCCGGGGGCATCATTATCACATTGAGCAATCTCCTCAGATTGGCCGCCAGCTGCCTACCTTTCACGAACCCCGTTTGATCCTCCCCAATCACCTCCGGTACACAGTCCTCCATTCTACCCGCCAGTACCTTTGCCAGGAGCTTGGCGTCTACATTAATCAGGGAGATTGGCTTGTAGGACCCGCACACCTCCGGGTCTTTACCCCGCTTCAATATCAGAGATATGGTGGCTTGTGACATTGTCGGCGGCAGGGTCCCTCTGTCCCTTGCCTCATTGAAAACCCTCGCCAAGACCGGGCCCACCAGCTCAGAGAACTTCCTATAAAACTCTACTGGGTATCCATCCGGCCCCGGGGACTTCCCCGACTGCATGGCCTTTAGGCCCCCCAATACCTCCTCTACTCTAATCGGGGCCCCCAGCTCTTCCACTCGCCCCCCCCCCCCCCCCAACTGTTGGGAATGTTAACCCGTCCAGAAACCTTTTCATCCCCTCCGGTTCTTCCGGCGGCTCCGAAGTATACAGCTTACGATAGAAGTCCCGGAATACCCTATTCAATTCTGCCGGATCCTCCACTTTGCGCCCCCCCCTCGTCCCTCACTCTACCTATTTCCCTGGCCGTCTCCCTCCTCCTGAGTTGCTGCGCTAACAGTCTGCTAGCCTTTTCCCCATGCTCGTACACCACTCCTCTCGCCTTCCTAAGCTGTTCCATGGCCCTGCTCGTGGATAGTGCCCCCAGTTCCGCCTGTAGCCTCTGCCTCTCCCTGAGTAAAACCTCCCCCGGGGACTCCGCGTGCTCTTCATCTATCCGACCCATTTCCCTGACCAATCTAACCATCTCTGCCCGGTCTGCCTTGGCTCTGTGGGCCCCAATTGAAATCAGCTCCCCCCGCACTACTGCCTTTAGCGCCTCCCACACGGTCGCCGCTGAGACCTCCCCAGTGTCATTCACCTGCAGGTAATTTTTTATACATTTCCGAAGCCTCTTGCAGATCCCCTCCTCCGACAGCAGTCCCACATCTAGCCTCCATTGCGGGCGTTGATAGCTCGCTCCCCCGAACTGCAGGTCCACCCAATGCGGGGCATGGTTTGAAATGGTAATTGCTGAGTATTCCGTGTTCTTTACCTCCCCCATACTGTCCCTGCTTAGTACAAAGAAATCTATCCTGGAATATACTTTATGGACGTGTGAGTAAAACGAGTAGCCCCTTCCTGTTGGCTGTCTATCTCTCCAGGGGTCCACTGCCCCCATTTGCTCCATAAACCCTTTCAGCTCCCTTGCCATTGCTGAGAGTTTACCCGTTCTGGGACACGACCGATCCAAAGTCGGGTCAAGGACCATGTTAAAGTCCCCTCCCATTATTAGCCTGCGAGAATCCAAGTCCGGGATCTTCCCCAGCACTCTTTTAATGAAGTCCACGTCATCCCAGTTCGGAGCATATATATTCACCAGCACCACTCTTCTCCCCTCCAGTCTGCCCCGTACCATCAGGTATCTGCCCCCCCTGTCTGCGGATATGCCCTCTGCCTCAAATTGCACGCGCTTGTTGATCATGATTGCCACCCCTCTGGACTTCGAGTCCAAGTCCGAGTGGAAGACCTGGCTAATCCAGCCCTTCCTTAGCCTGGTCTGGTCCGACACTTTCAGATGTGTCTCCTGCAACATAATTACGTCCGCCCTCAGGGCCCGCAAGTGCGCGAACACCCGCGCCCTCTTAACCGGCCCATTCAGTTCCTTGACGTTCCAGGTGATCAGCCTGGTCGGGGGGCACATCCGACCCCCCCACCCCGCCGGTCAGCCATAGCCTTTCTCGGGCCGGCCCCTGACCCGTGCGTCGCGCCATTCCTGGCCCGCCCTTTGGCTGCCTCCACCCTTGACCTCCTTTCCAGTGCCTATTTCAAGTCCCTCTCCCGTCAGCAGAACAACCCCCCCTCCCCTAACCCCATCCCCCGATACCCCCACCCCTGCCATCTACTGGCTGTAACTTCCCCCCCCATCTGACTTCCTTGACTAGCCAATCTGCTAGCCCGGTGACTCAACACTCCGGCGCCTTCCTGTCCCATTCCCCTTGTTTCCCCGTCCTCCTCCCCACCCACTGGGGCAAGCCGGCTCCAGTGTCTTCCGCGAGCTGCACAAAAAGCACAAACCAGCCCAAACAGGAAAAGAAAAAGAAAAAACCACAGAAAAAAAGAGAAAAAGCACATAAATGTCCATGAACAAAGGAAAGAGTCTCAAATGTTCCGCTTGGCCCCTTTGGCCCAGCAAACCGTTGAGCAGCAGTCCAGGCACATTCAGCGTTCCTTCCCACAGAAATCCTCGGGCCCTAACTCGCGTCCTTGGGGCCTCCTTTCGGGACCAGCCCCAGGTCCCTCACAAAATCCATCGCTTCTTCGGGCTTGGAGAAGTAGTGGTGTTGACCCTGGTGCGTGACCCATAGCCGAGCTGGGAACAGCAGACCAAACTTCACGTGCTTCTTGAACAGCACCTCCTTGACATTCTTAAAGGCTGCTTAGGTCCTGATAAATGCGGAGAACACTGTTGTTCCACGTGCTGCTCCTGGCGCTCTTTGCCCACTGCAGCACCCGCTCCTTGTCCACGAACCTGTGGAACCTAATCACCATCGGGCGGGAGGGTCCGCCCGGCCGCCCCTGCCTTGCCTGCACTCTGTGTGCCCCCTCCAGCTCCAGCGGTCGCGGAAAGGCTTCGGCCCCCATCAGCTGCTTCAGCAGGTCTGCTACAAACGCTGCAGCATCAGCTCCCTCCGCCCCCTCCGGGAGGCCGACCATCCTCAGATTGTTCCTGCGGACTCTATTCTCCAGCTCCTCCACTCTGTCCAGCAGTCTTCTCTGCCGCTCTTTCAGGCCGTCAACTTCTAGCGCTGCAACCGTCTGCGCATCCGCCTGCTCCTCCACCGCCTCTCCCAGCTCCTTAACTTTAACATCCTGGGCGTCCAGCCTCTGGTTCAGCTGATCCACCGCTTTCTGGATTGGGTCCAAGCCGTCCCGCTTCAGCGCTTCAAAACTGGACTTCATTACCTGGAGCATGTTATCCAGCGCCAGCTGGATTGCTGAGTCCGGGGTCCGTGTGTCCGCCATCTTAGGTCCCAGGTAATTTTCTTCAGGTCCTTGTCTCTGTCCCTTTTTCTCCTTCTTCTTCTGCCTTCTGGAATCCCGCTGTTCCATCTGCCGCAGCCCGCTCCTCAGCACCTTCGCTGCCGCCTTCCTTCGCCCAGCTCCTTAAATTTTACCTCCTGGGCATCTGAAGTGGGTCCAAGCTGTCCCTCCTCAGCAACTCCAAACTTTTTTTCTTTGTCCTGGAGGAAGGAAGGTCCGTGGGTCCGCCATCTTACCCTTCAGGTCAGCTTCCTCCTTGCCTCCGTCTTTCTCTCTCTCTTTCTTCCTCACCTGCTGGCCTCCCACACTTCCATCTGCTGCAGCCCGCTCTCCTCTTCTTTCCCGGCAGCCTTTTTGCCGCCCCCGTGGTCCCGCTATCGCGGGGAATCAGCTGTTAAGCCCCGCCGGAGTGAGAGCCCGCCGAATGTGTGGCTCACTCGTACATCGCCGCCACCGGAAGTGGTCTTCCTCGATTCTAATGGTAACATTCATGTAAATAGCTACCAATAACAGCTTTCAGGCAAACACTTAAACACATCACCACCATCAAATCACAGTTCTGATCTTCACATGAAAGGAACCAGGACAGGCAGTATTTTGAATACTGAACAGACATCCTGAGGCATTATTCATATTTAATTCAGGCCCCAGAGAACAGTTATGATGGTCAATTTTTAACCTGGACTGGCAGCTTTCAGGCCGCTCGCTGTGAGAATGCTGGCATTTGTAGCTGCTTCTAAATTGGTGAGGTCAATTAGAGGTCAACAAATTGTATGCAAGTTTCAGGCTCCAGCTCAAGGATTTGGGATTAAAATGTTTGGCTAATTTTCAAAGCAATGTAGTTGACTCTTAACTGCCCCTCACGGGTAATTAGGAATGGGCAATAAATGCTGACACAGCCTGCGACGCCAATGTCCCTTGAAGGGGCTTGACTTTGCCGAGCAGCAGAATAATACACCACCCATCATCGATATGCTTTTAGATTTAAAAAACAACAGTGCATCAGCCTGCTTAAAGTGAGCAACGACCTCAGGAATCTTCTTCAACGAAACGAAAGGGAAAATGCTGGAAAATCTCAGCAAGTCTGGCAGCATCTGTAGGGAGAGAAAAGAGCTAACGTTTCGAGTCCGATGACTCTTTGTCAAAGCTCAGGAATCTTCTTTATATATATATAAATAAATAGTGTCTCGAGCTCTTGCCATGGACCAGAGCTCTCACTGTTTGCAAATAACAGCCATGATTCACAGCAAGAAAAGTCTCTCATAATGTGTAGTACAGAGCAATTTCTCACCAGTCCCCTCACTGAGTGCCTTTACCTGGAGCTGCAATATGCGACGCACATCCTTTGTCGTCAGGGAGCTCACGGTTGCTCAGACATTGTCAAAACCACATATGGGAGAGCGGCCCAGACAGACCTCACCAGAGTTCCTGGAGCGCAAGCCTCGCGAGGGAGGGTATGTCTCTTGGCTCAGCGGTCAATCACCCAAAGTACCCCCCTTCTCATCACCCCCCCCCCCCCCCACAACCCACCCAAGTACTATTGTACAGTTTTGGTTTACATGCTACAACCTAGTTCCCCCATTTACATCGTTTAAAGGAAAAACTGCCAGAATACTGGTAAGTTTAATGAAAATCTAGGACTGGCCCAGTGAAACTGGGCATCCGATCACCCTATCCGAGTACAACATGCGGATGAAAGGGCAAGTCAGAGGTTGAAGAGGAGAAAGGCATAACTGCACAGAGTCAAAACTTTTGAAAGTAGGCAACAAACCACCAGATAATTAATTCCCTTGCAACCGATACTGTGGAATTAATGGCGCAAGGGAATCCTCCCTCTGTCACTGGGCCAGTGGCAGCAGGCTGTCATTTTGCACCTACATCATCTAACCTGAAATTAAAATGTACAAAATCTTCACCTTAACAAAATAACGAAGATGGAACTTAGCAGAAACTTTGACTCCCAGACACGGCAGTCAGTAGGAAACATTGTCAATCACACAAGTGATTTACACAACGTGAATATTTCACATCTAATAGATTGTTCTTTCCTTCCCACAGGAAACCTTTTCCAATTAAATACACATGGGAATATCCCGAAACAGTTGATGATGACACCAGGCTTGTCTATGGAGAGATGCATTAATTTGATGGGTTAACGCCAAGTTGAAATAGAACTGTGATTTAGACTGCATGAGCTCCAGGAACAGAGAAGACTTATTTTTTGCCCACTCGAGTTTAGAATGCAATGAAAACAGGAAATCATTTAAGAATTCCAGTTCGAGATCCCTGAAGGCCTACTTTGCAACTACACTGACCACTACGCTGACCAGAGTAGAATAGAGTCATTCAGCCAAAAACGATTGGATATTTTGTTGGTGTAGTTTGGTTTTCTTAAACAGAGCAGTTGTGGGGCTACAATTGTGCTCAGTGCAGAGGGGTAGCAAGTGGAAAACCGAAGAAAACAGACAGCCAGGGTTCATATGCGAGTGTTATCCAATATCCACTGTGGAAACATGCCTGTACGACCAGTGTGGGTGTAGCTCTGACGATCAGTGTGGGTGTAGCTCTGGCCAATAAAGGTCGTGGACGGGATTCTCCGACCCCCCGTCGGGTCAGAGAATCCCCGGGGAGAGGTGCGTATTCTCTGGCGCCATTTTTTAGGCAGGATTCCGACCATGCCAGTCGAGGGCCATTGACAGCGGCCCCCCCCCCCCCGCCACCGATTCTCCGGGCCCCAATGGGCCGAGCGGCCGTCCATTTTTGGCCAGTCCTGCCGGTGTGGGTTACGCAGGTCACAGTATGCGTGGGAGGTCCTCGGGGGGGGGGGCGCGGAGGTATCCGACCCCCACGGTGGCCTGGCCCGCGATCGCGGCCCACTGAACTGCAGGCGGGCTTGTTCCATGGGGGCACTTCTTCCTTCTGAGCCGGGCCCCTATAGGGCTCCGCCATTTTGCCTGGGGGCCCGCGTGGAGAAGAGACCCCACCACACATGTGCGAAAATACGCCGGCCGGTCTGCGCATGCGCGGTATCACGCCAGCAGTTCCGCGCATGCGCGAACTCGCGCCGGCCCTTTGGCGCCGGCTGGAGCGGCGCCAACCCCTCCGGTGTCCACCTAGCCCCCTAGACAGGTGAGAGTTCCTCACCTTGGGGGGGGGGGGGGTTTGTTGATGCCAGAGGCGTTGGCACCGGTTTTCCAGCCGACGTGGGGACTTAGTCTCTAGAAGGGAGAGTCCCGGCCAGGATTTTTCTCTGTGCTACTAGTGCAACAGATGGGAATAGAAAATTGGGCAGTAATCCTTACACCAGGTCGCAACCTATTTTCACATTTGACGAACTGGGTGGTGTCATCCCTTGTAAATGCAGCCATCTTCAATCCCATCTTCAATCCTGGTTCACACAACGAATGCCAGCAAATTACCACCACTTTGACAAAACAAACTTAATCATTTATGTAGGGGCATTAATGTTCCCAGTTAAGGAGTTGAAGAAATAAACTTAGTTACCTCGCAACCATGCACCACATGCCTGTCAATGGGTGTGGCAGACATGCTGGGGATTGTCACTGGCACATCAGCCATCGTTGGCAATTCCAACATGCTTCTCAGCCAATGAAGTAAAGTCTAATCAGTTGCGATGTGACAAATGTGGCAGCCATTTTGTTCACTGCAGAATCCCATAATTCGCAATTAAATAATATGGGTATTGCTGAAGAAAGAAGGTTTGTCAGCACGGATGTTATGTCAATTATTTTTTCAAGGTTAAGGATAGCAAGTGAAGTGTATTGATTGTTTTATTTCTTGAGGACATATGCAGAGTGACTGTTGAGACACCGGTTGTTAGCAGGCAGGCGCAGCAATTTGTAGTTTTGCATTCTGTGAATAAATTGACTATTAATAAAATGATCTGTGTGCAATTTCAAACTTCACCATTTGACTTGGACATGTTTAACAGTCAGTGCACCAGGGTAATGCTAGGGCACCTCAGTTGGTGTCACAATATATATTGTGGTAAAGCTATCGCTAGTATTGTCAGAGAAAATCAGCTAATCTAGTACTGAATATTAGGGTATTTTAAGCCTGCATTCCATCAAGAGTAAATCAAGTTTCCGTAATTTTCAACATTGGTTTCAAAATAATTTTGGCTGAAGCTGGAATCGACCATAAAACTGGCCACATCCCCCAGATTGAAATAATGAAGAAGGCAAACATCCGTCTGACGAGACTCTTCGCATTGCTCTTTTCAGGCACAAAGGTATAAATTTATAAAATAAGCCTACATGCTGGAGGAAGATTTAATTTACTTGAAAAGTGAATAGTGTTCAACATTTCAGATGTTAATGGTGCAGAACAGTTTTTATGAGTCATTTTCAGTGATTAAAAGCAGGTTACTCACAGATGGAGGAGTAGACACTTATTAAGAGTGCTTATTTTTTTGCGATAAACCCATTTTCAGCTATATTAAAAAACAACTGCACTAGCTTACCACTCTAAAATATTTCAATGAGTATTATTTAATGTGAAGGAAAACACTTGCATTCAATTAGTCTAAATGTGCTGGTTCATGAATGGAATTAAGTTTGTGACTATGCAAATGAATTCGGCTGAAACTTAAAACCATAATTTTATATCATAAATGAAAAGCAATTTCAGGTGCATTTTACACCCAGTTTCCTGATTGCTCCTAAAGTAGATATTCTAACCTATTGTGTCCACCTCAATAGGGTAGGGGGTGAAAATCTCAAGGTGATAGGGATCTCTCTTTGTCCACTTACCCTGCCAGAAAATGTTGACATTATTTGTGCCCAACAGCATTCAAACACCATCACTTGTGCTCAAAAGTGATCATTCAGCCATCCTTTGACATCATCTGCAATCAAGTGCAATCATTTTACATTTCAGATAGTCATCAACTGAGATCATCAGTCATCAACTGGCATCAAGGTACCAACATTCCAGCTGCTGCGCATGCGCCAGGCAGGCGGACAGAGCAGGTTAGCAGGAGGAGGACGGGGGAAATTTAGAGTGGCATTTAGAGTGATCAGAGGTTGGTAGTCACAGCTGATTACAAGCCAGCTGTTTAGCCCACTGTGCTAAAAGAGCCCCTTCATTCCTCCTTTCAGCTTTTGGTATTAAACGCTATCAAATAATTACTGATCATTCTTGAGTGCAATTTTTTTTTAAATTTAGAGTACCCAATTATTTTTTCCAATTAAGGGGCAATTTAGAGTGGCCAATCTACCTATCCTGCACATCTTTGGGTTGTGGGGGTGAAACCCACGCAGACACGGGGAGAATGTGCAAACTCCACACGGACAGTGACCCAGGGCCGGGATTCGAACCCGGGTCCTCAGCGCCGTAGGCAGCAATGCTAACCACTGTGCCACCGTGCTGCCTTGTGTGCATTTATGAGCATTTTCTGGTAGGGATGGAAAATTTAAAAAAAAATCAATATTGAAAATATGGGGTTTGAAACTGTTAGAATAAAAATAGAAAAAAAAAGTTGAAAACACTGAGAAGATCAGGCAGCAACAATCGATGGTTAACTTTTCACGTCATGCAGTAGGTCATTAGCCCAAAACATTGGACAAGGTTTTCTGTCCCCTCCCACAGTCCTACGGTGGCGTAGGCTGCTCGCCATTGGTTGCCGACGGGATCTTCCAGCCCCGCTAATGTCTACACCGTTTTGTGTGGCTCACTCGTCCTGCTACTGGGGAACCTGCCACGGGCCCGGGGGGGGGGGGGGGGGGGGGGGGGGGGGGGAGAGAAAAATCTGCCTATGACATGGCCAGAAAATCCCGCCAATTGATCCCAACTACTCTCTTTGACCAGGAGACAAGTGAAGTGTGAGTGCTCAGCGACCCGAAAGCAATGAAGATTATAAAATGCAGAGCTGATGGGTGAGCAGGACATGGTCTGTGTGGTGATGTGCATCACTGTAAATACACAAGGGGTTAATGTAAATACACATAGACTAGCTAGACACTAGAGGGAGCACCAGAGACATGAAACACAGATATTCAACCAATAGGTCAGTAAGATAGGACACGACCAATGGGCATTCACGATACACACAGAGGTGACACTATCACAGGGGGCATTACACCAACCCATATAAAAGGACACAGCACACATGATCTTCCTCTTTCCAGTGGAGACACTTAGTGAGAACACAGGGTTGATTTGAAACATATCACATCCACCACGTGGATTGTAGCAAACTGATTCGTCAGTCTGAGTAGCTATAGCAGGATTAACAGGAGAGTCGAATCCAAGTAGGAGAATTGGTAACAGTTTAGTAAACGTGTTAAAGCTATCTCCAAGTCTGAACCTTCCTTTGTCAGAGTGTACATCAAGAGTGTACGTCAAGAGCATAACAAAACATGGTACGCAGGACTGATCTGTTTAAATCCATATAGTTACAACTCAGCACACAGTGACAACCAGCAATGGCACCCAGGCAAGATGATGTTCGGGATTCCGGTTCCACAGCAGCTCAGGTACCAAGGCAATCTCAGTGAAAACCGGCATGCGTTCAGGCAGAGATTCGAGAAGCAGCTTATGTTACGTCAAGAGCACAACAAAACAGTGTGGATCAGAAATAAGCTGCAGAGTGGCTGAACTATATGGAGAATGGAAGCAATGGAACAGTTAAGGCTGGAAGTGACAATTGTAAAGTTGAGGTTGCAGAAAGAGGTGGGCTGAGAAAGGAGCAATGTCAGGTGATGTTTTGGAGCTGTCTTTTGTGATAGAGAGGATACAGGGTCAGAAAGTCTGGTTAAGATTGAATACGATGCTGAAGTTGCAAACAGTTTGGTTCAACCAAGGACAATGGCTAAGTACGGCACATTTAAAAAGGGCACAAATATTTTAGATCTGCATACTGAAGAGACAGGTACGAACGCTGCCTGGGACAAGGCACAGTCTAAAGCAAGCAAATATAGTGGCTTTGTAATAATTTTTAAAAAAAAATTAGACACTTGCTGACACACATTTCGCATCATTTGATTTTGACTGTATTTACCAAGAATTTTTCTTTAAATGCTGAACTGTTCAATTGCTTCACAGCTTTCTCCCCTGCCCTCCTGAAGGCTTTTGTTGCTTCAATGACATTATCCAGGACCTTGCCTCAGTGGCTACTATTTGTAGCTATCCCTTGACAGAGAGAGCAATGAAGAACAAGTTCACACGGTAGCCCTCATGCTATACTTCGAACTGATGGTTCATTAGAATGTGACAAAGAATATGATACCTTTCAGTTCCTAACTCCAGAACAGAAGTGTCTTCAAACTTTTTTTCCTAGGACCCACTATTGTCAACTGGCCGAACTTCTGGACCCATGCCACGTTCGCTTATCTTTAATGTGACAGGTAAGCCTGCTTGGTCCTCACGATCTCACTCCAATCAGGTTTCATGCCTTGTAGCCAGCCTATCCAACTTTGTTCCATTTCCTGTCTCCAACCTTCCATGGAATTTCAGGCTTCTTGCCACCTCCATTCCCAGTATCTGCTGCCAACTCACCTTGAACTTTTTTCCGTCTTGTATTTATTCCACGCTTGCTTTTAATTGCGATTTTCGATTGTAGACATAATGATATGGAGCATGTTTTGGAGATTGGCCAGAGAGAGAGGTACAGCTAGCAGAAAGCATTTGGAACTTTGTACAATAGCTCCCATGACAGCTGGGAAGCTATAAAATAACATGATTGCTCATTATCCATCTGACACAGCTCACATTTCTGAGAAATGATTGGTCTGTGATCACGGTTGTCCTGCTTTCCTCTGCAGCTTCATGTAGTACTTTCATTCTTAATTCCATTGGGTTTATGCAGGCTGTAACATGAGGTGACACCAGCAGTCAGGGCAACATCATTGACAATCTGTTGGGATTGCCCTTTGCTGTTTGGTATCCGGCCTACAATGTTTACAATAACTCTCAATTATTTGTAAGCTTAAAGCAGGCTTTCTGGGAGGGGGGGGGGTAATCATGCATTCCACTGAACTTATAAAAATACCTTTCATCACTATGAACCATTTTTTGTGATACTTCTTCACAGTCATTCCTGTGTTGCTCTCATGGGAGTGTACCTTTAAGAAATGGGTGTTTATCAAATAGCTGCAGTGATGTCATTGTGTGGGTGGAGCTGGGTTGTGGTCCCTGGCTTTTACTTTCGTTTTGAGCTGGAAGCTGTTTGTGGCTTTGTGTTTTACTTTCATTTTTTGGCAGTTGAAATCTGAATTCAGACAAGGAAGGTTCATTTTGTCTCTCTCTCTGCATGTTAAAAGGTGTCCAGATTACTTGATAATTTAAAAGTGATAACTGTTTTGTGTAAAGAATTTATACCTACTGCTTTGTTAAAAAGGGGGTTTGGCTTATGGGTGTTGTTAAAAGTTATTAAGGGTTACATATAGAGTACTGTATCTGTGGGGGGTTGTTGCGTTGGTAGTTGATAAAATTTTGCCATGCGTTTATAAAATGTTAACTGAATTCATAGAATAAACATTGTTTTGTTTAAAAATACTTAAGGTCTCTGCTGCATACCATCTGGAAAGTGGGCCCTTGTGCTCCTCATAACCAAAATCTATTAAAGGTTGTAGGTCAGGTAAACTCCATGATATACTTTGGAGTTTTCTAAACCCTGGCCCATAACAGTTGCTATGATGTGGAGATGCCGATGTTGGATTGGGTTGAGCACAGTAATAAGTCTTACAGCACCAGGTTAAAGTCCAACAGGTTTGTTTCGAATCACTAGCTTTCGGAGCACAGCTCCTTCCTCAACATGGTGTTCTAAGACTTATTCCTGTGTTGGATCAATCGGTCACGAATGACTGGTTTTCATAAATATCCACAACAGACGTCACACTGGTCCGCTTTTCATTTTCTCGTGGCCAGGTGTTGGAAATCGCCAATGTTTTGGGAATGTAACCATGTGCAGACAGGGGCTGCCACATTGAATCAAGTGTCAACTGTATTATGTTCTAGTGTCTTGGCAATAATTGAGTCAGTGCACCAAAGAACATCTAGTTCTAGACTAGTCAAATTTATTATTGTGCAACAAAAATGTGGATTTGAAACTAATACTAACAACTGGAACAATTACAAAACACAACTAACCATGATGACTTCTTCTGCAGACTCCCCCTCCGTTGCAGTGTCACATGGTATAACTTGCCTGCCACCTAGTGGGCGGAGGTCAAACATATTTTCATGTACAACTGTTTACACGTATCATTGCAGACAGGTATGGAGAAACTGATAATGTAGTCATGTGCTTAAAATGGATGTGCCTTGTGAATTTCAGCTGGTATCCAGTGCTGGAGCTCTATTTGGAGTACGTCTGTAGAAATAGTTTCAATGAATTTTTTTCAGCGTCTGTATCAATCATGGCAGATTTCTAATTGTGTCAATGTCGATATCCTTTACTTGTCATGAATACTATCAGACAAAACAAACGTGTTGGACTTTAACCTGGTGTTGTAACATTGCCGATACACTAGAACATAAAACTGATAGGAACTCACCAGTTAACAACAGAGATCACAACACTCAACATTTATTGTAACACAGCTGAAGAATACAAACCAAATTGCATGGGACAAAGCATTAAAGTGAGGAAATCACAAAATTGAGCCTTTCTTGAATGTAACTGAAGCACCACACGAACAATCGAATACGCTACCCGATTGTGCTGCAGAGAAAGCCACCGTTACTCAAACCAGAATAAAACATGGGAATTTATGGTCGGTACATGGGACCAATCTGGTCTCTTCCATTCCCCAAAATCCATATCACCGTGAATAACTATCCATCAGTCTTCAACATTCCAGCCGTTTATTGGCGTTTCTGTTTCCTGATTTTCCAATTGTCCTGAAGACAATGTCATGCTTTACTTCCTGATGTACAGTAACTAAAGTCCGGTCAGTTACTAACTTCAGTCAATTTCTCCAATCAGTTCAGAATACATCTTTCAGAGACTGAAAGAGGGAAAGATGCCTTGACTGTCTCTGTTGAGTCAGCTGTTCACACTTCATTGACTTTGCAACCATTCCCCAAAGCTCTTCGTAAGAATCATAAAGCTGGAGACTGTTTTCTGTGTTGTTCCGTTTACATTTTACCCGCCCCCAAATGGCAATATCTTACAAAACATTGTGCGCTCTTCCACCTTGCAAAATGTCCAGGGATGTGGGAATTTATTTTTCAGGCGAGCATATGGCCGGGATTATCCCTTTACACTTTCCCTATGTTCCGAGTGGAAGAATAGTTATTTAAACCTGCAGCAACTTATTGAAAAGTCAGTGATTTGAACAGATTTATGGCCCGTTTCCTTAAATATAGCCACCGTTTAACATCACAAATTGCTTAAAAATTATAATGTATTTTATATGGGAACGATTATCAATGCCAGATTAGCTGTCGGGGTGTAGTATCCATTGCTGGCGCAGCCTTGCATCATAATAATCCAGAATTGTCTTGGGGGAAATTAACATAATGCTTCCAGGAGAAATGTGCAGCTCCAACATTTTGTTTTAAAATGGTATGTACACCGGAATGTCCAAGTTATCTGCCAGGCAAATGTTGGCAGAAGTAATGCTTGCTCTATCAGAAATGGAGCACAGGAGGGTAAGATATTCTAATACTTAGAATACAAAATCCATCCAGTGGCAAAGGTATTCCAGACCACGGCAAGACCACCACGATCCTTAGCTCCGCGACCCTTCTTACAACCTCCCGCGACCTACCCATGGGCCACGACTCGTACTTTGAAAAAACGAGTTATGCAACGTGATCAAACATCGGGCAGCATGGTGGCACAGTGGTTCGCACTGCTGCCTCATCGCACCAGAGGACCTCAATTCCGGCCTGAGGTCACTGGCTTTGTGGAGTTTGCACTTTTGCCCAGCGTCTGCTTGGATTTCCTCTGGGTGCTCCGGTTTCCTCCCACAGTCCAAAGATGTGCAGGTTAGGTGGATTGGCCATGCTAAATTGCCCCATTGTGTCCAGGGACGTGCAGGTTAAGTTGAGTTATAGGGATAGGATTGGGCGGGGAAGTGGGGTGCTCTTTCAAGGGGTCATTTATCCGACTCATTCGGCCAAATTGCCTCCTTCTGCATTGCAGGGATTCTAGGATTCTAAGAGAGTCCATATAACTGTGGAAATTTGTTGAGCTACGAAAGAAAACATTTAGAAGCAATTTACTTGATTGACAATTTTGGATTCCCTCCTTCATCCCTAACCTAAAGACATACTTAATGGTGCCTGGCTTCAATCCTGAATCTATTCACTAGCAAGTCAGTACTGAAGTCCATTTTACTTGCCCATTGTGGCCAATTTCCATTTTCAAACTTATCGTGCCTTTCAGGACACATTCTTTCAACTGACTGGAATAGGGTGCAACAGGCAGTGGATGGTTAACAGGATTGGAAATCATCAGCTGGGACAAAAAAAAAGAGGACACCCATCCACAACTCAAGATTATTTGCGTGGTCTTTGGTGGTCTTTGAAAGCGATCGCATTTCTTGACCCGTTTCAAGTCCTCACTCAACAAAGGAGACGTGCGTGAGTCACAACTGTTTGAATTTCCTTAACTTTAAGCAGCCGCATATTGTGTTTATCTTGCAATATTCACCACCAAAAGTACATTCTTAATAAATTATAGGCAAATTACCGTGAAATCCCTGCTGAATAATTCAGGATGTAAATTGTGCATTCTGGTTGGATTTGTAAGAGTGTCAGTAACATTACTGAGCACCCTCGTATTGTCTTTCTAATTAGTTGACTACTGTATATGCAAATATTTATTGCCATTTATCACTGATGAAGTGACAGAACAGGCAGGAGTCTCAAACATCACACAGCTGCACAATGTTAAAATGTTACTCAAACGTGTAGTTATCACCCCTATAAATTGGTGGAGGCTGCTTTATGTTCCCACTTGATGCGACAAAAAATTAAACACTCCCAAATTAATTTGTCATTTGTTATTTTCATTTTTGTTTTCATGGAAATATTTCAAAGAACAAAGAACAATACAGCACAGGAACAAACCCTTCGGCCCTTCAAGCCTGTACCGGTCATGATACCATCCTTGGCCAAAACCCTCAGTATTTCCTAGTGCCGTATCCCTCTATACCCATCCTATCCATGTATTTGTTGAGATGCCTTTTGACCACCGTTAATGTATCTGCTTCCACAACCTCCCCTGGCAACGCATTCCAGGCACTCACCACCCTCTGTGTAAAAAACCTGCCTCGCACATCTCTTCTAAACTTTGCCCCACGGACTTTACATCTATGCCCCCTGGTGAATGACCCCTCTGCCCTGGGAAAGAGCGCCTGCCCATCCACTCTATCCATGCCCATCATAATCCTGTGGACCTCTATCAGGCCACCCCTCAACCTCCGTCTTTCTAATGAAAACAGTCCGAGTCAATTCAGCCTCTCCGCATAGCTTGCACCCTCCAGATCAGGCAACATCCTGGTAAACCTCCTCTGCACCCTCTTGAAAACCACCACATCCTTCTGGTAGTGTGGTGACCAGAATTGTGCGCAATATTCCAAGTGCAGCCATACCAAGGTTCTATACAACTGTAGCATGACTTGCCAGATTTTATACTCGATATCCTGTCCAATGAAGGCAAACATTCCATATGCTTTCTCGACTACCTTGCCCACTTCTGTTGCCGCAAGTGAACCTGCACGCCCAGATCACTCTGACTTTCTATATTCCTTAGAGTTTTGTCATTTACGGAATATTTCCCCTCTATGTTACACCTGCCAAAATGCATTACCTCACATTTGTCTGGATTAAACTCCATTTGCCATTTCTCTGCCCAAGTCGCCAACTTGTCCATGTCCTGCTGTCTCTTCTGACAATTCTCAACACTATCTGTCACTCCACCAACTTTGGTATCGTCCATGAACTTACTAATCAGACCAACTATATTTTCCTACTTACCAAGGACTTTTCATGACTCCTCCTTGTTCCCCTAATTTCCTGCTTAAATACTTCCTCCTTAAGTGCCTTCCTACTTTTTTTTATAGTTCTCAAGGGTGTCAACTGTCCCCACCCTTCTAGACCGTACAAAAGTCTCCTTTTTCTTTTTGACGTGGTTCACAATATCCCTCGTTATCCTGTACTTATCCTACATTCTCTCAGGAACATGATTTTTCTGAATCCTAATCAACTGTCACTTGAAAGACTCTCACGTGTCCGATGTTGATTTACCCTCCAACAGTCGCAGCCGATCCAAATTCTTCAATTCCTGTCTAATGTTATCATAATTTTCCTTTCCCCAGATTAGCGCCTTAATGCAAGGGTTACTCTCATCCCTATCCAAAATTACCCTAAGGCTGGGGCCTTATCTGACATCTTTATTTCATGTCGCATCTAGTTTTCTTCTTTGTAATTCCTGTCAGATATTAACTCCGATGTCTTCGGAGGCCCCATTGTGCTTAGATAAATACCAACGAACTTGTCCTTTCCTCCTCCAATTCTAACCCCAATGATTTGGATAATGAACATCCCCCATTTACTCCATTATGTTCAATCTTCAGGATTAAGATCAAGTTTTTATCCCAGTCAAGGCTGCCAAATCCTCTACTCACTACCCTCTTGCTCAGTCTGTTGTTCAAGTTGTTGTTTTTGAGTTTTCAGATTCAAAAATATTGAACAACAGGCTACGCGAGCTGTTTCACGCTGCTGGTGCAGTGGCTGCATGATGGGCATTTTCCACCAACAAAATGCTGCCATCAGCCGAAAAGGATGTCCTGCCTGTGACATAATTGAGCAATGAGGCGTATTGGTAAAGGTAGGGAATATACAGTGAATGGTAGAATCCTCAAGAGTATTGATAGTCAGAGAGAACTAGGTCCACAGGTCACTGAAAGGGGCAACACAGGTGGAGAAGGTAGTCAAGAAGGCATACAGCATGCTTGCCTTCATTGGCCAGGGCATTGAGTATAAAATTTGGCAAGTAATGTTGCAGTTGCATAGAACCTTAGTTAGGCCACACTTGGAGTATAGTTTTCAATTCTGGTCGTCACACTACCAGAAGGATGTGGAGGCTTTAGAGAGGGTGCAGAAGAGATTTACCAGGATGTTGCCTGGTATGGAGGGCATTAGCTATGAGGAGTGGTTAAATAAACTTGGTTTGTTCTCACTGGAACAAAGGAAGTTGAGGGGGCAACCTGATAGAGATCTACAAAATTATGAGGGGCATAGACAGAGTGGATAGTCAGAGACTTTTTCCCAGGGTAGAGGGGTCAATTACTGGGGGAATATGTTTAAGGTGCGAGGGGAAAGGTTTAGATGAGATGTACGAGGCACGTTTTTTTTTACACAGAGGATAGTGGGTGCCTGGAACGCGCTGCCGGAGCAGGTGATGGAAGCAGGAACGATAGTGACGGTTAAGGGGCATCTTGACAAATACATGGATAGGATGGGAATAGAGGGACCCCAGAAGTGTAGAAGATTTTAGTTTAGATGGGCAGCATGGTCGGCGCAGGCTTGGAGGGGCGAAGGGCGTGTTCCTGTGCTGTACTTTTCTTTTTTCTTGGTTTCAGTAACGGCATGGTGCCAGGTACACAGGCCGAACATCCCAACAATTGGCTGGTCAAATTAGGCAACATGTTTCTTGATTGTTCATTATCAACACAGTGCTAATTGTACGCAAACAGGCCCCCCTCTCCTTGAAACACCTCAAATTAAACCTCTACTGACAATTCCGTGATTGGGACCACTTGTTGAACAATCCTGAGTGTGCCAGTAACTAAGCAAAGAGACGATTTAAGATGATCAGTTGAGCATATAATGTGGCTCATTCCTGCTTGCCAGAAGTGATGTCCGTGCAACCCTTCTTAAATAACTGTACAACGTGGCTATCCTCCAATCCTGCTCCAATCCAATTTGGGGCAGCAGGGTAGCATGGTGGTTAGCATAAATGCTTCACAGCTCCAGGGTCCCAGGTTCGATTCCCGGCTGGGTCACTGTCTGTGTGGAGTCTGCACGTCCTCCCCCTGTGTGCGTGGGTTTCCTCCGGGTGCTCCGGTTTCCTCCCACAGTCCAAAGATGTGCGGGTTAGGTGGATTGGCCATGCTAAATTGCCCGTAGTGTCCTAATAAAAGTAAGGTTAAGGGGGGGGGTTGTTGGGTTACGGGTATAGGGTGGATACGTGGGTTTGAGTAGGGTGATCATGGCTCGGCACAACATTGAGGGCCGAAGGGCCTGTTCTGTGCTGTACTGTTCTATGTTCTATGTTCTAATCCTCTGGGATCTCACCTGTAACTAATGAGGAAACAAATATTTCTGTCAGAGGCCCAGCAATTTCATATCTTGTCTCCCTCAGTAATCTGGGATAGATGCCATCTGGCCTAGGGATATGTCTACTGTAATGCTTTTTAAACACACCTAATACTTCCTCGTAATAACAACCTGTTCTAAAGTGTTTACACATCCCTCTGAGACACGACCAATCAACGTGTCCCTCTCCTTTGTGAATACTTCCTCTGGTTCGACACATAATTTCCCTCCTTTATCCTTGAGTGGACCAACTCTTTCTGTAGCTATACCCTTGTTCCTAATATATATATCAAATGTCTTGGGATTCTCCTTAATTCTGTCTGCCAAGGACATTTCGTAACCCTTTTTGCCCTCCTAACTTCCTGCTTGACCTTTTTTCTACTTTCCTTGTATTCCTCAAGTGCTTTAGCTGTTTTTAGTTGCCTGTACCTCACATATGCATCTTTTTTCTTTTTGACAAGATTCTCAATTCCCCTGGTCATCCACAGTTCCTGAATCCTGCCTTTCCTGTCCTTCCTTTTACCGGCACATGCCTGTCCTGCACTCCCATCAACTGCTCCTTAAAAGACTCCCACATGCCAAATGTGGATTTACCCTCAAACAGCCTCTCCCAAATAACAGCCTCCAAATCCTTCCTAATGTGGTTTTAGTTAGCCTTTCCCCAATTTAGCACCTTAACCCTTGGACAACTTTGTCCTTTTCCATGAGTATGCAAAAGCTTACGGAATTGTGGTCACTGTTCGCTGCATGTTCTCCCACTGCAACTTTGATGACCTGGCCGGGCTCGTTCGCTAGCACTAGGTCTAATATAGCCCCCTCTCTAGTCAGACTATCCACATATTGTTCCAAAAAACCTGCTTGGACACACTGAACAAATTCCTCACCATCCAGACCCCGAGCCCCAAGGGGTTTCCAGTCATTATGAGGGAAATTAAAGTCTCCCATTACAACAATCCTATTATTTCTTTCTACATCCATCCAGAATCTGCTTACGTATCTGTTCTTGAACTTCCCGTGGGCTGTTGGGAGGCCTGCAGTACACCCCATCATAGTAACTGCCCCCTCCTGTTTCTGAACTCTACTCACAGTGCCTTGTTACTTGATTCTTCCATGGTGTCCTCCCTCTGTAAAGCTGTAGTATGTTCTCTAACCAGTATTGCAACTCCCCCACCTCTTTTACTTCCCTCCCCTTCTCGCCTAAAACACCTATTTCCTGGAATATTTAGCTGCCAGCTCTGCCTCTTAACCACGTTTCCGTTACAGTAACCAGATCCAAGTTCCGCGCGTGAATCAAGGCTTTAAGTTCATCTGTCTTACCTGTTATACTCCATGCATTGAAGCAGATACACTCCAGACCTACCGAGTTTGACCTTCCCCAGCCTACCCTTCCTCTTAGCCAGCCTGACCCTGGTACCATGCTCATCCCCAGTCTCCACACTTGCTGGCTTACTGTCCGGATTCCCACTCCCCTGTCAAATTAGTTTAAACCCACCCGAACCATACTAGTAAACCTCCCAGCCAGGATATTGGTGCCCCTCCAGTTCAGGTGGAACCTGTCCTTCTTGTATAGGCCCCACCTTCCCTGGAACACATCCGAGTGATCCAAAAAACTGAAGCCCTCCCTCCTGAACCAGTTCTTCAGCCACGTGTTGCTAGCTGTCATGCTTTATTTCCTGATGCTAGCTTCGTGGTGATCTGTTCTCCTCAAACAAAAGGAATATGTTCAAGCCTTTTATCTTTTTTGAAACACCCAGAGCTTGGGGAACCTATGGTTCCCCGGCGCTTACTCCATTGCAATGGCTCAGCAAGAGTCGACATGCTAACCAATCAGCACCATTTTCTACTGCATTGCAAACTGTTCTGATTACTTGAAATTTGGTATTCTTGTGTTTGTCCATAAGTATAAGATGAAAAGCTTCTGCATCATGTCTCGCTTTCAGCAATATTGAATTTTTAAGTAATAAAAATAAAATCTGCCAAAATGACCTTTGAACAAGTTCCACACCAAAAGACTTGGCCATTCCTTCAGCATCAGGGACAGAGAAACAGACCAACATAAGTCAAGCTAAGCTGGCACACTATTTCAGCAAGGACTGTATGTTATAATTATGGACACTGACAGATTGGAGAAAGCCAACATGGGGCTAAGATGTGGACAGAAGTGCTTCACTTGTATCGTGTTCTTTGTCTTCTCACTATATTTCTTTAATACTGAAGTCTTCAGACTTTTAAACCTAACCTTTCCTGACTTATCTTGAACAACCTTTTCAATTTTGGTCATTTTTCTGCACTATGTTGGGCTTTGTAACTTGACTCCTCAGATGCGAACCAGTGTAGTTTTGTCACTATGCTCGTCAGAGGGACGGCACAGTGTCACAGTGGTTCGCACTGCTGCCTCACAGCGCCAAGGACTCTGGTTTGATTCTGACCTTGGGTGACTGTGTGTGAAGTTTTCACGTTCTTTCCGCGTCTGCGTGGATTCCATCCGGGTGCACCTGTTTCCTCCCACAGTCCAAAGATGTGCGGTTTAGGTGGATTGGCCATGATAAATTTCCCCTTAATGTCTAAAGGTTAGGTGGGGCCACGGGAATAGTGCAGGGGCTGGGTTGGGTGCTTTTTCAAAGGATCGGTGGGTCAAATGGTCTCCTTCTGCACTGTGGAGATTCTATGTGCTCTTGTGCATCACCAAATTACATGGGACCTGGGCATTGCCGGCAAGACCAGCATTTGTTGCTCATCCTTAATTGTAGGCTAGAAGATGGCAGCAGATTTAATTCCCTCAAGCACATTAGTGAATCAGGTGGCTTCTTTTACAACAATTGACGATGTCTCCATGATCACCATTATCGAGACTAGCCTTCAATTCCAGATTTATTAATTAATCAAATTTTAATTCTATTAAATGTGGGATTTGAACCCATGTCTCCAGAGCACTAGCCTGGGCTGCTGGATTGTTAACCCAATGACATAACCACTATGCAACCCCTCAATGAAGCCTCCCTGCTGAGCAGATTTATAGAATTGTTGAAAATTCTAAACACATGGCAGGAGGAGTCCTGGGTGTAAAATATAAACTGGAGATCTCCAAGTCTGTTGAAAAGTGAGGTTGATTATCGGCATTTAAGAAACTTGGATGACATATGTTAAGAATGCCAGGTAAGCATACAGGAATATAGATTGCTTTATAAGGGATCCCTGGTCGTGCACTCAGAGCCTGCGCAGACCAGCTGGTAGGGGTATTCACAGACATCTTTAACCTATCCCTACTCCACTCTGAGGTCCCCACCTGCTTCAAGAAGACCACCATCATACCGGTACCAAAGAAGAACCAGGCAACGTGCCTCAATGACTACTGCCCGGTGGCCCTGACATCAGTTGTAATGAAGTGCTTCGAGAGGCTGATCATGAAGCACATCACCTCCATACTCCCGGAACGCCTTGACCCACTTCAATTCGCATACCGTTGCAACCGGTCCACATCAGACACCATTTCACTGGCCCTACACACATCCCTAGAGCATCTCGAAAACAAGGACTCCTACATCAGACTCCTATTTATTGACTACAGCTCCGCTTTCAACACCATAATCCCAGCCAAGCTCATATCAAAGTTCCAAAACCTAGGACTTGGCTCTCCACTCTGCAACTGGCTCCTCGATTTTCTGACCAACAGACCACAATTAGTAAGAATGAATACCAACACCTCCTCCACAATAGTCCTCAATACTGGTGCCCCGCAAGCTGCATACCTAGCCCCCTACTCTACTCCCTGTACACACACGACTGCGTGGCAAAACTTGGTTCCAACTCCATCTACAAGTTTGCTGACGATACAACCATTGTGGGCCAGATCTCGAATAACGACAAGTCAGAATACAGGAGGGAGATAGAGAACCTAGTGGAGTGGTGTAACGACAACAATCTCTTCCCTCAATGCCAGCAAAACTAAAGAGCTGATCATAGACTTCAGGAAGCAAAGTACTGTACACACCCCTGTCAGCATCAACGGGGCTGAGGTGGAGATGGTTAGCAGTTTCAAATTCATAGGGGTGCACATCACCAAAAATCTGTCCTGGTCCACTCACGTCGACGCTATCACCAAGAAAGCACAACAGCGCCTAGACTTCCTCAGGAAACTAAAGAAATTCTGCATGTCCACATTAACCCTCACCAACTTTTACAGATGCACTATAGAAAGTATCCTATCGGGCTGCATCACAGCCTGGTATGGCAACTGCTCGGCCCAGGACCGCAAGGAACTTCAGAGAGTCGTGAATACCGCCCAGTCCATCACACACACCTGCCTCCCATCCATTGACTCCATCTACACCTCCCGCTGCCTGGGGAAAGCGGGCAGCATAATCAAGGATCCCTCCCACCCGGCTTACTCACTTATCCAACTTCTTCCATCGGGCAGGAGATACAGAAGTCTGAGAACACGCACAAACAGACTCAAAAACAGCTTCTTCCCCACTGTCACCAGACTCCTAAATGACCCTCTTATTGATTGACCTCATTAACACTACACCCTGTATGCTGCATCCAATGCCAATGCTTATGTAGTTACATTGTATATCTTGTGTTGCCCTATTTTCTTGTATTTTCTTGAATTTTGTTTAATTCCCTTTTCTTCCCATGTACTTGTTGATCTGTTGAGCTGCTTGCAGAAAAATACTTTTCACTGTACCTCGGTACACGTGACAATAAACAAATCCAATCCAATCCAATCCAATCCAAGGATAAAAAGAGAAAACTAGGAGGGGACATGGTTTTCACCTTTCTGAAACAGAGATAAAGATTTTTTTTTTCTCTCTGAGACTTGAGAGTTTACACAAACCACCTTTTCAGGAAGAGAGTTCCAGAGTGTTTGAATATTTTTAAGCTGGAGGTAGACCGATTCTTGAGAAGCAAGGGGGTGAAAGGTTATCAGTGGTAGGCAAGATGTGGAGTGGAGGTTAAATTTAGGTCAACCATGCTCATATTGAATGACAGAGCAGGCTCGAGGGGCTGAGTGGCCTACTCCTGCTACCAATTCATAAGATGGTACGTTTGTAAATAAGGTGGAAACACTATGCACCAAACACAATGATTCCCCAAACTAATTGGAAGAAAAAAAATTAAGGATCAAAATTTGTCATAGGCCATTTGGCCAAGAAAAGCTAGACCTCAAACTTTATACTTGGTGCATTGCACAACAAAGTTCAATAACCTGAGAGCAAATACCTTTTGTCTCCAAGCGCATGGTGCTTTACTCTCACATCAGAAAAGATTGGGAAATGTGATTCAGTGCATGTGGAGATCAGGTGCTTGTTTCTCTGGGGCTGATGGTATCTGTGTGTTTGCCATCTGTGCTGAAAGATTACCAGTTATATTTTGAGTCAATCCGATTTGAGCTAGTCAATGTAAATTTTCTGAGACCCAGCAAGATTTCTTTCAATCACCTTAATCTTTCAACAATCGCAACACAATGGGAACATCAAGGATTGTCAGTTTACAATGTCTGATCCAGCATATACTGACGAGGATAACAAAGGGTCTTTTATATACAGTGCTCAAGGAAAAAACACTTTCGGAAATAACTTCACAAAAGGCTAGAAAAGTTGAAACACTGCACTCAAAGATTGCATTTTTCACCAAACTTTGGTGCTGGATGAGTCATAGAATTCCTGTAACGCAGAAGGAGGCCATTCAGCCAATTGAGTCCACAGACACAGGGAGAATGTGAAAATTCCACACTGTCACCCCTAAGGGTGCAATTGAACCCGGGTCCCTGGCTCTGTGAGGCAACAGGGCTAACCTCTCTACCACCGTGTCTGATGTCGCTGGATGTCATTATCCACTTTTCTTGAAACACTGTCACGTCAGGTTGAAATCGTGAAACCAGGTGGTGACAATGTTCAGTAAGTTAGTCGGCCAGAGAATAGACAGAGCAATGGAGTTGGCCTGAAAACATAATCAGGTGAGTGGAGGGTATTAGCTTGCTGCAAATCTCAGAAGGATTACTTTATTCCTCCCTCCACAAGAATTAAGATAATCTGGTTACAATTCTAATCAGTCTTCTTAAAGCTCTAATTCCTTTCCAACTTCATCGACAAATTGCAGATCATATCCATTCGACAGGTGAGCATGCACCTGGGACTCATATCCATTAATGTCAAATCCAAACTAATCTCAGCTGTCACGGTGTTTTGGGTACGTGGTTTTAAGAGACTGTCAATGTTTCGTCAAGAGTACCTTGGTATCTCGATTGCAATTTCTTTCATCCTGCTTGTGAGGGAGATAAACACACTGCAGAGAGCATTGGTCTATTACCAGAGTACAAAACTCCTCATTGGTAGAAAGAGAGTTTAACCAAACATTTAAAGTGCAGAAAAGATTCACGTAAACGTTTCCAGAGATGAGGAACATCCGTTATGTGGACAAACTGGAGAAGCTGGGGGAGTTCTCCTTGGGGAAGAGAAGGCTGAGATGAGATTTGATAGAGCTATTCTAAATCATGAGAGGTGTGGATAGAGTAGATAGAAAAAGATTGTTCCGGCTCGTGAAAAGAAAGAGAACGAGAGGGACAGGTTTAACGCAATTTGCAAAAGAAGCACAAAAGTGACACGAGAAAAGGATTTTTCACGCAACGAGCGGTTAAGTTCTGAAATGCTGGGCCCAAGTACGTGGCAGAGGCTGGTTCAATTAAAGCACGGAGACTGTTATCTTGTAGCCATCTGGGATGGTCACTTCCAGAATGCAAAATGGACGCTCGCAAAGAATGTGGGCAACTGTGGACAATGTCAGGAAAACAAGCAGGCACAGAGCCTGCATGCATATTGGAGAGACAGCTCCCAGACGGAATTGAAACTATAGGTCGATTTGCATATTGATGGCCCCTCTCCGTGAACAAAGGAAAGACACTCAAGCAACCGATACTGTTGCAGACATCCCGGCGCCAGTTCCCCAAACCGAAAGCACAAACAAAGCCAAGCCAACAGCCACCTAAGACACGCCCAGCCATCAGGGCACCCACCCCTTTATTGGTCAAGATCAATACCAGTGATCAGGAAGCGGCCCAATTAATTGGGGCCAAGTTGAAGGCCCGCCTAAAAGCGCGCAAAGCCCCTCTGGGTATAAGAAGGAACCCCCACGAGAGAATCGCTCTCTTGGACTTGGCTCTCAAAGCGGAGAGACCCTTCCAGCAGCTGCACCAGAAGCAAGTAAGTTCAAGGTCAACACTCGCTATCAGACGGACGACTTTAGCTGTTCACCTGTACCTCTTCGAACCCAACAACCTCAGATCCGAACAACAGCCATTATTCCTCTGACTGAGTGGGCACCCGAAGTTAAGTATAGGCAATAGCGTTAGAGATAGTTTAGTTTGTAGTACTTTGTGCATGAGTAGATATTACTGTGTGTGTAAATAAATAGCATTGACTTTGAACTAACTAACTGGTGTATTGGCTCTTTGATCAGTATTCGGGTTTCAACCTTGTGGCGTATCGAAAGATACCTGGCGACTCTAAGTGTAAACATAATTAGGATTAAGGAAGGCGACCATATTGACTGCCATGTTTATAGCAAGTAAACAGAGCAACAATCTGAAGAGGAAGAATGTGCAGGAATACGGGGAGAAGATGGGAGAATAGCAAATTGTTCATGTGGAGAGCTGGTGCAGACATGATGGACTGACCCTCCAAAAGAGCATCCTACCTAGGCTCAAGCCTCCACCCTATCCCTGAAACCCCACCTAATTCTTTGAATGCTAAGGGGCAATTTAGCATGAGCCAATCCACCTAACCTGCACATCTTTGGACTGTGGGATGAAACCGGAGCACCCGGACAAAACCCACACAGACACAGGGAGAACATGCAAACTCCACACAGTCACCCCCAAGGTTGAAATTGAACCCGGCTTTCTTCTGTGCCTTAACAATTCTGTGATTCTATGATGTAAATGGAGTAGTTGAGTGAGGTGGTGTGGAGGCAGAACTGGGTGTCGCCAGTATACTTGTGAAAGCCAACACTGTGTTTTCAGATGATGTCACCAAGGACCAGCATGTAGATGCAAAATAGGAGGGGCCAAGGCTTAATCCTTGGGGACAACAAAGTTAACAGTGCGAGAGTGGGAAGAGAAGCCATTGCAGCTCATTCTCTGGCTACGATTAGATTGATAAGAATGGAATCAGGAGCGAGCAGACCCAGCCAGATGGACAATACTGGAGAGGTGTGGGAAGAGGAGAGTGTGGTTAAAGGCTTCATACAGGTCATGAAGGAAGAGGTTACCATTGCCAGAGTCACCAAGGATAATAAGAGCCGTTGCATTGTTGCAACAAGGCAGAAACCCTGATTGAAGGAATTAAAATTTGGGAATTTATGGGAAGATGAGCACAGATTTGAGAGGCGACAATTTGCCAGAGACTTTGGAGAGCAAAGGGAGGTTGGAGACGAAGCAGTAATTCGCCAGAATGATGGGGTTTTAACCTTCAGGGGAGAGGGGTGATAACAGCAGATTCTAAGCAGAAAGGATCAACACATCAAAAGAGAACCGTTAACAATAGCAGCCAACATGAGGATCAGGAGAGTGGGGGCGAGTTGGAGGGTCAGGCGTTTCGTGGAAATAAGATTGAACGAACAGAAGGTGGGTCACACAGAGAAGATCACTTGGAGAGAGCACAAGTGAAGTTGGCAGAAAGACACAAGAATCTTAGCGTAAGTTATTATACTTCTTTCACTGATCAAGAAGAATAAATGAAAAGATTAATACTAACAACTCAGCTGCACAAATCACATGTGAATCAGGATGCCATTAAAAAAACTTCAACTTTCCAGTTTGCATTGTAGAACTCAGTGGTCAGTGCAAAGATTAAACGTCCTTTGTGATGGAATTATAAAAACAGATTTGGGATCAATTATGGTTTTTGATTCTGTCGCAACAGGAACAAAAACAATTAAATGGACTCCAACCGCTTTTACCAAATCCAAACGCTGTAAGATTCTGTATCATCGGTTCCTTGTCAGATTTCTTCCCACCATAAAACTATTGGGTCCCATTCACACCGAAAGGGAGGTCACTGAGGAATTTATATACGGAGTTTCCTTTCAATGAAAGGTGACCACGGCTTGATTAAGGAATTGTAGCCATCTGGGATGGCCACTTACAACCAGGGACAGAGAAACTCGCAAAGCCTAGCGGCTAAAATGGACAAAGCAAGATTCAGGCAGGCTCAGAGCCTGAAATATATATTTGTCAGCAAGGAGTCCAGACGGTATCGAAACTCTGACCAATTAGCATTTTCATGGGCCGATTAGCATTTGATGGCCCACCTTCACCAAGGCAAAGGACTGGTACTCGAGCGACCGGTACAGTCCCAGACATTTCGGCACCGCTCCCTGTTCAAGGGAAGTGTAAACAATGGGGTCAGTGACTGCTTGGGACACACCCAGCCATCCAGATCCCCGCCCACTTATTGGGTAGGAATCGAACAGAGTGATCAGGGATCCCCCAATCAGTGGGGTCCAAACTGAAGGACCGCCCGAAAGAGCGCGAAAACCCCCAAGTATAAGAAGAAAGTCCGCCATATGTCCATCCTCTTTTGGACCTGGCGCCCCGGCAATGTCCATCTCCAATTGCAGCATCACCAGAAGCAAGTCCAAGTTCAACGCTCGCTACTAGACGGCTGAGCCTAGCTGAGCAGCAGTTACTTCTCCAGACTCGATAGATCCAGAATTGGACAGCGGCCACTGTTCCTCTGACCTAAGTTGGGTGCCTGAAGTTAAGTACAGGTTGTCGTAGTCGATAGGTGTTGTTAACTAGTAGTGTTTATGTTGCATGACTAATTGTGTGTAAATAAAGTACCCTTGACCTTGAACTAACTAACTGGTGTTTGGCTCTTTGATCAATAGCCGGTTGAACCTTGTGGTGGTATCATTTGATACCTGGTGACTCTGATACCAAAAGAAAGGAGGGCAAACCCACTGATTGCCGTAGTTAGAGCAGAGCCACACAGGAAAAGAAAGGCAACAGAATGAATGTGCGCGCATTTGACGAAGGAGGATATTTTACCTCGTGGAATGAGCTGACAATTGTTTGCTGCATTTGGACAAATGGTGTTAATTGGAAAACAGCTCCTGTAAAGCAGCATTCCATTGTTAGCGTACTCCAGAAAGCTGGAGTACTGATCGAAGAGTACACGTTTCAGGTCTGAAAGCAGTGAGTTGCAATCTAGTACGCTCACTGTCACAGCCAATAGTAAATCAAACTGATAAGCATATGCAAATAGCAACAGACTGAGATCAACTTGCAAGCTGAAAGGGATTCATGGTATTTCATGTATAAAACTTGCATTCGATTGTAGGTTCAAACAATTTAGAACCTGGAGTAAACTAATTGGTAACTTTAATGCATCCTTTAATTAATGGTCTTGGAAGAAATTTAGATTCAGGATTCAGGAAAAATGTTAATGAAGAACAGATTGTAGCAACTAAACTCTATTAGTGAATCATACAAAAATGGACTTTGCTGGCAACTGTCAGATGAAATAGAGAGTTCTCAAAAAAAGTGTATATTCTACAAACATTCACTAGCCTGTGCCACAGAGATGGTGAGAGCCCTGTGTTTTCAAGGGAGGCCAACTGCATCAAGACCACTCAGGCACTTGACAAGAGACTGGTGGGCCTTTCCCAGGATCAAGGCTCCCCAGAGTGGAAGTCCCCCCTGTTAAGGGCTACTGGCCAATCAAAGGCTGGGGCTCTGTTTAAGAGCAGTGCCATCAGGTGCGATGGCTGCTGCCGGTATGACACCCACCTGAGGCCTTGGATTGTGGATGGACCAAGGCCAGAGGCGAGTGTAGCAGGAGGAGGGACTGCAGGGTGGAGTCGCAAGGGAGGTAAGTGGGGAGAATTAGAAGCCAGGGCAGGAGAGTTAGCTCTCTGCGGCATCCCAGCTTCCTGATGCCAGGCACCTCTTCAAGCACCGAGCGCCTTTGAATGAGCCAACTGTCTGGCAGCCCATAAGCAAAAATGACAGGGTTTGTTTGTCATGCATGGATGCTGAGTTGATACCAGCAGTGGTATGAGGTACTTAAGTGGGACCCCACCCACTTCACCTCCCCCTCACCTGATTAAATGTGCCCTCCTGCCACCAAAGCTGCCATGGTAGAGGGCTCAAGATTCCATGCTCTGTGCTAGCATGCCAGCAGTACAACTTAAATTAATTCCTCAGAAAGGCCATAAGAAAAGATGCTTCATTGCACTTTCATGCAATTGGAATTGGAGCACATTGTTTCGTAAAATTGTGTTTTTTTAAAGTGTGCGTCGCAACCTGCGGGTTGGTCACGGGTGCGTGTCGGAAGGGTCACAAAGCAATTGGTTGTGACATTCCCCCAGAGATCCCAATCATGGGAGAAGCACCAAACGGCCACTACCTGTCTTGTTATTGAGAATGGCGGCCTCCGTTATCTTTTGATAAGATGGAAAAGAGGATGTGTGCAGTCTTCTGGCCAGAAGTGTAGTGGTGAGAAGGTCACGCAGCTTTAATGTACACTCTTGTCAAGCACCCTGTTTGTACATGTTTTTGCCGCCAAATCATGGAAGAAGAGCTTCTTCCATTTTCTAGCTGCTGGCAAGAACAGCAAGAGGACTGTGAAAATAAATCATTTTCTTACAAGAAAGCGATGGCCAGAGACACAAATAGGCAGAGTACCCCTTGGCCAGGATCTCACAAGTAAATTTGCTGGAGAGAGCTTTTCAGGAGAGTCCATGGTAGGACAAATCAGTGGCAGTGTTAGCAAGGCCTCTGGTGAACAGCATAAAAAGAAGAAATTTAATTCCGGAGCAAAGATGAAGATTGTGCAAAAGAACTGGCTGAAGACTGCACCTGATATGCGCATTGCCTTGTCCTCCTGTGAACCTTATTGGACTGAGATCATGAGGACAAAAACAGGTTCCTCTTTCGCATTAAAGGTAAGCAAGCAAATGTGCACGTGTGGCAAAGGTCAGCCAACTGGGAAAAGTGAGTCCCGGGCAAAAAACACTGCACTACATTGTATGGCCCAGAATGCATTTGATCGGAGAGCACCAATATTTCTTATACTGATCGAAGCCCAACAATTGACACAGCTGGGGTGGCACACGAAGAGTGGCACGGTGGCTAGCACTGCTGCCTCACAGCGCCAGGGACTCGGCTTTGATTCTAGCTTTGGGTGACTGTCTGTGTGGAGTTTGCATGTTCTCTTTGTGTCTGCATGGGTTTCCTCTCACAGTTCAAAGATGTGCACGTTTGGTGGATTGGCCATGATTAATGTGTGGAGTTACGGGGATAGGGCGGGGGAGTGGGCCTAGGTAGAGTGCCCTTTTGTGGGGGGGGAGATGGTCGGTGCAGGTTCAATGGACTGAATGACCTCCTTCTGCATTGTCGGTATTCTATGGAATTATTCCAAACCTGTAAAATGCTTTGCAAATGAATTAGCAAGTACTTCCAGATTTTAAAAGTGCACAAGATTTTATTAAGCTTTTACACGAAAAAGCATTGACAGTACCCAAGAGAGTTGTGGTAACATAGCCAAATCATTAATAAAATAGCACAAGTTACTTTGAGGTGTCCGATTTCCAATAAACCCTCCTCTAAGCTGATGATGATCTAACTTGTCTGAAATGGAGCCCAATCCTTATTCTACAGAGAATAAAACAAGAAAATACAAATGGATGCAAACATATCAAAGTGGGTTTTGGTTTCTAATCCTCAGAATGTTCTTCAATTTCAATGTTTAATAAAATATTAACAGAAAGCTCCCGTTTCACGCTGAAGTTTCATAGAATCGTACAGTGCAGGAGGAGGCCATTTGATGCATCGAGACTGCACCAACCCTCTGAAAGAGCATCCTCCCGAGGCCCACTCCCCTATCTCTATAGCTCCACCTAACCTGCACTTCTTTGTGACTGTGGGAGGAAACTGTAGTACCTGGGAAACCCATTCAGACACAGGGAGAACATCCAAACGTCACACAGTCACCCAAGGCCGGAATTGTATCCGGGCCCCTGGTGCTGTGAGGCAGCAGTGATAGCCACTGTGCCACCTCTGGGACACAAATGATGACCTTTCCCCGTGCGCCATCTAACCCCAATGCACAAACTCCGAGTTAAGGCTCATTTTAAATAGTGAAAAAAAATTGATTCATTCAGTAAGTGACAGGAAAGTCTCTTTGCAGTGTCAACCATTGGTCAGCTTGTAGCACTCTCACCTCTGGAGTCTGAAGGCTATGGGTTCAAGTGCCATGAACAGGAACTTGAACACAAAAGTCAAGGCTGACATGGTGCTGCACTGCTGGAGCTGACATTAAACCGAGGTCCCACCTGCCCTCTCAAATAGGCATGGAAGATCACATGGCATTTAAGATCCCATGACATTATTTCAAAGAGCAAGGGGAACTCTCCAACTCAATATTTATCAACTGATCACCATGACCAGAACAGATAACCCAATGATGATCACATTGCTGTTTGTGAGAGGTTGCCGTGTGCAAATTGGCTGTTGTGTTTCCTGTACAATACAGATCATAGTTCAAAAGTGCTTCATTGACTGTGTGGTCCTGTGGTCATGAAAGATGCTGTAGAAATGCATTTGTTTTACTTGAAACTCCCTGTGCCATAATAACTAGTCCAAGATCTCAACTGTTGGTGGCAAACATTAACTGACTGCAGCTCCAAAACTGCAGGGTCTTGTGGCACTGTGGGTAGTGTAGCCACCTGGGTTGGCCACTTCCTCACACAAAATGGAAGAACGCAAAGATTGCAGGGTAAAATGGACATTGGCAAAGAAACAAGCAGTCTGCAGAATCCCCTGTATTCTAGCTGCTACAGAAACCCGACAGAATTGTAACTAACGAGCTGCACATATTAATGAAGCGATCCACGGTGATTCCCAGGCACAATGGACACAACAGTTAACTGCAATTGAAACATTCTATGGAAGGTCAGACATTCCGGCGCCAGTGGAGTCTAAGACAAAGGACACCAATAAGGTTTCCTCCCACAGTCCAAAGATGTGCGGGTTAGGTGGATTGGCCATGCTAAATTGCCCGTAGTGTCCTTAAAAGTAAGGGAGGGGGGGTTACGGGTATAGGGTGGATACGTGGATTTGAGTAGGGTGATCATTGCTCGGCACAACATCGAGGGCCGAAGGGCCTGTTCTGTGCTGTACTGTTCTATGTTTTATGTTCTAAGGTGTAAGGAACCGCCCGGAGATCGAGGAACGGCCCCGTTATTGGGGAAATTCAAATCAATCGATTGGGAAGAGACCCAATCGATTGCAGGTTTATAGAGGGTCCGCCCAGAAGGATGCGAAGCCCCTGGGACCTATAAAAGTCAGGTCCCAGGACTGATCGCTCTCCTTGACCAGCCTCCCAGCACTCTTCTTGACCAGCCGGCCCTCCCAGCAGAACACCTTTGCAGTAGAAGAACCTTGAGAAGGATTGGCCTGGTCAGCAGCCGCCATAAAGTAAGTGTCATACAACGCACGCTACGAGAGTAGACACTCCTAACCCCTTTAGTCCACACCAACTGGAAGCCTGCAGATCCAGGACAAAGCAAGAGGCCATTGTTCCCTGATCCGGCAGTTCCCTTATTCCAGATAAGTATTGGCCTGTTAGTGGTAGGATTAGCCTAGTCTTGTAGTTTTATATGCATAAGTAGTAGATAACTATTATAATAAACGTGTCTTGTTTGAACTTACTAACTGGTGTATTGAGTTATTGGTCTGAACTTGAACTTGAATCTTGTGGCGGTATCTTAACGATACCTGGCGACTCTAGAGCTAAGGAATAAAACAGAGCCAAATTGAGTGTAAAGCACACTCACCCAGAACGAGTAACAGTAGCAACCCTACCTCTGATGCCAGAAGCTCCAGGCCCAAATCCAACTCCAAGATTTACTGTTCAAGGAAGGACCATTCACAATGTTGAGTATTAACTTCTATATCCTTCTAATGGCAATTAAGAGCAGGAGAGATCCCTATTCAGCCACATGATGGGAAGAAATTGGAGCCTTTACGATCACTGTTCAAAGCTCCAGACGAGAACACACGTGTAAAAGTGCACATTGCCACTGTAACTCGGGCTCCTTGGGGGCTGTTTGGCTCCATTGGCTGGACAGCTGATGTGGAATCGGATTTGTGCCTAACAGACCCCTTGTCCGGGAAGGGTGGCCTGCCTCCTTGTCCTACCTGTGGTGGAGAATGTGGTGCTGTAGGTTGACCTTCTTTCACACTGAGTGCTCATGAATAAAGAAAATGATGACTTCAGGGAAAATGCTGTTCTCTTATTTGTTCTCATTTTGAGTCACGTGAACATCAAAAAGCAAGGGATCAATGCCCAATATTCAGGTTCAGATTGTCATTTTTAAACCTCTCAGAAACTGTTTTAAGAATGTAAGAAAGTACATAAGTTGAAAACAGCTATCCAACTCATACCTATTCCTTCCACAGACTTTGAATAACCCAGACGACGGGCGGGATTCTCCCCTACCCGGCGTGACGGAGGGTGCCGGCGTAGGGGAGTGGCGCCAACCACTCAGGGGTCGCGCCTCCTCCAAAGGTGGGGAATTCTCCCCACCTTTGGGGGCCAGCCCCGCGCCGGAGCAGTTTGCACCGGTAGACTGGCGCAAACACCCGGCGCAGTCGGAAGCGGGGCTGGCCGAAAGGCTTTCGGCGGTCGGCGCATGCGCCGGCAGTGACGTCAGCGGCAGCTGGCCGCTGACCTCACTGCCGGCGCATGCGCGATGCGGGGTTCTCCTCCGCGTCCGCCATGGCGGAGGCCGTGGCGGCGCGGAAGGAGAAAGAGTGCCCCCACGGCACTGCCCCGCGGAGTGAGCGGGGGGCCCCGATCGCGGGCCAGGCCTCCGTGGGGGCACCCCCCCGGGTCCGATCGCCCCCCGCCCCCCCCAGGACCCCGGGGGCCCGCTCGCGCCGCTGAGTCCGCCGTTTCCGAGGTGGTGTACACCTCGGCGGCGGGAGAAGGCCTCCCAGCGGCGGGACTTCGGCCCATCCGGGCCGGAGATTTAGGGTTAGTTGTTAAAAAAAGAAATCCCGCCGGCGCCAGCTGTTTTCACAGGGTGCCGGCGGGATTTGCACAACGCCGGTTTTTTACCGGCGGGAGAATTAGGAGACCTGCGGGAGCGGAAATCACGCCGCTTCCCGCCAATTCTCCGACCCTGCGTGGGGTCGGAGAATTCCGCCCCATATCTTCAAAGATGAACCAGAGAAACTCTTGACTACCTATAACATCTTGGATCTTGCACTCTGAACTTGCCACACATATTTCTAAAGTCCTGGCAATTCATGGACAATCACACTCCATACAATATTGAAGTATGCATCCATCTAACATTCAGTTTGCTCAGCATTTCTTGTTAAATCGGTAAAAAAAAAACAAATTGGCTGAGAGCTTATTCGACATATCCGTTACTTAGTGCCGGGAAAAGTTCTAATCCCGAGTCCGACTTGCTAACAGACTTATGTCCTCCAATTCCGCGCTCAACACAAATTAAGCAACCCGCTTAGATCAGATTTATCCTTTCCTCTTACGGCACAGGATTACAGCCATTATACTTCACAAGATGCACTGCAACAACTCACCAAGTTTCCTTCAACAGCACCTACTATACCCTTGACTTCTACGCAGAAGTACAAGGGCAACAGGTGCATGGGAGCACCACCACTTGCAAGTTCCCCATCAAAGTCACACGCCATCCTGACTTGGGACATTGCTTCACTGTCAAAGTCCTTGACCTCCCTCTCTGACAGCACTGTGGATGTAACTCCACCTGACAAGATGGCAGCGATTCAAGGCAGCGGCTCGCTAGCAATTTCTCAAGAGCCATTAGGGATGGGAAAGGCTGGCAACTATATTCTATGAACAAATAATTTAAAAAATACAAGGATAACATTAACATAGGTGATGCTGTGAAAGGTGCGATGGTGCACTCACGTGACAAAGTTTTAATTCTTTCCTGGGATGTTACTAGCAAGGTCAACATTTGTTGCTCATCCCCAACTGTCCTTTAAATGAGTGGCTTACTAGGCTATTTCAGAGGGCAGTTAAGAGTCACATGTAGCCCAGACAAGAAGGATAGATGATTTCCCTCCCGGGTGATAAGTTTCAGAGTCGCCATTACCAAGACTAGCTTTATATTCCACATTTATTAGCTGAATTTACATTCCACCAGCTGCCATGGTGGGATATGAACCTCTGTCGCCAGGATCATTAGCATGGGCCTCTGGATTACTAGTCCAGTGACATTACCACTACACTACCATCTCCCCAGGTAATGACCTCAAGTTAAGCGCTACCCTTGTGATGAATATCACGTTCACCGCAGAATTTGGTTTGAAATAAGGCAACAGAAATTAATACAACCAGTATTTTAATTCAAAGTGGAATAAAACCACTTCAGCTAAAGGTCATCCAGAAATCACCATTTGCTGGGAGAAACTCTTAGCTGACGTAAAGGATCATTAATACATTCCAAACAAATAGGGCAGCACGGTAGCATTGTGGATAGCACAATCACTTCACAGCTCCAGGGTCCCAGGTTCGATTCCGGCTTGGGTCACTGTCTGTGCGGAGTCTGCACATCCTCCCCGTGTGTGCGTGGGTTTCCTCCGGATGCTCCGGTTTCCTCCCACAGTCCAAAGATATGCAGGTTAGGTGGATTGGCCATGATAAATTGCCCTTAGTGTCCAAAATTACTCTTAGTGTTGGGTGGGGTTACTGGGTTATGGGGATAGGGTGGAGGTGTTGACCTTGGGTACGGTGCTCTTTCCAAGAGCCGGTGCAGACTCGATGGGCCGAATGGCCTCCTTCTGCACTGTAAATTCTATGAATACAGGATAAGGAAAACCTTGCTTTTACACACCGTAAATTCTTTAGATCACTCCCCTACACCTATAATTATTCAGACCATGAGGATAGGAAATTCTTCAGATAAATAATACACAAAGCCTTCCTTAACTATATAACTATTGACATTTAGAATAACACCCTCAAAGAAGTGTCTGTTTGACAATCTATATATCTAAGAAACATGGCAACACTGAAAAGAGACAGATCTCTATACGAGTCCCTCTTTGCCAATATATCCTGAGACACCTGAAATTCACACAGACACTAACATCATTAAAACATATATTGATGATAATACATCAAATTAGCCATTTGGCTACAGGCAATTAACCAACAATAAATAATAAGATGACAGAAGCAGTCCTTGACCGATTCGAAGATTTAATGTATAAAAAGAGCGGCATTTTGGCAGAGAGGTACTTTCTCACTCCCCTGCGGGAGTGTGGGTCAAAGCTCTGTTCTTCAAGCTTACCTTGTCAAACAAAGACCATCATGGTTTTGTAAGTATGTTTCTGTTAAACGTCTTAGAAATGTATTAGAAATTGATAGGAGATACTTTAGGATTTTCCAAGGTTTAGATATCACATTCTCTTAAGAGAAGTTAATGTGTTAGCAGACAACAAAGGACTGTTAACAGATTTTATATTATCAACAGGCAACAAAGGACTGTTAACGGGTTTTTATATTATTAACAGATAACTAAAGACTGTTAATCAATTTATATTTTTAACGCTGCAATTCTGTATGTATCTACAGTATATACAGTATGGGAGTATTTTACAATAAAAATACTTTGATTAAAATTATACTGTGTACACTTACTCTCAAAGTTTAAAATCCTAAACACTCATTTAGGAAGTCTTAAATGACCAAGACCCACGACGACAGAGGTAACGATTTAGTTATGACTGACGTATCTGAACTTTTCCCATAAAAAGTAACTGAGATCCTGTTTAACTGTCTGAGACCTGGAAAAGCATTCTCACTTCATGAGATCTATTTTGAGTCTTATCAGAGAAACGGATTTCCCTCTTTTGATGGGTTAACCTTGAGCATAGGTTATTAATAAAGTATTGTCAGGTCCGGAATAACCTAAATCCGTCACACCCTACAGGATGAGAATTTAGCTTCTTGAACATGCTTTATAGAACATTTTGTCTGCTGAACTTTTTTCTCGTCACACACTGTTTGCCATGCAGGGAAAAGTGAGGTGAGATATTTTAAATGAAGAGGAAAAGCACAAAAACAGCACTCATGAATGGTTCCAGACAATGTATTCAAAGTATGTTCTACATTGTTACTTCAGTTAATGCCTGGAAATGATTTTATTCCATATATTGTACAAGTGCACAACAGGTTTGCCTCAATACCAAAAAGCATTGAAGCAATCACCGAAACACAATAACCTTCCCTCTTTAAAATATCGTTTCGTCCTCAGGGATTAGTTTTATTATGCCTGGCCCTTTCGCTGTTATTGATCCGAATGTCGGAGGATAGTCGAGGACTCTTAGGGAATTAAAGATTAATTTCCCTCACATTGCTGCAAGCAAGACCAAAAGAAAATTCAGACTGCATTGAAAAACCGTGATTTGTAAAAAAAAAAGTAAATTATTTTGAGAGATGACACACAGTGAAATCGTAGATCACAACATGACAAGAGTGCATCTTAAGCACGGTGGCAAGATGAGAATTTGATAAGAGTGAGAATTTGGTGCAGAAGAGGAAGGTTCTCTTTTTACCTTGGATAGTTGTTGTCGTTTGTCTCAGCTTGAGGCAGCAAATATTTACAACAATGAAACTATAACTAGTACTTTGTATGTTAATAAATTAAATGAGTTTAAATAGTTCTAAAAAAAAGCCAAGGGAATGAATCACATTAAGCTTTAAATAATTAAACACATAGAATAAGGCTTGATAAAGATGGCATGGATGGAAGCATCCTAGGTCCATGAAGAGGCAGCCACATCAATATTAACTGTGTCCAACTTGAGGAACTTTGGCGCAGACTTGTTGAGCTGGTGCCCGTGTGTCATGTCCATAAGACATGAAAGAGATCTTAATCTGTTTAAATCAAACCTTACTTTCTGCTCAATTACAAATGGGCTTTGTTGGAGCATAAGAATGGCTGCTACAGGTCATGCAATTTTCAATTGGCTGCAGTCCTGGAAATTTCCAATAGTAATTACAGGACGAAGCTCAAATCTCATTGTTATGGTCTTGCATAATTCTGGGGACCCATTACAATCAATAAAACAAGGGAGCAGCAGATGGTCGGCTCTCCAGCTTCAACTTGTAACCAAGAGAAAGGCATTGAAACGTATTATGCCTGTGGAGGTGTGAGTAGCCACCATCTATTTCCTAAGGTGTGTAATTGCTGTTGGCCAGAGACATAGAAACTGATTTTTAACCTGAAACTGATTCATCAATGGTCAACATCACATGACCTAGGTTCATCTGGAACTTTGCAAAGTTTTAATGTTACATTCCTGGACTCCATGCTGACAACAAAGCCTGACTCAAATCTAAACCTCCTTTAAGCCTGGTTCTCTGGAAGATTCCTGCCATCGCCTGTACAGCAGACCAAGCCTCTGTATACCAATCTCATCTTGCTGCGTCATCACCAACCTTGAAGGAATTCAGAAACTCCTGCCTTCAGCTAGCTGAACTCATCCAAACATTAACTCCTATGTGAAGGATCCCTCCCAGGACTGACATTTTGGTCTCTAACATTCACACAAATTAATATTCCTATTTTATTTTGTTCAAAGTAATTTTTTTCTTTCCTATCCCTTTTTGTGTGCTTATGTATGTGTATGTAGTGTGATGACCATTCCCTGGGTTTAAACACATGAATAAACAATACTTTAATCCTGAAGAGAGTTGGCTGCGAGTCACTTTAAAATTGACTTCACAGGGCGGCACAAAGCTAGTATCAGTTGTTGGCACTGCTGCCTACAGTGCTGAGGACCTGGGTTTGATCCCGTCCCACGGTCACTGTCTGTGTGGAGTTTGCACATTCTTCCAGTGTCTGCGTGGGTTTCACCCCCACACCCCAAAGATGTGCAGGTTAGGTGGAGGCCACACTAAATTGCCCCTTAATTGTAAAAAAATAATTGGGTACTCTAAATTTTTTTTTTAAATGACTTCACAATAGAGACTTTTGGGAAACACGACACGGTCTAGTTAAAAAATTAAAACACCTCGACCTACTGGCAGATGGCGAGAAAAAAAAAGTTCAGTTTGCCTCTCTCTCCTGTCTGCAACACCAAGTTTCAGCTACTGTGATCGGTCAACGAGGGAGAAAGTTACATGGGAATGACTCATGAGGCAGTCACATGACTCAGGTTAGTTCCTATACTCTGGGTTCTGACCTCGAGTAGGGTCTGTGACTGTGCCCCATACTGGCACCGAGACCCAGGTAGTATCGGGCCCGACTCACTCCCTTTCAGCCTATCGGTCTTTCTCTCTGGTCCATTGGCTCCTGCTTTTGGCTGCTTCGTTGAATTTTCTGTTACCACAGTGAATGGAGAGCTTGGCTGAAACCGCAGTGGCGAGCATCAGTTGCACGTTATGTACGATGCCTCTTCAGAAGCACTCCACTTTCTTCATCAAGCCCTGACCCAACTACGAACTCGGCGGCGATTCCTCTGCTGCCGAGTTGTGGCCTGTCTGAGCCCAACCCTGTAACCCTGGCATTCCAGCATGACCTAGGCTCCAAAATCAGCCAATTAAAGGTCCTCAAGCTGTATGTCCACTAATTATTTGCCAAGGTCCATGAGCTGGAATGGCCCAGATGAAGTAAAGGACTGGTGAGTACATAAAATAATAACATTTTTGCAAAGTAGTTTAAAAACACTGATTTTCATATTTATATGTTGGATTATATGTTGATCAATAATACATGAAGTTTAATAATTATATACTGAATATCACTGTGCTGCTTAATTGCTGTTTTGCTGCCATTTTTATGAGGTGACTACAGATACAGTGACTGCATTAGTTTTGACTGAATTGTTCTTCCACAATGTCCTCAATGCTACTTGTGGAGTGGAAGATAGTAAATGTAATATAATGTTAAAGAAAATGAGAGAGGGGAGAAACTGAAGTTTGTGGTTAGGCTGACATAAGTATCATTAAAATGCTAAGAATCTATCATTAAGGACTTGATAACATGGCACTAAGTAAACTATAATATGATTGTTTTGTGAAAGAAAAATCATATTTGACAAACTTTTTGAGAGTATAATTAGCAGGGTAGATAAAGGTGAACCAGTGGATGTAGTACATTTAGATTTTCAGACGACATTCAATAAAATTCCAAATCCGAGTTTATCAGGCAATATTAAGGGTCAGAGGGTAGAAGGGAGTTTAGTGAAATAGATTGAAGATTTCAAAGCAGAATACAAATAAATAAGTCACTTTTGGGATGGTGTACTTAGAGTAGCATCGTGGGGATCAATGCTTGTACCACAGCTATTTATAATCTACAGCAATGCTGTAGATGAAGAGGTGGAGAACAACAAACCCAAGGTTGCTGATGAATCTTGGCGGGAAAGTTAAGCTGTGAGGAGGATTAAAAAGAGGCTGTAAAGGGGTATAGACAAGTTAAGTGAGAGGCTAAGACGGTAGAAGATGGAGCATGATGGGAGGAAGTGTGAAACCATTCACTTCAGTCTGAAAAATGGAAATGCAGAGGGTTTTTCTTTAGATGAGAAACCGAGATGTGGGCATCCTTGAAAGAAATCACAACATTTTCAAGCATAGTCAGGAAGCATTTAGGAGTCAAATGGGATGTTAGTCTTTATTGCAAGGCAATTAGAGCAGACTATAAGAAAGTCTTGCTGCAATTATATAGGGCTCTTATAGGACCACACCTAGAGTATTGTCGAAATGTTGATCTCCTTACATAAAGAAGGATATACTTGCCTTAAAATAGGATGCAAGGAAGATTCACTGGGTTGATTCCCTGAGATGAAAGGGCTGTCCTATGTTGCACATTTGAGTACAATGGACTCATATTCTTTGTAGTTTAGAATAATGAGGGTGGATTCCATTGAGACGTAGAAAATGCCCAGAAGACTGAATCGGGCAGATGCTGAGAGGCAGTTTTCCTGGTTGGAGAGTCGAGAGTTGGGTACTCAACGTTTCGGGATTGGGAGGAGGGTGACTAAGGCGAAGATGAGAAGAGATTCCTTCACAAGAGGGTTGGGAATCGTTAGTATTCTCTCACCCGGAGTGCTGAGCACTTCTAACAGTGAGATTGATAAATTCTTAGGCACAAAGGTTATCAGGGGATATGGATCAGGGTGTGAAAGTAAAGTTGATGGAGCGGTTTAGCCATGATCTTATAGAATGGTGTAACAGGTGGGCTCCTTGGACTCCCAGCATCTTATTGTTGCATGTGAATTATCGATTTAAACAATTGAAGATGGCAAAAATGATAGTTCGACTGGGCAGGTTGTTGGAGGTGTATGGTCATGAGATAAAACCCTCAGGAATAGCTTCAACCAGAGGTGGCAACCAGGAGCATTCCTGGAAACTGCAAGCAGTGTCTGAACCAATGTAGGAGCATCAACAAGCACATTTGAAACTACCTGCAGTCCTTCACTAATGCTGCAACAGAGGAATACAGGTTATTAATTTGCTAATGACACACTAATGCCAGCTCTGAATTCTGCTCACGTGAGAGAAATACATGATTAAAAACTGATCTAAAGCAAGTGAAAAATCAGCCGCTTGTTGGCACAAGACACAAGACATTGACCTGCAATCTGACAACCAGTACACTGGTATGTATTTCCCTGTGACTCGTTCACTTACTGTCGCAGCCTTTAATACAAGCCTTGTATCCATCCAGCCTCAGCAACAGTATTTAATGCACCACTGATTGGTCTCTCTCCACTCTACCTTCCCCCAGCACCACAAGCTTGTCAGCTGTACACATTCTGTAATGACAATTTCTGACAGAGTGCTCCTACTGACCAACGGAAAATGCTTTCAGGATCCACAGATCAGCATCCAGCTGTGAAACCCAATTGGCCTTTGATTTCTGCTGGCAATATGGAGTTAGGTGAGACATGCAAACAGATCTGGGTGCTTCGTACAGAGACTAATTGCTGCAATACAACTTTGGCCATGCTGTCCCGTTACTATTGTTGTATCAACCCAATTCAACACCAGACAAGAGGACGAAAAGCCCATTCAGCTTTCCATTAAAGCAAGTCACGTAACCTGATCTCACATTACATCTTTTTAATATGCCATGATTTGATAAGTCTAGTGTTGAAACTAAAGTAGCTCACCGCCAGAGAAATCTTGGAAAAAAACATGTGGACTGGATTCTTCGGCCGCACCCACCGCAACACGCAACATCACCACAGAGGGGACAGGGACCATGTAAAGGTCCGTTGACCTCGGGCGGGAATTTCCATTCACCGGGCGAGCACTGCCAAAGAATCTCGCCCATGCAGTTTGAAGTTACTAGCAACCTTCGCACAATTTATCACTTCAATGGCAAACATCTGGACCTCAGAAAACATTTGTCCATTTTTTTGCCACATAGACATTACAATATTTGGTTAGCTGCTGACTGGATTTGTGGTGGCAAACCAGGGGACTGGAGGACAGCAGAGGTGTTACACAATAGATCAGCGATTAGAGAACCTGCTAATTTGGGAGAATACAACAATACAAGTGTATTTACATTGCAGCATCAGTCCAATGCTGATAACATAGCTATGTGCAAACTCAATCTAAATCTCCAAGGCCTAAGCGAACACAGGCGAGAAAGTGAGAAGCCAGCATTCTTGGAGCATTGGTCTCCTCAAAGTCAATTCAAATCTTCAAACACAATCCGCAACCTTGTTAAACCTGAAGTGCGTGTAAGTGCTTTCAGTACAAAGACAGCAGCACAGAATGATAGCATCGTAAAATAAATCAAAATTTTGTGTTTAAATTAAAAAGCAAGGTCAAATACACCATTTAAAAATAGTTAACATCCCTTAACAGCATCAAGAGCAGTTTCCCAAACTGAGAGACTGGACAGATCTAACCGATTCTCATTGCGCTCTTGAGCTGGCCACCAGGAGGCGCAAGAAACAACCGAGGAAGGCGAATATGCCACTGCGCTCCACATATTCAACTCGTTACAGTTGAGAGGCGGTGGTGCTGGGGGAAATGGGATACGCCTCTGCAAATTTGCATTCTCACTTGCAACATGTCAAAGGCGTTGTGTTCAGCACATCAACACATGTAAAACAAAACATGTATTTTGTACACTGAAGCCAAAATACTTTTAACCATTTTATTAATATCATGGTTCAGTTTTCCTCTTTAAAATGAGCCACTTCAAATCGTTGTGATTTAGGAAACTATGGCAGTAATTCCAGCAACGCTGCAAAGGTTTAAAATCAGCAGAAAGCGTTTTATTCTTCATCCCCTCCAAAGGACAAAGAAGAACAAAGAACATTACAGCACAGGAACAGGCCCATCGGCCCATCAAGTCTGCGCCGATCCAGGCTCCTTACTTAAACCTACTACTTATTGCCCAACCGATCTGTATCCCTCCATTTCCCATCCGTTCATGTGTCTGTCGGGATACATCATAAACGTTGCTATCATGCCTGCCTCCATTGTCAACGCATTACAGGCAGCTACCACTTTCTGCATGAAAAACTTTCCCTGCATATCTCCCCTAAACCTTTCCCCTCTCACCGTGAACCTGTGCCTTCTTGTAATTGTGGACAGAGACATATAATTTACAGTGCAGAAGGAGGCCATTCGGTCCATCGAGCTTGCCAGCCCTTGGAAAGAGCACCCCACTTAAGCCCACAGCCCCGCCCCATACCAGAAACGCAGCAACCCCACCCAACCTCTTTGGACACTAAGGGCACTTTAGCATGGCCAATCCACCTAATTTGCATGTCTTTGGACTGTGGGAGGAAACCGGAGCTCCTGGAGGAAACCCACGCAGACACGGGGAGAATGTGCAGACTCCGCACAGACAGTGACCCAAGCCGGGAATTGAACCTGGGACCTTGGAGCTGGGAAGCGACAATGCTAACATTGTGCTACCGTACCGCCCAAAGTCTTCCACCATGGGAAAAAGCTTCTGTCTATTAACCTTGTCTATTCCTCTTGTAATTTCCTAGACCTCAATCAGGTCTCCCCTCAGCCTCCGTCTTTCCAACAAAAAACAATCTGAGTTTATTCAACCTCTCCTCATAGTTAACACCCTCCAGACCAGGCAACATCCTGATAAACCTTCTTTTCACTCTCTCCTAAGCATCCAAGTCCTTCTGGTAGTGTGGCAACCAGAACAGCATGCAATATTTCAAGCGTGGCCTAACTAAAGTTTTATACAAGTGTAACATGGCCTGCCAATTCTTGTACTCAATGCCCCGGCCGATGAAGGCAAGCATGCCATATGCCTTCTTGACCATCTTATCCACCTGCATTGCCATTTTCGTGAAACTCCCTTAGAAAAAAAAGTCTTACCTTTTCGTCTTGGGGTATTTTATCTTCAGATATCAAAATCACAAGGCACCTGCTGGCAGACAGGTTGTTCTTTGACTGTAAGAAAAAAGATGACTGCATTACATATTGATACTGACGGAAAGGGATCCAATTGTGTTCAGCAAGAATGACAACACCAGGGAAGAGAAAGAAAAATAATTTCAACGCACTCACATTCTTAGCTTGAGGAGAGAGAAGACATATAAAACTTTGCAAAATATTTTGTTTAAGATGTTCAAGAGAAATGTTTGGGTTCCCTTCTGCTGCAGTTCCTTCAACCTCAATCCTTATCTTTCGATCAGATATAATGCGATCTCCCATCAATTGTGCAAGAATGCGGGTAGAATTCAGGAGCCAACTTAAATTGAGAGATTATGCGATAATTAAAGCCTTGAAAAATGACTTGGATTCACTTCTAAATAATTCCAAGCAATTGACAAACCTGTCTCAATAGAGTGCTGGAACATATAGTAATCATCTTTATTGTCACAAGTAGGCTTACATTAACACGGCAAAGAAGTTACTGTGAAAAGCCCCAAGTCGCCACATTCTGGTGCCTGTTTGGGGACAGAAGGAGAATTCAGAATGTCCAATACACCTAACAGTACGTCTTTCGGGACTTGTGTGAGGAAACCAGAGCACCCGAGCAAACCCACGCAGACACGGGGAGAATGTCGACTCCGCACAGTGATCCAGACCGGGAATCGAACCCGGAACTCTGGCCTGTGAAGCAACAGTGCTAACCACTGTGCCGCCCTGCCACCCATACGAAAGGAAGGGAAAAAATAACCCACCAAAAATGAACCAGGAAAATTTGACATCTGGTTCTCCTGGGCCTAGACTGAGGCTTTGTTCAGCTAATGTTCTTGCTTCCAATGAAAATCACTAGAATGAGAAGCAGAATGAAGAGCAATAACAGAGCCCAAACGCATCATCGCCAGGAGGCTGGAGCTTCCCATGGGCCGTAGCTTTGTGCTGCACAATTAATCTGCAAAACAACATCCCTAACTGTGTGATGGATTTACCTGAACTCTAACCTGATGGACGATGGACAAGCAAGGTATTCCCACCATGTCTGTCATTGTTAATCCCATCCCCATTATCAGTCAGGAGGAAAGAAGGTGTGCTCTTCCTAATGTAGTGCATCTGGGATGCCCACTGGCTGCAGAAAACAGACAGATTTCATCAAATGCCTGAGGGGGTTTAATCCAGTTGTGAATCCTGGAGTATAGAACCATCTGATGCAAATGGACAAGATAAAAACTAATTTTTAAAAAAAATAATTTTTATTCAAATTTTTCAACAACAAATTTTCTGCCAACAATAAAGTAAACAAGGTGTAGAGATAAACAGAAAGAAGAACCCCCCCCCCCCAATACAAAGCAATAAATTAATAACAATACAAAAAAAAGAGCATAGCAAACACATCGTCGCAACAACAGACCCCCTTAACAAACCCCGAACCCCACCCCACCCCCCCCCCCCCCCCCCGCCCTGGGTTGCTGCTGAGCTTGACCACCCTCTAATCCTCCGCCAGAAAATCGAGAAAAGGCTGCCACCGCCGGAAGAACCCTTGTACCGACCCCCTCAGGGCAAACTTGACCTTCTCCAGTCTGATGAACCCGGCAATGTCATTAATCCAGGCCTCCGGGCTCGGGGGCTTCGCGTCCCTCCAATGTAAGAGAATCCTGCTCCGGGCTACTAGAGACGCAAAGGCCAGGGTACCGGCCTCTCTCGCCTCCTGCACTGCCGGCTCCGATGCTACCCCAAAGATCGCGAGCCCCCAGCCTGGCTCCACCCTGGAACCGACCACCCTCGACAAAGTCCCCGCCACCCCCTTCCAAAACTCCTCCAACGCCGGACACGCCCAGAACATGTGGGTGTGGTTCGCCGGGCCTCCCGAACACCTCCCACACCTGTCCTCTCCCCCAAAGAACCGGCTCATCCTGGCCCCAGTCATGTGCGCCCTATGCAGCACCTTCAGCAGAATTAAGCTGAGCCGTGTGCAAGAAGAGGACGAGTTCACCCTCCCCAGGGCGTCCGCCCACGTCCCATCGTCGATCTCTTCCTCTAGCTCCTCCTCCCACTTTGCTTTCAGCTCCTCCACCGAGGTCTCATCCCCCTCCTCCATCTCCAACCTCTTCCATGCGGCCCCCTCCCCCTCCATCACCCACCTACGAATCATTGCCATGTTCGCAGCCCAGTAATACCCACACAAGTTGGACAACGCCAAGCCGCCTACCTCCCTGCCTCGCTCCAGGAATACCCTCCTCACTCTCGGGGTCTTCCGCGCCCACACGAACCCCAGAATACTCTTATTGACCCTTTTTTAAAAAGCCTTCGGAATCAATATGGGGAGGAACTGGAAAAGAAACAAAAAACTTGGGAGCACCATCATCTTAACTGAATGGACCCTACCCGCCAAAGAGAGTGGCAGCGCATCCCACCTCCTAACTCCTCCTCCATCTGTTCCACCAGCCTCGAAAAGTTTAGCCTGAGCAGGGCCCCCCAGCTCCTAGCTATTTGGACCCCAAGATATCTAAAGTTCCTCTCCGCCCTCTTCAACGGAAGCTCTCCTATCTCCCTCTCCTGGTCCCCCAGGTGCAGCACAAGCAGCTCACTCTTCCCCATGTTGAGGTTATAGCCCGAAAAATCCCCAAACTTCCCAAGTATCTTCAACACCACTGGCATCCCCCCGCCGGATCCGCGATGTACAACAGTAAATCATCTGTGTACAGCGACAACCGGTGCTTCCCCCCCCCCCCCCCCCACCGCACAATCCCCCTCCAGTTCTTCGAATCACTCAGCGCCATGGCCAAGGGCTCTATCGCTAACGCGAAGAGCAGGGGAGACAAGGGGCACTCCTGCCTCATCCCCCGGGAAAGCCGAAAGTCCTCCGAACTCCTCCCATTTGTCACCACACTCGCAACCGGGGAGCTGTACAGCAACCTCACCCAGCTAATGAATCCCTCACCAAACCCAAACCACCTCAGCACTTGCCGCAGGTAACTCCACTCCACCCTGTCAAAAGCTTTCTCCGCATCCATCGGTGCTACTATATCCGCCTCCCCATCCGCCGACGCCATCATTATAACATTAAGAAGCTGTCGTATATTGACATTAGGCTGCCTCCCCTTCACAAACCCCATTTGGTCCTCATGGATAACCATCGGGACCACATCTTCCACCCTCCTGGACAGTATCTTAGCCAACAACTTTGCGTCCACGTTGAGGAGCGAAATCGGTCTGTAAGACCCACACTGGAGGGGGTCCTTATCCCGCTTCAGGATCAGTGAGATTATTGCTCTAGATATTGTCGGGGGCAGAGCCCCCCCTCTCCCTCACCTCATTCAGGGTCCTCACAAGCAGCGGGCCCAGCAGATCTGAAAACTTCTTATAAAACTCCACAGGGAACCTGTCAGGCCCCAGTGCTTTCCCTGTCTGCATGCTCCCCAGCACCTCCATCAGCTCCTCCAACTCAATTGGGGCCCCCAGATCCTGCACCCGCTCATCCTCCACTCTTGGGAATTCCAGCTTATCCAGAAAGCGGTCCATCCCGCCCACCTCCCTAGGGGGCACCGCCCGGTACAGCCCCTCATAAAAGGATCTGAACACCCCATTAATGTCCCTGCCACTCCGTACCAAGTTCCCTCCTGCATCTGTGACTCCCCCATCTCTCTCGCTGCCTCCCGCTTCCGGAGTTGGCGGGCCAGCATCCGACTTGCCTTCTCCCCGTACTCATATACCGCCTCCTGCACCCTCCTCCACTGTGCCTCCGCCTTCCGGGTGGTCAGTATATCGAACTCCGCTTGGAGACTGCGACGCTTCCTCAAAAGCCCCTCCTCCGGGGCATCTGCATACCTCCTGTCCACCCTCACCATTTCTTCCACCAGCCTCTCCCTCTCAACCCTCTCCCCCCCTCTCCCTGTGCGCCCGAATGGATATCAGCTCCCCTCTAACCACTGCCTTCAACGCTTCCCAAACCACCCCAACTTGAGGATAAAAACTAATAACTCCCTAAGAGTAGGCTCGAATTCTGAGAATTATAACTTCAGTTCAATAATTAGAGCTTTCAGTTTGCCTTGTTTCTTTGTTAACTCTGTCATAGTTAATGCAGAGAAGATATTCTCTTCATTGTGTTAACACAATGACAGGCCGCACAATGAGCTTAATATACCAGCTCTGAATCAGTTGGTTTCAATTCCTGATGGTGCTTTTTTACTGTATCTTGGCAAAAACGGCCATTAAATCTTTTGTGTTTTCAGTTGCTGCCTGAACATTGGGTTTCTGGTCCCTCAAAGCACGAGAGCACAATGTACATGTGACTTTTCATTAATTAGAAAAAAAAGCAGGCAACATGCCAAAGTATTGGACAGACAATCCGCTTTCGAAAATCACTCAAAAGAAAAACTTATTTGCGCCTCGCAGCAAAATGGTGCATGCCTTCACGTGTCCTTTCCCCTTCGCGATCATAAGCATGGCTTGACAAATGAATTATTTCTTCATAAAGAGGATGCATCCAGGAGCCACCTTAAAACAACATTGTGCAATCACTCTCTAGAGACTAGCGTGCAGGAGGGGAGGTTAGGGGAGCTGTCTTTTTAGCTTGGTGGGGGCAAACTTTAGATATTTGGGTATCCAGGTGACTCGGGGCTGGGCGCAGCTGCACAAATTGAACCTGGCTCAGCTGGTGGAGCAGATGAAAGCGGATTTCAAGAGGTGGGATGTGCTGCCACTGTCGCTGGCAGGGCGGGTGCAGACAGAAAAAATGATGGAGCTGCCAAGGTTTCTGTTTGTGTTTCAGAACCACTCGATTTTTGTCCCCAAATGGTTTTTTAAGAAGGTCAATGCTTTGATCTCTGGGTTCACTCAGAGGTGGAAGCCGTTTATTGATTTGTTTAAGGAGGTTTGAGGGGTCAGTGGAAGGGAGATGGGGGGTTAAGGGGGTTAAAATGGGGCAGGCGGGATGTGAGAAGAGAGTGCTATTGGGGAAGCAAAGGGGGGGGGGAGTGGGGAGGGTTGTTTATACTGTCGTTTGGTTGTTCTCCTGCTTTTGTTTGTTCATATGAAAATGCCGTGATTAAAAATATTTTTTAAAATAGAAAGTTTTCCTTCAACAACATGGAGAAGATACTCTGCTTTTTCACTGTTAACTTCTACCTATAAAGGTAGATGTTGTAGCTTCTGACTATATCATCTCAGGTATGAATGATGCTGCAGCACCCATATCAACTTCCACCTTTTAAAAAATTTTAGTGTACCCAATTAATGTTTTCCAATTAAGGGGCAATTTAGCGTGGCCAATCCACCTACCCTGCACACCTTTAGGCTGCGAGGGCGAAACCCACGCAAACACAGGGAGAATGTGCAAACTCCACATGGACAATGACCCAGAGCCAGGATCGAACCTGGGACCTCGGCGCCGTGAGGCTGCAGTGCTAACCCACTGCGCCACCGTGCTGCCCCAACTTCCACCTTGATAGTAATTCCATTAAGTTTTAGATAATCAAAACGCATTGCTGATCTCCTTTGACTCGTGAGACACAAAAGCTTGAATTCTTTAAGCTGACTGGACACATTATCCTCCCGTGAGTTTTTAGTTCCGTCATTTAACTGAAACTCGACCAGCAGACTTGGCTGCGTTTTTCTTGGTACACTTCTTCTTTGTTGATGAAGATTGACCTGACCAATATGCCTTGTTGACGTGGCCTACTTTCCCACAATTTTTACATTTATTCTCCTTATTCCAACATTCTCCTGCTGAATGTCCCACTTGAGTACTGCGATTCAACGGTAGATTTCTTGCAGATGTGCTCCCAGCATTCCCCATCTTATGAACTTTTGCTCGGACTCCAGTCAATGAGGCTTCAGGTTCCATGAAAGTAACAATTTTCACAGCAGTTTTTAGGCTCAATGCACCTTTAGTCACCAGTTTCTTTGGATGGCTTCATTTCTGAGACCGCACATCAGTCTGTCTCAAAGTGCACTGTCAAGTGTTTGTCCAAATTTACAGTACTTGGATAATTTACATGACTTTGCTACGAATTGCAAAATCCATTCTCCTTCTTGTGCACGACAGTGGACGTGGAATCCTTTAGCTATCAGAGCAGACAGGGGAAGAAATGTCCTTCCAAGATTATCATGATTGCATTTTAGGTATTTTTTCCTGGTTTAGCTGGATGGACCAGGTCTTGTAACAACATGAATGTTTTTCACCCAACTGAGCTGAGGTAAAGGGCAGCGTGCAAGTTTTCCCGTGTCTGATTTGCTACAGGAATTCTCATAAGAATTCCATGTCCCATAATCCTCATCAAACACATTCATAATGCCACTTTTTAGATCCAGTTCCCTGATCTGGACTTCTTCAACCTTTTTCCCTCCCATTTTTTTCCTAAAGCAAGCAAACTCCAAGCCCACAAGCAAATTAGTTCTTCCCTTGCCTGGACTATTGTGACCCTCTTCCTTCTGTCTGTTAGCCAGTGTTGGTTGAAGCCCTCCTCGATCCAACCTTTTGGGGATGGGGAGGTCACAGTGTTCAATAGAACTTCTGGCCCCTGATTGGCTGGGAGCTCTCGGCAGGAGGGTTCTTTGAGCCCAGGTAAAGGCCCACTGTTGACCTGTGTGGTGGTATGGATATGGGCACTGCCATTCATGCAGAGCACTGGCTTCCCATTGGCTCTGGCTGGTCCTGTGCCTCTCGTCTGATTGGATGGGACTAGTCATGTGACTGCTCTCCAATTGGTCGAGAGGCAAGTAGGCCCCGCCTCCGAGGCGGGGTATAAGTACCCAGAGTTCCCGGTGGTCGGCCATTCTCTGTAGTCGACCACCAGGCTAACAACTAGCTGATTAAAGCCACAGTTCGGATCCTAAATATATCTTGAGTCGAATTGATGGTACATCAACCTGTCAAGTGCCTGAATGATGCAAGATGTTGCGGGTCTTCCTGAATAGAGGGGACACATGGATCTTGTCGGCTCACTAGCTGGTGTCTAAGGTTTGCATCACCTCCACAAGACTGCTCTGGGAGACTCACCCAGAGTATTGTGTCAAAGCCAATGACTTATGAGAACAGGCTCGATGCTAATTCAAAATCCTATGTTTAAATCTCAAATAAATTATAATTTTACTGAAAAAAGAACAAAAAAAAATCACTTCAAACCAAGCGCATAACAAGTCCAGTTCCTTGTTTTAAAAGTCAAGTAGTAGTACACAGTCATAAAATCCACCATCTAGATCAGATTTTGTTTTGAATAATAAGATAATTTCTTGCTTTTAAGACCACAGTCTGACTAGCTTGGGTTGACAATATGATTTATGAACTTAAATGTAGATTCATAATAAAATGATGTATCCAGAATTCCATTTACTTAATTTGAGGTTTGGACTCGTACTGAATTTTTTCACATAACTTGTGCATCTAAACGGCATTTGAACATACCCATCATCATCAATCACCATCATCGGTGAAGGGAATCATAGAATTTGAAACAGTACAAGTTTTTAAAACTTTTACTGCATTAAATGATGAAAAACATTACGGACTAAACACTGTTTTCTTGTGTATGAAAATTATACATTTAGACTACAGAAATAAACATCTTCTTGCTCCTCATCATTCTCCCCAGAATTATAAGTTTCAGAGCTAACAGTTCATAGTTGTTCCCAGCTTGTTGCTTCCTTTCTACTTGACCAGTTGGTTATCTTCTGATTTCAGAACTGTCTCTCATTGTGAGGGTAGATTTCTTCCACCACCTCCAAGCTAAGTAAATCTTCAAGCCTCTTCATTCCTATGAACAGAGTCTTTAAATTGAGTGCAAGCTCCCACCTGTATTTTACGTGGTGAATAAGAGTCAGCATTTTCTCTGCTTAAGGTGCAAGCCTGGCTAATTGTATGTTTTTCCTCTCTCTATCTCAGAAGAGGGTTGTAGTTTTACTCGTGTAGTCTACAGTCAACTATGATATTTCTGGGTTATTAAGGAAGTCTGTAGCCTGATCTCAAAATGGCTTCGCCTAACCCCTTGCCCATGGCAATGGGCAACACAATAGTTTTTCATCTAAGTAGAAATGCTGTTTTTGATTAGAACTGCCTTTCAAATCAGAAGTGAACGGATAGCTTACAGCACACCTGTTTACAACTTGATATCGATATCATCTTTCTGAGACTTTGAGAGACTCCAGGTCTATTCATGGTAGACTGAGAATCCACGGTCATTGTCTTCAAGTGTAAATACCCCTTGCACCTCCCTCTCAATAAAACAGATCTGTGCCTCCTGATATTTAACAATTAAACCACCCAGGCTTACAGTCAAGCAGATACTACCATCCTTAATTTACATTAAATTTAAAGGTAACACCTGAACTTGCCGTCTTTTCACACTGGGGGTGGGAGGGGGGACGGGGTGTCTTCTGTACCCCGCTGACAATGGTGAGACCAGAGGATCCTGCCGCCGGGCAATAATGGGCCATCTCCACTGCCATGAAACACATGGCGGGTTGTGCAGAATTGTCCTGCCCACAGTCCCAAACCATAACACTCTTATAAAGCAAAAGATGTAGTTATATTATAAACCTCACAATTGTAACAGTGTAAAGGAAAGAAAAGATCCTTGGCTTCACAAATAGAAACAGAATACAAAAGCAAGGATGCTTTAGTGAATCTTTTAAAGTCATATGAACCTCAACTGGAGTATGATGCTAAATTTTAGTCACTGCACCTTGGGAAGGAAATCAGGGGTTAGGATTCAGTGCAGAGGAGATCTACCAGAATTCTACACGGAATGAAGCAGATCCTTGGAGAGACTGGAGAAGCTGGAATTTTTCTCCTTGAACCAGCGAAGGTTAAGGAAATCCCACACCAGAATTAAATCTCTCCAAAGCAAACAATTACAATGCACACGCAAGTAGAATTCCATATGTTCAGCATGGAGTGTGCTCTCTCTCTCCAGTGTAACCTATCTGCTGGATGTTAACCAGCTATGTAGCTTCCCCTGACATTACTGCCCTGCTTCTCCTGTATCTGGCTCGGTCCTTCCTGCACATTAAAGGTTTGACTTGCAATCTTATCTGGGGCCAGGTTCAGCTGCCAATGATTATCACACCTCTTCAATGAGGCAGATTGAATCATTTGTCATCAATAGCACCCTCCACTATTACAGATTGTCCCAATACAGGCATTATAATTCCCATCCCGACACAGGGGATTGATTTGGTTCCAATCGCCTATCACCAGGCATGTCATTTTGAAATCTATAGCTTCCCAAAAGATCTCATTTCATTTTGTATTCTGAAAGGCTTGAGCTCCAAATGCATTCTGAGATTTTAACTCATTGTAATCGTGATTGCCCAGCTACTTTACTGCATAACAGCAGTTATGCAGCAAGCTCTCAATTCAAACTTCCCTCAGTTACAGGAGTAAATGGAGAATATAAATGTTGCCACAGTCCCAGAGGGTGCTCTCCCCTTTGAGGGGGAGAGCTGACTGCTGGTGATTTAACCGGAGGATCACCACAGGGGAGGGATAAGGTTGAATAGGTGGAGCCTTCCTGAATAGCCTCAGCTGGCATAGGAATTGAACCCGCATTGTTGGCATCGCTTTGCATCACAAACCAGATGACCAACCAACTGATTTAGATTTAGAACAGTACAGCACAGAACAGGCCCTTCGGCCCTCGATGTTGTGCCGAGCAATGATCACCCTACTCAAACTCACATATCCACCCTATACCCGCAACCCAACAACTTCCCCCTTAACCTTACTTTTTAGGACACTACGGGCAATTTATCATGGCCAATCCACCTAACCCGCACATCTTTGGACTGTGGGAGGAAACCGGAGCACCCGGAGGAAACCCACGCACACACGGGGAGAACTGAGCTAACCAACTACCAGTTACAGGAGTACACCCATAACAACATGTTGCATTCAGATAATGGGGAAAATGTTGGTATCGTGGTAATGTCACTGGGCTGATAATCCAGAGGCCCAGGCTAATGGTCTGGAGGTATGGGTTCAAATTCCACCACGCAAGGTGGTGAAATTTAAATTCAAATCTGGAATTGAAAGTTAGTCTCAGTAATACTGACCATGAAACCATTGTGGATTGTCATATAATCCCACCTAATGTCCTTTAGGGAAAGAAATCTGCCCAATTTATCTGGTCTAGCCTACATGTGACTCTAGACATGTTGTTGGCTCTTAACCTGACAAGCCACTTGGTTTCAGGGCAATTAGGGATGGGCAACAAATGCTGACCAGTGATCCCAATATCCCATGGAACAATTAAAAAAAACACCTTTACTGTTGTAAAGGAATGCGATAAAACAAAAAATTCCCACAGGGAATCACAGATACAAGAACAGATGACTACAACCCTAGTCAAACACAAGCAACTCAAAGGGGGAGATACGGGGCGAATTCCAAAGCTTAAGGCCCAGGCAGCTGAAGACCGAGCTGCCAATGGTGGAGTCAGGGTAATCAGGGTTGTGAGCGTGGCAGGAATTAGAGGAGCAAAGAGACCTTGGAGCGTTTGAGGGCTGGAGGAGGGTGGAACAGCGGGGAAGTAGTAAGACCACGGAAGGGATTTGAACACAAGCATGAGAATCTTGATTTTCACAGTACCTTCATTGCAGTGTTAACGTAAGACTACTTGTGACAACAATAAATATTATTATTAAACTCAAGTCATTGCTGGGACAATGTCAGTCAGCAAACATAGGGGTCATATTGCTGACCAAGACTTGCTGCATGCTCGGATATGGGCAGCTGAGTTTTGGGTGAACTCTGGTTCATGAGGTAAAATACTATTAACTACGGGTATTTCTTTTTTTTTTAAATAATTTTTATTCAAACTTTTCACATATTATAAATAACAGAAAGGAAAAATAGAACCCCCCCCCGCCCCTTTACAGAAATAAAAAAGAACAAATAGTGCATAAGTTAACAAATAAACGTTAACCAGTAAACAATAGTAAATCCCCAACCAAACACAAACATACCCTTCCCTTCCCCCCCGGGTTGCTGCTGCTGACCATCTCCTAACGCTCCACCAGGAAGTCTAGGAACGGCTGCCACCGCCTGAAGAACCCTTGCACAGATCCCCTTGAGGCAAAGTTCATCTTCTCCAATTTAATAAACCCTGCCATGTCGTTAATCCAGGGTTCCACGCTTGGGGGCCTCGCATCCTTCCACTGAAGCAGAATCCTACGCCGGGCTACCAGGGACGCAAAGGCCAGGATACTGCCCTCTTTCGCCTCCTGGACTCCCGGCTTATCTGACACCCCAAATATTGTGAGCCTCCAGCCTGGCATAACCCTGGAATTCACTACTTGACACCATCCCCGCTACGCCCCTCCAGAACTCCTCCAACGCTGGGCATGCCCAGAACATGTGGGTATGGTTTGCTGGACTCACCGCACCTCATGCATCTGTCCTCACTCCCAAAAAAACGGCTCAGCCTTGTCCCGGTCATGTGCGCCCTGTGCAGCACCTTAAATTGTATAAGGCTGAGCCTCACGCAAGAGGAGGATGAGTTTACCCTTCCTAGGGCATCCGCCCACGTACCCTCGTCGATCTCCTCCCCCAGCTCCTCCTCCCACTTACCTTTTAGCTCCTCCGCCAAGGCCTCCTCCTCCTCCTGCATCACCTGATAAGTTGCCGAGATCCTACCCTCTCCAACCCACACCCCTGAAAGCACCCTGTCCTGGACCCTGCGTGCCGGCAGCAGCGGAAACTCCACCACCTGACGCTTAACGAACGCCCTTACCTGCATGTACCTGAAGGCATTTCCAGGGAGGAGCCCGAATTTCTCCTCCAGTTCCCTAAGGCTCGCAAACTTCCCATCAATGAACAGGTCCCCCACAATCCTAATACCTACCCTGTACCAGCTCTGGAACCCCCCATCCATTTTCCCCGGGACAAACCGATGGTTCTCTCGTATCGGGGACCACACCGCAGCCTCCACCTCCCCCCTGTGACGTCTCCATTGGCCCCAGATTTTGAGGGTCGCCGCCACCACCGGGCTCGTAGTATACCTCATCGGATGGAGCGGCAGCGATGACGTCACCAGCGCCCCCAGGCTCGTGCCCACACAGGACGCCATCTCCAACCTCTTCCATGCTGCCCCCTCACCCTCCATTACCCACTTGCGTACAATCGCCACGTTGGCAGCCCAATAGTACCCGCAGAGGTTAGGCAACGCCAACCCCCCCCCCCCCCCCCGTACCTGCTCTGCTCCAGAAACACCCTTCTCACCCTCGGGGCCTTCTTCGCCCACACAAACCCCATAATACTCCTGTTAACCCACTTAAAGGCCTTAGGGATCAGGATGGGGAGGCATTGAAACAAAAACAAAAACCTCGGGAGCACCATCATTTCCCACCTTTTGAACTCCTCCTGCATTTGCTCCCCCAGCCTCGTTAAGTTGAGCTTATGCAGGGGCCCCCAAGCTTCTAGCCACCTGAACCCCCAGGTATCTAAAACTCCTTTCTGCCCTTTTTAGTGGAAGCTCACAATCCCCCTCTCCTGGTCTCCTGGGTGCACCACGAACAGCTCGCTCTTCCCTAAGTTGAGCTTATACCCGGAGAAATCCCCAAACTCCCTAAGGATCCTCATCACCTCCGGCATTCCCCCCACATTCTCCACAGCTGCTACTGTAATCATTATCTAAACATTATTAGATTGGATATCTTAAGAAAATAGAAAACAATGGACATTCGGCGAAGAAATAAACTAGTCCTTGGTTACCAGAGAGCAGAACTATTCTGTTCGAGGGAGTCATATGGGACTCAGAAAGTTGACTCTACTTCTTTCTTCACAGATGCTGCCACACCTGCTGAGCTTTTCCAGCATTTTCTGTTTTTATTTCAGATTTCCAGCATCTGCAGTATTCTGCTTTCATTATAGCAGAATTACTCTGTTGCTCACTGTGATGCATTTGCAACAACATAATTTGTTACCATAATGTTATGGGCCAGGGTTTAGAGAACCCCAAAGTGTATCATGGAGTTCACCTCACCCACATCTTTTACGAGATTGTGGTATGGGGAGCACACAGCCCACTCTACAGGTGTGGTACAGCAGAAATGGAAAAGTACTTTTTAAAGCAAAACAATGTTTATTCTATGAACTCAAGTTGACCTTTATAAAACATACAGTGAACATCTTAGCAACCATTAATTCAAATACAACCCCCAAAGAATAAAACACTAAGTAATGCTTAATAACTTCCCAAACAACATCCAGAAGACAGAAGATACACCTGCCAACAGAAGCACATTAGGTTTACATTCACTACTGAGAAGATTTATAATTCTGAATTCACCAAATGATCAAGAGATAGTCTTTTGATGGCAGAGAGAACAGCAGTACACCTGCTTGGTCTGGCTTCAGCTCCAACACTGAAAACGAAACTAAAACACACCCTGCAGCCTGCTCAAAAACTAAAGTAAAAAGCTGACAGACAGCCCAGCTCCCCCCACTCTCTGACTTTACTGCAGTAGTAAACATCCATTTTTTAAAGGTACTCTCACATGACAATAAGTTTAAATTCAAGAACAGCCACTTAACATTGGTTGCTAACATCCAGAAGATGACAAATTTAAGCAGGCAGTGCCTTTATGAAAAATGTTTTGCAAATCTTTTTGGTGTCGGAACCAAGTTCAGGGGAATATGATATTGCCCGCATGCACCTTATCTCTTTCCCAGCGATTAAACCAGCGTGAGTAAGGTGACCAGCTGAAAACGTTAAAGAAAATGTAATTCCCTGTGGTAAACCTGTTATCAGGGAGTTCAACCCAATGAGCCATGCTGCCTCCAACGGATCACAACTTTACTTTAAAATTAATTTGATTTTGCTCCCAAGTCTTTTTCTTAATGGTTTTCTTTTATTATACTGAACGCGACAGAATTGGAAATATACCAAAGTTTTTACGGAATAAAATTCACTGCTGTTAGATTCTCAAATAATAATTATGCTGTTGTCCCCTCATTAACCCACAAGTGTCAATTTTACAATGGGGGCCACACAGTAACATTGCTTCTTGGGTGACACTTGACCATATCCCCATTTAGGATGTGTTGGTCCACATCCGTCAGCTCTTGATGTCCTACGTTTAAAAGCCAAGCTGTGCCTGTTAAATGAGCTGCAGAATGAATACTGCAGGAAACAGCAGTGGGATCCAGGAACCAGACCTTGCAGTGATCCTAGACTAATTGTACATTATTAACTTCACAAACTGACCTTTCTCCAATGCAACCGTAATTTCCTATTCCATCATCTGCTGTGGGCTAATGGCTGGACAGGCCAGTCCATTTCTAGCTTCCATTGTCACAGAGCATAGGGCAGCATTGCTAGGATATGATGAGGCCACACGTTGTGCACAGTGCGAGTTGCTCGTTCCTCTAAATGTGTCCTGTTTATTCATCAGCAATTTGATTTAGAGCTCCGGACTTTACTTCAGTTGACAACTGACCCATTTTAAACAATTTCTGTAGGAATGTCTTTTTCCATATCGCCTGTTGAAAAATAAATACAGAATTGTCTATCAATTATCAACTCAAAACACTGCTGAGTATGTCCTGTTAAAAACCGATTGTATGAATGGTCTAGCCAGTGGGGATGGGACAGATGACATCCTATACTGCCACAGGGAGAATCACAGAGTGAGACCGCGTTGTCGGACAAACTCCACAATGGGTATGACCAAATGGGTCTGTCGAATCAGACCATAGCATACACCCAAATGTATTAAAAGACCTAAAACATAAGCAGAAAATGTGGGCAAACTCAGCAGATCCTGGCAGCATGCAAAAAAAAGAGGGAGGCAGGGATTTCAGATCTGTGAACATTTTTTCATCCAAACTCTCGCCATCAGAACTTTTGTGTTAAAAGATTGAGTTGTACCAAGAACAAAGATCAGTGAATAATAAGTTACCCCCATTGAAATTGGTCCAATATCAGAGTAAAGAAGAGTGGCGATTCTATCCTCCCAGGCTGCTTTATCAATATTCTTTCAGTTGGACACGATCAGAATTCGCCCACGTTTGCTATTTGCTTGCATATTACCAGTACTTCTCGCTTTCCTTTCCCAAAAGATAAATAGGTCACTTTTTCTATAAAATACAAAAGCTCCTGTTGCTATGGAAACACTGTCACGGTGAGTACTGGCGCATCTGGTCAGTACACAACTCCAACTGCGCAGACAACTTCAAACTCTCAATGTTCACATTGCAACTAAATGGCAAGCTTTAAAAATTCCCCGAAATAATCAGGGACAGTGTACCTATGATAGAAATACAATGCTGAAAGAAACTAGGTACGGTGATGTGGTGATTATGTTTTTGTGTTAGTTATTCAGAGAAATCCACCGTGGTAGTTTGAAAATTTGAAATCTGTCAGTAAGAGTCGAGAAATAGAAGGCTGGTATTCGTAAAAAGTGACAATGAAACATTTAGATTGTCAGAACTCAAATCAACTGGTTTGCTAACACCCTTCAACATGCATATTTCCTGTCTTTACCCGGTTTGGCTTGTGTGAATTTATACTGTAGGGTGGCCATATCCCGATTACAAAATCGACATTTTGCAAAGAATGCAGGGAAAATGAACAATGCTGAGAAAGCAAGCAGGTGCAAGGTTTGTCTGTTGATTGGAGCTGTAACTCCCAGACAAGACCGATACTGCAAAGCCATTACCATACTAATGAGCCATCTCCGGGGACAAAAGAGAGATATTTGGGTAAACGATACCAAAGCAGACACGCCGGTGCTAGAGGAGACGAGAACAAAGCAGGCCAACGGCCACCTAGTGGTTGCCCAGCAATTAGGGCAACCACCCCTCTATTGGAGGAAATCGTTACTGATGATCAGGATACGGTCCAATTAATTGGGACCAAGTTCAAGGACCGCCCAAAAGCGTGCAAAGCCCCTTTGGGTATAAGAAGCCCCCAAGAGAGAATCGTTCTTCTTGGCCTTGGCTCTCAGTGACGAGAGACCCGCCTAGCAGCTGCACCAGAACAAGTCCAAAGTCAACGCACACTACGAGACGGACGCTCCTAGCTACTATTCCGTACCAGCTCAACCCCAGCAGCCTCAGAACCGGACAACGACCATTGTTCCTCTGACAAGTGGGCGCCCAAAGCTAAGTAGAGGCTTTAGTAGTAGTGATAGCTTAGTTGGTAGTGTTTGTGCATGAGTATAATTGACTGTGTGTGTAAATAAATGAGCATTGATTTCGAACTTTACTAATTGGCGTATCGAGTCTTTGATCAGTATTCGGTTTTGAACCTTGTGACGGTATCGAAAGATACCTGGCGACTCTTGAGCAAACGTAATTAGAATTAAGAAAGGCGACCATATTAACCGCCATAAACAGCCAATTAAAGAGAGAACACAATTTGCAACAAGACTCACATGGCTGGCTTATACCTGGCCTCTGAAGTTACATGGAAAGCAATGTAGTTATACCCACAGAAGGCAGCTCACCACCATCTTAGTGCAACCAAGGATCAGCAATAAATACCGGCCTTGCCAGCAACACCCATATCTGGAGAACAAAAGAGAATTAAATGACCTCGCCAGTCTTGCTAAGCTAGGGAACCCAACACAAATATCACTCTTCTTCCTCAACTCTGCACCACCTATTAAGGTGAGGTCCCAGATGGCCAAAGGCTGCTTTCCCCTTTGAGGGGGAGAGCTGACCGGTGGTGAATTAACCTGAAGATCACCACAACTCAGGCGAGGGGGAAGATTGAGAAGGCGGGGCCTTCCTTAATAACCTCAGCCCATAAAGGAATTGAACCCTCGCTGTTGGCCTTGCTCTGCATGATGAATTAGCTGTTCAGCCAACTGGCTAAACCGGCCCCCACCTATTGCCTCACTACTCACGAGCCTCAGTTACCCTTCAGTCATTTTGCTTCACTTCTTTTTCTTTACATCTGTGTCAACTTTCATACAGCATCCAATCTATTTGGTCACAACATGCACATTCACAAAATAACAGGCCATCACTTACACACTCCCTTCTTTTTCATCGGACAAAGTGAAGACTCTAGGAGGGTGAGCCTAGATCCAAATCTCATTCCCGCTCAAAGATGTGGTTCTGGAAATCACGAGCAAGGAGAAAATGCCATGCCTGTGGTTCGTCCAGAGTCTGAAGGACATGTCCTGGAGGTTTTCTGTGCACCATTCCCTTTTTCCCATTCCTACTCCAGCAACACCCACAATAGAAGAGCAGAGCAATGGAATGACAGGATCCAAAGCGGCAGCAACTTCAGGAAAGTAGGCAATAATTATTTAGTCAATATATGGAAAGAATTGAGAAAGACCCTATTTTGGATTTTAAGTCAAATAGTTTGTCAAACCTATTAAGTAACAGATAGTCTCCAGAGACATGTTCATAGGTGAATTTGATTTAATAATATTCTTCTTCGGTGATCACATGCTAACGAGTATTTAGCACCGAAGAAGCTCCATGTTACTGGTCATGGGTTCTGTGGGTCCTTGCAGAGCTGATGAGCTCAATCCGAGAGCTTCGACCACATGCTTGGCAGATGTTTCTGGGTGGTGGGATTGGTCCTTAGACTCTTGATTGCTGGTATTCCATTCTCAGCTCCTTTTCCAGGCCTCCTCTTGCCATCGGGTGTCCTCGAAGAATTGTGTCCCTTCAATCAGGCAGTTCCTCCAAGTAGGTTTGCTCGGAAGAAGAACCTCTCAGGCATTGACGTCCATGTTGCATTTCTTGAGGTAAGACTTCAGGGTGTCTTTGAAGCACTTCCTTTGTCCTCCTCTTGTTCGGAAATCTTCCTTGGGATTGGTGAAGATTATTTGCTTTGGCATTCAGGACTTTGACATTCTAAACACGGGGCCAGCCTAGTGGAGTTGGTTTCAGATGATCATAATCTTGATGCTGGTGCTCTTGGCTCCTTCAAGGACACGGACATTAGTACATCTGTCCTCCCAGCTGATGCGGGGAACCAAGACCAGAAATGAAAAGCAAGAGATGTCACTCTATGAGATGTCAGGTGAGCTTAGAGTAAATTAAAGAGGCAAGCATAGCCAGAAACTTGCCTTATAGCCATATATTCAAAGCATACAGAATTAAAGTCAGATGTGGATAAAAACCACAAGTATCAGCAAATCAAAAAATCAGAGGGAGGGAACAGAAAGAGAGTAATTTAGTTAGGTTAGATATCAACTACGGGTTAAAGACTACATTTTTCATTGAAGAGTAAAAATTCTTTGTGAGAGGAACAGAAAATATATGCAATGAATCCTTCACATAAACTTTCACTCATAAAGACAATGGACAGGGCAGCACGGTGGCGCAGTGGGTTAGCCCTGCTGCCTCACGGCGCCGAGGTCCCAGGTACGATCCCGGCTCTGGGTCACTGTCCCTGTGGAGTTTGCACATTCTCCCCGTGTTTGCGTGGGTTTCACCCCCACAACCCAAAGATGTGCAAGGTAGGTGAATTGAATATGCTAAATTGCTCCTTAATTGGAAAAAAGTGAATTGGGTACTCTAAATTTATTTTTAACAAATAAAGACAATGGACAAATCCCAGATTTTGTGAAATTGCCTCAATAATCTTCAGCGTACATAACAAGATCAATAAGGACTATTTTACAAAGAAATTAAATGGATTTTATGTCTCGTGGGCACCTGGCCCACAAGCAATACATCCTTTCATCTGCAGAATGAAATAAGCGATGGTACAGGCTTTTCTGGTTGATATCTGCATCAACTCCTGAAATTCTAGAGCAAAAGAAAGCTACCTAAAAACATTCTAAAAGAATGACACATCAATTTGTAAAGTGGAGAAAAGTTGGCAGAATATTAGTACCAGAGGAAAATTGTCAATCATGTTCCATTGCTGTGATTAACCATGTAACGAGCAATATGGATTTTGAAGCAATAGACTGTGTCACCTATTGAATTTGAGAGGAGTAATTGAATTCTTATCTTTTTTTAAATAATACATTCATTTGAATGTTCAGAAAATACTTAATAAAGTTTAATTCTGAGATATTTAATGAAGATTCAGTCTGATGAATTCATGAAAAAACGACTTCAAAGGATCGGCAATAATAATAACCTTTATTATTGTCACAAGTGGAGCAGTTGCATAAACTAAATTTGGGTCGGTTGGTAGATCAGAACAGGGAGGCTTTCAGAGGTGAGAGGCACTCCCGTTGTCATTGATGGGGGCGGTTCAAACGACTAAAATGATGATCCTCCCAAGGTTTCTTTTTGTTTTCCAGAGCCTCCCAATTTTGATCCCCAAGACATTCTTCAAAACGATGAATGCAGAGATCTCAGGATTTGTTTGCACGGGTAAAAAAGCTGCTCCTGGAACGGAGGTGTGGCGAGGGGAGGGGGGGGGGGGGGGGGGGGGGGGGTTGGCTGGCCCTCCCAAATTTTGTTAATTACTACTGGGCGGCGAATATTTTGTCGTTCAGGAAGTGGGTAGTGGTGGTCGGTGTGGGGGCGGCTGGAAGCGCCCTCGTGTAAGGACATGGGTTTGGGGGCACTGTTAACGGCACCTCTGCCATTCTCGTCGGCTTGGTACTCCACAAACCAGTGCAAGTAGTGGCAGCCCTGAGGGTTTGGGGACAGTGGAGGCAACATATGGGGGAGGGGGGGGGTGTCGGTATTGGCACCGATATGCGATAACCACAGGTTCGATCCGGGGGGGCTGGACGGTGATTTCGGAGGTGGCAGCGGGCAGGGATCGAGAGATTTGGGGATCTCTTTATTGAAGAGGGTTTCCCGACTCTAGAGGAGGATTTCAAGTTGCCAGGGGGGAGTGGGTTCCGGTATCTGCAAACGATAGCATGGTAGCATTCTGGATAGCACAATGGCTTCACAGCTCCAGGGTCCCAGGTTCGATTCCGGCTTGGGTCACTGTCTGTGCGGAGTCTCCACATCCTCCCCGTGTGGGCGTGGGTTTCCTCCCACAGTCCAAAGATGTGCAGGTTATGTGGATTGGCCATGATAAATTGCCCTGTCCAGAATTGCCCTTAGTGTTGAGTGGGGTTACTGGGTTATGGGTATAGGCTGGAGATAGGGTGCTCTTTCCAAGTGCCGATGCAGACTCGATGGGCCGAATGGCCTCCTTCTGCACTGTAATTTCTATGAAATTCTATGAATGATTTTGTGCGGAGGTAGGCTTCGACCTTCCCGTATCTGCCTCCCCAGGGGCTACAGGATAAGGTGGTGTGGAGAACAGGAGTGGCAGAAGGGAAAGTCTCAGAGATCTATAAGGAGCTGATGGGGTGGGAGAGGGCTCTGATAGGTGAGGTAAAGAGAAAGTGGGAAGAAAAGCTGGGTGGAGAGTTGGAGGCCGAGTTATGGGGGGGAGCGCCTGAGGAGAGTGAATGCATCCTCGTCATGTGTCATGCTCAGCCTGATACAGATAAGGTGGTCCACAGGGTACATGACTGTGCCCGGATGAGCAGGTTCATTGACGAGGTGGAGGACAGGTGTGGGGGGGGTGTCCTGCGAACCACGTCCATATGTTTTGTGCATGTCCGAGGCTGAGGGATTTCTGGCAGGAGTTTGCTGACGTCATGTCAGAGGTCTTAAGAGGGAGGGTGGTGCCGAGTCCAGAGGTGGCGACCTTTGGTGTGTCGGAAGACTCAGGAGTCCGGGATGAGAGACACCGTCGTCCTGGCCTTTGCCTCCCTGGTGGTCCGGAGACAGACCTTACTGGCGTGGAGGGACTCATGAGCCCTCGAAGTCAGGAGTGTTGGTTAGAGACATGGCGGGATTTCTGTCTCAAGAAAATTAAATTTGCCTTGAGGGGTTCATTGCATGGGTTTGCTCGGAGGTGATAGCCGTTCATCGACATCTTCAAGAAGAATTAAGCTGTCAGCAGGGGGTGTGGGGGGGATAAGGCAGGTATAGGAGAGATGAGTACGGGCAAGAGAACCTACGGAGGGGTGGTCGGGGAAGGTGGTACTGTCCGTGTCAGCCATGTTGGCTGGGGTTTGTTGGTTATATTGTTATGTTTTTTCTGTTGAAAATTTGATGTGTAAAATAATTAAAATTATAAATGCCTCAATAAAATATTTTCGAAAAACAAATTGTCACTGGTAGGCTTACATTAACACTGCAACGAAGGTACTGTGAAAAGCCCTTAGATGCCACATTACGGCACCTGTTCAGGTACACAGAGAGAATTCAGAATGACCAAATTACCTAACCGCACGTCTTTTGGGACTGTGAAAGGAAACCGGAGCACCCGGAGGAAACCCACGCAGACACAGGGAGAACGTGCAGACTCCGCACACATAGTGACCCAAGCTGGGAATCGAACCTGGGACCCTGGAGCTGTGAAGCCACAGTGCTAACCACAGTCAATATCTGTGTGTGTGATCGTTTCTCGGCCTTTTGGCTAAGATGAGCGTGAGGTCAGGTGTAATGCCCGGATCTGGTATGTCTCTCTTGTGGGGACCATGAATTGGATTGAATTTGAATTGGTTTTCGAAGCAGGCAAGGAGCTGGATTAAGGGTTTACCCTTGTCTACGAGCTCTGGCTTTGTAACTTTGATAAAGTAATAAAAATAAATAAATTAATTAATTATAAAGAATATCTGTGTATGTGTGTGAATGGTTAAACTCCACTCCCAAATCAACCCCTTTGCTGGTCACACAAATAATAAATAGCTGAGGGAAGACAAAATTCAATAAGGATTAGAATTTCAGATGTGATAATCTGATCAGCACAGGTCAATTGATAGTATTTAACATTTGTATCGCTGAAGCAAGGTGAGCAAGGTGCCAATTTGTGGACGAAATTACAGATAAAAATATTACCACCTTCCTCGACCAGTCCTCCGTAGGTTCTCTTGCCCATACTCGTCTCTCCTATGCCTCCCTTATCCACCCCACACCCCCTGCTGACAGCTTAATTCTTCTTGAAGATGTCGATGAACGGCTGCCACCTCCGAGCAAACCCCTGCAATGAACCCCTCAAGGCAAATTTAATTTTCTTGAGACTAAGAAACCTCGCCATGTCTCTAACCTACAATCCCGACTTTGAGGGCTCAGATAATGTATTGATAATGGGCGAATGTTAATGACAGTAACTCCTGCCACTGATCGGAAGTGCATCGGAACAGTTATGCATGGGCACTTGACCCACACTGTGGTCAACGCATACACAACTGAAATTTTGCCATATCATAATTATTATATGAAATCTAGTTTTGTGAAGCCTGCCTATTTACATCACTATCAAATGCATTAGCATCATGATTAACAATTGAGTTATAATTACTGCTCTGCAATGATCTTAAGGTACAGAAATGGATGCATCCACAGAGAGCTGAAACCCCACACATGGAACACAAACTAACTTCTCACAATCCAGAATAAATGATACCATGAAAGTAATCAAAATAGATGAGTTGATTAAAATGCTACATTTCCTGCCATGAGGGAGGTGGGGGTCAACTTTGGCGGAACTGGATGATCCTGCTAGCAGGAAGGAAAATGCTATCTTCCTCTTCCTCCATTGCGTGTTCTGCAGCGGTGGAGGGTGGCTCGCCCGTTGCCGGTGGCGGAATCTTTTTGTCAACGGGTTTTCCCATTGAATACACCCTTCACCACCTCGAAACCTGTGGTGGGGGTGGCTGTCAGCGAAACCCACAAGATCTGGCCAGCCTGAACAGCCAGAAAATTCCACTCTTCAGTATTTACTGAATTATAATTTTCAATTCATAAAGTGGATACAAGAACTTGCATTAAAGGGCTGCACCGTATTGTTAGTCTGTGCCAAGCCAACTTGGGGCAGCACGGTAGCATTGTGAATAGCACAATTGCTTCACAGCTCCAGGGTCCCAGTTTCGATTCCGGCTTCGGTCACTGTCTATGCGGAGTCTGCACATCCTCCCCGTGCGTGCGTGGGTTTCCTCCGAGTGCTCCGGTTTCCTCCCACAGTCCAAAGATGTGCAGGTTAGGTGGATTGGCCATGATAAATTGCCCTTAGTGTCCAAAATTGCCCTTAGCGTTGGGTGGGGTTACTGGGTTATGGGGATAGGGTGGAGGTGTGGGCTTGGGTAGGGTGCTCTTTCCAAGAGCTGGTGCAGACTCGATGGGCCGAATGGCCTCCTTCTGCACTGTAAATTCCATGATAATCTATGATTGTTTTAATGCTGCAGCTGATGCTGACACTGTGCAGGTGCTCCCGCTAGTCTTGCGACACAAATAAACACAGTACGCTAATTACCCTGGTATAGACTGGGATGACAATAGTACAAAAGGCTGAGAGGGTGAAATGCTCCTGGACTGTGTTCAGGAGAATTGTCTTGGCTATGACCACCATTCGCCTAAAGACGCATAATCCACTTGACCCACTCATTCCCCAGAATCAGATCCAGCCCATCGAGGAATGAGGCATTATTGTTCTGTACTGCAACCAGTTTATGAATCATATGCTCTCTGAAAAACAGGGCAGATTTCATTATGGATAAAGGTGGCATAGTATTCATAGGTATACGGTGGAGATGAAAGGTCTCCAAACAATTTATGTGTGGATGACATTAAAATTGTAATTGACCGGGGAAGGAATGCGCTCGACCAGCTGAATGTTGTGATGTCTCTTGGTTGATGCTGTCAGAATTCCAGCAATTTGGGTGCACTGAAAGATTTCATATCGGTTTTTTTCAAACACAGCAATAGCTGCTCATCAATGAAGACTATTTGGAATTAACAAAGAGACACAAATTTTTTTTTAAATAAACATTTTATTGAGATATTTTTGGTATAGTAACAACAAATAAATAAACAATATACATGAAACCATAAACATAGTGTAAAAGCCATTTACCTCTCGTACAGGTCCCACCCTTATTGACCCCCAACTCTAATCTAAACTACTCCCCCTCCCACCCCCCGCCGTCTGCTGACGATTGATTTCCCACAAAGAAATCAACGAATGATTGCCACCTCCGGGTGAACCCTAACAGTGACCCTCTCAAGGCGAATTTGATTTTCTCCAAACAGAGAATGTCCGAGAGCCAGGTCTCCGACTTCGGGGGCTTTAAGTCCTTCCACTCTAATAGTATCCGTCTCTGGGCTACCAGGGAAGCAAAGGCCAGAACGTCTGCCTCTTTCTCCTCCTGGATTCCCGGGTCTTCTGACACCCCGAAAATCGCCACCTCTGGAATCGGTGCCACCCTTGTTTTTAACACCGTGGACATGATGTCTGCAAACCCCTGCCAAAATCCCCTAAGCTTTGGACATGTCCAAAATATGTGGACATGGTTCACCAGTCCTCCCGCACATTTTGCGCAGCTGTCCTCCACCCCAGAGTCATCGGGGCCACTGTCATGTGAGCCCGGTGAACAACCTTGAATTGTATCAGGCGGAGCCTGGCACATGTTGCGGACACGCTGACTCTACTCAACCCGTCTGCCCATAGACCATCCTCTATCTCACCTCCCAGCTCCTCCTCCCACTTGCGCTTCAGCTCTTTGGCCTGCGTCTCCTCCGACCCCAAAAGCTCCTTATAAATGTCCGAGACGCTCCCTCCTCCTACCCACCCTCTGGAAACTTCCCTGTCCTGAAGGTAGGAGCGGGAAGGTTGACACCTGTTTACGAAGGAAGTCCCGCACCTGCAGATTCCAGAATTTGTTTCCCCTCGCCAACCCAAACCTTTCCTCCAACGCCCTCATACTATGAAAGCTCCCCTCTTATGAATATATCCCCCATCCTCTCAATCCCCGCTCTCCTCCATAACCGGAACCCCCCGTCCATACTCCCCGGGGCAAACCGGTGATTATCACTGATTGGGGCCCAGACCAATGCTCTCTCTGCTCCCACATGCCGCCTACACTGGCCCCAAACTCTCAGGGCCGCCACCACCACTGGATTTGTGGAGTACCGTGCCGGCGGGAACGGCAGAGGCGCAGTTACCAATGCCCCCAAACTGATGCCCTTACGTGAAGCCACCTCCATCCGCACCCATGCCGACCCCTCCCCCACCACCCACTTCCTGATCATGGCTATATTAGCCGCCCAGTAATAGTTGCTAAAATTTGGCAGCGCCAGCCCGCCCTCTCCTCGACTCCGTTCAAACATTACCTTCCTTACTCGCGGGGTCTTGTCCGCCCAGACGAAGCCCGTGATCACTCTGTTGACCCGCTTAAAAAAGGACCGCGGAATAAAGATGGGGAGACACTGAAATACAAATAGGAATCTCGGGAGGACCGTCGTCTTCACCGTTTGCACTCTCCCAGCCACAACGGAAACGCGTCCCATCTCCGAAAATCGTCGTTCATTTGGTCCACCAGCCAGGCCAGATCTAATTTATGCAGCCGGTCCCATTCCCCCGCCACTTGGATGCCTAGGTACCAAATGCTGCCCCCTACTAACCTAAAAGGCAGCTCTCCCAGTCGCTTCTCCTGTCCCCTCGCCTGGACCACAAACATCTCACTCTTTCCCATATTAAGCTTATACGCCAAAAAGCAGCCAAATTCCCCTGGAGTCCTCATGATTTCCTCCATCCCTTCTGTTGGGTCCGAAACGTACAGAAGCAGGTCATCCGCATAGAGCGAAACCCTGTGCTCCACACATCCCCCCCCCCCCCATCTCCAGCCCCTCAAAGCTCTCAGAGCAATTACCAATGGCTCTATAGCCAACGCAAACAACAGTGGGGAGAGGGGGCATCCATGTCTCGTCCTCTGGTGCAGTCGAAAATAGTCCGATGTTGTCCTATTCGTCCGTACACTTGCCACAGGAGCCTGATCCAGTCAATAAAGCCCCGCCCGAATCCAAACCGTCCCAGTATCTCCCACAGATAGTCCCATTCTACCCGATCAAAAGCCTTTTCTGCATCCATTGCGATCACTACCTCCACCTCCCTACCTTCGGGGGCATCATGATCACATTTAACAGCCTTCTGACATTGGCGACCGACTGCCTGCTCTTAACAAACCCCGTCTGGTCCTCCCAACTAACATCCGGAACACAATCCTCGATCCTGGAGGACAAGATTTTGGCCAGCAGTTTGGCATCTACATTCAACAGGGAGATCGGCCTGTAGGACCCACACAGCTCCGGGTTCTTGACCCATTTAATAATCAGTGAAATCATTGCCGTAATATCGTCAGGGGCAGCACCCCTCTTTCCTTTGCCTCATTGAACATCCTCAACAACACCGGCCCCAATATCCCAGAGAACGTTTTATAAAACTCCACTGGGTATCCATCCAGACCCGGGGCCTTACCCGCCTGCATGCCCTTCAAGCCCTCCACTATCTCTTCCAGCCCGATTGAGGCCCCCAGCCCTTCTACCCGCTCCCCGTTTGGGAAATTCAGCCCCTCCAAGAAGTGCTTCATCCCCTCCGGCCCCCTAGGGGGTTCCGACCTGTACAGCCTCCTGTAGAAATCCCTAAATGCCTTATTCACCCCTGCTGAATCACCAATCAGATTCCCATCTCCGTCCTTTACTTTCCCTATCTCCCTAGCTGCCTCCCTCTTCCTAAGCTGCTGTGCAAGCTTTCTGCTGGCCTTCTCTCCATGTTTATAGATCGTCCTCCTCACCTTTCTCAGCTGCTCCACTGCCCTCCCTGTGGTCAGCAAGCTAAACTCCGCCTTTCCCTTAAAAGCCCTGCCTCTGGGGCCTCCGCATACCTCCTATCAATCTGTAGTATCTCCTTTACCAGTCGGTCCGTCTCGCCCTGTCCATCTTCTCCCTATGGGCCCGGATCGAGATCAGCTCCCTCATGACCACCGCCTTCAGTGCTTCCCACATCACCGCTGCTGAAATTTCCCCCTTGTCAGTGACCTGCAGGTAGCTCTGAATACATTTCCTCAGCCGCTCACTGACCCCTTTTTCTGCCAAAAGTCCCACATCTAACCTCCAGTGGGGGCGCTGGTTACTCTCTTTACTAACCTGCAGGTCAACCCAGTGCGGAGCATGGCCTAAGTAATCGCCGAGTACCCCTTGTCCACCACCCCAGCCAGCAAGGTCCTGCTCAAAATAAAGAAATCAATCCGGGAATA